>NC_143052.1:110328000-110987500 GCF_052426305.1 Pelodiscus sinensis
TTTTTCTCCCCATGTTCTACTTGAAGCCTCACCAGAACTTGCGAGAACAAAGACTACACTCCTTTGATGTGAGGCATGCACTCGCTTTCTATAGAACAAAACCTTTTACAAGTCCTCACAGCTGTTTGTGGTGATGACAGATCATGTGAAGGGATTACCTGTCTCTTTGCAATGCAGTTCATTTTGGATCATGGCATGTTTCTGACTAAGACCTCAACACCGGGTCTCACAATGCACACTACGTGAACGCAAGCTTCTTTGGCGGTTTTCATGTGTCCAGGAAATCTGTAGATGCCATGACTTGGTTCTCAGTGCATATCTTCACATTGCACCATGCCATCGTGCGATAGCCAAGATAGGACTTGGTCTTGGTCTTTGGTTCTGTGGTCCTTGAGTCAGACACACTCTGACTCCAACCCCTCCTCCTGGGTAAAGCTTGTGAATCACCTCCATTAGAATACATATGAACAAGCACTTGAAGAAGAAAAAATGGTTACTCACCTTTGTAACTTTTGTTCTTCGAGATGTTTTGCTCTATTCCATACTCTCTTTCCTTCCCCACTCTTGGACTGACCAGCAAAAAGGAACTGAGGGGCTGATGGGTGGACAGGGTAATATAGAGTGTTGCACTACTGCCACTCAGTTGGAGCATATATGAGCATCTCATCTTGAACAACCGTTACAAAGGTGAGTAAACATTTTATCCTGTCTGGGGGCACCCCCCCCCCCCCACCAATGTTTACAAGAGTAGGGTTTTTTCTGGTAAAAGAAAAGAAAAAAGAAAAGAGGAGTGAAGAAGACTTTGCTTCTCCATTCCTCGTTGCTAGAGATTCATCTGCACCCATCCCCCTTCTGGGAACATTCTTAGCTCTACTAGCTCTGAGAGGTGCCTCTCCTGTACACAGTTCCGATAACAGCCAGACACTCTCATTGGGTTTGATGCATGGAACAGCTTCACAGAAGTGATTCAAATACCACAACTAAAATGGCAGTCTTAGGTCAAGAACAGGGAGCTGAAATTTAAAACTTTTCCATAGAGAGAAGTCACTTCAGTCTCCAGGGGACTTCTGACAGGTTATTCCCAGAGCCTTTAACTTGAAATAAAAAAAAAATCCACAGCAGACTCCTCCTGTAAAAGCTCATAAAAACAAGCCAGCCAGAAGGATTTTCCCAGAGATACCACCTCAGCACCAACCATAAAAACAAGGGCTGAGTGAATAGCCTGCGAGAGGGGATTCCCTAGTATGGCTTCCTCTGCAGGAACAATTCTGAAGCACAGTACCATAATTGTGGTATGGGACCCCTGGGTTAACCCCATCATTCATGCCTCTCCCCTCACCCCATTGCCTGATTGCAATCCTTGGGCAATATATATACATGCATGTCGCAGCCATTCAATATCTCTGAGAGAGCGCCTACCAGGTGGTCTCTTACAGAATTGCTGTCCACAGTCTCTGAGCCAGAGGTGGAGAAATCTTTTTCAGAACAGGAAGAAGGGCTCAAAGGGGAAACTACCCTTCCATCAAACTTCTCTTTATCTCTTCCAGAGGAACCCCTTAGGGGATGATCTTAAGAACTTTCAGGAACTTGCCAAGAGTGTGGCAGATGAGCTGCAGATTGCCCTACAGGGGGTGATATCCCCCATCACAAGTTGGGGGATATTCTGCATACCACCTCCTCATCCAGAATTGCCCTCCCAATTAATTAGATGATTCTAGATCCTATTAAGGTCATCCATATCAACAGAACTGGAAAAAAAATCACAACCCTCAATGTCAGACTTCCTGTTTCAAAATCTGCAACCCAGCTCCATCATTGTAGATGTGGTTAATGCATGAAGCAAACAATGTAAAGCCAACTCAGCCCCATACAATCAGGTTTGGCAAGATGGAGTAGTTATTGCTGACATAACTGTTCAGAATTGTGAATTACCAAACTGTTATGGCCACCTACGATTTTATTAAATATGGGAAACAGAGTTTTTCTGGCGCATTTACTGGAGACACAAAAATAGGAATTTCAAGACATCCTTAAAGAGGATCAGTTAATGACCAGATTGGTGCTAGGGACAGCACCACTGTATGTAGCTGATACAGCAGGCTGCCTGCTCTTTGTGACAGTGGTATTGAGGCAGGCTTCTTGACTACGCCTTTGTGGTTTGCCCAAATTGTTGCAGAAGACAAACTTTCATGGAGAAAAACTTTCCATGAAGACACATGGACAAGAGATGGCCAGTTCCTTTTTTTAAAGATAACGTAACTTTAAGGCTATATCTCATGTTTCTCCCTACTGCCTCTGCATTTTCCATATGAATGAACAGATACATCTCCTTTTTTTTTTTTTTTTTTTCTGAAACCCACTTTGTGACACTGCTACATATTGGAACACTAGCATTCTACTGTAGGAGACTAAGGACATTAGAAAATCCCTAAACTCTTCCTTTCATGCACAGAAAGAACACAAAGCACTGAGATACTGTCTCAAAGACTATCCAGATGGGTCTCTGGTTGCATTAATCACTGTTATCAAGAGTACAGTATGCCTCCATCCAGAGTCCGTAAGCACGCCACAAGGTCAATTTCTAGCTAAGTCACATACCTTACAGATATTCCTATCTCAGTAATCTGTAGAATGGCAGTCACAGAACATGATGTGGTCACTTAAGATTTGGCCCCAATGCCGTGTTCCAGTCCGCAGTACTCTCTGTAGTAACAGGCTGCATTCCAAAGTCCCAGCCTCCACTGATGAGTATTATTTGGGAGTCACCTACAGTGAAACAGCCATCGGGACACTGCTTGAAGAAGAAGAGGAAAAAGTTACTTACTTTGTGCAATAACAATGGTTCTTTGAGATCTGTGTCCCTATAAATACTCCACAACCTGCCCTCTTCTCCTCTACTGCGACGTTCTCTATAGGGCTTTGTGGTGGAGAAAGAAGTGAGGGGCTTAAATATGCAAGTCAGAGCATCAGAAATAATGAGCCATTTTTGTGATCATCTGAATTATGTCAAATATCAAAAGATAGTTGGTGTCAGGCAGTGTTTCCTTTAACATTTTCCATCCTTGAGAGGGTTCAATTTTAAATTTCGTATGTGCAAAACCAGTATTGAAATTCTATGTGGATGTGCACCACCAATACAAAGAAAAAACATATATATATGATCAGTCCATATGTGTGGAAGAAAATATATTAAAACAAAGGATAGTTAACAAGGAGCAATGCTTACGATATTTAATGTGAAATCAAACAAAAAAAAGAAAATTAACACTAACCTTGGAGTACATGTATCATCATCCTTTCTAGCAACTCATGCTAGTAAACACACCAAAAGGCATATTATCCACTCATAGCTTTGCTTTAAAATGCTAAACAAATCTATAAGTCAACTAGAAATAGTCATGCTTTCCTTGCCAAATACTAATACAATATTTATTGACAATGAGAAGGAGACTAAAAGGCACTCACTAAGGCTTATACAGTTTTTCTGGGGAATGTTTAGAATCCAGAAAACAAGTGAAACAGAGAGCTGTAAAAACAGATTAAAGTTCTCTTGGTTTGAATCTTTTGTCTTGTATTTGTCACCAACTCAGAGTAGAAACCCCAGAACAAATTAACACAAGGCTTCAGGGTATGTAGACAGATCCATATTCCAAAGAGGTTGCATATAAGATTTCATCCTACAAAACAATTAGCATCACACCTAGTACTTGCTACTTTTGACTCATGAGAGCCAGAACTGTACCACATAGCAAAGATCTCACCTTAATGCAATACAGGCAGTCCCCGGGTTACATGGATCCGACTTACATCGGATCCCTACTTACAAACGGGGTGAGACAACCCCGCACTAGCTGCTTCCCCCCAGCAGACCAGGGAGACGCGAAGCTAGCGCCCCCCCGCCCCCAGCAGACCAGGGAGACGCGGAGCGGCTTTTCTCAGCAGACACCTCAACTTGAGAATAAAGGACTGAGGGAAGTGAGGTGTGGGAGAATAAAACTTAGCTCTGGAGAAATGTTTGGCTAGAGTTTTCCCTACAATATGTACCAGTTCCGACTTACATACAAATTCAACTTAAGAACAAACCTACAGTCCCTATCTTGTATGTAACCCGGGGACTGCCTGTACAATATACCATGTATTAATTATCATAGAATACTAGGATTGGAAGGGACCTGGAGAGATCAAGTCTGGTTCCCTGCCCTCACGGCAGGACCAAGCACTGTCTAGATCATCCCTGATAGATGTCTATCCAACCTGCTCTTGAATATCTCCAGTGATGGAGATTCTACAACCTCCTTAAGCAATTTATTCCCATGTTTAACCATCCTGACAGGCAGGAAGTTTTTCCTAATGTCCAACCTAAACTTCCCTTGCTGCAATGTAAGCCCATTGCTGCTTGTCTTATCATTAAGAGGCCAAGGAGAACAATTGTTCTCCCTCCTCTTTGTGACACCCTTTTAGATATTTGATAACTGCTGTCATGTCCTCTTTGTCTTCTCTTTTCTAAATTAAAGAAGTCCAATTCTTTTTGTCTTTCCTCATAGGTCATGTTTTCTACGTCTTCAATCATTTTTGCTGCTTTTCTCTGGACCTTCTCCAATTTTTCCATATCTTTCTTGACATGTGATGCTCAGAACTGGACACAATACTCTGAGGCCTAATCAGCGCAGAGTAGAGCAGAAGAATGACTTCTCATGTCTTGCTTACAACGCTCCTGTTAATGCATGCCAGCATCATGTTTGCTTTTTTTGCAACACTGTCGCACTGTTGATTCCACTATGTGGTCCACTATGACCCCAGGTCCCTTTCTGCAGTACTTCTTCCTAGAGACTCACTTTCCATTTTGTATGTGTGAAACTGATTGTTCTTTCCTAAGTGGAGTACTTAGCATTTGTCCCTATTAAAGTTCATCCTATTTACCTCAGACCTTTTCTCCAGTTTGTCCAGATCATTTTGAATTATGAGCCTCTCCTCCAAAGCACTTGCAACCCCTCCCAGCTTAGTATCATCTGCAAACTTAATAATTGTTTTCTCTGTGCCATCATCTAAATTGTTGATTGAAGGTATCGAACAGAACCAGTCCCCAAACTGACCCTTGCACAACCGCACTTGTTATGCCCTTCCAGCATGATTGTGAACCGTTAATAACTAGTCTCACCCATAATAGCCCCATCTAGGTTGTATTTCCCTAGTTTATGGATAAGAAGATCATGCGTGAACGTGTTAAATGCCTTACTAAAGTCTACTTATACCATGTCTACCGCTTCTCCCTTATCCACAAGGCTTGATAGCCTATCAAAGAAAGCTATCAAATTGGTTTGACATGATTTATTCTTTACCAATCCATGCTGGCTGTTACCTGTCACCTTATTATTTTCCAGATATTTGTAGATAGATTACTTAATTACTTGCTCCATTATCTTCCCTGGCACAGAAATTAAACTGACTGGTCTGTAGTTTCCTGGGTTATTCTTATTTCCCCTTTTATAGATGGGCACTGTATTTGCTTTTTTTTTCCAGTCTTCTGGTATCTCTCCCGATTTCCATGACTTTTCAAAGATGATTGCTGAAGGCTCAGATACCTCCTGTATCTGCTCCTTGAATATTCTAGGAGGCATTTCATAAGGCCTAGTGACTTGAAGATATCTAACTTTTCTAAGTATTTTTTAACTTATTCTTTTTTTATTTTAACTTCTAAACCTACCCCATTTCCACTATCATTCACTATATTAGGCATCTCATCACCATCCATCTTCTTGACAAAAACTGAAACAAAAAAGTCGTTAAGCACCTCTGCTATTTCCAAGTTTCCTGTTACTGTTTCTCCATCTTCACTGAGCAATGGGCCTACCCTGTCCTTGGTCTTCCTCTCGCTTCTAATATATTTATAGAATGTCTTCTTGTTACCCTTTATGTCTGTATCTAGATTGAGCTCATTTTGTACTTTTGCCTTTCTAATCTTGCCCTTGCATACTTTTGTTGTTTGCTTATATTCATCCTTTGTAATTTGACCTAGTTTCCATTTTTTTATACAATTCCTTTTTGAATTTTAGATACGTAAGATCTCCTGGTTAAGCCTAGGTGTTCTCTTGTCATACTTCCTTTTTTCCCCATGCAATGGTATAATTTGCTTTTGGGCTGTTAATAATGTTATTTTTCCTCTTAGTCTTGCTTTCCATGGGATCTTCTGTACCAGCTCTCTGAATTTACTAAAATCTGCCTTCCTGAATCCATTGTCTCTACTTTGCTGTTTTCCTTTTGACCATTCCTTGGAATAATGAACTCTATGATTTCATGATCACTTTCACCCAAGCTGCCTTCCACTTTCAAATTTTCAAACAGTTCTTCCCTATTTGTTAAAAGCAGATCTAGAACAGCTTCCCCCCAGTAGCTTTCTCACCCTTCTGAAATACAAAATTGTCTCCAATTCAGTCCCAGAACTTATTGGATAATCTGTATCCTGCTGTGTAAATTTCCCAACATATGTCTGGATAGTTGAAGTCCTCCATCACCACCAAATCCTGCACTTTAGATTATTTTCTTAGTTGTTTAACAAAAGCCTCATCCATCACTTCTGCCTGGGGAGATTGTCTGTAGTAGACCCCTAGCATGACATCACTCTTGTTTTTTACCCCTTTTATCCTAACCCAGAGACTCTCAACAAGTCTGTCTCCTACGTCCATCTCCACCTGAGTCCACGTGTATACATTTTTAATATATAAGGCACCACTTCCTCCCTTTCCCCCGTGCCTATCATTCCTGAGTAAGCTGTACCCTTCTATACCAGTATTCCAATTGTGTATATTATCCCACCAAGTCTCTGTGATACCAACCATGTCATAATTGGGTTTATTTATTAGCACTTCCTGCTTATTTCCTATACTCTTTGCATTTGATTTAAGATACTGATTTGATTTTGTACCCAATTCTGCCTTGTCCCTCCTTTATCTCTGCTATTATATAGCCCATGCTCCCTCCCATTTCTGACCCATCTCCCAGGTCTCCATGTTTTCTCTTACCTGTAGACTTTGGTCACCTGCTCCCATGAAAACTACTTTAAAGTCCTCCTCACTAGGTTAGCCAATCTGTGTCCAAATACTTTCTTCCCCTTCCTCAAAAGGTTAAACCCATCCCTTCATAGTGGTGGGTTTTTTTGGAACAGCGTCTGGTGGTTAAGGAAGCCAGAGCCTGGTGACATCATCTTCGCAGCTTAGAATGCACCTCCAGGATGCACTGGTCTCTGCCTGGGTCACTACCTTTGACAGGAAGGACTGAAGAGAATACCACCTGCACTCCATACTTCTTCACCCGTACTCCTAGAGCCTGTAGTCACTCTTGATCTGCTCTAAGTCACACCTTGCAGTATCATTAATGCCTACATGGATGAGTAACATGGGGTAGTAGTCAGAGAGCCGGATAATCCTTGAGAGTGCCCTCATAACTTCTCAGATATGAGCCCCTGGGAAACAGCATACCGCCCAAGATGACATGGCAGGGCAACAGATGGATGCTTCTGGCCCCCTCAGAAGAGAGTCTCAAACCACCATTACCCTACATTTTCTCCTCACAGTGGTGGCTGCAGAACTCCCAGACTTGGGGTTACAAGGCTTCTCCTCTTCTGCTTTAGAGGGTGATTCCTTATCCCCCCTATCCAGAACTGTGTAAGTGTTCTCCAGAACAATGATGAGAGGGCTGGCAGACGGGGTGGAACACTGCCTGCTGCCAGAAGTAACACAGGATTTCAAAAAATCATTAAGATCAGAGTTTTAGATATCTGCAACACTCCAAAAAATCTGTTAAAATAATATTTTTTCCCCTGACCATAAGCCATTAAAACCCAGATGTAATTATGCAAATGTCCTGGCGCGCGTGTGCGCACACACGCACACGCAGCCTGCTTTCCCCTCCTCCTCCCCCTCCAACCTAGCCAGACAGAGAGGATTGCAGCAAGTGAGTCAGTATACCCCAAACAAGCCACCCCCTGCTTCCACCTCACTGCACAGATGCCAGTATCCATCCACCTCCTTTCCCCCACCTACCCCTATGCACTCTGTTCCACCCAGCCTAGCTGGGTACTGGGATAAAATCCTGTTTCTCAAATTTACAGGCACCAGCAGTCTAGCTGGGAGTCAGGACAGTGAACACAGCACAAATTATCCACCTCTCCACCACCGTATTCCAGGACACAGCACAGACTTCCCCCTGACTCCACTGCACCCCAGTGCCAGCACCCACCCACCCTCTTTTCCCCCCCCCCACCTACTCCAGGCAGTTAGTCCCTACCTCCCCCTTCCCAGCCCAGGAGCTTGGAAGAGAATGCTGGGTTTCTGCTTCTCTCCCTCTCTCTCTCTCTTCTCCTGGAGATGGGAGTCTCCAAACTCCCCTCCCCTCTGGCTCACCCCTCAGCCGATTACTCACTAACTTCTCTTCCCCCCTCCCCCCCAGCCACTTATTCCCTCCTTATCTCCCTTCATTACCTGCTCTGGGAGCTCTTCCATTTGAAGAACACAGCTCCGTTTGAAGCTGCTACTCAGTGAGATGTCCCTCTTCTGCCAGTCACCTAAGCTCCCTGTCTGCACAGGAGCTCTGAGCCTCTGCATAGTGCTCATTAAAGGGCTACGCAGTCACGCAGCCATGCAGCTTACAGGGAACTTTGGTGTCAGGATTTTATTAGAGATGTTATTGTAGAGGAGCCACATCTCCAAATGAACCTGTAGATGTTGATCTATTGTCACCCCCTGTTGTTTTCATTTGCCCTGGACTTTGCAAAGTTTACACAATTACATTCGAAAACTCTTTATTAGGAATAGGAAATTACTAATTAATGTCACATAAACCACCAAGCAGATGTCAGATGAAATTGTTTTCATTCATTATCAACAGGAGCTAATTCAAACCAGTGAACTAAAGGTGAAATACTAAATCTTTTGCCTCTATCAGTTGGCAGTCTCCTGATTCATCCAGTGCTCTGATCATCTTCTGAAACTTTTCATTTTTGTTGGCTTACTGAGTGTAGTATTAGAATGCATTCATTTCAGATTGCAACCCAATAGTCTAACTGTAGCTTGCTATTCCAAAGCTAATAAGATCATAGCTGCTTTTTATTGCTGGCCAATTTTAAAATCTTAAATCATCTGCTGTCCCCTGATGCAATGCTGGAAGAGTGTATTCTCTGACTTCATGGTAAGACAATCTATACCCAATCAGAACTATTAAGCAATCAGTAACATGTGCCAGAGGCCTGGACTGGTGCCACTTCAAAGAAAAGTCTGTCATCTCTAATTTCTTGAGTCACTGAAATGACTGTATCACACAAAAACAGAAATCACTTTGTTTAGATTTGTTGCTTTTGAATATTAAGAACTGTGTGGTTTAAAATTTAGCTTGTAGTTGTAGGTGACAAAGCCCAATTCTGTTCTCTCTTAGGAACCGGTTATTCATGAAATCTCTCTCCTCATGTCAGCACAAATAATCTTAAATAGCATTAGGACCTGACTTTGAAAAGCTAGAACATTCAAACATATGGTTAAAATTGTGGAATTTTTTTTTCAAATGAAGTGACCTAAAGTTAGACTTCTAAATGAATGGCCTGATTTTAAATCTCCCAGGAACTTCCTTTAAAGTTGTTGCTGAACACCTCTGTAAATTAGGATATTGTAATTGTACTTAAGTTCCTACACTCAGGTTTACACAGATTGCTTCTACCTTTAACTCTATTAAGTCTGCCCATTGCAAGTATCTGACCTGCGTTTGTTGATTTTGGTAAGGACATAGTAGGCTAAATTGTGGATTTGCTGGCTGTTAGGAGTGTATACCAAAAGTATGCTGTTTAAATATATTTTCTTGTGTTAATTCTTTCCTCCTACACCCTTTAAAATGTTTAATGAGATTCAAGATTCTTTCAGGACTCCCCTTACATCAGCAAGGAATGCTGAGATATTATTAAAGCACCTAAAATTCTATATTGTGTATGCACAACATAATTCATAGCATCACCTGATCAGGAAAAATTCTGAGAATTTTTAATGAATTAAAAAAAACTTACCTGGAATCTCATCACTCATTTTTCTCCCCTAATGTCATCCACCGTCTTTAAAGATTCCCTATTATGAATCCCCACACCACAGCCACTTAGGTTCAACTCCTTCAAGACCCCAGCTCTCAGTATTACTCAGAAGTAGTCACTATATAGAGCAATGAAAGAGGAATTTCAGACCCAGATTCCAATTTGCATCTTCTCCCAAAATAGTAGCTGCAATTAGTCCACCAGAATGGCCCTTTATAATCACTTCTTACTGCTTATTGTCCTGGCTGCCTTTCCATATTGTAAGAAAAGAGAAATTAAACAAAATTAAAATTATGTTGTAATGCATTATCATCTATCATTTACATTTTATTTTAATCATAGATGTTCCAGAAATACAAAAGATATCCAAACACCCTTTTTACTCAGCACTCCTGTAACAGAGACAGTCAAAATATGCCTTTTCTTTTCAGATATGCTGGATGTTGGGGAAAATTCTTTAATAGCATGAGTGCTTGTAAATTAAGTAAATTCCTCTACCAGAGATATAGGTCACCGTGTATTGATATTTATAATGGAAATGCTGATGGACTACCTACCTACAACACTGCATTATAAAATTAGAGACTGTGCCATAAGAAGACGTCAGAATTTTAATTCATATCTGTAACAGATGGACAGTTTGCTTTTAATGTTTTCTTGGCCCTTCTTCAGTCATCCTTTACTGAAAAGTTCAATAAACCAAATTATTTGAGATCAAGGTAGTAATCCCAAGTTATGGCTGGAGGTGAAACTGCTGGAGCCAGATGGCTTCACACTGATTTTTATTAACAGCTTACATTCTGTCTGACTGAACCTCTCCTGGATCTTTTCAGTGAAACTCCTCCTAAAATGCCACCAAACCAAATTTATTTTTAGGGAGCAATGGTGTGATACCTTGAGGTAAAGACCTATGATATTAGACTTAATTCTAGCCCCCCCCCCTTTTTTCTGTTTGGTTAGGAAAAGCCCTTTGGTAAGGTTAAATGACCACAAGTTGCATTAACCAATTAATATTTGATTTCTTGTAAATTTAGAAGCTTTGTTGAATTGCTTTTATGCTTTCTCCAAGGCAAATGTTTAAACCAGTTATAAGATCTCCCCATCAGTTACTCCTAGACTGACTCACTTGCCATTTGATTTATACTGATTTACATTTATTCCATTATAAGTGGGATCTGATCTCTGCCATAGGCAACTGGAATAGGAGCATCTGCAATTCTTACTTTATGGGACAGCATAAGTCGAATAGGCCACTAAGTGGAAGTTACTTTCTCTCTTGGTATACATATTGGCTACGTCTACATTGGCCCCTTTTCCGGAAGGGGCATGTTAATTTCACGAGTTGTAATAGGGAAATCCGCGGGGGATTTAAATATCCCCCGCGGCATTTAAATAAAAATGTCCGCCGCTTTTTTCCGGCTTTTAGAAAAGCCGGAAAAGAGCGTCTACACTGGCCCCGATCCTCCGGAAAAAGTGCCCTTTTCCGGAGGATCTTATTCCTACTTTGAAGGGCGCTTTTTCCGGAGGATCGGGGCCAGTGTAGACGCTCTTTTCCGGCTTTTCTAAAAGCCGGAAAAAAGCGGCGGACATTTTTATTTAAATGCCGTGGGGGATATTTAAATCCCCCGCGGATTTCCCTATTACGACTCGTGAAATTAACATGCCCCTTCCGGAAAAGGGGCCAATGTAGACGAGCCCATAGTGAATAGTATTTGATTTTTCTTTGCCCAAGCAAAGAAAAAACAAAACAAAAAGAAAATAAAAATTCACCACTGATATTAAAATGTTCCCCAAGAGAGTGGCTTTAATAATAGGTCTTTACATTACATTGTGCATGGAAGGCTTTCTAGAGATCAGAGTCAGAGCCCTAGATATGGTGCTTGTGTAAAGCTGTCACAGAGAGCAAAAGCTACGGTGTTTGTTGGAGATTTTGTGTCATTGAGATGACTGTAGCTTTTTGCCTAAAATACACATTGTCTTTTTCCATTTAAAATCACCTTATCATTTTAGAGTAGGTGATGAAATTTGGAATCTGTGTTTTGGAATTTTGTGTGCTGCTCCTGTAAAGTACAGTAAACCAGGACCAGAGAATAATCACTTGATGGCCAAAATGCTATTTAGAACTCCGGTGTGAACTTAGACTTACTTTTACCTGTATTGCTTTTTTTAAACTATCCCCAGTGCTGGCCTTTTGATTGCACCTGAATTCCCTGCTTAGGAAGAAACCAAGGCTTGAATTACCTCTTACTGTTATGCCACTGCTGGAGCAAAAGATCAGCTTGTGGGTTTCAAGCTATTTGGGATGGTGAAAACCCAAGCAACTGTTTGCTTGCATGCACTTAGTGTTGTGTCTTTTCCATTTGTACTACAGGTTGAACCTCTCTAATCCAGAACTCTCTTGTCCAGAAACATCTGTCATTCAGAGTATTTTAGTTAGCTGGATGTCCACTTTTCATGGTTGTGGCCAGGTTTCCTGCGGACCCATAAAGTTTGTTTATAGTCACCAGTTCTTGATCTACTGAAGGACAGAAGCAGCTTTATACAAAGCATTTGTTCACATGAAAATTTTTCAACAGGCTCATTACAGGAAGAACATCCACAAAAAATTGGAATGACTTAAATTCCTGCTTCAGATTACTAGTGACTTGGATAGCATCAACTAATGCATGGGTAGACAATTTTCATAAGGGGGCCACTCCATGATTTTCGGTAAGTCATCACAGGCCAGCTCCAGGCCCATTGAAGGGGCAGGGCCTTGGGCAGAAGGGGTGAGGAAGGGGGCGTGTGTGTGTGTGTGTGTGTGTGTCTGTACGTGTACGTGTGCGAGAGAGAGAGAGAGAGACTCTGTGTGAGAGAGACTTTGTGACAGTGTGTGTGTGTGTCACAGAGACTAGGAGAGTGTGGTACAGTGTGTGTGTGTGACACACTGTGAATAGCATGGAGACAAGGTGTGACAGACTGTTGGCGTGGGTGTGAAAGACAGAGAATGTGTGTGCTGGCTGCTTCTGAATAAGTTTCTAAGAGATGCTATGCACTGTCTCTTTAAGACAGGGAAAGCTGTCCTGTTCTTTTGTTTCTCCTCTCCCCTGCTCTGCAGAGATGGAGTATATGGGTTGGGGAGAAGAGACACTGTGTGTGTGTGTGTGTGTGTGTGTGTGTGTGTGTGTGTGTGTGTGTGTGTGTGTGTGTGTGTGTGTGTGTGTGTGTGTGTGTGTGTGTGTGTGTGTGTGTGTGTGTGTGTGTGTGTGTGTGTGTGTGTGTGTGTGCGCGCGTGCGCGCGCATGCGTGCACGTGCGCCCGCGAGAGCGAGCACTGGTTGCTGGAACAATCTTAAAAGATAGTGCGCGGTTTCTAAGTTAAGTTCTCATATCAGTCACTCACCATTTATATTTCAGACAGGAACAGCTTTGCTATGTGTTCATCTCCCTGACATCTGCGCTGCAGAGAGGGGATACAGGGGCAGAGGAACACCTGGACTTCAGCACTCCCCCCTCTCGCCCTCTTCTCCTTCTGCCCCCTTCCCCTGCTCTGCACTCGTAGCAGGAGGGTCCTGGGAGCAGCTCAGCTGCAGAATAGAGGAATGTTAGGGGAGGGGCAGCTGAACACACTTTGTAAAGTATGCATGCTCTGATAATCAGCTGGGCGGGCTGGATAGAAATGCTGGGCAGACCAGATTTGGTCCATGGGCCAGATTATGCCCATCCCTAACCTAATGCTATATGCTACATAGAACAATGGTAGACTTGGCTTTCCCATTCTGCACATGGAATGAATTGCAGAACCAGACTCTGTTTTTAAGCTTGCGTGTAATTTGCTACTCAAATATTGTGTAGTTTCTACATCTGAAGGCAATAGGGCTTTACAGGAAACCCTGGCCATTTGTGATGGATGCATGGTGAATGGTGAAATTAATGAATACTGGGATCCATGGCTCCCCAGTCCCTTTGGACAGCTCCCTGTGGCTCCCCAAGTTATCCTGGGAGCCATGAGCCACGGGGAATTCACTGTAGCTCCCAGGAACCACAGGAAACTTGTCGTGGCTCCTGGCAGCTGCAGGGAATTCAGTGCAGCTGCTGGAAGATGAAAGGAACACCATGGCTCCTGGCACCTGCAGTGAGTTCCCTGCGACTCTGGGCAGCCACAGGGACCTCAGCATGGGGGCCAGGAACTGTGGTGAATTCCCTACAGCTCCCAACCCCTTCCATCCTCTCTCTCCACCTACCCACCCCCAAATAGTGATTGTATGAATCACAAGGGTCTCCTGTATTTCTTCATAGAAGATTGTATAGGAGAAGTGTCTCGTTGAACATAAAATAATTGTACATCTTTTCAGTCAGCTGATGAAATGCAATAGCGTAAGGTGACTATTGTATCATAACTGGATGGTTTTGCTCTAAGATTTGTTTTATTCACAAAAGAAGAAAGGCATACTGAGTCATAAACTGCATCCTTGACAACTAAATCTTCCACAAATAGTTTGAGCTGCATGTCATCCCTTTGAATTGCTGGCTCCCTTAGTTGCTTTCTTAAAGGTTTCTATTTTATAAAGTTTCCTGTCATTCTTGTGCATGTTTCTTAAGCAAACAATGCAACAGGACCAGTTGTTGGAGGATGTGCTTATTGTGGTGGTTATAGGAGCAGGTAATTATGATGTTCTCTGATCAGATTCAGATTCTTTTCTTTCCTGGGTTCAGTACCACTTTGACACTTGTGAAATTCAACTTGATTTCTTTCTGAAAGCAACCCTTGTGCTAAAGTATTGGTAGTACATCATCATCTAATTAACTACGCAATTAATCTCCTCTGGTTTCTGCTGCCAGCATCACAGAATTCTGTACAGATCTGGTGGCTTTTGACAGATTTGCATTTTGATTATTTTGACAACCAACCACATTTTAAAAAAAGTTTGTGGAGTGTCTTTCTCTCTTTGATGTAAGCATTGCAGAACTCATGTCCTCCATGTCTTAATATACCGCATCTTCCCTGTAGAAGCAAAATTCCCAAAGTATATTATTAGTATGACTGTCCCTACCACTGTTTTTCATTTTATACAAGTATACAGACTTGTGATAAATTAGATATAAAATAGGTCTATATATTAATATCAAAATTGTCATTTGTACTTAGTGAGCACTTTGAAGCACAGTGTGAAACTATTTTCTGTCATCTCCCATGCTAACAGTGACCTGTGCGTAAGTGTCACTGAATCAAAATGCTATTTTATAGAATATTTCAAAAGCTAGTACTGCATTGCTAACGCAATTACAAATTAAATATCTTACCATCTGGCAAGGTATTTCCAGTAGAAACCGGCAAATATTAGTGCCATTATACAAGGCACTGAGGAGATCTTACTTGAAATGCTGTATTAGTGCTAGTCTTCCATTCTTAGGAAAGGTGAACTCAAGCTGAAACAGATTCAAGGATACTAATCATATTATTAGTATGATAAGAGGAATGGAGAACTTATGAGAGGAGACTCAAAGAGCTTTGTTTATTTAGTGTAACCAAAAGTGGGCTACGGGGAGATATGACTATTCTCTATAAATACATTAGAGAGATAAATACCAGGGGAGGGAGAGGAATTATTTAAGTTAAGAGCCAATGTGGACACAAGAACAAATGGATATAAACTGGCCATCCACAGATTTAGGCTTGAATTAAGATTAAGGTTTCTAACCATCAGAGTTTTAAAACATCTGGGGATTCTCTCAAGGAGCTGGGAGCCGGGAGGGAAGGGGAAACTTCATGCACTCCCCCACTAGAGATGTTAAATTTTGATTAATTAACCAATCAAATACTCAATGGGATTTCCATCAACTATTCAATTAGTCAATAAGGACTTCCGCGTTCTGCCTTTGAAATGTACAAGAGCCCCAGAAGGAGCTCTTACGTGTTTCAAAGATTGAAACGCTGTGTAGCGCCTGGGGTTCACGGGGAGTTCCACTGACTCTGGGCTCTACACGGGTGCTTCCTCTTTGAAATGCTGCGTGGAGCCTGGGGCCAGCGGCGAGTCCCACGCTGACCCCGGGCTCCATGTGGCGTTTCAATCTTTGAAATGTACAAGAGCCCCAGCAGGGACTCTTGTACATTTCAAAGTTGGCCACCACTGCACCCCTGTCCCCTCCCACGGAGCTGGTGCTGGGGGGAACCAGCTTTTAAGCCGGCTCCCTCCAGCACCCCGTCCTTTCCCTATTCTCTCCCCCCCCCCACTGCCTCTTTGATAGAGGCAGCAAGGGGGGAGGGGGAAGCAACTAGTGTGTCAACTATCCAGTAAGCTTTTGTTTATCACATAGTTGATTAGTTGCTTACATCCCTATCCCCACCCCCAGATCAATCAGGGTCTGTTGAGGGGAGCACAAGAGGTTTCTGGCCCTACCCCTTCCACCCAAGGCCCCGCCTCTTCCAGGGCGGCTCAGGGCCACTTCAGAAATTTATTGCCCACCCCTTGCCTAGATGATCATGATGATGGTATTTTCTGGCCCTAAAGTCTGAGTCATTCAGTCTAAAACTTTCTACCAGGCAGCCTAGATACTAGATTGCACAATCAACAGTTTACAAACAGAAAAGCATTACATTAGGAATTCATGTGTTTTTCTGTCTTCTCACTATGCAGTACAAACTGTGGGCAAGCAGTCTATTGTTACTCATCCACAACCTTCAGAATAAGATTTTTCTGGTCCACAAATTTCAACTGAAAATACAGAAAACTATTACAATTACATTTGTGATACTTTGACAATTAAGAGTATGTGATGTGTGCACATTTTATGTAATAGGTTGCAGAATAGTATTATTTACCTTTTTTTGCCATATGATTAGCACTTTATCATTTCTGGAAAAAATACCCCTGTAAAACTCATAAAATAATCTAATATGTTATTTGGTTGCTTTGATACTTCAAGGTGTTGAAATTAACTTAAACTGGAAAAACTGTAGTCACGCTGCTGTGTTTCTGAAACTATATATAAAATGACACTCTCCGTTTGAGTATCATTGTTTGATCTCACCAAGAGGCATACGGCAGCACTTTTTAGCTCCACATCATACTTCATCTAAATAAGCTTTCAAATGGATATATTATCTAGATGTGTGTCCCCGCAGCTCCCAGCCCCTGCCACCCTCCCTCTGAAGGCCACATGCCTGTAGTGATTATCAGATTTTCATAATGGACACCTCAGTGGCCATGATCCTTTGCAGGCTTGAAAACATACATGTGACTATTACATTAGACAGGGCTGTCATTGAGCCAAAGCTCCATCCTCCATCATAGAGGCAGAATCCCAATTACATGCTTGTATTATAACCATACCCTGCCAATGCAGCAGAACTTTCAGCAATTCTATTGAACTGAAGGCCTTTCTTGGCTAATAGCATGAGTGATTTTAAGTTTTACTGATTGATGAGAATTATGCCTGTTATTGATTAATCATTTTTCTGCCTTTTCTGACATTCTTGCATTGGCCTCTCCCAAGAAGCAATGACCAGACAGATTTCCAAGTATCTGTGTGAGATTTCAGAAAATTGTTTTCTCTATTCAGAACAGTAGACCCCACAGTTGAAAAATGTCTTGGTTGTAGTCTTTAACAGTACCTAACGCATCCCCAATGTTTTCTGAAAGAAAATGGCTCTGTTGTGCCATCATAATTCTTTCCCTCTTTATTTTGCGTAAAGGTTTATTAACTTATGATTTAAACAAACCATCTGGTCCTGCTGGCAATGCACACTGTGTCAGGCCCAATGTTGGGTTTTTTTCTGTTATATTTCTGAAGTTAAATTATATACTTAAGTCCCAGCTTTGGCCTGTGCTTTTTCCATGTCTTAACATCTGCTCTTGGAAAGCTTTCTGGTCTCAAGTAAGTTTACATAGAGCCAGAACTCTCTCCTTTCCTCGGTCTCCCACACTTTCTCATCCATTCAATTCAGTGAAAAGTAATGGCAGAAATGCATAATTCTTGTTTTTAAAAAATCCAGAGAGTAGGGGGAGATGAATAGATAGCAAGAAACCTGAAAGGACTAGGAGAGCATTCTCTGAGAGAGAGAAAATGGTGGATGTTGAGAAGGAAAAAAAACTAACTTTGGCAAATTCTTAACTCACTCCTGACTTCTGATTTCAAGTACGTTTTTCATTTGGTGTGATAAGTGCAGGTTTATAACATCTTTTGTCTTGTGTCCCATGATGCTTTTCAGATTACTCATATGAAAAAGTGTATCCCTCACTGCGATCAAATGTAATAATTAAAAATATACCCAGTCAGCTTGGAGCTTTGGAAAATAAAAACTGTGTGGATTTGTACGATGCTAATGCTAAGTTTGTTGCTAATAGTGGGTACCTACCCATCTGTATTCTCTCAAATTCCAACTCTTCTTATCCTATCTATAAAATTTGAAATGCATATTGAGCATAGATGTATGCGACATTGTCCTGTACATCAAAAAATGAATTATTTCCTTTTAAAGCAGCAAGATTTTAAAAAATTGGCTTTTTTTAAGGATGCAGTATTACATATTAAAATTTAACTTCTCATGCTTTGTGACATGAAAAGCACTATATTTGTGCTATCCTGGCAATATACTACAATACAGAGATTTGAATTCAGGACTTAAGCTCAGTCCCCTGCTCATGAGTTGGCAGGATCTAAAAAATGTGGAAGCATCATGGACAGCAAATCTGAGAAGGAAATGGCATTGTCATTTTCAAATGACCATTGAGATCTTTAGGTGTATGTCCATAGGTTAAAAAAAGAGAAATATCTAGTCTTCAGCTAGATGGAGAAAGCTACCCAATGCAAATTTGAGGGTAGACATGCATGAGACAAAAGAAAAATGACAAGGCTACAGGAGAATGTTGGACAACCTGCAGGAAGGTGAATTGGACTCCATCACTAAAAAAATGGAGATGATTGAGAGCCAGTCCAACTTCAATGAAGAAAAATGTCTAGCAGTGAGGAAGACCCCATAAATCTTGCTATATCCTGAGTTCCTACCAAGTTCCTTGAAGTCCAGCATATGCTATGAATGTGCAGTATGGTTCATGTTTGTCAGTATTACAGTTATTTGATTAGATAACACCAATTTCCTATTTATATCTCTACATTATAAAGATATACACTGAGTTGATGCATATATATTACTGGCATAATTCTGAAGTAGTATGAAATCTTAGGGGGAAAAAACAAATCAAAAGTAGCATTAATTATGAATGAATAAATAAATAAAATTAGATAACGAAGTTGTCTACAGTCAATGCTCCTGTGCTACTAGCTCCAGCACTGGCTCATTGGATATGCAAGGAATTGAGTGTCGCAAAACTGCGAATCACCATCTCATTTTGTTCTTTCTTGTTTTACTCAGATTTTCCCAATGAAATGACCTGAATATGCATAATTGTGTGTATTCAAGAGAGTCTATATGATAAAAGTATCCATCACTATTTGGCACAGTTATATCTAAGAAGCAGTTTAACATAAAATCACTGGAGTGACTATCACTTCTTTCCTGCACAGTGTGGGATGGGTGATAGTTCACTGAACTAATTCATTAGCACATTGGGCCAGCAAAGAATTCAGTCCTTTCTGGTTGCAGAGTTTAGTTATTAAAACTGCCTTCATGGGGAGCCTTGGCTCAGATATCAGCTACTGAATCAGTGTATCCGGCTAATAATCCAGATTTGTCATGGATGCTGCAGGCCTACATCAAGCCAGTGTTAGTGTTGCAGACTTGTAATGTGACTAGAAATGGATTGGTGGATGCTGAAAGCCATCTACCCCTAATTAAGGGAAGGTTTGTTGCCGCAAAGATTACATCTTGGCAAGTAGTAAACTGACATAAGCCGTGTGCTTGTTGAAGTTGGCTATGCACTTATTTAGTTGAGGTTACATTTTGTTACTAAAGAGATGGTTTTGTGGTTGTCATACACCCTTTCCCTCCACCCCAATTAAAAACAAAATGTTTATCCAAATAATTCTGATTGTGTAACCATCCAAAAGAAATGGAAATGGCTGCCCCTTTTTCTAGATACTATCTTCAGTTTCCATGCTGATGTTTTTCTGTTTTTCACAACTACTTACATACTTTTTATTTGCATTTTTTTTAACCACACTACTTTTTTCTTTCTGTGGAATTTCTCTCTGTCCAGTTTCAAGTCAGACAGAGCATCTGATCTGTTTTGCACAAAAATAATACTCTACCACAGACAGGAAAAGTCTGGTTTGGATGAATAAAACTGGCTATTTTATGTATGTTCACCAGTTTAAAATGAGTTTCATTTTAAATTTGTGTCACTTAAGGTCTCTTTCCTTTTCCTGATCTTTGGGCAAATTCATTTCTGCACATCTTTAGCTGAGAACTACAGTTTTTGTTCCAAAATCAGATTTATAATACAATAATTAAGATTTCTGGTGAAATCTTTATTTTTAGAACTAAAATGTTTCTTGAGAATAAATGGCAAGAAAATGGAATTTTTTTTTTCAATCAAATACATATGACTAGAGAGAGATGTGTTATACCCTAGCACAGGGGTGGGCAATAATTTTGGTAAGTGGTCAGTGGCCGCATTTCTATGGAGAGGATGCTGGATGTGGGACGATGGGTAGGATGCAGAAGGGAGCTTGAAATAGAGGATTGGGTGCAGGAGAGGGTATGGGGTCTGAGAGGGAGTTTGGGTGAAGGAGGGCATTATGATCTGGGGCAGTTGCTTGTGGTGTATGGGTATGGGTGCAAAGAGGATTCTACTCTGGGGGAGAGGTGTAGAATGGGGTGCAGGGTCTGAGAGAGAATTCTGACCTGAAGGAGGTCAGGAGAGGGGATACAGAGGGTTTGGGTAGTGATCTGGGGCAGGAGGTGGTGGCCGGGGGCAGGAAGTTGGAGGGAGAGAGGGGGTGGTGTGCCAGCGGCAGGCTGTGGCTGAGAGGTGCTTACTTAGGCAGCTTCCGGCTAGCAGTTCTGCAGGAGCCTGAGACAGGCTCCATACCTGTGTGCTGCAGTCCCAGGCTTATCGGCTGGATACCCCACGTGGCTCTGTTCCAGCACAGGGAGGAGAGAGTGAGGGACGGAGGAGGCTTCGCACTGCCCCTACCTCCAGCAAAATTTCTCAGCTCCTATTGGCCAGAAACTGGCTAGTGGTAGCTGAAGGATTTCTCTAGGGACCCAGGGGCACTACGTGGAGCTTCCCCCTCCCTCCCTGGCATCCAGAGCAATTAGCAGCCAGCTGTTTAAACTGCTGTGAACACCTCTGTAGTGAAAGTCCAAGTGAGATGGTTGTAGGCCGAATCTGGCCCACTGGCCACATTTTGCCCACCTCTGCCCAAGCAAATGGGTCTACTTATCTGTAGGCATGCTGAAATTTCTAAAAACCAAGTTGCTGTTCTCCATGCAGTACAACTTTCAATGCTTACCTAGTCAGAATCGAGTCTGAATCACTGTTGTAAAGGGATGGTGTGAGCAGAGTTTAATGTAATGTTAAGAATTTATTTAAGGTGTGGAGAGGAGGCATGGTCACTGGTTCACTGTAATGTAGTTTTTCAGGTTTAACTCGGAAAATATTATTTACATATAGGCAATATTAAAATCTGTATTTTTCCAATTGGAGACACATTTTAAAACACTGGTGTCACTCTGCTGAGCCCTCCTTGAGAAGTTGTCTATGACTAAGGACTTGATTAGGATGCCCTAAATTGATCTGGGTGCAAGAAATCCTCATGCCTTCCGAGATTATTGCAAAATTATTAAAATAATATCTGGTAATATTTCTGTTAGAATACTTGAGTACTTGAAAGTTTAATTGTATGTTAACACCTATTAATTAACACAATTGTAAATTAAAGGTAGGATCCAACCATTTTTTCTGTGTAATGTTTGCACAAAAATGTACAATCATGGTAGTTCTGAATTTGAATCATTCACGCAGTGTCATATACCACACAGAGCAAGAACAAGGCTTCACCTCCTCTTCCTAACCTAAGCTGATTTTTACATATGCTCTGTGATGTTAAGTCTCATAAATTAGCTTTCTGTAATTATTGTTTGATGGAGGGATTATTTCATTTGGTCCCATTTATGTATTCCTCTAGCTGCACAGTGGCACTCCAGCCAGACTATCTGTCTTCATTCTTAACACACCCCACATATTTCCATAATCTTTTCTGGATAATTTTGTAGGTAAGAAGTTACTGAATTCTCTGAAAAATCTTAGCATTTAATTTAATTTTATTTAATTTAATTTAATACCTAATAGTTTTCTGAGATGTTCACTTCTGAAGGCATTTAGACATCTTTTTGTACCTTTGGTGGAATTTCCAGTTTTCACATATATATGTTAATGTGTAAATAACATTTTAGTTTAAGATTTTTGTAATTTAGTCTTTAAATTATAATTTTCAGTGACCAAATCATGTGAATCAAGATCTGTTAATGTGTTAAACATCATTAAAAAGTTAAGTGTAGGCACAACTTTTATATGCAGGTGGTATTTGTACCTTCTTTCTCTCTGTTTCTTGCTCTTATATGCATATGCATATATATGTAATGTGCACATGTATTTACATGCCTGCTTGAGAAGTCTTGGCTCTAATCTCAGTTGTCATGTCCAGTAATTTTTATTCATTATGCTGTACTGTTTTTCTATCTTTCCTCTTCATTTCCCCCTTATCCCTCCCCCAAAAAACCAAACCAAATCAAATATTCTTAGGTAGAGGAGTTGATGATGGCAATGGAGAAAGTGAAGCAAGAATTGGAGTCCATGAAAGCAAAGCTGTCCTCTACCCAGCAGTCTTTAGCTGAGAAGGAGACCCATTTGACCAACCTTCGAGCAGAGAGGAGGAAGCATTTGGAGGAAGTTCTGGAGATGAAGTGAGTATCTATTTCCAGTCCTTATGCCTGCATTGTATTGACATCCCTCACTTCTCCTTTTACCTCTGCTTTTGGTCATCTAAAGACAGTTACTAAATTGTACTTCTCACCAGAGGATTACAGTTATCTGTGTTTTCACTCAAAGTTTCAAAGGAACCATTTGACCAAGAGCTGTGTACAGATTGTGGATTTTTCACTTGGAATGAAATATATTCTTCCTTCCTTCTCATCCATTGTTTTGTTGTACATTGGTGATATTATTTGCATTCGTGGTCAAAGGCCTCATATGAAAATCATGGCCCCATTGTCTTGTGTGCTGTATGAATTCTCAGGAAGGCATGGGGGCTGCTTTGAAGAGCATATAGTCTAACATTAGGTAAGGCTACAGTAAGTGTAGCAATCAACAGAAATGAAGGGAAGACAAGGATAAAAGTAAGTACCAAGGCAACAGTAATCTCAGTCAAAGCACAACTGCTGTATTTCCAGATGAAGATTTTTCAAGATCATATGACTGGTTCATTTGCACTGCTGAAACCTTACTGAAGATGAGTTTCAACTTGTGTATATTTTTACTGCCAGTCCCCAGACAAAGAGAACAGTATGGCCAAGCACTGAAGTGGTGGGGAAAGGTGAGGGATTAGATTTTGAACACTTAAATACTTCCTAAATTCTCACCTCACTTGTAGATAAATGGTTATCTTTAGTTTAGGGAGGCATGAATCCATTTAGTGCAGTTTAGGATAGCAGTGCCAGCAGTTCATTAAAAACACTTTCAATTGTTTAGCCAGCCCTGAAGAGAAGGAATATTTTTATTGGCAAGACTTGCAGTGGTTCCTCAACAGTGGTTTTGTGAGCCATTATTTATTTAGTTAACTTTTTTTGTGTGTTAACGTCTTTCCTTTTTGAAAAAAGAAAAAAAGTGATACAAAAACAGCTCCTACGAAATGGAAAGAGAGGTGGTTCAGAACATAAAGCTCTAACTTAAGAGTCCACACTACCTGGCTTCATATACAGCTACCTAATTCAATCTGACCTAGATCTGGCACAGGGACATTGCAAGACTGAAGTGCTTAAAACCACACTTTTTATTTTTAATAAAACATTTATTGAACTATAAATTTTACTGCCTTGAGGGTTGACACATTGGAGGGTGGGAGGAATAGCTCTTAAGCTGATGTGGGAACCCAAAGCAACTTGAGATATATCCAATCTTCTGGCAACACTCTTCCGTGCCAAATTTCTGTGCCAAACCTTCTCATTAAAATATATACAATATTCAGTATATCCTGAAATGTACTTGGAATTGAGTAGCTATCGTGTTTTTAACATTCCCACTCAGTTCTTTTAAATGATGACCTATTATAACTAGTTAGTTATTGTTGGAAAGTTATTGCATGGAGTGAAAGTGAATCTCAGGAATTAAATAAACTGCTAGATCCATTGTGACCTCAGAAGGGAAGAGAGCAGTAGAGAGAAAATTAGTGCTGTCAACACATGGACAGAGAGATGGAAAAATCATTAAATTTGTAGTTGGACATGTTGTAGACGTCTTCTGTTTTCCTTAAAATTCTGTGAAACTGACAAAGGCATCTAGACCTTAGTATGTTAGAATGCACCCTTGTTAGAATGCACCATAAGTTTCTTCATTACAAACAGTAGGTTCAACTCAACTATTAAATATGCTCAGGACTGGACTCATGCATGAGCTGTGAGACTAGAATCAGCTATTTTTAAAAGCTTTTGTAAAAGACTCTTTTCTGCTGTTTTCAAGCTATGCCAAAGGTATTTTTAAATGTAACACTTCAGTATAGAATTTGTACTTTCTCAACTCAGAAGTATATTTTATTGAATAAATAGGCAGTTTTATACTATAAGCTACCTGATTTTGGTATTCTTAAGCATGTGCTATAGTTTGCTGATTGCACAAGAATTCAGTAAGTGATCTAACCATGGATTTGAGTATATATACCTCATATAGATCAGTGTTTCTCAACTGCTTTTTAATAAAGTACCCTATTTTCAAATATATATATATATATATAAGTACCCCCATTACCTACAGTTTTCAGACACACAATTTTTTTTCTACCATTGCAACACATTTGTTTAAACAACTTAATAGTCGCTGGGCAGGTGATGAAATTTTTGGGTGTAAATGCAAAAATAATAAAGCACTGTAAAACTTAAAACAAAAATTCAGTTTTCTCCAAATTTCAGTTGTGTTGACGTACCCCCCAGACTTCTCTCAAGTACCCCTAAGAGTACTCATGCCACTGGTTGAGAAACACTGATATAGATGACCAAAAAGTTAACTTCAAGCTATAGTGACAGTCTTCAAAGAAGAAAAGATAAGTATACTAGTCTGTTTAAGAGATAATAAGCATTTACAAAATTGTTACTCAAAGTCGAATTTGTGTTTATTCAGTGGACTGTAGTAGTTTTGCGTGAGTCATTCTACACTATTGAGGGAATAATACGCTCACTAAAAAACACCTTTACCACAGATGTGAACTGCTGCAAAAGCAGAATTCCAGTCTATAGAGAAAATTATCTCATATACCCTTGTTCATCTGACTTTGGGATTTACATTTTGTTGTAAATCATTATAGAAGAAGCTGATAGGGATTCCTATATTTAGGTTGCCTAACATTTTCCATTATAAAATATATTTAGTGACCTTTTTGAGAAATTCTGACACCTCCAGTGTTCACAGGATGTCTTTTAAATTTGGCATGGAGAAAGCTTTTGATCCAGAGAAATGCCTATATTTGTCCCATTACATTTTGTTTATCACAGGGTTATAAACTGTTGAAAATTAACATTTCCTTTCTGTTCCATGTATTGTCATCAATATTTTGGCAACATGCAAAAATAACTAAATGCAAACATTCGAATATAAAGCTGGGCCCATGCGACTGCTAAAGCAGCAGCAATGAGACCCCTGTACAGCCATATTGCTGATGGAACAGCATTGGTACATGGGGGGAAAAGAAGTCTGACCAGCCTCCCCTGGAGTCAGGAAAAAATCCCAGTAGCCTCTCCTGCCCCTTTCTCTAGGGATTCATATAGTACCAAAGCAAGAGCTTCCCTCCTGCTGTTCTCCCAGATTAAGAACATGGCCTTAGCAGCCCATCTCCCGCTCCCAGTCCACCAAGATAACATCTTTGTCCTTCAGGCAGCTAATGTATATAGTTCTGTAACTCAAGTGATGCAGAACTCTGTGATACAGTGCTGAAGTTTCTTAGTTCAAGCCCTGATGGTGATAGATAATGGGGTAGGTGTTACAGTTGCACTACTAGAACTTTAAAAAAAAATTATACCCCCACAGCCAGCAACCTCTATGACATTGTATAAAAAAAATTGTGAAAGAACATTGTTCAGATAATAAAATCAAGCACTCAGAAGTTAGTACATGCCATTATTTTGGTTGGTCATGCAACCTTAGTTTAGCCCCCTTCTGTGTATGCATTATGATGCTGACTTTAATTACACAAATACATACTATTTTTCCACAGGATACCAGCCTCATTCAGTACTTCGAATGGACAGTAGTCAGAAAACGAGTCAGGGTTATGTAGCAGCAAATGAGGCCTTTTTTCTACCTCATTTGTTCTAGAAGTTGAATGAGTCACAGGGCTAATAGAAGAGAGAGGTTGTTAATGCAGGTCAGTGCACATGCTGCAGAATTCCTGTGTGATGCTAAGCAAGTCATTTAAATGAAAAATGTTGGCAGATGGCCGCTAATTGTATGCGCTCATTTTCTGAATGCCCAATCTAAGACATCTGGAGCCTGATTTGCAGTCATGCTGAGCACTGACACTGAAATCAGGCGGAACTGTGTGTGATCAGTATTTCTGGTAGTAAGGCAGTGTTGTCTAGAGGGGTGAGCCTATGATTGGGAGTTTAAAAGGTCCTGAATTCTAATTCTGGCTCTTTTATTGTGTGGCATCAGGTAAGTCTCGTCTCAGTTTTTCCATCCGTAAAATTATGATGATGATGATTTCTTATCTAACTGTGGAGATAAATTCATTAGTATTTATGAGGCACTCACATATGATGATGATGATGATAAATGCTCTAGAAAAGAAATGAATAATTCTGTATTCACTGCAGAGTTTGTATGGCATGGAGTAATTAAAGGCAGTTGCCACACATAGAAATGAGCCTATGGAATGATTGATATAGTTCAAACAAAATACAGGATTATGTAGCACTTTAAAGACTAACAAGATGGTTTATTAGATGATGAGCTTTCGTGGGCCAGACCCACTTCCTCAGATCTTCCTTTTGATCTGAGGAAGTGAGTCTGGCCCATGAAAGCTCATCATCTAATAAACCATCTTGTTAGTCTTTAAAGTGCTACATAGTCCTGTATTTTGTTTCAGCTACACCAGACTAACACGGCTACATTTCTATCACTATTTGATATAGTTCAGTAATTAAAGTATGTATCAAAATTAAGAATATGATTAACATATTCTGTAACTTTACAGGATTGATTTAACTTCTTCTGTGATAGGGCTGGAGCATCTGTCAGTCCTGGGAATGCCAGAGCAGCAACCCCCAGAACAGCTAACTGGTGGCCAGGCTGAGGGCTATGGAACAGTGGCCAACAGAACACCTGGCCGGCAGTTGGCCCCGGGGCCACCAAAACAGTGGCCCTCAGAACAGCTGGCTAGCTACCAGCCCTAAGGCCACTGGAATATCTGACTGGCAGCCAGCCCTGAGGTCACTGGAGTAGGAGCAGAACAGCCAGAGCAGTTGTCCCCTATCTGCTGGAGCAGCAGCTGGTTAGTCACAGTGTTCCCTTTGATTTTTATATCCACATGTAAAATGAATTTTGTTGTGTGACAAATCATGTCCATATTGGTGACATGACATAAAATTCATTCTGCATATGAATGGTATGTGGCAGGTGTGGGGCCAAGGAGTTCGGAGTGTGGAAGTGGCCTGAGGGCTGGGACAAAGGGTTGAGCTTCAGTGGTGTGAGGACTCTGGCTCAGGGTGCGGGCTCTGGAGTAGGACCAGGGATAAGGTGTTTGAGTGAGGCTCACTTCAGGGTTGCTATCAGATCTGTTATGAGTTTAAACCCCATACAAAGAAGGACCATGAGGCCAAATTAAAGTCCATGTCCACTCTCAGATTTTCCTCCAAACTGAGCCAATCTGAGTTGATACTGATTACTTCAGGGTTGGTGTGAAGCACTCCTTTCATTGGACTCTCACTGAGTCCTGGCACCATTCACCGTTCCCTGTGCCAACAAAGAAGCATAAGAAGCATTTGTTGAGAGGTATGGATAACAGAGCAGAGTGCTACCTAGGTTAAAACATTCTTCTGCCTCAGTGTCACAGGTGACACCATTGACACCTATCCTGTTGGCAGGCATAATTGAGTCCAATCCCAGATAAGCCGACAGCACAGCCCCAAAGCTGCCACAGTGACGACCACTCTGGAGGCATTTGCTGTCAACAGGAAGCTGGTGGCTTTTTCAGTACCACTGAAATCATAGAATAGAATGCTAGAACTGGAAGGGACCTTGAGAGGTCATCGACCAAGCACTGTCTAGCCCATCCCCGATAGATGTCTATCTAACCTGTTCTTAAATATCTCGATTCCACAACCTCCTTAGGCAATTTATTCCAGTGTTTAACTGGAAGCAGGTGGGCATTCAGTTCTTGGTACTGCAACGCTGTGCAGAGGGAAGCTATTCTCGCCCCAGCACAAGATTCCCTGCCCTGATACCAGTTGGAACTGCACCTTCCTGGTTCCAGAAGAAGGCTTGTCATCTGAGTCAGAGGTTGAGTTGTACTCTTTTCTAAGAAGTTGCCTTAGTTATTCTTCCAATCAGCCCTACTCCTCTGTGGATCCAGACACAGAAGTACCATTGGATTCTTGGCCCAGTGGTCACTGACCTATGCCAGTGAAGTGACCTTTTCAGAACCCATGGAGGAACCCAGGCCAGGGCCCCACTCAACATCCTGTTACTCAGTGGCCTCTGAGACAAAAGTGCCTCCATCCCATTGGTGCCAACCTTCATGATCCAGTTCTGCAGGATCCTATCTACACAAAACGTAGAGGAGGGCCACCTGACAGTGCAGGCCACCTTCTCCACAGATAAGATGGTATGGCAGGTATGGGGTTTTCTCAAGACAACTTCAAGCCCCATCAGGAGCTGCTGGAAATGTTGACCTTGAACTTAAGCTTGCAAGTGAAAGTATTAAAAGAATCTTCCCATCTTCCCTGGTCCACATCCTGGCTTCTGTGGCCCATCACAAGTGGCTCTACCTCTCAATGAGGCCATTATGGACCCTGTGAAAGCCTTGCAGCAAACCCCTGTCTCCATTCCCCACCAAAAAATAGTACTTTATACCTTCACAGAGTATTTGCTTCCTATACTCTCATCTCTACACAGAGTCTTCTGTGGTTCTCTGTGGCCAGTAAAAAGAAGAGGCTGGGCGTACGAGGAGTGATGTCTATAGCAAGTCTACTCATACTTGGACATCAGGCTCAGTGACCAATCCAAGGCTCAGGTAGAGTCCAGCATCCACCTCATACAGTCAGACATTTTCCCTCACATTACAGGCTGGAGCATGTTAGTGCTTACAGACAAAACTGCAGCCATGTTCTATCTTGACAGTCAGGAGGGGCTTGTGCTTCCCACTTGTGTCAGGAAGTACTTTGCTTTTTCTACATAACCCACTCTGTTCACCTTGGCTGTGTCCAGACTCAGGGGTTTTTTCGGGAAAAGTAGCCTTTTTCCGAAAAAACTTCACCTGTGTCTAGACTGCAGCCGCGTTCTTTCGAAATTAAATCGAAAGAACGCGGCTTTTCTTTCGACGGCGGTAAACCTCATTTCACGAGGAAGAACGTGAAAGTGCTTCTTTCGAAAGAAGGCGTTCTTGATTGTAAATAGGGCTTCTTCGAAAGAGAGCATCCAGACTCACTGGGTGCTTTCTTTCGAAAAAGCGGCTTGCTCTTTCGAAAGTTCCGCGTGCAGTCTAGACGCTCTCTTTCGAAAGAGGCTCTTTTGAAAGTATCTTTCGAAAGAGGCTTGCAGTCTAGACATAGCCCTTGAGGCCTCTGACCGTCTGGGAGCACAGAACAAACTGGCAGATTGCCTCAACAGATCTTTCCCGAGTCATCTTAAGTGGTCCTTTCACCTGGATATTGTGAAGGTTGTTTTCCAGTGGTGGAGACTTCCTAAATAGACCTGTTTGCCATCAGACATAGCAGAAAGTATCACCATTTTTGCTGCCTACAAGGCCACAGGCCAAAGTCACTCATGGATGCCTTCTTGCTCCTGTGGACAGTATATTTGTTGTATGGTTTTCCCCCATTCCACTACTGTACAAGGGTCTGCTGAAGATCAAGTGGGACGGGTCATGGGTCATTCTCATAGCCCCAACCTGGTCCTCAAAGCATTGGTTCACCACACTACTATGCCTTTCTATAGTGAATCCTGTGCAGCTTTCTCTGCTTCCAAACCTGATCTTCCATCTGAACCTCAGCACCTTCCACCTGACAGCATAGCAGCTCCGTTGCTAAATACCAGAGAATTGGTGGTCTTGGATCAGGTCCACTATGCCCTGTTAGGTAGCAGGAAGCCCTCTACAAGAGCTATCTACCTTTCCAAATGGAAGCAATTATCCATTTGGGCTGTCCAATGCAGAGTCTTGCCTGCACATTTTTCACTGTTTCTGAGAATCCGTAACATCTGAAATAGCAAAGTTTAATAATTTCATCAACTAAGGTTCACCTCACAGCAATTTCATCATTCCAACCTCCCCAGTGCATGACCAAACTATTGTGGGGTTGTTGGGGTGTTTTTTTGTTTTTTGCACAAGATGTCCATTCATTTCTTCAAAGACCTAGAAAACCTATGCCCACAAATACAGGAACCTGTCCCTCTGTGGGGTCTTACAAAAATGTATAGACCCTCCATCTGAGTTGCTGGCACCCTGCCCCTTGTCAGATCTGTCCTGGAATGTGGCCTTTCTTGTGGCTATCATGTCAGCCAGGAGGGTCTTAGAGCCACACCCTTACATTGGAACCCCCATACACAGTGTTCTTTAAGGATGAGGTGTATCTATGCTCTCCTCCTGCTTTCCTCCCAAAGGTAGTTTCATAATAATGAGGCAATCTTCCTCCCAGTTTTCCACATGCAGACAGGGAGAGCAGCATCTCTACACTCTGGTTGTGAGAGCTGCCCTAGCATTGTACATTGAGAGGACCAAACTGTTCCGTTGATCCCGTTAACTCGTCATAGCAATTGCTGAGAAGATGAAAGATCTCCCTGTCTCAGCTCAGAGACTTAAATCCTGTATTGTATGATACATTCACATGTTATGAGCAGGTGGATATTCCCCCATCTGCTATCCTGACAGAAGTGCAAGGATCAGCAGCAGCATTCCTGGGTCACATTCCTATTTAGGACATTTGCAGCAGTGACTTGCTCATCAGTGAATACATTCTCTACTCGTTATACTATTACTCAGTGGAGTAGGGACGATGCCAGATTTGCAGTCAGCTTGTCCATGAACTCTGATCCATCTTCCTGTGCTACTGTTTGGGAGTTACAGTGGAATGGACACAAGCAAGCACTCGAAGAAATAAAACCACTTACTAACCTTTCTGGAAATAAGAAACTGAAGGGGGCTCAGGGTTGGCTAAAGTCTTTAAACCAGTGCTATGTGGGTAGGTGCCGGAGCTGACCTGACGGGTACCACCGAAGGAAAATTTTCCAGCATGCACACACCTACACCGGAATCGACCTACGCACCTACATCTCAAAGAACAACAGTTATGGAAAGTTTAGTAACCATTTTATATTCTTTTAATGTACTTCTTTTTTATGCTATACTAAATACAGGCAGATATGGTGGATTCTATTAGTTTCATAATAGACAGTTTTCTGCTTCTTCTGCATTTGTTATAAATTGCTCCTCCCCTCTCTTCTGGTTGGTAAGTTTCAGATACAAACAGCTGAATAAGTTGTGGAGGCTGGGCACACCCACACAGCTGTAAAGATTGTCCCTGGAAGTCAGAACTGAGGTATGTTGGTGGGACAGTGTGAAGGAAGGCTTGCATTGCTTCTGGCAATATTGTACTCATTCTAAGGATCAATAGAAAACTTCAGTCTTCAAATTCATGTCTTATATTAATACTGAAAACTAAATTAACTGATTTGATTCAAGGATGGGTTTTTTGTTTGTTTTAGGTTTTTTGGGAGGTGATAAGGGGATGAGATGTGTGTGTTTAATGTATCCATTATGAATGGAGTGTGTTGCTTTTGATTTTGGGTCATTTAAGGAAACTTCACTTTCTTCTTCGAGTGATGTCCCCATGGATGCTCCACCTGGATGCTGGGCTCGTCCCTGCGCCACAAATCGGAGACTTTCAAGCAGTCATCTGGTGGGCTGCACATGCTCGAGTGGAGAGCGGCGTTCCCACCTTTGAAGTAGCACGCGCAGCCTGCTTTTCCCCAGTTCCTCCTTCACCACCCTCGGCTACGGATGAAGCTCATCCCTCTCCTCCTAAGCATGCTCTGCATATCAAACAGAAGTAATTGACAAGCAATTGAGTACTTTAAATCAGTGTTTCTGAAAGTATTCTGCAGAATCACTGTCAGAAACACATTAACAGGCAGCCCCGGTTTGTTTATTTACCAGTGTCGTGGCCACGGAGCCTTGAGGCTCCCATTGCATTGGCTCTGTTTCGTCCTTTGCAGCCAAGGGCAGCCATAGGAAGCGGTGGCCCGGCCCACACTGCTTCCCATGGCTGCTCTTGGTTGCAAAGGACGAAACCGAGCCAATGGAAGCCGCAATGCTCCGTGGCTGCGGCACACAAACCGAGGCGGCAAGTTAATGTGTTTCTGAGAGTGATTCCACGGAACACTTTCAGAAACACTCCTCACTTTATTCAAACAATAACTAACAAACAAAAGCTGCTAACAGTTCTCACCGCTGCACAGTGACAAGCTGCGGCAGCCAAGTCAAACTGAAATTAAAAAAAGCCAACCCTGAACGAATAAACCAACTAATAACCTAAGCAAGCACCTTGGTTTACACAATTTGGGTGGTATATTCAGCCTTGGGGAGACATGCCAGTCCTGCCTAAGGACAAGAAATGTGGAAGATGCCGGGAGCCTATGCCAGCTTCTGATGCCCACAGCGAATGCATATGCTGTTTGGGGAGGACACATATATAATAAAAATGTGTCTACTGCTGCAGCCTGACAGGGAGGGCTCACAAGGCAATGCTCCTTCACAGCAATCCCCCCCCCCCCCCAAGCTCTGCACCTTCTCCCTCCCTCTTCAAGGACCCCTCTCACGACACACTGCTCTGCCAAGAGGTGCGACATCTCCATGACATAGGAGTCGTAGAACAATTCCCAAAAAGATTCGAAGGGTGAGGTTTTTATTTGAATTACTTTCTCACCGAGAAGAGGTCAGGGGGTTGGAGGCCCATTTTGGACCTGCGGCAATTAAACAAGTATCTCCACAAGCAGCGATTGAAAATGATCACTCTTGCCACCAGGATTCTGGCACTGGACAGCGGGAACTGGTTTGCAGGCCTCGACCTTCAAGATGCATATTTTCACGTTACAGTACATCTCACACACAGGCATTCCTCCGATTCGTGGTAGTTTCACATCACTTCCAGTACAGAGTCCTCCCATTCGAACTCTCCTCTGACCCCAGAGTCTTTCCCAAGACCCTAGCGGTGGCAGCAGCAGCACATCTCAGATGCAACGGCATTACAATATTCCCCTATCTGGACAACTGCCTTATCAAGGTCCCCTCGAGAAACATGATCTGGTTAACAAAGGCCTTTCTCAGTCACGAGGCTTCATTTTCAACGAGCAGAACTCCGCACTATGCCCTACGCAATCCCTGGAGTTCATAGGGGCTCTCATAGATTCTATAACAGCACGAGCCTATCTTCCCCAATCACTGTTTCAACAACATAAAAAGCCTCGTCACTATCATTACTACCATCCTAACTTGCCTCAAGCTTATGAGACACATGGTGGCCACCACATATGTAGTTCTGCATGCCAGGCTGGGCTTTCAATGTTTCCAACACTGGATTTTTTCAGTGTACATGCCAACCAGCAGCCACGTCTCACCTCTTCCACAGGTCCTTACCTCCTTCCTATAGTGGCCCCAGGTGCAGAACCTGTACAAAGAGATGCCTTTCCATCATGAGCAGCCATCCAAACCGAGTACTACAGACGCCTCACTGATGGGCTGGGCTGCACACTTCCAACAACAGGTTGCGCAAGGGAAGTGGTCCAAAGACCAGTCCAAACTCCACATAAACCTGCTCGAGCAGTTCACAGTGTGGGCAAACACTTCCTCCCACACATCCAGGGCTCTTTGATGAGTATCCTCACTGACAACATGACTACTATGTTCTACATCAATCTCTAAGGGGGTGCGAGACCCCAGTCGTTATGTGGAGAGGCAATCAAGCTGTAGAATTGGTGTATCCACCACAACATAATCTTCGCGGCAGCATACTTACCTGGGGACAAGAATATTATGGCAGACCCCCTCATCCGCACTTCCTCAAAGACCACAAGTGGGAACTGCACGATCACATCACCCATGAACTCTTCCAATGTTGGGGTATACCCCAGATAGACCTCTTCTTGACCAGATAGTACTCCAAATGTCCCCAGTACTGTTCAAGAGCAGGCATAGAATACGGCTCTCTGGGAGATACAATGCTCTTTTCTTGGGGGACCCATTTACTATACACCTTCCCTCCTATGCTCCTCATTCCCAGAGTCCTCTGAAAGATACAGGAAGACAGGGCCCGAGTGATTCTAATAGCCCCAGTGTGGCCTCAACAAATACGGTTTCCATGCCTTTATCAACTGTCTCTACGACCTCCCTGCACGCTTCTGAACCACCCGGAACTTCTCTCTCAGAACAAGGGCTCAATACTTCATCCCCAACCGCGAATGCTACACTTGACGGCATGGTACCTATCTGGTTCTTGGAAGCAGAGCAGCAGTACTCCTAGCAAGTGAGAAATGTCCTGCTACAGAGCAGGAGGCAAATGACACATAAGACTTACCTGTACAAATGGCGTTACTTTATGCAATGGTGCACACACAGAGGAATCCTACCTTTTGGGGCACCACTCCACCTGATACTAGAATACATTATGCACCTGAAACAACAAAATGTATTGCTCTCATCACTCTGAGTGCACATAGCAGTCATTATGGCATTCCATCCCCCCATTGATGAGTTCTCCATATTTTCCCATACCATCTCTAAGAGATTCTGGAAGGGTCTACAAAACCTTCATCCACAGCATACACCCATACCTCCCACATGGGACTTAGGATTGGTCCTCCACTCACTCACAAAACCACCTTTCAAACCAATGGCAACTTCATCACTTACCTTCCTCACCATGAAGACGCTGTTCCTCCTCGCAATCACGTCCGCAAGGCGGGTTAGCGAACTTGCAGCGCTCACGGTTTTGCCTCCATACACGACCTTTCACAAGCACAAGATTATTCTGTGGCTTCATCCATCCTTTTTACCCAAAGTTGGGTTGGAATTCCATATCAATAAACCGATAGTCCTTCCCACCTTCCAAAACTGCACCGCTGCAGAGAAGAGGCCACAATACACACCCCGGACATTAGAAGGGCAATTGCCTTCTATCTTGATAGGACTCAGTCCTTTTGGTCATCCCAGAGACTGCTGGTATCTCTGACTTGGAGGACCAAGGAACAACCACTATCTTCTCAGCGCATTTCAAAGCTGATAACAGTCGTTACTGCACGAAGTGAATAATTTCTCTTTAATATTTGAGCATGAGTCTTTCTAGTTTTGATGTGTTTCTATTAAGTTCCCTAGGCATCTAAAGGGTAATCTCTGGATTATTTAAAGGCTTTTACATTAGTGCTGTTACCTTGCTGATCTGATGAGAATTGGTCTGCATCATTTTTACATCTGATAACATGAGAATTAATGTCATTTTCTTCTCCATTTTCATCTGGGTGAGAGTGTGAATATATACTCTAGGAAATTGATGAATAAATTTATGTGAGCTTATGTACACTGTATATAATAAAGTGATATAACATAAACACTACCTTATTCACTTTACAACTAGCTGGACTGTATATCTCATTACAAGATGTTTACACACTCTGCCAAAGTCTTGTCAGCTGTTCAAAAGCTACCACTCTGCTTTAAGATTATTGGAAATTAAAGATTCCAGTTTTCTTTGTAATGGGGACTGTGGAAAGTATTCATTAAACCTATAAATCATATGCACTTTATTCCTCCAGAGCAATAGAGAAAAGCTTGTCTACATGTGTCAACAGTTGTGGGTGTAGAATGCAATCACTTCACATTCTCTTGCTGTTCTAATATGACATCTACAATGTGTAACTTCCAGCACAAAGGAAAAACCCACCGTCCTGATGTATGTTACATGGCCCACTTGGCACTGAATGCCCTGACAAGTCTTTACAAAACAATGGTAACCATCATCTCCCCTGTAAGTACTTTGTTTAATAAGTCAGAATCCTACAGGGGGCATTGTTTGTCTGTGGAAATGCCTATTTGGGATAGACTCGAATAATCACATCTGCCTGCATCTGTTTTCTTTTTCCCTCATAGTCTTAGGGCTTGTCAGGATTTGAAATGCACTGTAGCATAGACTCTAGTTACACCAACAGGAGGGGGTTTCCCACAAGCGCAGCTCCCTGAGAGGTGGTAACTAGGTCAACAGAGAAATTCTTCAAATGACTAGCACTGTCTACACTGAGTCTTAGGTCAGCTTAACTACATCACTCAGGGATATGGATTTTTCACACCTCTGAGCAACTTAGCTAGGTTTACCTATCTTTTTTAGTGGAGACTGGGTCTTAGTTTTCTGATTGAAAATGTATTTTATGGAAAAGAGGACATTGGTGAAAATCATACATACAAGATATTAGGGATATTGTGGGGCTGGCTGCTCCAGCCCAGATGGACTGTCAGTTAACTAGTAAACAGTAAGCATCACCATTATCTTACTGGTTATCCTCTGACATGCTTACAGGATATTGCTACTGTATTTTGTCTTCTTTAAATTTCTAGAATAAAATGTATAACTTTTTTTCTACACGCACTAAGGAGCCCTTTTGCCCACCAGGGTGATTTATAAGGGCCTTTGGCTCCCAGCCACTACCACCAATATGTGACAGTGGTCGGGACCCCAAGACCTTTTTATAATAGTCCAAGGCCCTGGGTAGTTGTCCCCTTTCGTCCCTCCCTCGTTGGCAATCCTGCCTGTGTGTATGTTTGCATGTTTTCTGGCATTAACGGTCTCTTGCAACCCCCCCAAATCAGTTTTGGACACTATTTTGAACTCAGTTCACATTACTATTGTAAGATTTGTTACTAAAAGGTCTTATTTGAAAACCCTATCTATATTTTTCCTCGTGTTTTTTGTTTGGGGATTCTGATATTGGTTCTTTTTATGGTTTTTCTACTCAGTCTGTTAAAACAATGAGCAGTCCTGTGGCACCTTAGAGACTAACAAATTTATTAGGTCATGAGCTTTCATGGGTAAAACCCATTTCATCAAATCAGTTGGAGTGGAAATTACAGACTCCAGGGTATATATACAGTGAAAAGCTTTGTTATGCGGCACTTGGGGGGACCGGTGGTTACCCATTTACTGAATGTGACAGATAACAAAACAGCCCTTACTGGCTACACTCCAGGGAGGAGGAAGCCTTCTCCCCACGAGCGGGGCTGGAAGCCCATCCAGCATTCTGTTAAATTCAAACTTTGTTAATTGGTTGGAGGCAATGCCAGTTAACAGAGTTTTCTGGTTAACAGAGTGACAGATGATAAAGCTTTTACTGTAATAGCAAAAGAAGTTACCTATCAGTTGTAGGACCAGTATTAATTAAGCTAATTAAATGAGGGTGGATATGTCTCATTCACAGCATTTGATGTAGAGATGCAAATATCAAAGACAGAGAAATTTTTTAAGCTGTGGGCTGTGTGGACTGGTCCAAGGTGAGGTTGATAGGGGGTGAAAATTTTGAAATCCCTGTAGAACTCTTAAAGGGTGCACACAAGAGAGCCACTTCCTAGATACTCCAATAGAAATAAATGACGGTCACATAAACATCACCCTATACCAGAAACCTACTGACCGTTATTCTTACCTACATGCTTTTAGCTTCCTCCAGGGCACATCACTTTATCCATTATCCACAGCCAAGCCGTAAGATACAACCGTTTCTGCTCCATTCCAACAGACAGACACAAACACCCACAGTATTGTTATCTGAAAACTTAAATACCCACCTGGGGAAGTGAGGAAACAGATTGACAGAGTCGGATGAGCACCCAGAAGTCACCTACTCAAGACAGGCCCAACAAAGAAAATAATAGAACACCACTGGACCATCACCTACAGCCCCCAGCTTAAATCCCTTCATTGCATCATTGAAAATCTACAGCCTACCCTGGAAAACGATCCTTCATTCTCACAAACCTTGGGAGACAGACAACCCCCCAAGCTAAAGCAAATACCAGCAGCCATATTCCGCACCACAGATACACTTACCCAGGAACTTATTCATGCAACGAACCCCACTGTCCACATATCTATACAAGTGACACCATCACAAGACCTAACCACAAAACCCAAATCATCGGGGGCTCATATAGCTGCACATCCACTAGCGTGTTATATGCCATCGAGTGCCAACAAAGTCCCTGTCAAGGCTGGTTCCCACTCTGGCACTCGGAGTGCAGAAGGTGGAGGCCCATGAAGAGCTCAAAAAGGAAAAATAAAAACTTGCCTCTACAGGCTCTGCTTACAAAAACTCCCCAGAGTCACAGATTTCCTGGCACTTAGAATAAAACAAACAAGCAAATAAAACAAGCTGCCACTATCAAGTGATTTTTATTCCTAAATCCAGGGGTGAACACTTCAACCCACTTCCAGCAATACCCAAAGCTCTTTTGTCCTAAAAGAGCTTGAATAAAGAAAGGAGAAAAACAAGCGGCTGACCTCTCAGTCTGAGACATGCAGACACACATAGACAGACCTCCTGTACCTTCCAGGACACAAGAATCAAATCATCACCTTAAAAAAGTGATTTTTATTACAAAACTAAACTTGATAAAGCATACTTGGTTGCTAGATAGTACAGAGCAACTAAGGAAAACAAAACAGAGAAAATCTCTGGGAACAATGCTTAAATGGTAAATGCAGAGGGGAGGCACAGATTAACACACAGCAGTTCAAGCCAAACCACAAAATAAAGAAAAATACCTTGATCTCGACTAGATTCACTTTTTTCCCCTTCATGTACTCTCAATCTTCTCTTTGTTCAGTCCACTTCCATGTCCCGAATTCCTGCCGGGTTTAAATCATTCTCTGTGAGTCAACTCCTCGTTTAACTCTCCCACACAAAGAAAACAGGCAAGGTACCTTATACAATTAAAATTCCAACACACTATTTCAATTGGTTTTCCCAGCCCCCGGCCATCACCCTTGTGAGCTACCTGAGTTTAACCCATTAGTCACTGGTTAGCACTCCTCTTAAACATTGGGGGCTCATCCACTAATGTCATATATTCATTCCATTGAGTGCCAGCAATGCCCCTCTGCCAGACAGTGTCTGCACAAAAGGATAAACCGACACAAATCAGACATCAGGAATGGAAACACACACAAATCTGTATGGAAACATTTTATTCTCCCTGGATATTTAGTAATGGATTTAAAAGTAGTCATCCTTCTACAAAGAATTTGATCATACAATTACAGAGGGAGACAGCTGAACTGGAGTTCATTTACAAGTTCAGTACTATCAACTTAGGGTCTTAATTGGTTAACACACTACAAAGGCAGTTTTCATGCCTTTTAATGTGTATCTCCACATCAAATGCTGTGAATGAGACACATCCACCCTGGCTTAAATATCTTCATTTACACTAAACCTACTAATTGTAGGATTAACTTCTTTTGCTATTATATTTACCTCGGATTTTGTCATTTCCACTCCAACTCATCTGATGAAGTGGATTTTACTAATGAAAGCTTATGACCTAATAAATTTGTCTCTAAGGTGCCATAGGACTGCTCATTGTTTTTACAGTTACAGACTAAGACAGTTACCCCCGAGACTGTCTGTTAAGTTCAGCTGTCAAGTAACCTTTAAAGATGCTCAGCTCAGTGTGCACCACTTTGTCACTAATGAAATTAATATTGGTATACGTAGGAAGGAGTTGGGAAAGAAGGTTCTTTCAGCCATTACCTTCCTGAGCATTTATTTATACAGTGCTCTTGTTTCCATGTTTGTGACATCCATAGTAAAAAAAAAAAATGTCTGGACCCTAGAACAGGTTGAATGATGGTTAACCTGGTCATGGACAGTAGCACAAAACTCTTAATCAAATTATTTGTTGTATTGTGAATTTTGGTCTCAAAGATTCACAGTAAAGGTGATCTGTGAAGCAGTTAAATGGTATCGGTAATGAATCGTATAACAATGGTACGCCCTCACATGTCACTGGATAGAAAGAGGGCTATTTGTTTGTCCCATTTTTAGATTTAACTCTCAGAAAGTTGTTCCCATCTTCTACAGATTGTTTGTTTGTATAGTTCACCTTCGTTAAAGAGGATTTTGTTCCAAGACTTCTTCAGATACTAAAAACCTGGCACTAGGCTCACAGTTTCATTCTGTCTTATGATAAACACCCCCATATCTCATTATATCTTGAACTCCATGGTCCCTGAGAACAGCTTTATAGAGGGAATGCACTGTACTATCTAAATGAGCCATGACAGGCCTGGGAGCAAGACCAACTGCTGAAAAGTGCACCAGGTGGTGTTAAAGGGGTTTGTTCCACTCAGTAATTGCTCAGTCTGTTAATGTTGTAGGGAGGAGTTGGAAAAGGAGGTTCTTTCAGCCGTTAACTTCCTGAGCATTTAGTTACACTGTGCTCTTGTTCCCATGCTATTCCACTGGAGATTTGTTTTCTTCTGGATCTGTTTGGGGCTGAGATCAGTGTGACTGATCCTCTGAGTAGTTCCTGGACCCAGGTTTTTCGAAAGACAGTTCAATGAAACTTGATTGCTTTTATATCAGAATATGAAAAAAGAGTACACAAACTCAGTCTTGAGCATAAAAACCTTGTAATATTTAAATCTGTATTTTATATTTATTTGTTTACTTTAATGGAAGAGGACTTGGTCGTAAAGCTTCTTTGCTAAAATAGATATGTGTGTTTCAGTTAGATCTTTGCTACCTTTGATAATTTTTCCTTTCATATTATTACAGAATGCTCATAGAAATTCTCTTGAAAATTTTAATCTGTTGAAAAACTTTTATACGTGAGTACAAAGAGCTAGAATATTGCTATGCATTGTTCCTGAACATTTGCATAGTGTTACTGTGCATGAATGATTGTTCTTCTCCTTCCTTGTCCTGGGAGTCCATGTGTGCAGATGAGCTTTAGGGTAGGTGCAGTACTGTATAACGTCTGGGCAGCCATTATGGATCCCTCTCTCTTATTATTTAGGAGAGAGATGATTTGGTAAATCTTCATTTTTGTCACAGAAAGAGAGGGATTATTTTTCTGGGGGTGGTTAGTCAAATTGTTTTATGTTGATTTATCAAAAGAATGAAAGAAAAGGCAGTGTTATTCGATACTGAATAACAAAGATTTTTTGTGTCTCTTTACTGGTGTTGATGCTATTGTTCTCTACACTGGACATTTCAGTCATATAATTGACCACAGTACCATTTATAAACCCATAATATTTTGGTGTTTTCAGGGGTGCTTCTGAATTAAACCAAATCAAGCTCTTTTGACTTTCTGTTGAAGAAAAAAGAATCATAGGTTCCTCTCTGATATTTTCCTCTCCTTGATAAATGTGCACTGTAAATATTTCTTCAATAAATCAACTCTGAAAGCACTGTATATTTCATTAAATACAGCCAAACTGTGGGTTACTAGACGTTCCAAGTGAAAATATTATGGTATCTCATTGCATATATTGTAGATTTAATGTAGTGTGAACAATAGTAGCTTTGAGCCATTGTAAATCCCATCCGGACATCATCAACATGGTTCAAAATACAAGGAGAGTAATCCCAAAGGCTGCTGTGCATATGTAAGTCTTTTTTTTTTAAAAGCAATGTGGTATTTTGGAACAGAAGGACAACAAAGAGCTTGACATCATATGAGTTTTGGAGCTGATCTGAAATTCTTTTTTCAATTACTATGGGGTCAATTTGCAATAATAATAGAAATAATCTCTGAACCAAGTGGTTTTCCCTTGAATCTTAGAGGAGGATGAGTTGCAGCAACTTGACAGTAGATGCAGTGGCTAAAATATTGGGGAAATCTTCCAAACTGTTCTCACTTCACATGATCTGTGCCCTCATTTTGCATAGGAATCTGCAGTATATCTCGGGGGGGGGGGTGGAGAGAGGGGGTTGCCATCAGAAAATTTACGTTAGATAGATTTATTAAAACTAAAACCAACAAAAAACCAACCTTCAATTCCATAGAATTTTTGAGAAGTCTCCTTTTTAAATTTTCTTTTTTTCCCAATAGAAGTTACTTTGGCAGAGTCAGGCTTTTGGGCTTGGAGTATCTGTATGTAATAGCATGTGTCAGAGTTTAGTCCATGAGAGCTGATCAAATTAGGTTATACAGGAGCCATAAGAGAATACATTAGACACACAAAAAATCATCCTCTTAGAAGCTTCTTGCATACAAAATTCAAATAAAAAGTTTCTCCTTTCCAAATTCAGCTTGTAGTAATGCACTATTAAGAGAATTACGAAGATGGGGAGGTGTCATCTTTCAAGTTGGTGAATCAATAGAGGCAGGATACTAAATTAGATTAACCAGTGATCTGATATAACAACAATTTCTGTGTTCCTGAATCTGTTTTCTAAACCCCTTCTTTTAGCATCCTACGTAGCTTGTAATTTGTCTTTCCATAAACTGGTAGTTGATTTTCTACCTAACATATGGTTTACCAGTTTATTGTAGAAGATCTATATCTTTAAGAAACCTTTATTTAATCTGTTCCCAACAAAATGAATAAAACCTTTTTGAACTACTTCATTCTCATAGGCATTCTTTTTTTTCTGTTGACACTCACTTTTGCTTATAGAGTTACTGAAACTTTGCATTCAAGTCCACTTTACACATAACTTTTTATTGTGAAAGGTCCAAATTATTCAATCATATGGTTCTAGAAATCTGTTTCTTGCGTATATAGAGGCACTCAACATACTTCTGCCCCTCAATTTTAACAGATATACATATAGTTTTTGTGATCTTGTAAAAATGAAGATGCCCTCTTTTTTGTTATTTGCAGGAGCCTTCTATGACCCAGGATAGTTATGGTCTCTACTAAGCAATATCAGATGTTTGTTTGTTTGTTTGTTTGTTTGTTTGAATAATAATACTTTGAACATATAGGGTCTTGCACCAAATATCTTAAAGATATTTTGTAAATGTAGGTAAATATTATTCTCATTCTACAAATGAGTAAGCAGAGACCAGATACAAAAGGGATAGAGAATAAGACCAAGAATCTTATTGCTACCATATAAAACCATGGTACTCCCACATTGTAAATACTGCATACAAATACGGTCTCCTCATCTCAAAAAAGATATATTGGCATTGGGAAAGGTTCAGAAAAGGGCAACAAAATGATTAGGGGTTTGAAACGGGTCCCATATGAAGGAGACTAAGAGGGGATGTCACAGAGGTCTATAAAATCATGACTGGTGTGGAAAAAGTAAATAAGGAAAATTTATTTATTTGTTTCCATAATGTAAGAACTAAGGGTCTCCAAATGAGATTAATAGGTAGCAGGTTTAAAAAGAACAAACAGAAGTTTTTCTTCACACAGAGCATAGTCAACCTGTGGAACTCCTTGCCAGAGGATGTTGTGAAGACTAAGATTTTAACAGGATTCAAAAAAGAGCTAGATAAATTCATTGCGGGTAGGTCCATCAATGGCTATTATCCAGGATGGGTCGGAATGGCGTCCCTAGCCTCTGTTTGTCTGGAAATGGATGACAGGAGAGTGATCACATGATGATTACCTGTTCTGTTCACTCCCTCTGGGGCCTCTAGCATTAGCCACTATTGGAACAGTATACTGGGCTAGATGGACCTTTGGTCTGACCCAGTATGACCATTCTTATGTTCTTATGTTCAGAGAGGTAAAGTGACTCATCCACCCAAGGCTACATGGCAAATCAGTCCAAGTAGTTCAGGTATAGGACCTCCGTTACATTCCCCAGTCAAACTGTTACATTGCTGTCAGCTTTTAGCACTTGGAGTAATTTCTTCAAACTGACTTGGTAAATGTGTGCCAGACGTGTCTTGGAAATTATATGTCCTCCTTCCAGTGATTGCTCATGTGCATTACAGTAGATGTGTGCACACATTGTATGTACTGTCATCGGAAATTTGTCTTAGCTGCACCGGTTGGGTTGGCTGTGGAACCCCCTGGAACAGTGCCTTCATGGCAGAGTATATAGGACGCTCCTGTGGCTCCTTCAGTTCCTTCTTACCACCAATGACAATCGTTGGAACTTTTTTGTGTCTATGCTTCACAAGTGCTTGCTTAGTGGTATCCCATTGTTGTATATAGTTGTATATAGTTCAACATTTAGTCTCTTCTAGTTGTAGTTGTAATTAGATTTAGTTTGCTTCAGAAGATTCCCCCCACGCTGTTTCCAGTTTCCTCTGACCAGGTTATGCCAAGGTCTCAGTCCTGTGAGAGCTGGTGGAAGCCCATGCCCAAGGGCAAGCCACATTCTTCATGCCTCAGGTGCCTGAAAGAGGGCCATCAGACCAATAAGTACCCTATTTGTAAAAGCTTTCAGCCCAGGACAAAGTGTTATTATTGCCTAAAGCTCCTGCTAATAGCAGCAGCACTTTCCCCCATAATGCCATTGGAATTGGCACTAGTGACAGCAGTGAGCAGGGCACCAGCCTCGGTGTGGGACTCTTGGACACCAAAGAAAGATGCTCTCAAGAGAGTACCAACACTACTCATCTCATAAGGTGAGTTTGAGCATGCAACACTGTTCACACTCCCTGGTGTCACATACGAAAAAGAAAGTGTCAGAGACCCATCTCCTGCCAAGCATCTGCAAAAGGACCCTACCAGGGTGCGCCCCAAGTCAGGGCACCCAAATTCTGTGCCTCAAATTCCAACACTGTCTACTCTGTCCCCATCAGGAGGGTCATCACATCTGGTGCTAGTGGACTCACCTAGCTGTGAGAAGCTGGAGGAGGAGTTAGATCTTCTCTTGGCACTTGATACCTTTGAGGCTGTGTGGGATCTCATGGCTATGACAACACACTCCCCATTGTGACAAGAGGACACCGGTGCCAGTGCAAACTTCGGCACCATCACCCTGGCAACACAATCCCCTGTAACCTCTGCAGCACCATCAGGAATGCTGATAGCCCAGCAGCGGGGCAAGCCCATAATGATGTGGCACTGATCTTCTTCACTGAGTTGTGCGTCTCCAGCACTATTGGCGTTAGCCCTGCCATGGTCAGGCTCCAACTACTCATTGGGCTCGGGTAAGGAGTCAGCAGTCTCCCAGCTTAATGTTTCAAGTCCCAACACTGCAGCTCACAGGATGTACCATCACCACTGCCATCCTGGCCTTAGCAGTGGCAGGTGCCTGTCCAGTGACCCTTTTTGATACCTTGGGCCTATCACCAGGCTCAAAGGCAGACCTCCAGAGACACATCTGTGGTAGCCATGCCCTGTGCTCCTCTTTCAGCCTTGTTCAAGCTGAGGGAAGAGGAAGACTTATCCATTCAAAAGGACCCAGGCTTAATCCCAAGGCAATAGGTTATGGAGCCACCATCTAGTGTAACACCAGCTCTAGGAGCTGCCATGCAGCCAGTAGTTATACCTGGGCCAACCTTGCAGGGCGCCTGAAGGGCAAGAGGATCCAATCCCAAGAGCCTCTTCATCCTTCTTTCTAGATAAGTCAGTAGCTTATACACCCACCACGATGCTCTCGCACTGGACAGTAAGGGTGGCGCAAAACTTGCATCATCAGGTTATAGAAGATGTGGATTCCACGGTGAACATTCTTGCCTCTGAGAAGCCTTCCAGTTTGGACTTACTGTAGATGAAGATCATTCACAATGGTTTTTCCTGCCTCCATACCACCCATAGCCAAGGGAATTGACCAATGATACTTTGTACCACAAAAAGGGTATGAGCCCTTTTCTCACACACCCAGCCCAGTACTTTTTGTGGTCAATGCAAAGAAACCACAAAGAGCAGCAGGGTCAGTCAGGGCCTGCACCCAAATCAAGGGAGGCAAACAAACTGGACCTATTTGGCTGTAAGGTCTATTCAACTTGATGCCTTCAACTTAGTCCTTGCAAAATTTCAAGAGCTTCTCCCGACTTATTCCCAGCAGGAGTTCACCACATTAATCAAAGAGAACCAAAGTTGTATCAAGGATCTTTCTTCAAGTGTCCCTGGACTCAGCAGACACTGCATCTTGCACTATGGCAACTGCTATTATCATGAGATGCAGTTCATGGTTGCAGGTTTCAGGAATACCCCCAGAAGTCCAAAATAGTGTTCAGGACCTGTTCTTTGACTGTTCAAGGCTGTTTGCAAAACACAAACTCCTGTTTGCACAGCCTGTAGGACTCGAGGGCAGCCATAAAATCCCTAGGGATCCACATGTCCTGCACCCGAGAGGGAGCTTTTCAAACTGCAGACCCCTTCTGAAGCTTATTCTGGGCCACCCAAAAATGACTTCCAGGTGATGGGGCAGAAACAACAAAAGATTCCTGTTTCTCTCCTCCTCAGAGCAGGGTCCCTCTAAACAATCACCAGGGTCAAAGCCCAACTTTTGAAGGTTCACCTGAGAACAGAGCACCAGGACCCACACCGGATCCCCTACTGCACCTGGGCCCAAATTATTTCAGATGGCTGGGTCTTGAGCACAGTAGAGGCTCCTTCCCAATTCTGTTACCTTCCACCTACCCTCTTTCCCATCCCTCTTCAGAGACCCTTCTTATGAGCAACTGCAACTCCTTCTACACGGGATAAAGGAGGTTCCTCAGGAGTTCTAGGAAAAGAGGTTTTATTCCCATTACTTCCTTATCTCCAAAAGCCAAGGTGGTCTTGGGCCCATTCCGGACCTGCAAAACCTCAATGCCTTCATAAAAAAGCTCAAATTGTGGATGGCTTCCCTCACCACCATCATCCCCTCCCTGGACCTGGGGGGACTGGTATTCCAACTCTCAGCTTGAAGAAAATGTACTTCCATATATTGTGACAGAGCAGGGATGATACAGCAGGTTAAAGAGCTTGGTAGAAGGGGAAATAGGCAGCTCTTGTGAAGAGAGTCAGCAAAGCTGGCTAATTAGGGGCAGCTGGGACACGGTGGCTGCAAAATCAATTAAGGCCCAGGTGAAACTAATTGGGGCTGCCTGGAGGCCTATTTAAGAACCCTCCCTGTGTGTGAGGGGAGAGAGCTGTGAAAGAGTGTGGAGAACTGAGGAGGAGTTTGGAGAAAGAGACAAGAGACCTGAGAAGGAGACCAGGGGAACCAAAAGAGCAGCAAAGACTACAAGGAGGCGACAGGCCCCAAACCAAGGCGAGTCAGCCTCTTAGACTATGGGACAGTGGGCTGAGCAGGGGTCAGGGACCCAGGAGTGGGACTGACCCTGCCACAATATCTATTATTATTCCAGCACGTGGGCGATTCCTCAGATTTGTAGTTGGTGACCACCATTATCAGTTCACTGTGCTCCTGTGTGGACTCTGTGGCCCCACAGGTATCCATGAAATGCATGGCTATCATGGCAGCCTTCCTACAGAAGTGCTAGCTACAAGTCTTCCCATGCCCGGACAATTGGCTCATCAAGGGCAAGTCCTAAAACACATGGTAAAGGTCATCTTCACTGATCTGGGCCTCATCGTAAATGTTCCCAGGTCGATCCTGGTCCTGACACAAAAGATAGTCTTCATCAAGGCCCTGCTGGACTCAATGAAAGTGAGAGCCTCCTTGCCGGAAAAGTGGTTCCAAGCCATCAGGGACCTCATTCTTAGCGTCCAGGAGTTCCCAATCAACATGGCAAGGAACTGCTGTGATGCTTTTGGGACATGTGGCAGCCTGCATATATGTAGTATAGCACAATAGGGCTACGTCTACACAGCTGAGCTATTTCAGGATACCTCCTGTATCCCAAAATAGCTATTGTGCATCTTAAGAGCAAGCCCATTATATCAAAATATAACGAGCTCGCTATTCTGTCATCCCTGTAAACCTCATTGCACAAGGGATAACAGACGTTTCAGAATAGCACCTTATTTCCCAAATTTCAAAATAAGCTATTTCGAAATAACATCAAAATAAGCTACACAATTTGATTAACACAGTCCTGACTGATGGGGGCCATTCCTGAACTAGTGATTATAACCCCAGGTGGTCCGATCAGGAGTACTCTTTGCCAAATCTGAACCTACACTTTCCCTGATCACAGACATACCAGACACAGACTGGGGAGTGTACCTATACACCCTTAAGACCCAAAGGCTATGGTCTCAATCAGAACTTTTGCTGCATATCAACATCAGGGAACTGAAAGCAGTCTGCCTGGCTTGCCCTGATATTCCATCTCCAGGTTCAGGGTCTGTGCATTTCTGTACTGACAGACAACACTGCAGCAATGTTTTATATGAACAGATAGGGTGGTGCTCACTTCTCTCCCCTAAGTCAAGAAGCCCTCCATTTGTGGGATATCTGCATATGTCACCACATGTATCTGCAGGCATCATACCTACCAGGGGCACAAAACAGCCTAATGGACCACCTCAGCTATTCATTCAACATCCATGAGTGGTCACTCAAAGCATCTGTATCTTTCACAGGTTGGGTTGTCCCCACATGGACCTGTTTACAACGAGGAGCAGCAGAAAGTGTCATCTAATCTGCTCCTTCCAGAATCACAGTTAGAGGTCCATAATGGACATATTTCACTTCTCATGGTCGAACCACTTCCTGTACTCCTTCTCTCCCTTCCCCCTCATACAGAGTCTCCTTCTCAAAGTTCTACAGGAAAAGGAATAATTCATCCTAGTTGTACCAGGGTGGTCCAGTCAACATACTAGTTCACTACATTGCTGAAGCTGTTGGTGGACAGGCCACTGGCCCTCCCTCTGCTCCCAGACCTCATTACCGAAGACCATGACTGGCTGCAACACCCTAACCTATAGCCCTTCCTGGTAGCTGAAACCCTCCGCTCAAGCAACATATCTGGCAAAGTGGAAAAGCAGGGTACTGAGGGCTGGGTGCAGGGCATTAGCAATTTTCCCCCACCCCCCGCACTCACCACAGCAATGAGAGCAGAGCTTCCTGACTGCCTGCTTTGCTCACCCGTACCTGTTATGCTGCCCTCCCAAACTGCTGCACCTCACTTCTCTGTGGCAGTGAAACGTAGAGTGCCCAGGAGCCCAGGCAATCTGCTTCCTATTGCTTCAGAGAAGCTGAGAGTGGTGGGGAGGGGCAGAGTGGACCGGGTTGCTGAGTTACTCTGGCTCCCACTGCCTCAGTGAATGCAGGAGGGTGGGTAATCCGTGCTATCACTCCCTTCCAGGCTTACTCATAGGACAGTTGAAGCAGCCACTGCGGGACTTGAGGTGGTCACCTAAAGCCATCCTATGGACAGGACATCTTCGTCTATCAGAGTTCACATTGTTCCACTTTTTATATAAAACTCCTTTTCGATTTTTACATCATGTGAGATCTCGCAGTTGATCCAATGTGGTCTCCTGCCATACTTTTTGTCTTTCCTACGCAGTGGAATAGTTTGTTTTTGGCCCTTAATAATGTCCCTTTAAAAAACTTTTTTTTTTTTTTTTTCAGAAAAGGGCAACAAAAATGATTAGGACTCTGGAATAGCTGGTGAGATTAATAAGACTGCGACTTTTCATCTTAGAAAAGTGAAGATTACGGGGAGATATGATACAGATCTGCAGGGCTCGCCAAACCACAGTGAGCCCCGCTCACCAGCCACGCTGTCAGGCGATCTGCGCATGCGCAGATCGCCCGAACCCGGCTCTTCCGGGTTGCAATCTACTCGCCACGGGCGAGTAGATTGCATTATTTGTCGAGCCCTGGAGATCTGTAAAATCATGTCAGGTGTAGAGTAAGTGAATAAGGAAAAGTGCCCATAACACAAGAACTATGGGTAACCAAATGAAATTAATAGGTAGCTGGTTTAAACAAAAAGTAGTATTTCTTCACACAATGCACCATCAACTTGTGGTACTCCTTGCCAGAGGATGTTGTGAAGGCCAGATCTTTAACAGGGTTTTAAAAAGCTAGATAAATTCATGGAAGATAGGGCTCTTAATGGTTGTTATCCAGGATGGGCAGGAATGGTGCCCCTAGCCTCTGTCAGAAGGTGGGAATGGGCAATGGGATGAATACTTGATTATTACCTTTTCTGCTCACTAGCTCTGGGGCACCTGGCATTGGCTATTGTCAGAAGACAGGATACTGCACTAGATGGACCTTTGGTCCAACCTAGTACAGGCAGTCCCCGACTTACGCGGATCCGACTTACGTCGGATCCGCACTACGAATGGGGCTTTTCTCGCCCCAGAGCTCACGGGCGGCGGGTTGCCACCCGTGTCCTCCGGGGCGAGAAAAGCTTCTCCCGGTCTCCCTAGTCTGCTGGGGGGATAGGAGCAAAGCCGTGGAGTACGCCAGCAGTGGGACAGCCGCGGCGCGCCTGGCCTGTCCCGCTGCCCGCGTGCTCTGCGGCTTTGCTCCGCGTCTCCCAGGTCAGCAGACCAGAGAGATGGAGCAAAGCCGTGGAGGACTTGGGCGGTCCCGCCACCCCCGTCTCCCTGGTCTGCTGGGGGGGGGGGGACAGCTAGTGCCCCCTCCCAGCAGACCAGGCTTTTCTTGCCTATCCCTGGGGTAGAGCAGCTGGGAGCTGCCAGGTTGGTCCTGCAGAACCGCTCCGGACCAACCCGGCAGCACCCCAGCTGCTCTGCCCCAGGCGTCTTGATTCAGCCGCTGCTGGTCAGTTTCAGCAGCGGCTGAATCAGGACGCCTGGGGCAGAGCAGCTGGGGTGCTGCTGGGTTGCTCCAGTAGTGCCGAGGAGCCACGCTACTGGAGCAACCCAGCAGCACCCGAGCTGCTCTGCCCCAGGAGTCCCCAAGTCAGCCGCTGCTGAAACTGACCAACGGCTGACTACAGGAAGCCCGAGGCAGAGTTGCTCTGCCCCAGGCTTCCTGGAATCAGCCACTGATCAGTTTCAGCAGCAGCTGACTTGGGGACGCCTGGGTTTCTTAAGTTGAATCTGTATGTAAGTCAGAACTGGCATCCAGATTCAGCCGCGGTTGAAACTGATCAGTTTCAGAAGCGGCTAATGCCAGTTCCGACTTACATACGGATTCAACTTAAGAACAAACCTACAGTCCCTATCTTGTACGTAACCCGGGGACTGCCTGTATAGCCGTTCTTATGTTCTAAAGATGCTCTTCAAATCAAAGCCCCTTTTTATTGCAATAGTGGAGAAAATGAAGGGTCTCCCTGTCTTGGCCCAGCACCTTCTATCCTGGATCACATCCTGCATTAGGACAACATGACCTGGCCAAAGTTCTAGCCCCCACTTTGATGAACCACTCAAAGAGAGTGCAGTCCTCCTCCGTGCTATTCCTTGCCTAAGTCCCTATCCAAGACATATACAGGCAGTGACATGATCATTTGTTCATACCTTCGCAACTCACCACATCATCTCCTAGCAAGCTAGAGACAATGTGTCATTCAACAGGGCAGTTAGGCAACCAGGTGAACTCTTATCCCTCTTTCCAGAAAGCTGCTGATGAGTCATCTATTGGAATGCACATGAGCAATCACTCAAGAAAAAAGTTACATATCTCTCATAACTGTTGTTTTCTAGATGTAACTCATGTCCGTTATATATCCTGCCCACTTCTCTAGTCAGAGTACTCTGGCAAGAAGGAATTGAAGGGGCACTGGGGCAGCAGTGTTCTTTATACTCCACCATAAAGTCGCCACTCCAGAGCGCTGCAGCAAAGTCACCTCCCTGGGAGTGGGGACAGCAATAGCTCTTTGCTCCACAGTTGTCCTGATGGCTACAGCTAAGGGAAAACTTTCTAATGATTGTGTATGTAGTGCACATGCATACCAATTGAAATGGCCATGAGCAGCAAATCTGGAACAGCAGTTACACGAGGTAGGTAACCATTGTTTCTAGACCTTTGGCTCCAGGTCTTACATTTCACTAGGGATATAAAAGATTAACTCCTAATGGATGAGGCTTACCGGTTCCAGTTAACAGGTAGGGGCTGGAGCAGCCTGTACCTGTGACAGGATGCCGCCTCCCCCCTCCCCCCCACGCACTGCAGGTTACATGCTGACTCCCGGGGAGTGGGACTGGCAGGGGCTGCTGGCTCCACTCCCAGGGAGTTGACTTTGCTGTGGCAGCGAAGCCACCTCCCTGGAGTGGGGCCAGTAACAGAGCTTCTTTCCCAGGAGTGGGTCTGGCAGCATTTCGGGGAGGCTTTGCTGCAAAGTCTGCAATATAAAGCTTAAATAAGCTAATTTAAGCTTTATACTGCAGAGCCCACAGCACATGTAACCACTATGATTTTTAGCAGTTAAACGGTTACATTTTAACGGCATTTTTACATCCCCTAATTTTTACTGCATTAAGACTGAGTTTTTTGGTTCTAATAATCTTTACTTTTTTCCAGTCCTTAGAATTAACATCTAGCAAGTTAAGAAGAGAGTCCAAAAGAAGTGGCTGTTTTTAAGATTTCTTTATTTCACAGAACAGTCTTAGAATAATTGATACACGTCCATTGTAAACAGATATTTAAACTAACCTATTTACATTTTAATGTGCCCATCATGACTAGATGTATATAATACACAACCACAGCTTCCTGTCTTTCCTAGCTTTGAAAAACATGCTCTTTTTGTTCAGTCACCTATTCAGTTATTCGCTCTGTGCAATCTTCATTTTGTTTTCTTTGAAAATAGAACCATATTTAGTCCAAAAGACAAAAATATGTTAGACGGTAAAGTGAAGTGGGATATAGGCATTGTGGTGCTGCTCATGCAGTAAACTGATAAGTGTCATGAATTATGTTCTAATGTACTGCTATACATTACATTAACTGTGGTGAACAATCACAGGAATAATTGTATAGTTGAAAAATATTTACTTATTTTTCTAAATGATACTATATAATATTTTTTTCTTAAGGGAAAGGTCAAATTGCATCTTTTCACTCATTTGCCGTAGGATTTATTTTCTTTTTTAACAGGAATGTTCTTCCTGCTGGTTGTGACTGCTGCTCTGCAGTGCTTCACCAGAAGCTCTGTCTTCATTAGGCTACAGAAAGAAACAGGGGTCTTGTCAGCTGGCGTATTTGTGCTCAGGAGTGTTCTCACCCTTTAGTTCATATTGCAGGCTGCCCTTCATGCCCCACAGACTGATGAGCTTGACCTCTGGTCTCAACCAGCAGAGCTGCTTATGAAAAACAACCAACAGTGGAGGAAGAAGTGCTGGGCTGACCCTTTATCCTCTGGGAATGGCAGTCAGTTTGAGTATGTATACTCTGCACAGAGAGAAGTTGGATGATTGTTTACAGCAGTGATTTGCGGTTATCATTTATTGGTCCCGCTCCTGTTCATTACACCTGTCATAAGGTGCTACTCAACTAAGTTTATTATTTTTTTTCTTGAATTTTCTACATGATCCACTGTTTGACTCAGACTCTGAGGCAAATTTTATTTCTGCATCCTAAGACAGGCCCATGTGCCTGTCTTTGGCTTACTGTGTTTCTCAAACTTCATAGTGTTCTTGTGTTTGTCTTGACTCTTTAGTTTTTCATTTGATTTTGGCTTGAAGAGGGGAAGTATTTTATTCTCTTGTTATCCCTCCACAGCAAAATTCCTCTCTGCTTTAGCTCTCTCAAATATCTTTCATCTTGGTTGAAATTCTGCTTATAATTACTATATGTACCTGTTACTCATATCCTTCTTTCACCCAAGAGGCAATGCAAAATATGAATTTTGCCCTGCTTTGTTGTGTGTAGACTTTTAAACAAATATTTAAGAAAATAAAAATTGTTGTGCAAATAAGATACATCTCCCCCCCCATAACATTCTTAAAGGTTCTTCTAATTCTTATCTTCATCTCTATTAGATGTATATATACTCAGTTCAGAATATTCATTTCCTCAGTTATTTTGCTCTAAAAAGAGAGCAGCAGTAAGCATTGTTTCTTTCCTAAGTTGGTCTTTCAGACTGGCTTTGCCTTGGTGTTTGTGAGGTTCACAGTACTACTGAGGGTCTTGGCATAGAGATTACAGAAAGATTAATTTAGCTAGTGGCATGTTAATTTAAAACAAAAACAAAACCAATTTTTGTGGCTTGCCTTGATAAATATGGAGCTGCTTTTGGACTACAGTTTCATAGCTGTTGCATCAAATGAGGCTTGAAACAAATTGGCAAACTAGAAGAGTCCAAAGTACAGTGCTATAGTGTAGTTTCTGATTCTTAGCCTTTAGATCCCAACAAAGATTGCAAATTAAACACACTCAGAATTAATCAGATCTACAATCAAATAAAATACAATCATTAAGGCATCTGTAGACTACAATGGGGTAATTGTATAATTGTGAAAGAGGTGCTAGAGAAGGCTTTTTTTGTGCTTTAGGGAAAATCAACAGTAAGGTGTCAAAAAGAAAAATGAAACCCTGCAGGTGAAGCTATCTTTGGAGCCAAAAGAAACCAGCATTTTATACAGAGCTGTTAGTGAACTGTTGGAGAATGAAAAGGGTGTTTGGCACTGAGCTTTAGAATGTGTCAGTTTTTCACTTGGCCCAAACAGAAAGAGGCTTTGGACTGTAGATTCTGTTAATCAAGTAGCTCTATACTTGTGAACAACCACTTCAAGCAATCTCACACCAAAGGTTCGCCCCAGTGGTCTCAACCACCATAGTTTTCACCTCCTTTACAACGTGTAGTGTGGGAGTAGCACTTCCTCAGTGTGGGAAATTGAGAAGTACAGTCAACAGTGCCTAGAAACAGCCTGGCTGACAGGAGACTTTTTTGTATTATCTTCTCTTTTGGGAGATTTGGCAGAGCAAATGAATCTCTGGTGTATGCTGGTGCAACTCAATTGATTTAAGTGCAACTACTCCCATTTATGCCAGGACTGGATTTTAGCCAGTATTTCTTTTCACAAACAGATGTGTTCATTCATTATGCAACTCAGATAGACCTGAGAGAGAGAAGATCCTGCTGTGTACTGAAGCAGAGCCAGCAGGCCTTTAACCACGATTAACAAAGAGGTAGTTTTAGTGGTTCAAAATTTACTCTGGGATTATAGTCCCCTTCACAAGCCTTGGGATATGAATGGGGAGACGAATCTGAATCCATTCTTTCCATAGAGAGAAGACCATTATCTTTTCGTATATCTGTGTTTGAGTATTCATCTATGTACAGTACATGTGTGGACATTGATGTTTGTGTGAACACATTTGAAAAGTGTTTTCTCTTTATTTTATAAATCAGTACAGTTATCTCCCTGTAGTTTCTGGCAGATTTCTATAAGAGGAAGGATTAATAACTAAGACAATATTTACTCATAGGTAGTGCAGGAGTAATGATTTTAACAATATCTTTTCCAGATGAATATGCCACTTGGAATGAAAATAACCAATATTCTTTCAATATTGCTCCACTCTCTGGTGTTCTTCATGCCAACCTATTTGATTATTTTATCAGTTATATCTGAAGCAACAGAGTTATTGCCTAATGCAGATTTTTCTTGTCAGGGTGCCCAAATCTGCAGCAAACATTAATTCCTAGTGACAAATAATCACAGACTTTTTTTTTTTAGTCAAGTTCCCAATCACCTCATATACATCAGACACCTAGAAACTGTATAGTGAAGGACCAAAGTTCATTTTCATTCTGTGGCTATTTCCAAAGGTAAATCCTAATTGCATGTGACAAGATCAGTATTTCTGGCCACTATTTCTAAACCAACCCTAACTAGCAAAAGACATGCCCTGGGTGGGTGGGTGGGTTGGTTGATTTGTCATTTTTTCAGCCTCCCTTGATATTTTTTCTTTTCCCTCTTACTGCTGTCTTTCCTCTTCTCCCAAATTTTCACTCTTTCTTGTCGAACCATATCCCAAGGTCTGCTTTCTTAGGGTTACCATATTTGAACTTTCAAAAAAGAGGACACTCCTGAGAGGGAGTGTATCTGTATCATTATCTACCAACTTACGTGGTATTAATGTGTTGTATAGTGTATGACACATTAATACAGGGCTACTCAACAGGGCTGTTTGTTTGTGGCCCGGGTTTACACAGGGCTAAACACACTGCGCGCAGGTGGGATCCTTTGAACAAGGCCTCCATTGGGAACATGCTCCACAACAGCAAGGCGTCTTTCAAGTAGGGTGAGCATTGAAAGACCCAAGCAGATGGGCTGTCTGGAACCGATGGGTACAGTGTGTCAGCATTTCTAGCCCTCAGGGAGGAGGTCCCGGGAGTGCCAGAGCATCGTGGGAAGTGCTGGCTGCTTAGTCTTGTGATCAGAGACTGAGAAGTGCTGATTGGCTCACACTGGCCACGTTTAGGTTCAGCACCGCAGCTGGGCAGCCCTGCCTTCGTCCTGCATAAAGCGACAGACTCCCATATGGGTATGTCAACCTTCCTGGGAATCCAGGACAGGACTCCCAGGCACTTTTTTGCCTCTCGTGTCTGGCCTGACTCACGCAACTCACTGCCCGCCTCAGGTTGGAGCGCTCTGGAGCCAGATCCAGGCAAGCTGCAGGCTGCATCTGGCCGCCGGGCCTTAGGTTCCCCACCGCTGCTTTACAACTCCAGTGTGCTTTGACTCACTCCCTAAATTCTTTGACTCCTCTCAGTGGAAAGGTTGAGTCTAACAGGTCCATGTGGATTAATTTCTTTGTTAGATATGTTTTGTGTTTAAGTAGCATATAATACAGAATTAGTTAGACACAATAGAGTGAAGCAGCTTACAAAATAGAAATACAATCTGAACATTCAGGGTGCACCTAGACTGGCAAAAACTTGCCAGCTGTCTACACTGGCCGCTTGAATTTGCGCAAGAGCACTGATGTTGTAATGTAAGAATTCAGTGCTTCTTGCGCAAATACTTTGACGCTCCCACTCAGGGATAAGCCCTCTTGCGCAAGAATACTTGCGCAAGAGGGCCAGTGTAGACAGGCACCTTAATTTTTTGCACAAGAAAGCCCGATTGCTAAAATGGCCATCAGAACTTTCTTGTGAAAAAGCGTGTCTATACTGGGCATGGATACTTTTGTGCAAAAGCATCCGTGCCAATGTAGACGCTCTTTTGCGGAAATACTTTTAACGGAAAAACTTTTCCGTTAAAAGTATTTCCGCAAAATCATGCCAGTCTAGACGTAGCCTCATTGTAGAGCATGCATATCAAAGAGGTAGGATAGAGTTAGTTCATTCTAAATTTGTATGCTCTTTCATGCATTGTTTTATTAAGTGACAGTTTTGCAAGACTAAAACTAAGTTGATTTGTAATCCACTCTGTTTCACCAAAGAATATTAACTTGTTTATATGCAAAATGGAACTACAAGTTGTCAGTTAACATACGAAAGCTAGATTTAGAAAATGGCTGTCCAGTGAATTACCAGAACAAAAATGTTGGAAACTTAACTGCATGGTGGTTCCTCTAATTTGTGTTTTCTCTCCACTAAAACTCCTGGCAGCAGAAACACTTTACTGTCTGCCTCTGACTAAAGTTCTCTGTCATTGTATAAAATTGCCCTGTTAATTGCACTTAGCAACAGGACCCTCAGATAAAAAAACTGCTTTTACTTTCTGCAACTCTATATAACTTGTTTTCCCAAGGATAACTTTTATAAGGAGAAAAAAGGAAATGCATCATCCAGTTACAGTGTGGTGGTCAAACTACAAAATTGTCCTTTCACACCACCTCCCAAGTACTAAATGTATCTTACCATATGTAATTGCAGATATATTTAGCATTCATTTTCCCATCAGCAACTCAGTGAATTTGGCCTCTGCATGGGCAGTCTCAGTGGCTAGGAGGAGATGCTGTTATCCTCCAATCAGTGCTGACTGTATATGGAATATGTTCTATTTCTGCCATACTTTGTGTGGGCAGTTCAAAACAAGTAAGTTTCAAGGCTTTCCAGAACTTTTTAACTGAAGGAGTACAATCCAAATTTTCACCTATGTCTTTATAAGTCATATATGCACCATTGAGTTTGCTGCTGCTTCTAGTTTGAATATTAACTATAATTTCTGGTTTTGAGGAAAGAGTTAAAATATTCTTATGAAATAGTTCCTGTGACTATCTTCTCATAAAGCCTTCTCCAGCTCAGTTACAATCCATTTGATTGGAATATGAGCACCCAGTACTTGTAGGCAAAACTGATGCCTGTTAACTTCTGAAGATGTAATACAATAGCTTCTTCCACATGGTATTTAAGTATTTCTACTTGGGGGAGGGAGTTTTTAAACTGTGCTACCTTTTTATGTTTTTGTTTTGCTTTCAGCATTAGTTATGATGCTTTGTACTTACATAGCACTTTTGAAATAATCTGTACAACATTGTTGTAAGGTAGATAAGTGTTATACTAACTAATTTATAGTTGAGGAAAGTTATATAGGGCTGTCTGTGGAAGAGCAAGAAATTAACTGCAAGTCATGTGTCTTAACCAAAAGGCCATTTGCACTGGTGAGAAGATGAGCAAGCCAGTTATAATACTTTAAGGCTACGTCTAGACTGGCATGATTTTCCGAAAATGCTTTTAACAGAAAAGTTTTCCGTTAAAAGCATTTTCGGAAAAGCACGTCTAGATTGGCAGATGCTTTTCTGCAAAAGCACTTTTTGCGGAAAAGCGTCCGTGGCCAATCTAGACGCGGTTTTCCGCAAAAAAGCCCCAATCGCCATTTTCACGATCGGGGCTTTTTTGCGGAAAACAGTACTATGCTGTCTACACTGGCCCTTTCGCGCAAAAGTCTTTCGGAAAAAGACTTTTGCCCGAATGGGAGCAGCATAGTATTTCCGGAAAAGCACTGATGATTTTACAGGAGATCATAAGTGCTTTTCTGGAAATTCAAGCGGCCAGTGTAGACAGCTGGCAAGTTTTTCCGCAAAATCATTTGATTTTGCGGAAAATCTTGCCAGTCTAGACACAGCCTAAATGTTCATTTCAGAAAGGGCAAAATGATTGGACTTCCAGTGACTACCTTCCTTGTTGTAATGTTACATTAAAAAGGTCACTTAGAAACTTTTTTGTCTGTGTCTGTTTAACTCGAATTTAAGATTTAAATTTACATGAAAATGAGATGAGTTTATACCCAAGGTTTGATTCATATTCCAGTGAAAACTTAAACTGGTTTTAAGGGACTTTATTAGGGGGCTTTGGTGCTTTCTTCCTATGCAAGAAAACAGTTTGTTCTGGTTAATCACTAGAGAGCATAACCCCTGGTTTACTTTGACATCAGAAGCAAGTATCCTGTAAATGTTTATTTTAGTTAATGTATGAGTTATGTAGCTTTCTGTTTGCAATAACTGAAAGAAATAACAAGCAATAGAAGGAGGGGATTCTAGACATACCACAGTCTAGTGATCACAGAGTATTGAGCAACAAAATTCCCGCAAACATCACTGGAATTGCAGAGCAATTTGAATGGAAAGCACTAGACTGGATGTATAGTCATCAAATTATATATCCAAATTAATCGCTTCTGGCCTTAAAATCTATGAATCTATCATATATGAAGGTTGCTGATCCCTGCTACAGTGTCTGTATAGTGGGCATACTTTAAAAGTTCTAATTATTCTGCTAATTATTCTGCTAATTTTAATGTAACTTCCCATTTTTAAAATGAGAAGATCTCTGGAAACAGTAGACCCTTTGAAATCAGTGGAACTTTTTTTAAGTGCCCTCAGTACCAGATGTGTTTGTCAGCTTGTCTGCACATCGAGCTGAAAATATTCCTGAGAGAACAAACCACGAGAAGACTTTAAAAAGTATTTAAGAAATTTTATTTAAAAATACATGTTATGATACCAAACAGCTCAGGGATTCTGCCTTGTTAAATAACAAAGTCTGAATTCTAATGGCAGTTGAATCAGAGCTTGCTGTTACCCCTGTTTGTGCCGCAAGCAAACTTAGGGTATCTCTATACATACAGCAGCATGTAAAATACAGACACTGCATACCCAGCTTAGCATGGGTTTAAATCAGGGGTGGGGAGCCACAGGCCCAGGGGCTGGATGCTGCCCCCAGCTTGCCTGAATCTGGCCCCTGAGACTCAGCCCCCGTTGCTGGACTTTTCCTTGCTGCAGTGAAAGGTTCTGTCATTGGACAGCTGTCAGACCTTTCTCCACTGCTAGAGCCTTTCACTCTTATGTGTAGCTACACACTGCAGTAACAAGCGTGGACACAACATGCCTTTCATTGCACTATGTAGCCACACCTATAGTACCTGATCCCTGCACACCATCATAAGCACTAGACATAGAGGTCAATCTTTCACAATGTTGAGTTGAGAATGCTCAATATCTGTTTAAATCAGTGATAAGAGAGAGCTCTGACTCTAGCAAGCTTTCTAAGAACTTCTTGTGACTTTTCCTCATGTGGAAAGTTCTTCAGTGCCGTAAGCTGTGGGAGGGCAACATTTCCATCTACTCTCTTTAATCGTCTGATAATTTACACTATATTATATCAAAAGTGTCATCATCCTGAATAAATACAGATTATCCAGGGCCTTTTGGGTTTCCCTTTGGTGTCTCTTCACCTGCATAAATATTGTAGTCCTGGAAAATCTCACATGCTATGCTATTTCTCTTCCTATAACTCACAGATTTACAGATGGTTACCACTTTCTGCCTCTGAATAATGGTCAGTGTCTTGTGCAGCATTATAACACTAGATATTCAATGCAAATGTCCTTTTCCAACGTTGCTCTAATTCATAACCATAAGACTATCAAAGTGTTACTTTAAATTTCTCTTGAGAAGATCATTCTTTAAGGTAGCTACTCGGTTGAAATTGTTCTGTTGTTAATGGGGTGTTCTAAGCCAGGAATGTTAGTACTTCACAAGCCATCTAAATCTTAAGATAAATAAGTTCAGAACTCAAAACCATATTCAGAGTTTTTCCACTGGCTCAGAAACAACCAGGATTTATTTTAGCAAAAGGTAATTTTAAAGGAGAGAAGTGGTAGACTTGGTCAAGAATTTGAGCACATGTTCATAATGGCTGGTGCCCACAGCTGACTTTTAGCCAGATAGCTAATAGAGGTAGTATATATAGGACCTATCCCACCATTTTGGTATTCTGTTTAGTGTTTTTAAAAAGATAAAACTGAATAGAAAATATTATGATCTGGAGAAATCCTGTATACTTGGAGGTATGAGGCTGGGAGTATTGGTAACAGCTGTTAATATACTCAAACTCTGTAATTTCTGAATATTTCTTATCACTCACCACTAAAATCCAAACTGTGACCATTATTGTAGTTGCTAGGTTTTTCATTTCATCTGGATCCACTTATATGTCCATAGGAACATAAGAATAACTCTGTTGGTCAGACCAGTTGTCCATTTAGCTCAGTGGCCTGTCTTCTTTCCAGATGCTTCAGAGGGAATGAACAGAACAGGGCAATGTTTGAGTAATTCATCCTCCATTGTCCAAACCCAACTTTTGGCACTCAGTGGTTTGGGACACTCTGAGCATAGGGTTACATTCCTGCCCATCTTAAATAATTGCTACTCATAGGCTACTCTGCTTTTTTAACCAAGTTATACTTCTGGCCTTCACAACATTCCCTGCAAATGAGTGTCACTGGTGCATTCTGTGACAAATAACTTCCTAATGTTTTTTTTTAAACCTGCTACCTATTAATTTCATTTTGTTGCTCTTGTTTCTTCTGTTGTAAAGATTTAACTAATGCTTCTCTATTCACTTTTCTACTCCATTTGTGAGTCATGATTTTGTAGACCTCTAAATTCCTTAATTATCGCTTTTTGAAGCTGAACAGTCCCAGTCCTTTTAATCTCTCCGCCTATGGAAGATGTTCCATGTCCCACATCATTTTTTGCACTTTTCTGTGCCTTTTCCAATTCTAATATTTTTTAACCAGAACTGCATGCAGTATTCAAGGTGTGGGGATATGATGGATTTACATAGTGGCATCATGGTGTTTTCTGTTTTATTCACTTCCCTAATAGTTTCTTAACATCATGTTAGATTAATGTACAATGAGCCAATGTTTTCAGAGAAATATCCACAGTGATTCCTAAGATCTCTTTCTTGAGTGGTAACAGCTAATTTAGACCCTATCATTTTGTTTTTACAATTAAGATTATATTTTCCAATATATTATTATATTACATTATTTTGCACTTATCATCAATGAATTTAATCTTCTCTTTTATTACCCATTTACCCATTTCATTGAGATCACTTTGTAACTCTTTGCAGTTATTAACTATTTGGAGTAATTTTGTATTTTCTATGAACTTTGCCACCTTACTCTTTGCACCTTTCCAGATCATTTATGAATACATTGACCAGCACAGACCCTAGTACAGACTCTACTATTTATTTCTATCCTTTGTGAAATTGACCCATTTATTACTGTCATTTGTTTCCTTATCTTATAACCAATTATTGATCCATGAGACAGACGTCTCTTGCTTTTATCCCATGACTGCTTACTTTGCTTAAGAGCCTTTAGTGTGGAACCTTGTCAAGTATTCTGAAAGTTCTAGTATGCTATATCAATTAGATCACACTTGTCCACATGCTTGTTGACATCCTCGAAGAATTCTAATAGCTTAGTAATGCTGGATTTCCATTTACAAAAGCTGTGTTGACTTTTTCCCAATATACCATGTTTTCCTATGTGTCTGATAATTCTGTCTTTACTATGGTTTCAACCAGTGTTCCATAGGGAATACGATTCACTGTTCTCATCATGTATTTCAGATGACACACTTTCCTATACACTTTGGGATATCTTCTCCCACAGCACTGGTTCTCTCGCTGCTCCCACATGATGTGTGAGTAAAATTCTAGTTTTTAAAAGTGATTTTTCATTAACATACTCAATCCTCTAATACTGCAGAACCACTGTCTTAGGTTAGTTCTAAAACAACCCTAGTATCTGGCTTAAGATTAGCCTTCATCATCATCAGTGATGGTGAGTCCACATTATTCCTTAACAGCACTTTTCATCACTGACCTGCATTTAATTTTTCTTAATATTTAATCTAAATTTAACTGTTATAGCTTAAAAGCATTACTATTAGACCAAGAAAAATAGATCCCTATCACTTTGTAAGATTTCTTTTTGTATTTGTTAGACAAACATTTTCTCTCCCTTTAGTAATATTTTATCCTTTCTTCCTCTACTGAGGTTTTTATAGAAGACTCACCACTATGATATCCAAGCACTTCACAAAATTTTAAAGGAAACACACACACAAATTTCTCATGCACTCACTCTCAAACTCATTAGGAACTGGGTTTGGGGCAGTTTGGGGGGTTTTTGTTGGTTTTTGGGGGGGGTCCATTTTGTTTATTATAAGACTGTTTTGAGAAAACTAGTTTGAAGGAGCAGGATTTTTGTTTTCTTGTAAATGTGCCATGTTTTGTGGTTATCCTCATATCTTCTGGGAGCGAGTTCCAAATTCCTGGATCAGTTACCGAGAGACCTCTTTCTCATTCACACACAAATCTTGCGCTGGAGTTGACTGTCACTGTTTGGAATGGCTCATGAACATGAGTGTCAGTCTGCAGAAGAAAGGCAGAGACCCCAAAATGTTTGTGTTTTCTACAATTAGGTTTCAGCAACCCAGTAACAGATGTGAACTCCTGAAGCACTATAAAAGTCTTACCAGGGAGTCACATTCCAGTCTATTTTGCCACCCAGGCAACCTAACTTGCTGATAGAGGGTCACTATACACCAAAGATCACAAAATATTCAGATGGCTCTTGGTCTCAAAAGGTCAGTCACTTATCCCAATTTATACTTAAATCTCACACTAATTATAGTGTTTGCAGGGAATCTTATGGTAAACTTCCTAAGGATTTAACAACTGTAGAAATATGAAAGTTTTATAAGTTAGTCTGTTATTTCAAAAGGTGGAAGAGTTGTAGTAATCTAACTGAATATCCTTAGGGCTAACCCATCTTGACCTTGGGATCTTTGCTTCTGTTTCATAGCTCTGGCCCTGAGAAAATCCAGTTAGCAAAAGATTAAAAGTTTTCTTATCAGTTATTTTTATTTCCTTTTTCCAGAATTCATGCTGATAGAACAAGTCTTTTTGCACATAGCCTCTTGATGATTGTGAGGAGACAATAAACAAAGTCTTTGTAGTGTGGTGTACCACAAGGGTCCATTTAGTTTTGATAGGTCTCCTTGAAAGGCAGGAAATGATCCCTCCTGACTGGGTTCTCAGTTTCAGAGAAAACATTTTTTACAGTTTAAAAAAGCAAAAACTTAAATATTACATTATAGCAGTGGTTCTCAAATTGTGCATTGAGACCCCCAAAGTGGTTATGACCCCATTTTAATGGGGGGACCAGGGATGGCATTAGATTTGCTGGGGTTTAGGGCTGAAGCTAGAGTCTGAGCCTCACTGCCCAGGGCTAAAGCCCTCAAGCTTTGCCCATCAAGATGTCAGTGCTTTGGCTTTGGTCCCACTTTCTGGGGCTGTTCAGTAATTTTGGTTGAGAAAGGGGTCATAGTGCAATGAAGTTTGAGAATCTCTACCTTATAATGTGATAAAAAATCTTGTAAATTGCTGTGTGCATTAATGTCACAATCCTTTCATAAAATCTAAATACTAAACACATTGTTATAAGTCAAATGCCATCTAAACTATACTAGCACACAGGTGAAACAGACTGGTTTCCAGCAAGCAGTCAGTGCTTGGCTTAGGCCTAAAGCTTTGTTGTGAAGAGTTGTCACCTGGTCTACTAACATCACAGTGATGATTCTGTTATTCCAAAAGAACATAGCTGTCATTGAGGTCATAATCCTATGTAGCTTCTTGGAGCAACTGGTTCTGCAACCCACAAGAGGAGAGGCAATTCTTGATTTAGTCCTAAGTAGAGCACAGGATCTGGTCCCAGAGGTGCCTATAGCTGGAATGATTGAAAATAGTGACCATAATATAATTAAATTTAACATCCCTGTGGTGGGAAAAACACCCTGAAACCCAAAACTGTATAATTTAATTTCAGAAAGGGGAACTACACAAAAATGATAAGGTTAGTTAAACGGAAAATAAAAGGTACAATGCCAAAAGTAAAATCCCTGCAAGCTACATAGAAAATTTTAAAAAGCAACAAAATATACACTCAACTTAAATGTATACTCCAAATTAAAAAACATAGTAAGAGAACCAAAATGTGCCATCATAGCTTAACAACCAAGTAAAAGAAGCAGTGAATGATTAAAAAGGCGTTGTTTAAAAAGTGGGAGTTAATCCTAATGAAGAAAATAGGAGCATAAACTCTGACAAATGAAGTATAAAATTATAATTAGGAAAGCCAAAAAGGAATTTGAACAACAGCTAGCCAAAATTTTTTAAAAAAATAACAGCATATCAGTATCAGAACTAGGAATCCCACTCAAAAAACAGAGGGGGCCACTGTACGATCAAAGTGCTAAGGGAGCACTCAATGACAATAAGGTCCATTATGAAGGAACTTAATTAATTCTTCGCATCAGTTTTCACAGCTGGGAATATGAGATTCCCAAACCTGAGATTCCCAAACCTTTTTAGGTGACAAATCTGAGGAATTATCCCAGATTGAGGTGTCATTGCAGGAGGTTTTGGAACATATTGATACATTAAATGGTAACAAATTCCCAGGACCAGATGGCAGTTACCCAAGAGTTCTGAAAAAAACTCAAATATGAAATTTCAGAACTACTAACTGTGTAACCTATACTTTAAATCATCTTTTGTACCAAATGACTGGAAGATAGCTAATGTGACACCAATTTTCAAAAAGGGCTCTAGAGGCAATCCTGGCAATTACAGACTGGTAAATCTATATTCAGTACTGGTCAGATTGATTGAAACTATAGTAAAGAAACAAAATAATCAGACACGTAGATGACCATAATTTGTTGGGGAAAAGTCAATGTGGTTTCTGTTAAATGAAATCATGCCTTACTAATGTACAAGAATTTTTTGAGATGGTCAACAAACAGGTAGACAAGGGGGGGGATCCAATGATATAGTGTAGTTAGATTTCCAGAAAGCCTTTGACAAGGTCCCTTACCAACCGCTCTTAAGCAAAGTAAGTTATCAGGGGATAAGAGGGAAGATCCTCTCGTGAATTGATAACTGGTTGAAAGATAGGAAACACAAGATAGGAATAAAAGGTCAATTTTCAGAAGGAAGAAGGGTAACTAGTAGTGTCCCGCAAGGGTGTGTACAGGGACCGGTCCTGTCCAACATATTCATAAATGATCTGGTGAAAGGGGTAAACAGTGAGGAGGCAAAATTTGCAGACCTACTTCAGTTATTCTAATGTGAGCCTTTCTCACTGAAAACTTTGAAGATTAGGATAATTTAGAATTTTATATAGTATTCATAAGGGAATCAGATAACAGGAAGGGACACCGTTTTCTTACTATCCATATATTAACATGATGGTTTTTTGTAAGCATGATGACTGGGAAATCTATCAACAGTGAGGAGTTTAGGTGGACACCAAGATTGCAGACTGATGTAATTTGAGCACAGATGCTCTCAAAGGAGAATTGTTCATAGAGGACAGGAGTGTTTTGAAATGCTTCTTTCTCCCCAGTAATAATAATACTCTTTTTCCAGGATTCAACTGCTAATCTCAGTCTAGCCCTTGGATAGCAGTGATATAGTGCTGGTTGTTTCTGATGTGACAGGCCAGGTAATGTAGGGCAGGATGTTACCTGTATGTTTCTGGCTTTTCAGTTCATGCTGTTTCACAGCCACGTTACTACTTTCTCCCAGCATATCTTTCATATACAGTTCCTCCTTGCTTAATGTTGTGCTTATGTTCTTGAAAACATTCTACTTTAAGCAAAACAATAAGTGAATCCAATTTCCCCATAAGAATTAATGTAAATGGGGTGTTAAGTTCCAGGGATTTTTTTTTAGCAGATAAAAGGCAGAATATGCATATACAGTATATACATTTTAAACAATGTTATTACTGTACACAGCAATGATGATTGTGAAACTTGGTTGAGCTGGTAGAGTCAGAGAGTGGAATATTCCCCGGAACATCTTGCTATAAAATGATAAACTAGCACTCGGTTGAGCCCTCAAGGGTTAGCGTTGTTAATCTAGCCTCACACTCTAGAAGTAGCATGGCCTGAGATAGGAGGGAAGAGATACAATAGATGCAGGGCAGTGGCTGTAAACACTTCCCTGCAGAAACTGAACATGACAATGAACACTATCCTACTGGAGTGCACCACTCTCTCTTCCGGATAGTGCCATAGTTGCACAGAGCCAAGAGGGTCTGTGTGTGTAAAACACACAACACATTGTGTGTGAGACAGAGACGCACACACAGTATATGCACCTATCTCTGGATGCAAGACTATAGAAGTGCCAAATAGTATTTTTTTATTAATGTATTGTGAAATACATCAGGATAATTAAAATGCTAAAAAGGGTCTGTACATAGAAAACCTCCATCTCCAGTGCTTTAAAGTTTGCAATATGCTTATTCAAACAGTAGGAATATTTCACATGTAACTTTTAGACCTTACTGATTAGATGTGCCAATACAGAGAAAGGTAGAAGAAATACTCCTGATGCGCTGCCCCAGTGCAATAGTTGCCTTCTTAGGAACATTTCCCACTGGTCCAAGCTTTCCATTACAAGCCTATATTATGTCCTGACTGTGTGAATAAAGCAGCACACTTTGGAATGCAGGCAATAACCAGCCAGGGCAAAGCTATACCCTGGGGAAGATTAAGGAATTGTAACCACTTACAAAAAAAAAAAGAAAAAAGTTTGCTGAGATTGAAGCATTGCTGGTCATATTTTCTAGCCTGTATAATAAAACAAATACTTAATTGGGATCTTGGATGGTTAATTATCTCCCCACATCACGTAGTCCCTTCATCCACTGCTTTCCCCCTTTTCACTGTTATATCCCTCCTGCTGTTTTACCTGCTAAACTTTAGTGTGCTTGCCAGACTGTCTCTCTGATCATTAGTATATCAAAACTGGGTCAGAGTTCCTGTTCTCTTCATGGACTGAGTTGAAACAATGAAGCTCTTGAGCAGTTTTTCTGCTGCCTTTTTGGTGAAATATCTAGTGTCGATCAGTCATTCCTTGTTCTTAGTTGATTGAATTGAATGAACTAATTAGAAAAGTCAATTGGATGTAGGGGGTTAAAGAGCATCCATCTGTTCTGGATTTACTGTTGATTGAGAGGAGGCAGAAAGGTCAGGAATTGTGGCTTGTCTTTTTCACTGTTGGCAGCTGACAGGAACACTGATGAGGTGATAATGAACTAAAATGTCTGCCCTGTTGGCAGGATGGGAAGGGGACCCAGACAGTGGGCAAGTCTCACCCAAGTTCTTGCCAGGATTTTCATTTTGTAATAGAAGCTGTCTAACACAAAGCTAACAGGTATACTTTCCTGGATGAATGTCAGAAATGTAATGTATCAGCAGTGGATATGGGAGAGGTGTATATAGCATGTTACTCACAGCACTGCAGCCCTATAGAAAGAAGGTTCACTCACTGGCTGTAGTCATCAGGCAGTCCAATTTGATAGAAGCAATGACAGAACCAAGGCCAGAATGTAAAATTATTGATTAAATTCTGTAGAACTTCTTGCAGCTGGTAGTCCTGACTTCTGGCAATATTGGCTAGCTGTTCTTAACCATGCCATTCAGTCATGAAGGGTTCTCAATTAGAGTTTTTGAATGAAAAAAATAGAGTTTTAAAGGCATTATTTTTCTCTTTCACTATTGTTATTCTTATTTCATCTTTACACTTCTATCATCCACCATAGCATATCATTTGTTCCTGTGGCTGCATTGCCTTTCAGTTCTAGTATAAGGTAACCCTTTCTCCTTCCAGTTGATCATACACATAGAGATTTGTATTATGTATGTACAAGCTTAACATTATGAAAAAGTACTGTAGGTTAATGTGATAGCCCAATTATTCCTTGGGTATACGTGGTAGTCTTCTAAAAATGGCTTTTCAGTAGAACCAAGATGCTTTTTCTTCACTGATGTATTCGTGGAAGACTTAATGACTGTTTGTGGTTTTACTGGCCTTGGGTAAGAATCCACAGGAATTATGTACCACTTTAGTCAGTGGTGTGTGTTGGTTGATTTGTTAAAAACAAATATAAGTGCATCTGGATATTGCCCTATCCTTATTGTTTCAAGAATTCATTCTTAGAGAGTAAACCTCTCTGACCTTCATTCATTACCTTCAATTTTATTCTCATTTATGAGATTACACAGTTAGGGAGGGGTAAAATATGAATAGGGATGTAAGTGACTAGTCGACTATCCAATAAACTCTTAATACATTTAAAAAGCTAAAGTACAGCAATGGGGACACAGTGTGAGCCAGGACAGCTGATTCGTGGATTGTGCCAGGTTGGTTTTCCCCCCCTTCTCCGTGCACCCATAGGGAGACGTCCCCTCCCTACCAGCTAGGAGAGACTCGCTGCTCTGTTCTCAGCAAGGAGCTGCTGCTGTTGCTAAAGGAAAAGAACTCCTCCTCCAGCCAGACAGCTCTGTGCATGAGTCCTGAGCCCCTGGCTGGGCGGGGCTTATTAAGCAGCTGCAGGTCTGTGCTGCCATGCAGCTTAGAAGGAACACTGCTGCCCAGGACGATGTATAAAACAACTTCTCTTACCTCAGGAAAGTGTTCACTTAGTAATTTTGTTATTCCCTCCTTCCTTTCTCGGGTTTAGTTACCTTCAGTGTTCCCTGTAAGATGTGTGTTTGGGTGTCCACCCAGGAGAGATTGAAATGCCACCCTGCTGATTAGCTGGATGCCCACAGCTAGCAGCATGTGTTTTTACTGATAGTGTGCATCTGTACATGCCATGGTGCACATAACAAAATGTATTCTGCACATGGCTGGAAAAAATTAGAGGGAACATTGATTACCTTCAATTTTTTAATAGTAGTGAATATAGTTAGATTCCCTCATTTAGCTTAGAGAGACATCTTCCACCCTGAGGCCAGGAATGCCCTCATCTCTGGGCTTCAAACCCTGTGCCTCCTGCAGCGATGAGCAGCCTACTACCCTCAGCTGTCTAAAGTGACTAGGGGAAAACCCATATATGAGAGCATTGCCAGATCTGCCATGAGGTCATGCCTCATACAAAAGAGATAGGGGGGGCTAGACCCCTTTGCCTCCCCCCATTCCTATGATCTTCAAGGACCCTTTTCATAAGCAACTTCTAGGCCAAAAGATACAAGATGGGGTAAGGGCTATAGAGGAGGTACCTCAGCTTTTAAGAGGGAAAGGGTGTTTTACTCTTGCTATTTCCTAATCCTGAAGGACAAAGGGAGTCTTTGGCCCATCTTAGCCCTGCATCACTTCAACATCTATCACAAGAAGCTGAGTTCTGCATGGTCTCCTGGCCTCCATTATTCCCTCCCTAAATCCAGAGATCTGGTATACCACACTTGACATGAAAGATGCCTATTTCCACATCTTCCAGGAACAAACAAGGTCTCAAATTCATCATAAACCAGACCCACTACCAATTCACCATTCTTTCCTGTTGCCTGTCAAGTTTAGTTACCCTAAAATGCACAAAATGCATGGGAGTGTTGGTGGCCTTCCTCAGCACCTGAGACATTCAAGTCTACCGTTACCTCAGTGTCTGGCTTGGAAAGGGTTGGTTGAAAGCCTAGGGTAAAGCCAGCATCAGTCTGGTCCATGCTACCTTCCATGAACTGGGCCAATTGATAAACAAGCAAAAATGAATGCTCACCTCTCAAGATAGAGTTTATCAGTGCAGTGCTGGATTGTACCTGACTCAGAGTCTTTCTCCCAGAAGCTTGCTTCTAGACAATATCAGCTTTGATATCTAAGGTCAGGGAACGTGCCATCACAACAGCCCATTTTTGTCTCAGATTTTAGTTCACATGGCTACATGCGCTTAGGTGATACAGAATGAAGACTGCACTTCAGACTACTTCAAACTTGGCTGTCCTCTGGATACTCACTGAGCCATCACCACCTGAACTTGGTCCTTACCTCGCTCAACTGTTGGAAGGGGATCCCCAGTCAGTGTGTGTGGGTATTCCCTTTTCACTTCCCAACCAGCAGTATCCCCTAATTTTGCACCTCAGGACTCAGAGCCTGTGGTCACAGGAAGAGCTCTTTTTGCACATAAACATCAAAATACTCAGATGGTCTACTGAGCATTCCAGGTATTCCTACCCCAGATCATGGTCAAAGTTGTACGAGTGCTCATAGCCAACACGTCAGATGCATTTTATAGCAACGGACAGGAAGGCATGTTCATGTCTACCCTATATTAAGAGGACATTCACCTGTGGAACTTCTGCATGAAACACTCCATTCACTTCAAAGCTTTCTATCGTCCAAGAGCTCAGAATACTTTGGCAGATCACTCAGGTCTTCTCTTACCTTCATCCCAAAGCAAGCAATCCATCTTCCAGAGAGAACGGTTTCCCTGTGGAGATCAGTTCTCAAGCAGGCAGAACAGGAAATGTCAGCTATTCTGCTTGCTATGTGGTTACAGCCCAGGTTCTCTTTCCAATGCCTTCCTACTCTCACGGATGAAGCTCCTGTTCTGAATATTTCCCCATATTTTTCTGACATACACAGTCCTTCTGAGAGTCAGATGAGACAAAGCAGTGATTATTCTTAATGACACTACCCTACCACTGAATGAAAAATATCCAGCTTATTCCTAGGCATTTAGAAGAATAATCTATATGGGTATAAGGCACTTTAATAATGACGTAACAGCATCCACACTATTTATCTCTTTCAGTAACAATCTCACAAATAATTAAATTGGTATAAAAAAATCCAAAACAGTTACTAATCTTTCCATACTGCTGTTCTTCATGAGCAACACATCTTGAACAACAGTTTACTGAAAGAGTTAAATTGGTAAAGTGTGAATGAATTTATAGCTTATTTCTCTAAAGGTGTAGAAATAAGATATTCCACTATTAGCATCTTTATTCAGGTATAACTATGTCCACATTGAGAGGTGTTGTACCATTTTATTTGTCCTGGCACATTTTGTGGATAGATAAGCCCTGACACCCATAGGAACTCTTTTCATTTTAAATGTAATTTTGTGTTATTGAAAGATGCCAGATTGATAACTCTTGGGTTTTGAACTTGTAGTTATCCACAGAATAGGTGTAAAGTGGGCAATGACAAATGAACAGTTCTCCAGTGTTGTTCCACCAGTTGTCTCCATCATGATTTGGAAGGGAATATCCTAGAGGTGAAAAGATAATTCTGTTCTATTCCACTGCTTATTCAGTCCTGTGCCTCTCTAACGGTCCAATCAGAGGCATGTATGTTGATGTTTTTGTTATAGTTTACAACTGGAATGTGAACTAAGTTATTATTTCATGTATACCTGAACAACTAACCACATGATGGTGATGACTTTTATTTACTTCCATATTTAAAACAGAAAAGCTAAAGAACCTATTTTGTTGTTCGATCTGGTCAAAACATGACAACCAATGTCAAAAAACATAATTTTTATAGGCTTTGAAACAGAACAATTGTTCATTAAATATTTTTCTAAAAGTTCATATTTTTTATAATTTCTTTTGATTGGATTTTCTCCTTTCTATCTTTTTCTCGTTTTTGCCACTAGGTATGATACAAATAACTGCTCAGACTGTGTGTGTGTGTGTGGGGGGGGGGGGGGGGGGGGGGGGGGGTCTGTTTTTTCTCAAAACATCTACAACTTTTGAAAAGTTAGAATAGCAGGGTTAGTTTGATTTTTTCCATTCTGTAACTTTTTCAAAGTTGCAGAAGTTTTAAAAAGTTTGAGTGGCAAAAGGAAGCAGAAACAAATAAAGAAAAAGGAGGGGGACCTCCAATTTTGATTGAAAAAAAAACCAACAGAAAATGCTTTTTATAAAAGTTTATTTAAAAAAAAACAATTTGTCTCCTTAACTTTTTCAGAAGTTCTTCTATTATTGGCCTAACACATTGCGACCACACCAGTGCTATTCATAGTACGAATAAAATTGTTGCGCATGGGTGCAGTCTATGGGCATGTCTTCGTAAAATAAGGTGTGTTGTAATCGCGTTTAAAAAAAACCAGGAAAGACACCACACCTTGGTTGTTAACTTGGGTTAGCAGTTCAATTTAAAGCTGTAAGGAAGCCTGGGATTGGACTCAAGTTGCTAACCTGAGTTAAAAGTTGCTGCGTGTTCACTGCTTTTTTAATTTGAATTTAGCTAATTCAGGTTACCATACTTGATTAAGAACTTTATTTTTGTGAAGATGTACCCTTTGAGGCTCATTTTTAAAACTGGTTCTCTACTTTTACCCTTTCCTTATTTTCTGTTTTTCATTGCACCAGTATCTCTCTCCTGGATAATAATATCTATAGTTGACTTGTGATACTAATTGCTAGCAGGGAAATACCTGCAAACTTTTTTAATATTTCATTTGTAGCCTGTGTGTTTTGATGTAGATAGTGAAGTAGTCTTCAAACTGATGGATTTGGGAGATTTAGATTTGGCAAATAAATAAATATAACAGTCAGTACATCTGTTTCTACCATTCTTCTTATGGCAGTTTACTTGTCTTGTCTTAAAACTTCCCGTTGTTCTCCTATATTTAGTTTGAATGGAAAAGTGTTTAAAATTACCTTGTAATGAGTCTCATACAGTGATTTCTAGTGTATCAACTCAAATTACTTTTTCTCATATTCCTTACTCACCTTCAAAAATAACACTGTATTGCTTTTAGATGGTGATAATCTTTCAACACAGAATTCTTTGCCCCCCAAAAGCCTGTTCTCAAAAAAAGAATCTAAAAGATTGTTAGCTATTGCTCCTGAGTTTTTCACAGGAAAGTCCTCTTTAATTTTGGACACCAAGCTCAAATATTGCCTGCCAATTCCTAGTTTTTCATCCATTTCATAATTAAATAGGAAGGTCCTAATTTGTAGTTTGAAAGCATCGGTGACAACTCCTCACCAATGTTCCCTTTGTTTGTTTGTTTTCTATCCATGAGTGGAATAAATTTTATGTGCACCAAGCCGTGTGTGGATGTACACCACCAATAGAAACACATGCTGCTGGCTGTGGGCACTCTGCTAATTAGCTGGGTGGCATTTGAATCTCTCCTTGGTGGCTGCCCAAGGGCTCAGCTTACAGTGAACACTGTTGCTCACCCATTCATGATTTGTTCCTGTTATTGCAATCCTTACATCATAAATCATATCACTATATCATAGTTTGAGTTTGCCCTGAGGATGGGAAACTGGCTGTAAGGGGTGTGTGTGTGTGTGTGTAGACTTCAAAATGACAATGGCATCCTTTTGGTCACAACATTTTATGTGTTTCTAATTTCTGTTGTGTCTCTTTCTTTTCAAAAGGGCAATAAGGAATCAAGCTCAGGAGAGCTGTCCCATAGAGAAGCCCTAGGCAGGCTATGGTCTTTCAGGGTATGTCTACACTACAAAGTTAATTCGAACTAACAGACGTTAGTTCGAATTAACTTTGATAGGCGCTACACACGCGATCCGCTAGTTCGAACTTAATTCGAACTAGCGGAGCGCTTAATTCGAACTAGGTAAACCTCATTCTACGAGGACTAACGCCTAGTTCGAATTAACTAGTTCGAATTAAGGGCTGTGTAGCCACTTAATTCAAACTAGTGGGAGGCTAGCCCTCCCCAGCTTTCCCTGGTGGCAACTCTGGGCACCACCAGGGAAACTCTTCTGCCCCCCTCCCAGCCCCGGAGCCCTTAAAGGGGCACGGTCTGGCTACGGTGCCTGTGCCAGGTGCAAGCCTGCCAGCACCCAGCCAGCAGACCCTGCACCTGGCACGGCTCGAGCCAGCCACCCGCTGCCACCCAGCCCTCCGCCTCTTCCCGGGACCTCATCCACGACCTCCGCACTAGGCACAGGAAAGTGGCCGTCTAGGGCAGGAGAGCTGCCAGCCTGGCCACCCAAGAGCAAGTTTGCATGAAAATCAGGGTGGTCCAGTGAGACCCCCAACCCTGAGCCCTGATCTTAGAATGGCCGTACTGGGTCAGACCAAAGGTCCATCTAGCCGAGTAGCCTGTCTGCCGACAGCGGCCAATACTAGGTACTCTGGAAGGGATGGACCAAAGACAACGACCAAGCCATTTGTCTCGTGCCATCCATATCCACAAACAGAGGCCAGGGACACCATTTCTACCCCCTGGCCAATACCACTCCATGGACCCAACCTCCATCACTTTATCTCACTTCTCTTTAAACTCTGTTCTAGTTCTAGCCTTCACAGCCTCCTGCAGCAAGGAGTTCCACAGGTTGACTATTTGCTTTGTGAAGAAGAACTTTCTGTTATTAGTTTGAAGCCTGCTACCCATTCCTTTCCTTTGGTGTCCTCTAGTCCTTCTATTATGGGAACTAATGAAGAACTGTTCTTTATGCACCCTCTGCACACCACTCATGCTTTTATAGACCTCTATCATATCCCCCCTCAGTCTCCTCTTCTCTAAGCTGAAAAGTCCCAGTCTCTTTATCCTCTCTTCATATGGGACCTGTTCCAAACCTCTGATCATTTTAGTTGTCCTCCCCCTCCCACCCTCTCTCTTCCCCTCTCCCACCTCCTTTTCCCAGTCTCCCCGAGTTTTGTTCAATAAAGAGAGTTTCTATTTTTGAACACACGTGTCCTTTATTTTGTACATCAGGAAGGGGGCTAGGGAAGGGTAAGTGGAAGGAGGTGAGGGAGGAATGGGGTATGAGCCCCCGATGAGGAGGACTGGGGTGGCTCTGTGGGCTCCTCAGGGTGGAAGCTCTCCTGCCTCCCCCCCCCGGATGGCAGCCTGCGGCAAGTGCAGCCAGGCTGATGGCTGAGTGCTGTAATGTGTCGAGTGTGGGCACTCAGGGCACTCCAAGCCAGGACTGCTTTGCAAGCGGGGAACCCCTGAGAACTGTCTGTCCGGGGTGGGGGTCAGGTCCCTTTAAGCACAGCCCTCGGCTAGCCTGAGACAGCGGCTCCATGCTCTTAAGTCCTATTCTGATGCCCTGCCGGCACTGCTTCCGGCCATCCTTAACCCCGGTTCAGGGTCCACTCAGTGTGGACATGCTAGTTCGAATTAGAAAAATGCTAATTCGAGCTAGTTTTTAAGTCTGGATGTGCTAATTCGAATTAGCTTAGTTCGAATTAACTAATTCGAACTAAGTTAGTTCAAATTAGCGCTGTAGTGTAGACATACCCTGAGATATTAAACATTTTGTCTTCAGTCTGACACATTTTCCTCTCTTTCAAAGGTAGGTGGGTGTACAATAAACAGGTAGTGTCCTAATGTGTGAGGGTCAAATAAACCACTTATTTAAGAAAAAATTAAGAATAAAAACAGATGGCTTAACTTAAGTGCTTGTTGGTGATCCAAGAGCTCATATTGATAATATTACCAAGCTTTCAGAGCCCCTTCATATTAAGCTTCCCATGATATATCTCAAGGAAGCCAGAATACAGTTTTTAAATGTGATTATAGGTTGGAAAATGCTGAGTGATTATCTGCCCAGAAATCCTTTTGTTAAACTATGCTCAAGAGAGGTTTGGTCAGAGTTGCTGATCTTGCCCAATATCTATTTGTCTGGCTTAGTCTCTTCTATTATTTAATGAATGCTTCCCTCGCCTTAGAAGGTTGACATCAGAAGTCAAGGTGACCACCTTCCACACAGTGCACATTTATGTGAGGATGTGTTTCATAGAATTGTATGTGAATGAAGGTGAAAAGACAGATTTCAGTCTAGGAGACATTTCATTTTATGTGTGTGTATATATTTAAAGTTTCCTGGACTTTCTTCATGAATTTGTTGAAGTTTCTGCTGTTATGATCATGTTTTCTGGTACCACAGTTCATTATAACTATGTTGAGCCAGACTGACACATTCTCTTTTGGGGCTGGGAGGAAAAAGGGAAGAAAAATGTGTGAAAAGGAGAGGCATAGTGTTAAAACTTAAAATCTGACTCTTACATTATTAGCATTCTGTTATAAATACTGCTTTTTCCCCTCTTCTCTAACATAGGAGGATAGGCCAGTCCCCTAACTTCCTCCAGATTGGGGTAATTCCACTTCTGGAAATTTGTTGCTTTGAAAATCTGTTCTGAATGCAAATAGCTAGCCCTACTTCCAACAAGATTATCATCTTTCTCTTTGGAAAATGTGATTAGAAGTCAGGGCCTGAACATTTTAACTGTATCAGTCTTTTATATTTTTGTCCAACGTTAGGTCATGTTGTAACACTGAAACAATCTGCGTAGTCCTTGCTAAAGAACAAAAACAGAAAATACATTCACTGATTGTTGAACCCTTTCTACAGCCTTTAACCCAGGGACAGGGAACCTTTTTTAGGTCGGGCATGCTGACCCATGGAAAAATCAGTCGGTGGCTGCACGTAAGTGAGAAGCTAAGAAAAACTCCAAGCCCTCAGTAACATAGTCCCTGACTGAGAAGGAGAAAGACACTCCCCACATTCCCCTTGCACACCAGAGCCTAATGGGGTCCAGGCTAGTAGATTTTGTGTGCTCCAGTCCCTCAGGGCTCTCCATGGAGGCATTGCTCCCCAATGCTAGGGAGGGATTCCTGAGCCTCGGGGGCCGTATCCAGGCAAGCTGAGGGCCGCATTCGGCCCCCACGCATGAGGTTCTCCACCCCTGCTTTCACCCATTGACCATGTGATGATGTGGCCAAGGCTACATCCCTTACATCTCTCAAGACACTGTGTTCATTATGGAAGTGAAGGGCCCAAACGATAGTTGTGGACACTTGCTCATAAGGATGTTAAATTGCACTTAGCTAGCTAATCATATAGTCAGTACAGCTTGTACTGACTAGCTGGCTTAAGCCAGGACTGAGCAGTCCTGGCTCATGCCAGTTCTGGGAGCAACCCATGCTGTGGCTCTGCATTTTAAATATTATAAGAGCCACTGGGCTCTTGCTACATTTAAAATGCAGAGAGGCAGCATCTCAAACCAGCACAAGGCAGAACTGCTCAGTCCCGGCTCGCACTGTGTTCAGCAGCCCCTGTTTGTGGCAGCAGCAGTCCCTGTCTGCGGTGGGGCCAGCTGGTGGGGCCAGCTCCCCGGTGGGACCCCTGCAGACAGGGGCTCCCCTATTTTTCCCCTGATGCCTCTGATAGAGGCAGTGGGGGGCAGGTGGCACCCCAGAGACGGTGCTGGGGGGAACCAGCTTTTAAGCTTACTCCCCCAGTACTGGTGCCTGTTCTCCCCTTCCCACCCCCACCCTCACCCCACTGCTGCAGGGGGCAGGAGAGGCAGAGCGGAGGAGACGACGAGCAGCGACTGAAGCAGTCCCCATGGGCTCTTGTGACATTTCAAAGGTCAAAGTGCCACAGTGGGAACCAGCATGAACTGGAACTGCTTCAGTCCCCACTCGCGCCATTTCCCTGCTGCATCTCTGCCTCCCTTGACCCCCGTGGAGAGTGGTACTGGGGGGAACCGGCTTTTAAGCTGGCTCCCTCCTTTGCTACCTTTCTCTGAGAGAGGCAGCAAGGAGCAGGGAAGCTACTAGTTGAGTCACTACTCGACAGTCCGATAAGCATAAGCTTATCGGATAGTTGATTAGTCGCTTACATCCTTACTTGCTCATCTTCATCTAAATGATCTCTAGGGTTTCATACTGTATGTCCCACTACCTAATGGGACTGCTTGATTTGATCATCCACAGTACAGATCACAGGTTCGTCAGTAACATAAAGACATGCAATTAGCTCCTACTTCTTTAAGCTGACTTAATGTAACAGCTATCAGATGCTAGCTGCTCATTTTTAGTTAGCTGGCACACAGCTGATTGAAACACAAACCACACAAGACTAAAATGATATTGTGAACAGAAAAGTTTTTTTAAGAAACTGTTGGTGGCTTGGGCATATTCATTATTCATGGACTTCAACTATCTATTGAACTGTGTCTTTGCTTGGCAGTTTTGGTCAATGCACACTTAAATTTAATCCCCATTCCTAGGTTGTCAGAATTAGAAGTTACCCTTTTATGGCTTGTTATTCATCTGATTTGTTGGAAATTTATCCTTCTGACAGAGTGAAGTCTGTGTTGCTCTCTGTTTATTTATTGCATTTGTCAGTTGGGAGTTTTTAAAGTGTTAATATCTTATATTTGGTTACAGTGTTTAGATATCTCATAGAACTGTGATAGATAAAACTGTGTGCTTTCTTTAATCTTGAGACTACCTGTCAGTACAAAAGGCTATTTTTCCTACATGACAGAGGAGTATTCATTCTAATTTCAGTCTGTGCAGTAAATTAGTGATGCTTCAAAAGACCTTCTCTATATGTTATTTATTTTTCTACTAATCTATCCAAACAATGGAAGTTATTAATACTGTTGTTATTTTTGCAGTACTGCCTAGGGATTTTCAACAGGGTTTAAGAGCCCATTATATGAATCACTGTGCAAGCAATACATGGTCTCTGCCCCAGAATGATTCTAACTTGGATTGAGACAAAATGCAGCAAGTGAATAAATAGACAAAGAAGATGCATGAACAAGGGCCATAACAGAGGCAGCTTCATTTACCAAAGCCTCAGTCAGCAGCCGATCTAACAATTGAATTTCAGTGACCTGCTCTGAGCAAGAGCCTATAACTCTCATTGGTCTATATGGTGGTTGTCCTGTTGTTGTATTATAAATTAATAGCAGTGCTGACACACTGAATATATTGGGGACAAAAAACTAGTCCAAATGCCAGAAGTTCAAAATCAAGCCTTTTGACTAAAGGGAGCTCATCAAATACCTGGATCAATTTACCAAGGATCATGGTGGATTCTCCATCACTGACAATTTTTAAATCAAGACTGGATAATTTTCTGAATGTAATGCCTTGAGATTTATGTTAGAGAATTTCTCTGACCTTTGTTAGTCTGCCTTCCTGAATAAGATTATCACTATGGTCCCTTTGGCGTGGGAAACTATGAATCTCCTGCCAAAAGATGAAAACTAAGGTAACAGTTTCAGTCTTATGTTGCAATTGCCAATGGAAACAGCTGTGCATGCGTTCTACTGTAATCTTTGTTCAAGTTTGTATGGAGAGTGTTTTGGAGTTGGAAAGACTGGAACCGAGCATAAAGAAAGGCATTGGGGTCTGAAAGGCTACAATTAGGAAAAATGCATTGGAACATATAGAAGAGGGATTCAAAAAGATGATAGATCATGCTATATAACTTTGTGGTGTTACATAATATAAACTTGTAAATATAAGCAGTCCTAAAATGATATACACATGAAATTAATGGATGGGAGTTAAAAATGGCAGCTATAGGCAGTGGGGAATGCAGATTGAGTGAGTTACATAGATGCAAGAAGGTGATTCCAGACAACATGAGCTGCAAAGTGGAAGTTTCCTGTACCAGTTGTGTGTAGAGAAACAGAGAGACAACTGGTGCTAGATGATAACGTGCAGAAAGAGAGGTAGGGATGAGGTTTATGTAGTAGGTTGGGGTAAATCCATAGAAGTATTGAAAACAAATAGACAATTTAAATTGAAAGTAATTGGAAGTCAGTGCTATAGCTTGAGGATGAAAGTGATGAGGTCACATTTCTTTGTGTGGAAAGGCAAACGGCAGTATCTAGCCCATTCCAGAAATGGGAAAGTGGGGCTTTGTTCATAAGTTTGAGGATGATTTTTTTCTAACTAAAGTTTAATCTTATCTCCCTCCAAAGCTGCTTAACATTGTTGTATACCAGCAAGCTCCCCAAAAATTTCAGTTAAAATAATTACAATTCAGAAGACCATTTTAATTATAACCGTGGTTAGTAAAGAAACAAGGAGTGTAATTAATGGGAGATAGCTCTGGGCTTATTGGTATTGGGCTTATGATGAACACAGTTGGTTGGGGAAAAGTCAACATGGTTTCTGTAAGAGGAAATCATGCCTTACTAATCTACTACAGTTCTTTGAGGGGGCCAACAAACTTGTGAACAAGTAGGCTCTAGTAGATATGGTGTACTTAGATTTCCAGAAAGCCTTCGACAAGGTCCCTCACCAAAGGCTCTTATGTAAAGTAAATTGTCATGGGATAAGTCCTCTCATGGTTTGATAACTCATCAAAAGACAGGAAGCAAAGGGTAGGAATAAATGGTAAGTTTTCAGAATGGAGACAGGTAACTAGTGGTGTCCCCAAGGGTCCGTACTGGGACCAATCCTATGCAACCTATTTATAAATGATCTAGAGGAAGGGGTAAACAGTGAGGTGACAAAATTTGCAAATGATACTAAACTGCTCACGATAATTAAGATCAAACCTGACTGAATAGCTTCAAAAAGATCTCACCAAACTAAGTGATTGGGCAACAAAATGGCAAATGAAATGTAATGTTCAAAAGCAATGCATATTGGAAAAAAGAAGACCAACTATATATATAATATGATGAGGCTAATTTAGCTGTAAGTACTCAAGAGAGGTCTTGAACTCACTGAGGATAGTTCTCTGAAAACATCCACTTGGTATGCAGTGGCAGTCAAAAACAAACAGAATGTTAGGAATCATTTAAAAAGGGATGGTAAATAAGACAGAGAACATCTTATTGGCTCTATATAAAACCATGGTACGCCCACATCTTGAATACTACATACAGGTTTTTCTCTCAAAAAAGATAGATTGGCGTGGGAAAAGGTTTAGAAAAGGGCAACAAAAATTATTAGATGTTTGAAACGGGTCCCACGTGAAGAAAAATTAAAAAGATTGGGACATTTCAGCTTAGAAAAGAGGAGAGTAAGGGAGGTAAGACAGAAGACTATAAAATCATGACTGGTGTAGAAAAAGTGAATAAGGAAAAGTTATTTATTTGTTCCTATAACACAAGAACTAGGGGTCACCAAATGAAATTACTAGGTAGCAGGTTTAAAACATACAAAAGGAAGTTTTTCTTCACACAGCGTACTGTCAACCTGTGGAACTCCTTGCCAGAGGAGATTGTGAAGACCAGGACTTTAATTTATCTAGAAAGAACTAAATAAATTCATAGAAGGTTAGGTCCATCAATTGGTATAAACTGATTCTGTCAGAGGTTGAGAATGGGTGACAGGAGAGGGATTGCTTGAAGATTCCCTGTTCTGTTCACTCCCTCTGGGGCATCTGGCACTGGCCACTGTTTGAAGGCAGGATACTGGACTAGATGGACCTTTGGTCTGACCCAATATGGCCGCCATTATGTTTTTATGGTAAAGTGATTTCATACAGTTCTTCACTAATGTTGAACCACAAAGTGAATTTTTTGTTCATCCTGAAAAGTTGGTGTCTACTGTAGGTAGACTGTGCTAGGTATCTGGTGTTGTCCCATTGCCTCTCATAGCTGGATTTTCCCTTTCATGTTGCATTATTCTGACTTTAAGGTTTTTCCGTTCATTTCAGGAAATAAGAATCTGAATTTAGTAATGTTTGTGAGCAATGTCTAGTACGTGGCATCCTGATATTTAAAGTTTGGTTAATTAGAGTTGTTGACTCTCAGAAATCAATTTCATTCTTATTCTGTCTGATAGGGAATAGTGGAAGCTCAGCCAAGGCCAGAGTCTCCAGGGTAAGGGAGCAAGGAATTAGCCTGCATTTCCAAAGTGAATGGTTTCCCTTCTAAAGAGACTCTGGAAAATAGCTTAACAGTTCCTGGGGGAAGTAAGTTATAAAACTTGAGAAGGAGATATTTAAATCCTGTGAGCTAGTCAGCCAGCAGCAGTGGAATTGGCTGTCAGAACTTGTAAAAGGCTCGACCAATCTCTGTGTCTTGTGACTGAAGCAATGAAATATCTCAGTTTTTGCATTGTGTACTGTTTTGCTACTGTTTATTTTTTAGGCAGAAAGCAATGAGTGCTATATTTTTAGAATACATTGTAAGAAAGGGTATTGCAAAGGTCCCTCAGATTACTGATGTTTCAAAATATGAGAGTAAATAAAATCTGAGACTCTGCTATGACTGATGAAGTCATACTGAAGCCCAGTCCTAGATCTACTCTTTTTTAACATCTTTTTTAACTATGGAAGCTGTGGTCAGTGTTTCAAATTTCTGTACACAGCACATTGGATACTTTAAATTCAACCAGAAAAAGTCAAGAATACAAAGGCATTTTCACTGATGTGATAGTTAAGAATCTGGCTTGTTTTGAAGATATTCTATCCCCACAGGTAAGCTTTCTCTGAACCTGGATTTTATATCAAATTCTGTCTGGGCAATGCTCATGCTTGACATTACAATAATTGGCATGCAAGTGGAACTTCGTCAGGAAGCGACCAATATTAAGCACAAACCCAAACCTGAGAATTACTCTAAAGTATGAATCTGTCATCCTGTACATAAAGCCTTAGGAAAATATTTCCCATTACTGCTACAGGGCCACATTTGTCCCTGATTATAGCTCTATAGTCTTGAAATAAATGGTAACCATTTAACCCCAGTGAGTCCAGTTTCAAACGTTATAGACAATTGTATTTTGGTTATTTTATCCTGCACAGGCTTCCATAAACTGGCACATGGCACTAGGTCAAGAATGTCTAAAATATGCCCCATAAAAAGTAGCCTGTAATTTTGAGAGAGATACGCCCTCGGGGTGTCGGTGCGTCCCAGCACTGCACACCAGTTTTTTCCTAGCAGTGCACTGGGGTCGTATATGCGTGGTGTGCAACGCGCAGAACAATCCAATCGTGCATGTGCGTCCACCATCCCCTTAGTTCCTTCATACCATCCTCGGCTCAAGAGGGATCTCTGCAGTGCTCTTCGTTCTTCAATAGTTTTCTGCAGATAAGTGGTGGTGTTAATTCCAAGTTCTTCTCCCTAGTTGTTTTGCCAAATTTTTTGCCAAAAAAACCAACAACCCACCTTTCGTTCCTCCAAGTTGGTTTGCCCGCCGCTTAAGACCACCCACCCGGGATGATAGGCTCACCTGGTTTCAAACATTGCACAGACTGCAACGAGGCAATGCTGGCCTCAAACGGCCACACAAAATGTGTCAAGTGCCTTGGTGACTCCCATGTTCAACAGAACTGCCCACACTGCACAGAACTTCAGGCTTGAATGTGGAGAGACAGAGGTCTCCGCTTGAAGATACTTATGATTGAGACAGGCCAACACCCTTCCTCAGACCCAGGCTTTCAGCAAATTGCCAACAATAAGGGGAACAAACTTAAAGGATCCCCAAAGAAATGTGCCATGTCTCTACCTCAAGACCTGCACTCACTTTAGCGGTGTTTGAACAATAGGCAGGCTAGAAAAGCTGACAAACCACACCTCAGCACGTATGATAAACTGGGCACCTCTGTTGCTGACTGGGTCTCCACAAACGCACGTCTCACAGCGCCTGTACGGAGGCTACAAGCCATTCAGTGCCTACCTCACAGAACCTGGCACCAAGCATGGCACTGACAAGCACAGCGCCTGAGATCACAGTGCCAAGAGTGCATACAACGGCACCGCAACAGCTGACGGTGCAGCCTATTGGCACCATCCTACCATTGCAGATGGCGGCAAATACTCATGCTGCGAGCTCTGCTCCTGAAAAACCACAGGCAGCAGCACTGGGTGCAACACCACTAGCCTCAGTGCCGTTTACTCCTACACTTAGCTACCAGCCTCAGAGAGACCTTTTTAAGAACTGACAAACTATCTTATTCAGCACCATCCAAATACATGTCATCACCTACCTATCAAGTGATGACAATGAAGAGCCAAGGTTTTTCTGACCCCAGCTGTCGCCAGGCACAGAAACATCAGGACGTTCATCACATGCCAACTTTGCCCACCCTACCAAAGTAGGCATGCCCCCCTGAGCTCCATATCCATGGATACCACCACCCATGCCTCATCCACCACAATGGCAATACTGGAGCCCATGGCCTCAATATCACAAAAATAGATTATCTAAGAGAAAGCACTCTATAAAGGCACTTTCTCCTCTTTCCTAATTCGCTCTAATACAGAGGGAACAGAATCAAATTGATGAACTGCAGTCCCACAACTTAGGTCCAGACACATCATTAGACACAATCTCACCATCTGTGACAGACGAAGCTATCATGCCACTGCCCTCCCTCGGCAACCACTGACGACTTCACCCCTTTCCAGAAATTTTTAAGAGAGTCGCAGATTACCTAAACATTGCAATGGAGAACGTGTAGGACAGACAACTATGAGCTTACCAACATCCTGCAGGCTACGCCTTCCTCTAAAATTGCCTAGCCTATCAACTCAGCCATCATGGAACCTGCCAAATTTGTTTGGAAAACTCCTGCCTCAATTCTTCCCACCTGCAAAAAGGTAGACTGCAAGTACTAGGTTTCCCCAAAGGGGTCGGAGTTCTTATTCACTCATCCAGCACCAAGCTCCTTGGTAGTCAGTGCGGCTCAGCAAAGAAATAAATAGCAACAAAACCATTCCATGCTGTCAGACAGAGATAATAAGGCAGTGCCTTAGATGCAGCTGGCCACGGCCACAAGGCCAACAGCTATAGCAGTTGTCATGAGAGGGGCTTCATGGTTCAGTTCCTCTGTTTTCCCTCAAGAAATCCAGTTGGCTGTGGAAGATCTACCATTTTAGGGAGAAAAGCTCTTCTCATCTAAAACCTACGAAGTCCTCCATTCCATTAAAGACTCTTAGGCCACACTACATTCCCTTAACATTCAGACACCTGCAAAAAGTAGGAGGCAGTATAGATACCAGCTGTACTAGAGGCTAAGATATCTGCAGTTCACATATCAATACCAAAGGCAAGAGCATCTGCCACACCAACAACGCAGCCACAGCAGACAGCAGCGTAGATGCAACTAGGGCAATGCTACCAACCAGCCGTCTCAGCCCAACAAGCAAATTTTAGGCATTCGTTGAGAAACTGAAAACTATCTTGCCTTTTCCAGAGCTCCCAAACACTAGGAAACTTTTCACCTATCAACTTTTGCCATTCTATAACACATGGTGCAACATAATATCTGACAAATGGGTGCTACGGACAATTTTATTTGGCTACACCATCCCATTCCTGTCCATTCCCCCGTCCGTCATCAGGGACCCTTCTCGCTAGACTATATTACAACAAGAAGTAGATCACCTTCTACAATAGGGTGCTATAGAACCTGTTGCCCCAGAATGTCAGAGGACTAGGTTTTATTCTCATTATTTCCTCACTCAGGAAAAAAAATCTGGAGGTTGGCATCCAGTTTTGGATCTGAGGGTCGTGAACAAATTCATAAAGATGCAAAAGTGCAAAATGGTTACATTATCCAACATTATCCCGTCTCTGGAGTTCGGGAATTGGTTTTTGTCTCTCGACTTACAAGACACATACCTTCATGTGTCTATCCGTCCTGCTTGTAGATGGTTTCTCCATTTCACCCTATGTATGCAGCACTACCAGCATATATTTCTATCCTTCGGACTGTCCAGGGCGCCAAGGGTTTTCTCCAAGATGGTGGTGGTGGTTATGGCCCACCTCAGAAAACAGGACGTTACCATATATCTGTACCTTGACAATTGCCTTTTCAAGTGAAGAACTCAAGATTAATCCTATTGCTGTACCCATCTGGTATGTCAGTGCTTCCAGTTGCTGGGACTCCTAATACAGGAGGAAAAAAAATCAGTCCTTATGCCAACTCAGTGAATACAGTTTATCAGGGTGCACCTGAACTCTGCCTCAACCACCGCCTCTCTACCTTCTGATAGATTCCTAAATATCCGCAAGCTAAAATCACTCCACATAAAGCCACGTGTCACAGTCCATGACTGCTTATAACTCCCGGGACTCATGGTATCCTCTGTGGTCCCCAATGCCCATCAATTCATGAAGTGCCTCCAGGGATGGCTCAGATTGAATTACAAGCCCATCCTACACTCGCTGACCAAAACACTATCAGTTCCCAACACAGCAAAAAGTGCGATACTGTGGTGGACAGAACCATACAATTTATGCAGGCACATACCCTTTCAAACCCCAGAACCCACAGTGGTCATCACCACGAATGCTTCCCTCATGGATTGAGGCGTGCACATGAAAGACCTTACAACCTAGGGCCTATGGACTCCGGCAGAGAGGACACTACATGTTAGGGTTTGTCTAAACTACATGGCTCCGTCGATGGAGCCATGTAGATTAGACAGATAGGCAAAGGCAAATGAAGCCGCGATTTAAATGATCACGGCTTCATTTAAATTTATATGGCTGCCGTGCTGAGCCAACAAACAGCTGATCAGCTGTTTGTCGACTCAGCGCGCTAGTCTGGACACTCCCCTGCTGACATCAAAGCCCTTTGTCAGCAGCCCCGTTATTCCTCGTGGGATGAGGTTTACCGGAGCTGCCGACAAAGGGCTTTGATGTCGGCAGGGGAGCGTCCAGACTAGCGTGCTGAGCCGACAAACAGCTGATCAGCTGTTTGTCAGCTCAACGCGGCAGCCATGTAAATGTAAATGAAGCCGCGATCATTTAAATCGCGGCTTCATTTGCCTTTGCCAAAAAAACAAATCTACATTGCTCCCTCGACGGAGCCATGTAGTTTAGACGTACCCTTAGTGTCCTCAAGCTCAGGGTCATTCAGCTCGCATTCTAACATTTTCTGTTTCACATCACTGGAAGGCACATCAGGATATATACTGAGAATACTGCCTGTATGTTTTATATAAACAGGCAAGGCAGAGCACGATCCTATGCCATATGAATGGAAGCCATAGCACTTTGAAATTGGTGCCTTACTCATGGCATCTCCATAAGCGCATGCCATTTCCTAAACACCATGGCTGACACCCTATGCAAAGCCCTACCACAAGATCACGAGTGGCAGATTGACCCTTCAGTTCTAGCAAAGATATTTGCACAGTGGAGATAACATAGACCTATTTGCCACCAGAACAAACAAAAAGTGCCCACTTTATTGCTCCAGGGCAGGCATTGGAAAGTACTCACTTGGAGATGTCCTTATCCTCAAGTGAGACCATCACCTACTCTATGCATTCTCTCCCTTTCCCCTCTTCAACAGGGTACTCATCAATATACAGAAGGAAAAAGTGAGGGTTATCCTAATAGCACTTTGTTGGCCTGGGCAACCGTGTTTCCTCTCCTGAACAGAATGACCCTACAACACCTATTCACATTCCCATGTAACCTAAGTATATTATTCCAACTGGGAACCGAAGCTCCCGATCCACAATTTCTCATGCTTCACTTCCAGGTGTGGTACCTCGATGGTTCACAGGCATAGAATCGTTCCAAAGACTTTTTGCAGAGCGTAGCAAGGTATATCAGATATCATCTCAAAGATTATTCCCTTGGATCTCAGACCAGGAACGGAAGGTGCTCCTCCACAGCAGGGTCCTTGCAGCGAGGAAGACATTCAGTAACAAATTATCTCGTTTTGTACATTGGGCTGCTTCTCATAACATACAGACAGAGGAAGGCCCCCTACCTGCAATCCTTGAATATTTCGTGCACCTTAAGCAATTTTAGTATACCTCTCATCCACCTGACCATTGATGACACCACAGTCTTTGCACATCCCACAACCAAACTCTTCCTAAAAGCCTACAGGCATTATATCCTGACTTCGCTGCCATACAGGCACCTTGGGACCTACATCTGGTACTAACCATGCTCATGAAACCTCCATTTGAACATATGGCCACATACTCCCTTGTCCATTTAATGCTCAAAATAGTGTTCTTAGTTGCAATAATGACAGCACGTCAGGTGGGAGAGATGGCTGCCCTAATGGCAAAAGCATTTATCATCTTTTTTTAAGGACAGAGTCTCTCTACAGACACATCCAAAATTCTTACCCAAAGTACGCTCTTCCTTCCACCTTAATCAGACAATACACTTGCCTGTATTTTTTCCCAAGCCTCATGCCAGCTCCTTCGAGGCACAGATGCACACCCTCAATGTCTGTAGGGCACTGTCCTTCTATCTTCACAGAACAAGACCCTTTAAATCATCCCGAAGACTTTTTGCAGAGCATAGCAAGGCACATCAGATATCTCAAAGATTATTCCCTTGGATCTCTGACTGCATCACAGTGTGCTACAATTTGAATCATTTACCACCACCTCAGTCCATGCACATCCCACAAGAGCAGTCACCACTTCGGTTGCTTACCTGAGGAAGGTTCCCATTGACAATATATGTGCTGCTTCTACATGGACATCAGAACAAACCTTTGCTAAGCACTGTGCACTTTTTGCTGTCCCTCTGTACTCCACAAGAGTAGCAAAGGCCATACTGAAGACAGCTTACCTGCCTGATCTGAAGTCCCTACCTCCATAAGACATATTGCTTTGCAGTCACCTGGTGTGGCGCATCCCCAGGGATGTGTCTCCAAGAAGAGGAGGTTACTCACCTTGGCTGTAACTGATGTTCTTTGAAATGAGTGTCACTGAGAGTGCTCTGCTACCCTCCCTTCCTCCCCTCTACTTTGGATTGTTAAAAAACATTTTTTCCACCTGGTTGGGTTCCGGATTATAGTGATTGAGACTACATACAGTAATCATAGTTGATAATTTTTTTATTTGTTTCTTTCCCATGTCTCAATTTTATTCCTTCTTTGTGTAGCTGGATCCCATTTTGTATTAAGTAACTGAGTTATACTTTTCTGGTTGTAGTTGCTGTACACTATCTCCTCTCCTCACTAACCAAATGCCCTCTGGTTGTATCTTTGGAAGGTTAAATGGGCTGATTCATAATTTGACTACAATTCAGTCTTTTGTTTCTTTAGTGGCATTGGCTCTGGCTTTTATCGGTGTTTGGTTTGCTAGATAGCAGCGTTCCAAACCCACATTTGTGGTATTCCATAATCTACTTGTGACCTTTTTAGAGCAGGGTGGGGACAGCATATGCTATACAATTGTGGTCACAATGATTTAAAATAAACTGGGGATTTTGGAGGTCCTGATCCATAAGAATTAGTCAGCAAAACAATGTCTAATCCAGAAGATAACTCTGGGGAATAGAACATTTCTACTGGGAAATCATTAGAGCTGATACATTTCATTTAAGCACTGCAACGCCAACTTTCAAACTTAAATTCTGCTATGAGGTACAGAGGAGACCTGCATGGAAAGTCTGCAAAGTCAACCTTTTTGTTACATGTTCTTCTTAAATGTGTAATTATTTTCTTATGTTTGTGTAAAGAAAACAATCTTTTATCCCTTTTCCTTTATAGAAACCTCTGATACAAGCACATTTAACAACCAGAATATATAGATATGTTCAATATCAAAGAAATAAAGGCTAAAATAATGTCTGATATAAACTCTCACATGTATGTGCACACACATACACACACAGAGAGAATCTCCTTGGAGAACTCAAATTATGCAAGAAATAAATTTCCAAGGAAATTGGAACAATGAGGACATTTAAATGACTGCTTTTCCATATGAAATATCAGATCTCAGTGAAGAGAATAATGTTCAATAAAGGTATGCTCTGAGCTGCAAGCAGCAGCTGTACTTGTTTCTACAAGTAGATTTTTCAAAGACATATCCTAGCAGCTAGTTGGAATTAGTAGAATGTGCTCTGATACCAGTAGAGACTGGGATATCTCCTTACAAGTCTTAATCTAATTTGACATATGCTGGGAGGAGATAGCCTGTTCTCTATTGGTGAAAACACAAATAATCTGGGACATTTGTAAAATGGTTTTATGCCATTATGATTGTACCTAAGGGTCATCTTAATATTTTAAGAACGAACCAAGCCTCCCCTGGAAGGTGTATTTGCTTTTAAGAGGATGGAAAGAACTAAGGGGTTTTTAGGAGGCAATTGCTTTCATCTTTTTCATTTTCTCTTAAATACTTATAAATGTTTTATAAAATTCATTCTATTTACTCTGCTGATGCCTCAGGTTAAGCCTGAATTGACCAGTTCTTCTACCTTATCAGGCAGTTCCTTCAACATATAATTAACTAGGGTTGGAGACGTATCATTTACCCAAGAGATTGGAATGAGCCCCAGGAGTCATTCAGATTTATCAAATATTATTGTAATTAGGGTGTGTACATTCCAGTAGAAACCTGCTCTAAGCTGAATTCATTTGAAACTATTTTAGATCTTTTTAATGCAAAGATATTGGTATGTATTGTGATATTCCATAATTATCATTTGCCAAAGACAATATTTATAGTTGAAGCCATTTTGAGATATAGAAAAGCAAAAAGGTCAACCTTTTGTATGCTTTTTTTTTAAAAAGCCATGTCTGGGAGAGTCAGGAGGGGGCCAAGAGCTCATGTGCTACATTTCAGCCTAGAGTGAACTTTTACAGCCAAATTCCAAACTCTTAAAACCATAGGATTTCACAGAAATGTTGATACAGCAGTAATCTGAGCAGTATGAATAGTGCTGCTTGAATACAGTGGATGTTCAAGAGCCATGCCTTCTGATGGAAAGCACAGAAGTACAGACAATGCACAGGGAAAGCTATTGTAAACCTGCTTCAACAGGTCTTTGCTAAGGAAGTTTGTGAGGAACTAATACGGCTGTAGATGAATTCCATCTGCGTTGCCTTTCCTAACCATGCTGTGAAGGTAGGAAGTTGTAAGTCACAGGCTAAATGTATAACTACTACCTTCTGCCATTTTAAGGGTCTGTAAAGAGATGGCTGAAATTTCGCTCTGTTATACTTTCCTAATTTCCTTCCTTTTTCTGTGTGCTGACTCTCTATATTGCCTCTTCCAAGTCCTTAAGTTTCTAGGTCAGCATTCGTGCAAGAAGTAGTTTTTATAGAGATTGCATGTGCTGGTCCCAGACACCTGAGTATGTGAAGTGTGTTTAAAAAATCCTGTATCTGATCTGAATTTGTGGTTTGAACAAAGTCTGTGTGGCCAATATTGCTGCCAGCACCTGAGGGACCCAAAGCTCCCTTTCCACATAACAGATTAGATTGGAGACAAATTCAGCATCAAATGGAGATCCCCAGAGCTGTTCTGTTCTGACACGAGAGGAAAAGTCTCAGAAATTCCACCACAAAGATTAACTATTCTGTAGCACTGAATGAAGAGCATGGTTAAGGAGAGTCTATGATATGGGGAATTGCCTGCTTTGGGAGCAGTAGGGTCATATACTGATAAATTCTGTTGATCTGTTAGGAACATATATGTTATTGGTAACAATTAACTCCTGTTGCCTTCTTCATTCTCCTTCAGAGGCCATGAATTCTCTCTAAATTGGAAAATTAAAGACTCTAGCATTATAATGAAATAACATTTCTACATATACAGGTCTTATTCTGCCCCTCATTCACTATCCACACACTCCTGTCTTCCTCTCCCCCTGCCCCTCCCCCCAAAAAAACCCTAATCAGCCTCACTCTGGGCACTCTGAAATGTTTGTTCAGAAAACAACCTTGTTTTGACAGACAGCAATTATAGCACCTGGGCTTAAGGCAGACTTTACAACTCTTCTGGGGATCTCTTATGAATAGTTACCATGAGGTCAGCACAGCCCTGTGCAAACAAACTGTGTAACCAAATTGCACTGAAAGCCCCCTTCTTCTCCACCTACTCCCCCAAAAAAGTGACTGATTGACATGGACATTCCTTTTCTACTTACACTGATTCTGGAAGAGTTTTGACTATCTTCACTAACTTAGAGAGGTGTAGGATTAGGGGAGAGATGCAGATCTTGGATCAGGAAGACTTGTTTGAAGTCACTTTGTTTGGATCTCTTCACTTATGGTTTATTGGACTGAAATCAGTTATTTCAGGACTGTTAGGCCTCCTGAGGTGCAAATATAAAGATAGTCATTCCTTTATGTAGAAAACCAAAGGTAGGATGTAAACTGAGATCAGTAATAATTTCTGTCTGTTCCCTTCCTGGAGGCATACTGCCAGATCTCTTGTGCTGGCAATTACAGACCAGAAAGTCTAACATCAGTACCAAGCAAATAAGCTAAAACCACAGTAAAGAATAAAATTGTCAGACACATGGATGAACGTAATTTGTTGGGGGAAAGTCAACATGGTTTCTGTAAAGGGAAATCATACCTTACTAATCTGCTAGAATTCTTTGAGGGGGAGAGGGGGTCAACAAATACGTGGACAAGGGCGATCCAGTGGATATAGTGTACTTAGATTTCCAGAAAGCCTTTGACAAAGTTCCTCACCAAAGGCTCTTAAGCAAAGTAAGTTATCATGGGATAAGAGGGAAGGTCCTTTCATGATTGAGAACTGGTTGAAAGTCAGGAAACAAAGTGTAGGAATGAATGGTAAGTTTTCCGAATGGAGAGAGGTAACTAGTGGGGTCCCCCAAGGGTCTGTCCTGGGACCAATCCTATTTAACTTATTTATAAATGATCTACAGAAAGGTGGCAAAATTTGCAGATGATACCAAACTGCTCAAGATAGTTAAAACCAAAGCAGACTGTGAAGAGCTTCAAAAAGATCTCACCAAACTAAGTGATTGGGCAACAAACTAGCAAATGAAATTTAATGTTGATAAATGTAAAATAATGCGCATTGGAAAAAATAAACCCGACTATATATACAATGTGATGGGGACTAATTTGGCTACAACTACTCAAGAGAGATCTTGGAGTCTTTGTAGATTCTTTTCTGAAAACATCCATTGTGTGCAGCCGCAGTCAAAAAAGCAAAAGAATGTTAGGAGTCATTAAAAAAGGGATAGAAAATAAGACAAAATATCTTATTGCCTCTCTATAAAACCATGGTACACTCATAGAAAAGGGCAACAAAAATTATTAGGGGGTTTGGAACGGGTCCCATATAAAGAGAGATTTAAAAGATTGGGACTTGCCATCTTAGAAAAGAGGAGACTAAGGAGGTATATGATAGAGGTCTATAAAATCGTGATTGCTGTGTAAATGAATAAGGAAAATTTATTTACTTATCCCTACAATATAAGAACCAGGGGGTCACTAAATGAAAATAATAGGTAGCAGGTTTAAAACAAACAAACTTCATGCAGTGCAGAGCCAACCTATGGAACTCCTTGCCAGAGGATGTGGTGAAGACTAGAACTTTAACAGTGTTAAAAAAAAAGCTAGATGGATTCATGGAGTTTAGATCCATCAATGGCTATTAGCCAGGATGGGCAGAAATGGTATCCCTAGCCTCTGTTTCTCTGGAGGTGCATGACAGGGGAGGGATCACATGAGGATTACTGTTCTCTTCACTCCCTGTGGGGCATCTGGTATTGGCCACTGTCGGAAGACAGGATACTGGGCTAGATGGACCTTTGGTCTGACCCAGTATGGCTGTTCTTATGTTCTGTGGTTGACGTGTTCATCTCCTATTTGCTGAATATTTCTTAGGAAAGCGGAAAATGATTTCCCTCTAATCTTCTATGGTCTCTGTTATATACTACCCTATCTAGCCAGTCTCTGAGAATCTGTTTCTTCTTCCCTCTTCTCTTATGCACACATATTTCCTCCAATACTTCAGTTTCAATCCTTTATCACTTCTCATTGTGGAAGGCTTGAGCTAAGGTAACAGAACTTTCCCCTTTTGGCATCATTCTTCCACTATTCCTTAAGCTAGGGGTCTGTAACCTATGGCTCTAGAGCCAAATATGGCTCAGTATGGAATCTAATATGATGAAGACCCACTTCGTCAGATGCATATAGTGGAACTGTAGCTCTAAAGGTAGCCATCCTGCAGCAAAAAAACTTCAGGACCAGACTTCAAAGAGAAACTGCTGAGCTACAGTTCATCTTCAAGTTTGACACAATCAACTCAGGATTAAACAAAGACTGTGAATGGCTTGCTAACTACAAAAGCAGCTTCTCCTCTCTTGGAATTCACACCTCCAGATAGGCTACTAAAAGTGGGCCTCATCCTTCCTGATTGGATCCACCTCCTCATCTCCAGCCTGATTCTGGCCTGCATATTTATACCTGCCTCTGGAAATTTCCACTACATGCATCTGACGAAGTGGGTCTTTGCCCACGAAAGCTTATGCTCCAACACTTCAGTTAGTCTATAAGGTGCCACAGGACTCCTCGCCGCTTTTGCAGATTCAGACTAACACGGCTACCCCTCTGATATTTGGTTTGAAAAGGTTGCCAACCCCTTAAGTCTACACTCTTTAGAATGAGATAATTAGTATGAATTAGCTTTCTCATTGTAAATTCCAAGGGTAGGCAAGAGAACTGGTAATTTTAGGTTCACCTTGGCCAGTAAAACTATTTGCATTGTCTGCCCTAGTATTTTATGAGATTGCTATCTTGTTTCAAACAAAAGACAGAAAACTCCCTTTCCCTGTGTAGGTCTGGCAATGCTCTTTACAAAATTTTGGGCATTGCTCTTTACAAAATTTTCTGGTATGAGAATAGATTATATTTAATGTCCCATATAGTTTATTTCTTGTTAAAAGTAAATTCCTCTGTTTTTAAATGAACTACCTCTAAGGCTATGTCTACACTACTGGGGAACACGTCCAGGGAACACGTCTGCTCTTCCAACATTTTTTGCGGAAAAGCAGACGTGCTCTTTCAGAAGCCCTGTAAACCTCGTCTCATGAGTAAGAAGGGCTCTTCCAAAAGAGGAAGTTTTTCTGAAATTTGGCCCAGTGCAGACAGGCTAAATTTCAGAAAAGCCTCTTCCGAAAAAACAATTGGAAAAAGAAGTGTAGTGTAGATATAGCCTAAGTCCTTCCACATTGAGGTGTACAGTAAAGAAAATGTGAATGGGTGACTTTTCTGTGAAGAAAGTGTCTGTTCTAGTCAGGTTGTTATTGCTTTTCTCACCTCTACTTTGAGCATGGACTGGCCTCTGTCAGTATCTCAATGGGGGAAGAGGGACTTTCATACATCTTTGAACACACTGTTCTTTTTGCAGTGAGACGAGAAGGCGTTGATCTCTGAAGAACACAGCAGTAGCTCTGGAACCACATGAAAGTTAGCAGTGCTACTCCCCTTGCTATGGTTTGTGGTAAACTTAAGATACAGTATTACATGAAGGATAAATGTTTAGTAGGACACACTAGCCTTGGGAGAAAAAAACTCCAGTCCACTTGGCTCCTGGCTGCAGCCTGAAAAGTATCACCTTGAAAGAACTGGCAAGAATGCTATTTAGCCTTTCATAGAATCTCTGGCTGATATCCTTTCTGTTGTTACATACCTGAGTTTCAGGAGCAAAGCACATTGAGTGTACTCTATGATTTACAGAGGTCTGAAGTTATTTCATTTTAATAGGAAACCATAGTCTAGATCTATCAGAGGGAAGTTGGCAAGATTGTCTCATATGTAGAAATGAGAAAATAGTATTTCCTGTTATTTCTCTGCTTTTTGTAATGACACATTATAGACTTAGGGTTTTGTCAAGCATATTTTAACATTATCAAAATATTTTCCTGTAAGAATGTGTGAGAGAATGAAAGGTAGATAGTATGCATTCCAAATAAGGCTCCAACCTTTCCCTTTTTATCCATCCTTGAGACACTACTGATTGTCATGGTAAATTATATCACCAACAAAGAATAAGGCTGGGTTAATGCTGGGAGTCTGTTCATGCTGATTCTTAGCCGTACTAAGGGATCACTTCTTAAGCATTTCAAGGTATTCTTTTCTCATAGTGACTTAGTTTGCTAAAACGAAGTTTTTTAAAGATGCAAAAACAGTGTATTCACATAATTAGAGACTTTACCATAATACATATGCATAAGAGAGCTGAATTAAGGCTGCACAGACACCTGAATTCTTCCATTTCCTAATCTTTGAGTGCTTGACTGCAATCTTAATAATGTTCTTTTTATATAATTTTTTTTATATTTTTTGTAAATTGGAATGCTGATGACTTCCTTCACTGGTAATTTTTAATGAATAGTTGAATAATTTCATTTATTTTAAATGTTGCTCTACTTAGACAGCCTTTAGAGGGAACCTTGGTTTTCCTATAGACAGTGGAAATGTTACCATTGATTTCAATGTAAGAGCATTTCACCCTTGAAATGTTTTCTGACTGTTTGGTTTATATTTTTTTTTATCAAAAATCAGAAATTATCATTAGAACTATTTGTTAAAAGGTGTGGTGTTGCTACTTTCTGTTAGATTAGAAGCATGTAGCTTTTATTGACTTTTTTGGAAAGAAAAAATTCTAAAGTAAAACCACTCTTGTCCTTCCTTTCTTTCTTTGGTTAATTGAGCCTTCTAGGGCAGTAGTTTTCAACCTTCCCCCCCCTCCCCTTCAAATTTTCAAACATCCTCTGCAAGGAAGTAGTGACTAAAATTTTGTCAGGCAGAGAAGCAAGATGTAACTCTATGACACTTCTCACTTCGTTCACTTTTTCTTTACTGATGCTGTTCTCAGTGTACTTTCTAGTGTTGGGAACATACAATAGCTTAGACATTTACTTTTCAGTCATGCTTGCCACAGAGTTAATTGAAATGCTTTTGAAATGGTTGTATCTGTTCAGTGTCAAAACAAATCATTGCCTCCTTCCTTAAAACTTCAAAAACAGCTTGTTTAAAATAGAGAAAATGTGAGCTAGATAGAAAACATTATTAACCAAATGCCAAATACATTTGCCAGGTTAGACTTTCTCTGTCAGAAGAATGTGACTCTCATTCCTAAGTTTGTACATCCTTGTAAGCACTCTGTGACAGCCACCCTCCCTCAGTGTGAAACAGTATATGAGTATGCTTTGCTCCAATTTCTGAGCATAACACTTCAAAAAGCCTGCTGTTTATAAAATGAAAAATAAAATTAAAATTTTTCACTACTTTTGTACTGCCACAAGATATGGGGAAATACTCTTGGAAACGAAAGCTTCTTGGTGAATGAAACAGTGATTCCAAACATCTTTATCAGTTGCCTCACATGATTTTTCACTACTCGGTTGTCTCTTTTTGTCATATTTCCGGCATCACCCACCCCTTGTAATTCATTTACAATTAGCACAGACCAATTTGTATTTTCCAGCTACACATTAATGCAGTGCTTTGAATATCTGTGCTCCTGTTGTATATTTTGGTGAAGTCAGACAACACAGCACATCTTCTCTTTTCATCTTTTCTTATCTACCTCACACAAACTGAGTGTTGTACAATTAGAAATATCAGTATTCTCATCAAGTGTGATAGCAAAATTCCTGGATGACTGTAACTGAACAATTAGTTGGGCTTCCAAATGCTTAGCAATATCACAAATTCATCAAGACATGGTTAGCATGAGGGGAATATTCTCAATTTTTCAGAAGACATCTTATTGAAAATTGTATGCACTCGTTTCAGAGATGCTGAAAGAATAAATGTTTCTACAACTGGATGAGCAATTTTCTCTTGCCATACAGTCTGCAACCAAATATGTTGATGGTTGTGCCTTATTCATAGTAGTTGATCAACTAAGAGCTTGTATTGAAAACTGTAATTCCCATTGTTTCCTTTGAAAATATGCAAGATACTTATCAGTGAGTTCACCTTGCTTTAGGTAACACACAGGGGCTTTAGAACTTGGTTTGTGTTAGCATAATTGATGAAACTGTATTTCAAAAAGCGTCACTATACTGCCTCATCCAGTTTAGTTTCTCTTTAGTTGGTAAGCATGACAGAAGTCTTATTATTACTAGAACTTTTTGTTGCAGACAGCATCCTTAGACTTTTATTTTGATTTTCAGATGTAGGATTTGATGACACTGTTTCCAATTTTTTTTTCTTATTACAAAGTGATGCATTTTTCAGGATGAAAGTTTGATTTTGCCTCGCAGCTCGAGTCCCCACCACATTAACAAAACTGACTGTGTGAGGAGAGTAATCTTGTTAAGTGCTTACATTCAAAACGGCTTCAATGTGTAGGCATGTATCCCAGCTTATGCCAGATTTCCATTCTGAAGACACATTCTCATTAAGTGCCACTTCAGAGGCAGCCCTGTCATTTCCATAATTTTCAAGAATTATCAGAAGCTGTAAAGAGGCAAATAATTCAGGCTCTCATCCACTATTTAGAAAGTGCATTACACTGTACAGTCTGTCTTCACAGGCATAGCCAACTCACAGTTCTTGCAAGGTTTTAGTTAGTGGATGTGCAGTTAAATGAGCCCCTGATGTAGTGGCTGATGTGTTTGGGTACAGTGATGTAATCACTTGTGTAGGTGTGTGAACAGAGTTGATACTGGGGCTGATTATAGGGGTGGGTTCCTAGATCATTATGATGGAGGAGTGTGCTGCGTGGTTACTGGAAAGAATTTGTTTGTGGTTAGGGGGTTGTGTATAGGTGAGGATTGGCCTTTCCCCCAAGACCAGTGAAAGTGAGGGATCGTTTTCCAGGATAAGTTGTAGATTGTTGAGAATGCATTGGTTGATATAGCCACCTACAAGGATCACTACAGCTCTTGCAAGGACACTACAACTTCCTTCCCTACTGTTGATTACACAAACCATGCACACAAAATAAGATGTCTTTGAATGAAATGCTCACTGATAGTTGAGCAGTGAGTCACCCTGTATCATAACATCAGCTCTAGATTTGAAGAAAGTTGAGTAGATTTTAATTTTCTCGATTTTTAGTAGCCAGGTATTGCATTAGTACAAGAGGCCTCTCTTTGAAATATATCCCTATTGTTCCCTGAGGGAATTCCAAAAATGCAACCGTGTCTAGTCTTTAACTGGGACATTGCCATATATCCACAAAGGAAGACTGGTAACTCCTCTCCCTGCCTAAGAGGGCTGTGTAATTTGAATGGTTAGAGAGAAGAATCTAGTGTTTACAATAGGAAGTGTTAATTTCTTTGTTTCTTGGCTCAAATTGATTTGTGTGCCTGAAATTTTATAACATGGCTTTAGAGCCATATTACTCTGAGCTAAACATAAGAGTATTTAGGAGTCTAGAAACACTGTAAACTCTGCTGCTGTTTGTTTTTATTTCCAGGTGTCAAAAAACAAAATTATGGACCTGTTACAAATAAAAGATTTGTATCCAAGAGCACTTAATGACATTCATAAAATCTCCATTAGAACCCAGGCTGCACAGAAAATTCTCTAGACATGCAAAATACTCCAGCAGATATTCTGCTAACCTGCTTATTATTAGAGAAATGACTGAGTTACTTAGCCACTGTTTACATTACACAGGTAGGTTGACATAAGGCATCTTATGTCACCTTAACTGTGTCCACATGTACACTGCAGTCTTGCTCCTGCTTATGTAACTATCCTATTAAACCAACATCATAACTCCAGCTCGAAGTGGAGCCCTGAAATTCACAAGGAGGTGCTCCCCACTCTCAGCAGGCCTGCTGCCCACTGCCTAGAATTCCCACTCTAAGCCAGCCTGCATCCCGTCTTTGTGGTTGGCTCGTCCCAGCCAGGCAATTGACCCGTAGTGGGAAGGCAAGATTCTGGGCAGCTGCCCCATTCCTTGTGGGAAGTATGGAGCCAAGAGCCCCACAGGCTGCCATGGTCCCAGCAGGGAACCGAGAGGGTAGCAGCCAGGTTTCCAGTGGGGTGCAGGGAACAGAGAACTGGATGGCAACGTGGCAGGGATCTCATAAGAACGGCCATCCTGGGTTAGGCCAAAGGTCCATCTAGCCCAGTATCCGATCTTCCGACAGCGGCCAATACTAGATACTCCACAGGGAGTGAACAGAACAGGGAATCAGCAAGTAATCACTCTCCTGTCACCCATTCCCAGCCTCTGACAGAAGCTAGGGACACAATTCCTACCCATCCTGGCTAATAGTCATTGATGGACCTAACCTACATGAATATATCTAGTTCTTTCTTGAACCCTGTTAAAGTCCTGGTCTTCACAACCTCCTCTGGCAAGGAGATCCACAGGCCAATCGTGTGCTATGTGAAAAAAACTTCCTTTTGTTTGTTTGAAACCTGCCACCTATTAATTCCATTTGGTGACCCATAGTTCTTATGTTATGGGAACAAGTAAATAACGTTTCCTTGTTCACTTTTTCCACACTAGTCAAGATTTTATAGACCTCTATCATACCCCCCCTTAGTCTTGTGGAGGCAGGAAAAGGGAATACGGGAATTTGTGTGCAGCCATCTTGGTCTTGTTAACAAGAGAGCAAGAGTCAGGCTAAGTCTGTGGCCTGACAACGCGAGATCTGTAATTAGACGCTGCCTTTGCCTCTCGCCTCCATACGGAGATAAGAATAGAATGCTGACTCTGGCAGGGACCTTGAGATAAGGAGCATCTGGGTGGAACTAAATAACTGTTAGCCATTGGTGTTTGTAATGGGAAGGAGACTAATTGTTATTGTTATTATATCTAATAGACAGTATATAAACTGCTTCATAATTGCTTGTATTCAAAGATATGCCTTGGGGGGCCTCCCCCCGTCCGAACCAGTTTTTCCCTTGCTGCAGCTCGTAATAAAACTGCCTCTGGCTACTTGTTTCTTACAAACTCAGAGTGAGGAAAATGTTTTCTTCCACAGTCTTCTCTTGTCTAAGCTAAACAGTCCCAGTCTTTAATTTCTCTTCACATGGGACCCGTTCTAAATCCCTAATAATTTTTGTTGCCCTTTTCTGAACCTTTTCCAATGCCAGTATATCTTTTGTGAGATGAGACGACCACAGCTGTACACAGTATTCAAGATGTGAGCATATCGTGGTTTTATATAGAGGCAATAAGATGTTCTCTGTTTTATTCTCTATCCCTTTTTAAATGATTCCCAACATTGTTTGCTTTTTAGGCTGCTGCAGCACAGTGAGTGGATGTTTTCAGAGAACTATCCACAGTGACTCCAAGATCTGTCTTTTGAGTAACAGCTAAAGTAGTCCCATCATATTGCATATATATATGGGATTATTTTTTTCCAGTGTGCATTGCTTTACATTTATCAACATGAAATTTAATTTGCCATTTTATTGCCCAATCACTTAGTTTGGTGAGCTTTTGAAGCTCTTCACAGTCTGCTTTGGTCTTAACCATCTTTCACAATTTAGTATCATCTGCACATTTGCCATCTCACTGTTTACCCCTGTCTCCAGATCATTTATAAATAGGTGGCATAAGATTAGTCCCAGTATAGACCCTTGGGAACACCACTAGTTACCTCTCTCCATTCTGAAAACTTATCATTTATTCCTACCCTTTGTTTCCTGTCTTTTAACCTGTTATCAATTCATGAGAGGACCTTCCCTCTTATCCTTAAAATAACAACTTATTTTATTTAAAAGCCTTTGGTGAGGGACCTATTCATAGGCTTTCTGGAAATCTAAGTACACTATATCTACTGGATCCTCCTTGTCCAGATGTTTGTTGACCCCCCTCAAAGAACTTTAGTAGATTAATAAGGCATGATTTCCTTTAACAGAAATCATGTTGACTTTTCCCCCAACAAATTATGTTAATTTACGTGTCTGACAATTTTATTTTTTACTATAGTTTCAACTAATTTGCCTGGTACACACGTTAGACTTACCAGTCTGTAATTGCCAGGATCATCTCTAAAGCCTTTTTTAAATATTGGCATAACATTAGCTATCTTCCAGTAATTAGGCATAGAAGTTAATTTAAAGGATAGGTTACACACCACAGTTATTGGCTTCACAGTTATTGGTTTCTGCAATTTCACATTTGATTTTTTTCAGAATTCTTGGGTGAATGCCATCTGGTCCCGGTGACTTGTTACTGTTTAGTTTATCAGTTTGTTCCAAAACTTCCTCTTAAACACTTCAAACTGGGACAATTCTTCAGATTTGTCACCTAAAAATTATGGCTCAGGTTTGGGAATCTCCCTAACATTTTCAGCCGTGAAGACTGAATCAAAGAATTCATTTAGTTTCTCTGTAATGACCTTATTGTCTTTGAATCCTTCTTTGGTATCTTGATTGTCCAGAGGCCCGCTGGTTGTTTAGCAGGCTTCCTGCTTCTGATGTACTTAAGAATTTTGCTAATACTTTTTGAGTGTTTGGCTAGCTGTTCTTCAGTCTCCTTTTTGGCTTTTCTTACTATATGTTTACACTTAATTTGACAGAGTTTATATTCCTTTCTGTTTTCCTCACTAGGATTTAACTTCCACTTTTTAAACGATGCCTTTTTATCCTCACTGCTTCTTTTACTTGGTTGTTAAGCCACGATGGCACTTGTTGTTAAGTCCATAGGGCAACTGGACTCTCACAGGCGAGCTGTGAGCAGAATCTCTCAGGTCCATACCTTTACCCTTCTGAGGTCGATGGAAGCGCTCCTGATGAGAGTGTACACCACCAGCCGAAGGAGGATAGTGTGGAATTGAATTTCTGCAGTAATTACTGTAGTGGCTGTAAATTGACCTAATACAGGTCAACTGAAGTTTTGTAGTGTAGACATGCCCTAAGCCTTGGATTCCTCTGTTTTCTTAACATGTTAACACAAATTATTTTTATGACACAGAAATAACTAAAAAAGGAAAGAAAACACATGGGGAATATTCATTTCTTGGGTGGAGAACTGGCGTTAGGGATGGGATTAATACAGTAAATTTACTCCACTGTCTTCTCACCACAGTAATTTGCTGCAGTACCAAGTCATTTCTTAAGCTGGTGTTTAGTGTTAAATACAACAGACCTAAAGCAAATGGAGGCCAGCAGCAAGAGGCAAGAGTGGGGCTGAGTCCTATTGTTTCTTTAAGTTGTTCCAAGGCTGTCCAGGTGTCCTGATTTAAAAGCTGCTCCTTGAGACAGGAAATTGTATCTTGTTCTGAGGTTTACAGTAATAAACTACATAGTCCTGAGGGACAGTACTGACGGGTCCATGAATTACTTTATGGGCTTGTTGTTCTGACCTCAGCACTGTGATTTATTCATGCTATGCCAGGAGAGGAATGGTAAAAATGTAACTAGCACATAGTCTCCCACTCTGGATGAGCCTCTAACTAGGAGTCTGCCATAAATCCATAAACCAAGTTTGCTGTGGACCAACAGTTTCACTTGTCTTGCCCAAGAGATCTTTGCAGTGTATCTGTTAGGTATTTGGGGATAGCAGAATCCTTGCATTTCCCAGTTATTAACCTACTTTCTTGTAATTTTGTGTCCTGTGTAGTTCCTTGAATTGTTTGTTTGAAAAAGTAAAGTGTCTCTGCAACCATATTACTCTCAGTAAAAGATCAGGGATTCTGGTAACTGCTTCTTGCTGTTGGGTTATGATTAATAATAATGATATTCCAATAGTGTCTTCCATCTCAAGACCTCAGAATGTTTTATTAACATTAATGAATCCTTACAGTAATCCTATAAATTAGGTCAGTTATATTATCCCTATATACAAAGGCATAATAAGTTAAATGACTTGCCCTTGATCACACTGGATCTTATGGCAGGCAGAAATAGATCCCACTTCTCTTGATTCGTCTCTTGATTCTCATGTCCCTTTTTTAACTATTAGAGTGTGTTTCCTCTCTAATTTGACAAAGTTCATTTACATGAATTGGAGTTTCTCATTTTTATGTCTTACGGCTTTTTGTTTTAATAGTCTTTGCTTCTTGGTTTTACCTATAAAGATTTAATGTGAATAGAACACCTCTATATTTCTCCATAGTTACAGAAGTTCTTAGAATCTCAGGAAATACTTTTACTCCGTTAGGAATTTTTCACTTCTGATTTTTACTTATTTTCCTTCACTAGCAGCCAGAACACTTACCCCCTCCTTGTGTATAGGATATTCTGGCAGTCACAGAATTGAGTTATCACCTGGCCTGTGCAACATACCTACTTCTCAGGGCAACCTCAGCATTGAAAGTTGCTGCTTGATGAATGTGAAATACCACACACACATTCTCTCTCATTCTCTCTCTCTTGTTTCTGACCACCTTTGAATTTCTGGTAACTAAGTAGTGTGGACCCACATGCATGTCCTTGCAGTGAATGTTTCCACCTAGCCATTTTTAATAGCTGAGTGTGAGTAGTGGTCGCACAGAAAATCATCTTATTCTTGCACTTAACAAGGAATCTTATTACTATGAAGAAAATAGTAATATCTTTAACATGTCTCTTCTGCATCTAGTCCACTATAGTGCGTCTGCCTTAAACCTTCTCCAACTTCCTTCTGCTAGGCTTCCTGCAGGCAATTTCAGAAAACATATGCCCATGCTCACATATGTAACTAAGATTTAACCATCTTTTACCTTAGTTGCTGTAAGAAATTAGTCCGGTCTCAAGACCCAATAGCAACATAGTTGGGTCCCTTCCAAACTAAACTTTTTAACAGAGTTGTAGCGACTAAAGGGCAGCTGTATTGTAACAAAGTCCTTTGACATGGTTCTATTTATAGCTGAGACTGGACCTGAGTAGTACCTAACTCTGTCTTTACATCCTCTTTCTGTAACAGGGAGCTATTTTAGTGTTTTTATATAGGTAGCATACCCATCCAGTTCAGAGGCCTTGATTTTCTCACTTGAAATGTATTAGAGCAGTACCTGATACATTTGCACACTGAAGAGTGTTTTCTCAAGGAGGCTGTTCTTATGGAAGTTTCATATAATTTGCTGCTACAGGACCAATGCCACTTCAGACTTAGTATGTAAATCAGAATTTTGTGCCAACCTGCAGGATCAATAAGATGTGGTGATTATAGCTAGAGGACTAGGATTTGTTACTTCTGAACTCTGTTTCAGGATCGCTCACTAATTCAGAGACTTGCAGTGACCTTGAGCAAGTCTCTGAACTTTTCTGTTCCTGTTACTCTCCTTTAAAATGGGCATAATGTGGCAAACTTAATAGGATTGTTAAAGCTTCATTTGTTTATAAAGCACTTAGAGATTTGTGAAGGAAAAGCGGTATAGATGTGGAATTATTGTGAATAAACCTGAGCTGATAATGAAAGGCTGTCAAGAGTTATATTTCTAGGGTTTAGATCAGGCTCACAATGCTTACTCTAGAGTAGTATACATATGTCTCCCCCTTCTTCACTTGTTTGTACAGCATTCAGTTCCAAGCTTTTCCCAAAAAGAGTGGTAAGCAGAAACTAGATAGTGATAAAAACAGAAAACAGGATACTATTATCCTCTTTACTTGATTCAGCATGCAAATTGCTTTAAATGAGACATCTGGAAAGTTGTTTATCTCAAAGCCCCTGAATAAGTAAAAATATACTGCAGTGTTAATTCATACAAATCTGTACTTATGTTAAAAGTATTGAGAGTAGGTGCACATGGGCCCAAAAAAGAGAGTTCAGATTGGGTTTCCCAGTACTGTACCACTACAGTTACTTACCAATTATATGCTATGTAAGTATCCAGTAATCATGAGATGTGCAAGGCCAGTCATCATCTCAGGAGAGCTTTATGAAGGAATTTCTCAGGAAAACTCTAGCAAGCAACTCTTGAAACTAAACCATTGCTAAACCTTCTGTTGTCTCGTAAAAATGCCTGTGCTCTATTAATATGAGTGCTTCCACAAGTGTCACCCTTAAAGGTGATACATTGGTAAGAGAGACCTCAAAAATAATAATGTATCTTTTCTGCATGTAGGGTTAACCACTCGTAAAAATGTCTATCACCTGCCTACTTTAATGCTTCCCATATTACTGTCACCAGTAGTATTATGTTGGTGAGAAATTTCCTGCAAAGTATTAGTACAGACACATCTAGATGTTTTAGAAACCATTTCCAACATTTATCCTGTTGTAAAACAAACAGATTGATTGTATATCATACAGATTTATCCAATAGTTAAATATAAAGGTTGGAGGTAACTTTACATTCTTATTTTGTGATATGGTTGACTCATGTCCTTTGATAAAGTTTCATAAGTGGCTTGTCAGATTAATCTGAAACTTTCCAGCACACTGAAATTTCATTTGGACAGAAACCACACATCAGTAATTTCAGGTGGAAAGGAGCTTTTCTTCTCTCCCCTCCTCACCCCTGCCTCCCCTCCCCCCCCCCCCCCCATATTTCAATTCGCAATGCTTCTATTCAACCCAGCAGAAGCTGGAATAAGAGTCAAAACTAGAAATGACCTTTCAACTTTTAATTATGGAGGCAGTACCTTGATAACCAGGACTGACCAGCAAACTCTTCTTGTGGTGGAAAACGGCATTTTGTTGTATATTTTTTATTTTTGAACATATAATGTGTGTGATGGATGAGTAACAAATGGATGAGTGTCTTATGGGGTACGTCTAGACTACATGGCTCCGTCGACGGAGCCATGTAGACTAGACGTACCCATGGAGCATTAGTATTACAAAGCAATGGTTGGTCAAAGTCCTGGAGATGGAGATTATTCAAGTGCTTTATGAGGTCAGAATAATATAATAGTCAATAGACATTTAACTCAAGAACTTGAAATCAAGGACCCTTAAATAAAGACACTGTTACCTCTTAACTATTTTCATTTTTCTATGAGGAGAAGCACAGGGAGAAATGAGTGAAATTATACAAACTAGAAAGAAATTCAGAAAACAAGGAGACTGGAAGTAATATACAAAATTTGAATCGTGAGAATAATTATCCATTAGAACAACGTAGCTAGGAAGATGGTAGATTCTCCAACATTTAAAGTAGTTAAATCAAGATTCAGTGCTGGGTAACTTTCTGGAAGATAGAGAATATCTTGGGATCACAGGATCCCAAAAGGAAATTATTAAAGTTGCCAAAACCAAATTTATCCTCTGTCAATAAAACAGGGTGAAAACCACAGGGGGTTGCAGCACAAAATCCAAACTAAGAGTGGTTGGTCTATATGGTTCCACCCAAAGTGAGGTTCAGGAAGCCAGGCTCAGTCCCCAGTGGGTGCCTTGAGAAGTACTAAAGGGATCTGAAGAGCAGTTTACTTTGCAGTCATGATAGAGAGTACCAGGGAGAGCCAGATCCAGAGAGAAAGCATATACCTGTATATACCAAACACCATACCTCCATGCTTCATGCCCCCGACAACCAAACCTCCTGCTATCTGACAAGTTTAATGGCAACTTTGCTTGAGAAGTCTAGTTATCCCTTGAGTCACTTTGAGGAGTTTGTCAATGCTGTCGGAAATCTTTGATGACCCAATTCTATGCGCATGAGTGTGGCTACACAGGCCTTGCAACAGGAATCCCTGTTGGTAGCCAGTTATGCTGCTGACTTTCAGTGATTTGTGGCAAACAACAAATTGAACAAGCCAAATCAGTGCAACCACTTCTATGTTGGCCTGAATGATTATGTCAAGGATTGAGTTGCCATGGGCTTACCCCACATAAAACCCAACTGGCTACATTTATCAACCTATGTATTAAGTTCAATGACTGATTATCAGAACACTGCTGGGAAAGAAAGTGCAGCATTGTTTCCATTCCTTTCACTATGACCCTAGTCAGACACCTTCATGTATCCAGTCTGAACCCAGAAAGGGTGACATTTGCCTAGCCTTGACTCTCTGAGAAGACCCAATGCTGACTATTGGAGACTTTTCTTTACTATGGGAGGTCAGGACTCTTTGCATCCTACTGCCTGGCAAAAGTTGGATCTGTATCTCAGTTGTCACACATCAGATCCTAGCCCCAAGAGAGGGGGCCCAGGCTGGACTGTCTTTCCCTCAGAACCACATATAGCCTCCACACCTGTCCACCAATATCCTGATAGCAGCCTATCAGCATCCAACACCTACTTCGACTTTGTGACATTCTGCTTTGTCAAAAGTCAACTTGAGACCATTAGTAGATTCCAGTACTTCCAGTTGTTTTATGGACTAATATTTTGCCTGTAGAATTTTGACAGCGACAAGGCCATCCCTGACCTAGTCAAACCCATTAACAGTTCATCCTTTCCTCAGGTTGTGTCAGACATAAGACAAGTGACAACCCTTCAGGGACACCATGAAACCCTACAGTTTGGTCTGATGTGTTTCCCACATTCTTTGGTCATTCTTGGAATCACCACTCATGGCCCATGGTTTGCTTCTGCTTAACATTCTTTATAGGTCCTGCTTCCCTGCATCTATTTGCAACTTAACAGTAAGGATGCAGAATCCTTCTAGAGGCCCCAGAAAAGTGAGGCTGGACTCTGTAAAACCGAGACATTGGCTACCCAAACAATACTGGTGAAATACCACGTTTCAAGCAGACATTTTTGACAATGCAAGAGTGAACATACTCCTACCCCACCTTCACTATCGCTTCCCCATAGACATCAGCCAAGAGTCAAGATTCCGTTTGGTCATATTTACTGTCTTGGAGCCTGATTTGGAGGTGCTTCAACCTGAAAGAGATGTATCTGCCCATCTACATCCACAGTAGGTGCTTTCATTGGACACTTAGAAGTATGGCTCCCTTGAACCCTTACATGAATACCCTTTGCTCCTTGTTAATGAACATCTCAATAGACTTCATCCTATGAGGATTTTCACCAAGCTACAAGGCCTATAATCTAGTTCATAATCATAAAGAGGATGAATGGAAGATGGCTTTCTGCACCCACTCTGGTCCTTGTGAATACCTAGTGATGCCCTCAGGCTATGCAGTGCTCACAGACTCTTTCAGCACTTTATCAATAATGTGTATAAGAACAGGCTGGATCAGCCTGTAATGATATGTCTAGTTGACATCTTTATCTTTTCTGAGAACCAGGTCCTCCATGACCCATATGTATGCTGGATTCTGGAGAGGCTGATCAGAGGCAAGTCCAAGACTACAGTATTCTGAGCCAAAAACCAAGGGCAGAATTTCGGGAGGGTAGTAGGGGCAGCAGCCATGCACTCCAGGATGCGGCTTGCTTTTCATCCTGTTCTCTGGATGCTAAGGGAGTGAGAGGGAAGTACTTGTATTCCATGCATGCCTCTCTCACCTGGTTGGTGAAGGGGGCTCACCAGCCAAGTGTGAGAGGCATGCACGGAATGTAAGATCTTTCCCTTCACTCCCTTAGCAGCCAGGGAATGGAATGAAAAACAAGTTGTGTCCTGGAGCGCAGGTTGTTGCTCCCCCTATCCTCCCAAAATTCCTTCCTTGCCAACAACCTAAGACCAAATCCCAACTAAATGGATGTCCATATGCATTTTTCTGTAATTAAATTTAATCCCTTTTGCACACTTTGGCAGTTTGCCTATGTGAGCGATACTTGGCAGTTTCTGTTGTAAACTTTTATTTTAGTAATTTACATGCATAGAAATAACCCATCTGTAAAATGGGAATATGGTATTTACTTCCTTAGTAAAGTGTTTTGAGAGATACTGTTTTTCATCAGTAGTGAAGAACCATCTGGCATTATTACTAAGCCTAAAAAGTCATAAAGTGATAAATGTTTTTCTTTTGTTTTAAAAGATTATAGTTAAACTACACAGTAGCAAAGGAAGGAGAGTTTTAGCCTGTTCAGGCATATTTACCTTCAGAGGTCTTGCTATACAGGCAGTCCCCGACTTACGCGGATCCGACTTACGTCGGATCCGCACTTACGAACGGAGCTTTCTCGCCCTGGAAGTCGGGGCGAGAAAGCCCCGTTCGTAAGCTGCTCCGGTGCCCCTGGTCTGCTGGAGACCGTCTCCAGCAGACCAGGGGCACCGGGCGGGTTCCCGCGCTTCTGAGGCTTTGCCAGGGCAAAGCCTCAGAAGCGCGGGAACCCCCGCTGCTGCCGCATGAGACCCGGTGCCTGTGGTCTGCTGGGGACGATCCCCAGCAGACCACAGGCACCCGGACTGAAGCCGCAGCCGCGGGGGGGTCCCGCGCCTCTGAGGCTTTGCCAGCGCAAAGCCTCAGAGGCGCGGGGAACCGCCGCTGCTGCCGCTTCAGTCAAAGCGGCAGCAGCGGCGGTTCCCCACGCCTCTGAGGCTTTGCGCTGGCAAAGCCTCAGAGGCGCGGGACCCCCCCGCGGCTGCGGCTTCAGTCCGGGTGCCTGTGGTCTGCTGGGGACGGTCCCCAGCAGACCACAGGCATCCAGACTGGAGCGGCAGCAGCGGCGGTTCCCCGCGCCTCTGAGGCTTTGCGCTGGCAAAGCCTCAGAGGCGCGGGACCCCCCCCGCGGCTGCGGCTTCAGTCAGGGTGCCTGTGGTCTGCTGGGGACCGTCCCCAGCAGACCACAGGCACCGGGACCCAAGTGGCAGCAGCGGGCGGGTTCCTGCGCTTCTGAGGCTTTGCCAGAGCAAAGCCTCAGAAGCGCGGGAACCCCCCGCTGCTGCCGCATGAGACCCGGTGCCTGTGGTCTGCTGGGGACGGTCCCCAGCAGACCACAGGCACCCTGACTGAAGCCGCAGCCGCGGGGGTCCCGCGCCTCAGAGGCTTTGCCAGAGCAAAGCCTCAGAGGCGCGGCACCCCGCTGCCGCTGCGGCTCTGCTCCCCGTGTCCCTGGTCTGCTGGGGGGAGGGGGCGCAGCTAGTGTGCTCCCCCCCCCCCCCAGCAGACCAGGCTTTTGTTTTGGACTCTGGGGCAGAGCAGCTGGGGCGCTGCCGATTGGTCCTGCAGTGCCCGTGGGCACTACTGGACCAACCCGGCAGCACCCCAGCTGCTCTGCCCCAGGTCCTGATTCAGCCGCTGCTGGTCAGTTTCAGCAGCGGCTGAATCAGGACGTCTGGGGCAGAGCAGATGGTGTGCTGCTGGGTTGGTCCAGTAGCACCCCAGCTGCTCTGCCCCAGGCGTCCCCAAGTCAGCTTCTGCTGAAACTGACCAGCGCTGACTACAGGAAGCCCCAGGCAGAGTTGCTCTGCCCCGGGCTTCCTGGAATCAGCTGCTGATCAGTTTCAGCAGCAGCTGACTTGGGGACGCCTGGGGTTCTTAAGTTGATTCTGTATGTAAGTCAGAACTGGCCAGTTCCGACTTACATACAGATTCAACTTAAGAACAAACCTACAGTCCCTATCTTGTACGTAACCCGGGGACTGCCTGTACTTTTGCCAGAGTCTCCATTAGAGCACTGGTTTTTCAGTATAGGAGAATGTCTCTTAGGCATTATGGGAAGTTTTTCTTCTTTGTTTTGTTCTTCCCCTCACCACCAGGTGCTCACCTGTGAGCTTTTTCTGGTTAGGCTGGAGAGAAGGTTTAAACCAAACCATTAAAATGGTGGGAATTCCTTAACTGTTTAGACACAATCTACATAAGGTAATATATTCCTCTAAAATAATTTCCAGTATGCGTTATCTGAATGTTTTGCTTTACCTAATGAACTCAATTATTGTTACCCACAATGAAAGTATATTGACTGGGAAGGGAGTTGTAGATGACTAAAGTGAAAGCTTGGAGAGCTGAGCTTTTCTTCCCATTAAAATGTGCATTACAGAAACAGTCCCTAGACCAGGGTAGACAATAAGTGATTTGTGGGCTGGGCACATTTTGCCAGAGTTAGCCCATAGCATGCTGCCAAAAGCTTTATTTACTACAGCTTGGTACAGCAGTTCGCAACTCCTGTTGGCTACAGTATGCTATTCCCAGCCCTGGTGAGCCTCATGTGGCTCACAGGCTTCTTATTGCCCGCGCCTACCCTAGACTAATATAATCACTTTTGTATCCTGCTTTAACTGCCATATACAATAAAAAAAATATTTGGCAATCTGTGTCCTAGAAAATTTTTAGCAACTGTGCTCCTGAAGGAAGGAGCCTAGAGTATACAGAACTGCTAGCAAGAAGTATGCTCACTACAGAGGAATATGAACAGAATAAGAGTCCAAAAACTTCCTTGAGACACCATGTTTTATAGCTGTAAAATCAAGGTGGAAAGCCTTAAGAAAAGCCAAAGTTGAAATATGGAAAAGTGTGACACACAAAGTTTATAGAGGAGGACAAAGACATTGAAAAGCATTCATTTCCTAATCATCTTAGTACTGACAGATGGCTCTACCAGCTGCGTATCCATTTAGAGAGTTGGAAATAGTGTATGGGGAAAATTCTCCTGCTCCTAAATTTAACATTCATCAATGACACAACTTCTGTGTACTACAAGTGAAGGGAGTGCCAATATGTGACCATAGCATTCTTTTTTTGAGGGGATAAAATTTGTATTTCTTCTTTTGCGTGACTCTTATATTCCGACTTACAGTGCCTAGTGGTGCCCAGCAGTAGACCCTTCTCCTAGCAGTGTCTGAGAGTGTCTCTTACCCTTCCACTGAGTGTCTCCAAATGTTCTGAGGATGAGTCTACATAAGAGGGCACAGTGCCTCTGCCATCTCAGTTCCTTCTAACCACGGTGCCAGATGGAATTGAACCAACTGAATATGTTTTGATCCAAGATTTTTCTCAATTCTTAATGTCTTGCTGATTTTTTAGTATAGTTTTAGTTTAACATTAAGAATAGATAAACTTAAAAAACAATGGTCCTATAGCACCTTAGGCGACATCTAGACTGGTTTATTTTTTAAATGAAATATGCAAATGTGGTGCTAATTTGCATATCTTATTCCGATGGCTTTTTCAAAAGCGGGGCGGCCTTTCCAACAGGCAGCGCTGCACCGAGCTGGGGTCAGCTGGGGACTCCAGCTGATCCCAGGCTCCTGCAGTGCTGCCCCTTGGAAACGGTGGGGCAGCCATTCCAAGGGGCAACTGCACAGAGCCTGGGGTCAGCTGAGGACTCCAGGTGATCCCAGGCTTCCACAGCACTACCCCTTGGAAATGCTGCAGCAGCGTTTCAAAGAGGCAGTGCACACGATTAATTTTTTTAATCCCTTAAAAGCCCTAATAGATAGTATTCTGAGCTTTCGTGGGCACAACCCACTTCTTCAGATGACAAATATGGAGCAAGAGATACAGAGGTTGAATTATAAAGCCGAAAAAGAGGAGGGGGGAAGTCAAAGTGTCCGAGAGACATTGCTGGCACTTGATGACATATATCACATTAGTGGAGGTGCAATTATAAGAGTCTCTGATGTACTATGTCCTGTGATGATGATGCTTGTGTTGATGTGTTACCAGAGTTGGCACTGGAGTTTACTGTAGGGGTGGGTTCCTGGGTGAGTATGTTTGAGGGTGTGATGCATGGTTGCTGGAAAGAATTTGTTTCCGGTTAGGAGGTTGTCTGTAGGCAAAGATTGGCCTGTCATGTAAGGCCTATGAGAGTGAAGGAGCATTTTCCATGATAGGCTATAGATTGTTAAGGATGTGCTTGAGGGGTTTAAGTTGTGGGCTGTAGGTGATGACTAGTGTTGTTCTGTTGTTTTGTTAAGTGGTGTTCATATGCAGATTTGATACCGTCTCTCATGGCTTGAACAAAGACATGAACTGGATGGGCCTTTACATTCAACACCCAAATGACATTAAAAACTAAGTATCAGGCACTTACAGCCCACTCTATTATCCTCATTTAGCACAGAAATTTTAATTTACAGGTTTTTTTCCTTCTGTCTCTCCCCCTCTTTTTCTGCTTTATAATTTAACCTCTATGCCTCTTGCTCCATATTCATCATATGAAGAAGTGGGTTGTGCCCACAAAATCTCATGATACTATCTATATTTTTTTGGATAGTCTGTAAGGTGCAACTGAACCATCATTGTTTTTTATGTTTTTTTTAGTTACAGACTAACACAGCTACCCCTCTAAGAATAAGTAAGGGTATGTCTACACTACTCCGCTAGTTCAAACTAGCGGGGTAATGTAGGCATACCGCACTTGCAAATGAAGCCCGGGATTTGAATTTCCCGGGCTTCATTTGCATAAGCGGGGAACCGCCATTTTTAAATCCCCGCTGGTTCGAACCCCGTGCAGCGCGGCTACACGGGGCTCGAACTAGGTAGTTCGGACTAGGGTGCCTATTCCGAAATACCGGTACACCTCGTTTTTCTGTTGATCTAGCTATACCTCTTTTTCCTAAGACTTCTACAGGGTTTCTATAAAGAGCTTTCTCTATACTTATCTCTGTCCACCCTCCAGGTTTGTTGCTGTCTTTGGTGCATTTTGTCATGGATCTATATCTAAAGGAGGATATCATAAGAATAAAGAGACCTGTTTTCTCCCAGTTTGTGCCATCTTTTGCTCTTCCTCAGTGGTTATGTTTCCAAATCACAGTTGCTAGGGAGACTAACAGTCTTAGGCTTCATGGCCTTACTGGGAGCTTCCAAAGGAATTTTTCAGTAGTTTTCCTTATGGATAGAGAGGTGACATTTCGTGTGACAGAGAAATCCTCAGATGCAGTTCCTCTGGATCCATCTATATCTCAGCAAATTGTACTTGAATTATGTCTCAAAAACATGAGATTTTCTCTTTTTTGTACAATAGCATGCTGACAGACCATGATCTTGGTTTGACATTAAATAAGTATGTGGAGAGAGTCTTCTGCTTCTTCCCCTTCTGAGAATGCTCTACAGCCTCTTGATCTAGTGGATTTCCTTGTGTCTGTGTTGCATTTCCCTTCAGTAGCTGTAGAGGAAACCTCTAATCTGGTGTTTGACATTCTTGGGGCAACCTCTGAGAGCATGAAGTTGTTACCAACTCTTGATGGTCTGCTTCAGCCTGCTAGATCTGTTTGGCTCACACTTGCTTTCTGTCAGCCTGTTTCCAAGAAAGCATACAAATTATATAAAATATCGTTGGAGGAGTTTTTATATTTTCATAACTCACTAGTCATGGCTAATGCCAGTAGCAAAGTGAAGTCTAGACAAGTATATTCCACTATTGCTGATGGAGAAGGAAAGAAGATTGATTCCCTAATTTAAAAGATGTTCTCTCTTTCCTCTCTTGGTATTTAGGTGGCAAATTGTCAAGCAGTTATGGCCTTCTATCAGTTTCTCTTGTGGGAAAAGATGTCATTGTTTGTGTAGGATTTGATGGATGACAAAAGGAAACTAGCAAATAAGATCCTAATGGAGGGTCAAATGTGGAAAAGCATGCTCTGAGGGTTTTATCTGATGTCTAAATTCTTCTGCCAGAGCATTGGCTTCTCTTAGTTACTCTGAGGAGATGTGCCTGGTTTAACTTCTGTTCTCTAGCTCTGGATACCAGAATTAAGGTGGAAAATCTTCCCTTCAAAGGGAATAGTATTTTTAGTGAAAAGATGGATGAGAGCTGGAAAAGCTGAAGAAGACAAGATCAACAGCCCGTTTTTTTGGCTTTATTTCTTCTAGGAGACTTTGTGTTCCTCCTTTCCATTATCAGAGATGGTATTGTCTGATTTAACAAGACATCCTGAGGACATCAACGAAAACACCAATAGGCTGTATCTTTCCAGAGCCAACATCATATATACAGTAGCCCAGTGTCTGTGACTCTGTAACGCTGTAGTGTTTGGTGTTGCCTCTGGGAACGCTATTGCCTCCTGCCGTGGTGCTCGGCTGACTTCTGCACCGCTCAGCCAGGCCGCCGTGCAGGAGCAAGCAGCACAAGCAGCCGTTTGGGGTCCACGCTCCCCATGCAGCATCCCCGTGGCGGGAGGCGAAGGGGGGCAGGGCGGGGCGGTGACATGCGGTGTGACAGTGGCTCCAGGCCCCGCCCCCTGGCCATGAACGTCACCGCCCCTCTCCCCTTTGCCTCCTGCAGTGGCACTCGGCTGACTTCTGCGCCTCTCAGCCGGGCTGCCACGCGGGAGCAAGCAGAGCAAGCAACCGTTTGGGCTCCGCGTTCCCCATGCAGCACAGGGAGTGCGGATACGAAACGGCCGTTTGGGCTCCGCTGTCCCCTGAATATGAGGCAGGAGGGGGAGGAGAAGAGAATGAGAGACGGAGAGAGAGGCAGGAAGCGGAGGAGAGTTGGGGGGGGAGGCAGTAGAAGGAGGAGAGAGAGACATGGAGGAGACCTGAAAATCCCATCTTATAATGGGCTATTGGCTAGTAATAAAAGGTTTTTCAAATCAATACCTAAAATTTCAACAAGCCTGCTCCCTTCCTGTCATCTTCATCTAACACCAGCCCCTTAGATTTTATTTGGGAATAGAGAGTAGGGAACCAATCAGCAAGAATCCTTCTGTTTAGAGACAGGCTAACCCATTTTATCTGCAGGTGAAGGCTTATTACATCAGACAGATGGGTTCTAGAAATTATATTATAAAAAGCTATATCATTCAGATCAAGAAACTGTCCTTGTGCAGTTCCCCCTGCCCTTCCACATCTGTGTCGTCTTACTGTTTGTGGTCACCAAGTTTCTCAGGGGAGAAGCTTGCACATCAACATATTGGCTTTAAAAGCTATATATCCATCTCTCAGATTGTTCATCCCTCAGCATATGTGGGCGGATTGTTCAAATAGTAATGGACAATACGTCTGGTATACATTATATCATCAATTGGAAGTAACTCATTCCATTCAGCTGTGTGTACAGGCAATCATCTTATGGAACTAATTCATTCTCCAAGTTATTTATCCAGTGACCCTTACTTTAGCTCAGCATTTCTCAAACATTTTGGCCTATGGTCCACACCGTTCAGTGCAGATCTTTCCGCGGACCACCAGCCAATCACCTATGAAGACAAAATGGGTGCAAGAGGGATGGAAGTGAGGGGGTCTGGGCAGGAGATAGAGTGCAGGAGCCAGCTGGGGTAGGAGAGTCTGGATGGGTCTGAAAGGGAGGAAGGGTACAGAAGTGGTCTGGGGGGGACGTGGGAGGTGAAGGGGGATGCGTGAGGGTGATGGTAGTTTGGGGTCTGAGCATGAGGAAGATGTGAGATGTTTACCTGGAGCCATGCCTCCTGCTGCTCCCATGCATTGGCCCCACTGCTCCCATTGGCCATGATTCCATCCAATGGGAGCAGTGGAGAGAGCCTCGAGGTGAGTGGTTTCCTGCACTACTGTTCCCCCAGCCAGGGGCAGGAGGAGCAGCAGTGTGGGGAGCCATTTCCTTCCCTTGGAAGCCAGCTCTGGACCATGAGGCTCTCGCATACACCCCCACAGCAGGAAGCAAGCACTGGCACTGAAGCCTCTTGGGTGAAGAGGGGCCGCTGGAGGGGGGGCATGCCCCAAGCCTGCAGCCCACTTGCAAGATGGTCGCAGACCAGAACCACATTTTTGAGAACCACTGCTCTAGCAGAAAGGAACAACATGATTGCAGAGTGTCTCAACCAGGGACCATTCTCAAAATATACAAATGATCCCTGAAGAATTCCGAGCACCTTTCCAGTTTGGGTCAACCAAACATGAACCCTTTCACTGTGAGGTACAACAAAAAGTATTACCTGTTCTGGAAGGGACAGTAAGTTCATTTCTGATGCTTTCCTTCTGAACTGGGGAAGGGCCTATCTGTATGTTCCTATCCTTCCCTTTTCTGTTGATACTGAAAGTGGTAAGGAAGATATGTCAAGATAAGTGCAAGGATAATGCTGATTGCCCCAGCTTGGCTCCATCAGTACAGGTTGAACCTCTCTAGTCCAGCACCCTTGAGACCTGGCCAGTGCCAAACCAGAGAATTTGCCAAACCATGGACGGGCCCCTCTTCCCCCCAGGAGGCATCTAGCATCATTACCCGCACTTCCATACTTACTGGACTCTTAGAAGACATTTATGGTGAATTAGATATAAATAACAGCACAGAAAACTGAGAGGCAGGACTGGTGGCTTTAAATAAACTTCATGGGACTGTGGGAAAGTTAGCCACACCCATCTTTAGTGGACATCTGGCTAACTAAAATCATGTCGGACTGTGGAGGTTGTCGGAGCAGAGTGCCAGACTAGAAAGATTCAACCTGTAGTGGTTTATACATCTGTCTTGCAGGATCTTTGTACATTTTCTCTGCCTCCAGATCATCTTCTTCAGCAACAGGGCAGAATTCTTTGTTCTGATCTGCAGTCCTAACACTTGACAACTTGGCTGATTAAACTCTGGTTCTGTCTACTCTTAAACAGTCATGTTGCATCGATGCAGAATATACAGCTTAATTCTAGAAAATTGTGTACCAGAAAGTGGTGTCATTAAAAATGTCCAAGATTCCTAGCTTAGATGTTGAAAAATCTGTACCAGCTCCCAAACCTTGTGATGTAAAATATTTAACATGCTAAACACTGAGGGGCTATCTGGCCTCCTTCATTTTTTTTTTTTTTTTTTTTTTTTTTTTTTTTTTGGCCAGGAGCCACCCAGGTTTGAGGTGCTCAGTCAGCAATTCTCTGTTCTGCTAGCTGCTGGAATTGTCTGATGGCTGATGCAGAGTCTTAGTGCCACTCCAGCAGCCTGCACAAGGCAGCCTGACCTGGACTGATGCTGAACCTGCCCTTCCATGCTTCTGTCTTGGAGGGATGGACCCTTCTCTTTTCTGACAGTGGGACCCTCCACCAGTACAGGGGGCCTCTCCTAGCATGAGTGAGTGCCAGCAGCTAGTCTCGCAGGGCCCCTTACCTGTAGCCCAAAACTGGTTTCCCCCAGTGTCCCACACCTACCCCTTTTCCTCCTCTTTCCCAGCACTGGGTGCCGATGGCCCTTATCACCAGGCTGCAGGCCACGGGGCCAGCATTTATCACCCTCCTGGCTCAGGGTGCTCCATGCCTTTTTCAGCTTTCCAGAAGCAGGCTCCAGCCTTGTGGTTCCCCACCCCACAGTATCAGGACCTAGAGACCCACAACTCCACGTCTTCACACCAATACTGGCAAATTACAGAAAAAAACAGCAGAGGGTTTTCACTGACTCGCACCATTTTATGAGCTTTGAAACTCAACCTTTCCAAGTATTGTACAATCAGAATCTAATTGATTGGAAATCTGCCTCCTGGGGTTGCAGAGTAGTAGGAGTGATCCAAATTTAGGGTCATTTGACCAAAGGATCCCAAAGTTATGGACTGTTCCTCAGTTGTGTTTCCTTCTATTCTGTTAAACAGAGTGTGAGGTACTAACTATGTCTGGATGAATCACAGATAGACTTCATTGAGAAAGATGGTTGTGAATTCATGCCACTGTCCGTTAACATGATTAAAGATAAACCAATCACAACTCCATTATACAAAAGGAGTTTTGAAATAGATGCCTACAGATGCTACAATTTGGGAATCATGGGTGGTGGCAATTTGATATTGATGAGAAGGTAATCAGGGAGGGAGAAGGGGAAGATTAGGTGTGTGAATGGTTCCTGGGCAGTGGAACCACTGAGAGGAGTGGAGAAAATAGAGGGAGAGTAGTATGGGGAGAGGGAGATCATGGGAATGGATGGTAGGGGAAGGGAGAAAGGCATAACATCACCCAGCTCTTCCAGTGAACCCTCACCGCCCTGTACTCCTTGTGCCTTCAGTCGGCTGCTCCTCCAGGCTTCAGTGCACCCCAACTCTGCACGCAAACACACCTAGGCCCTTCTTAAACCACTCAACGGTGCCTTTCCAAACACAGCAGTAGTTTGCAGGATTTTGCTGACAATAACAGTCACATTGTTTAAAGGGAGCAAAGTTTTTCCAGATTAAAAATTAAGAACTACTTACAGACAACTGTGTCTCGAGAGACTAGGTGAAGTTGCTTTTCTGTCCATTGAGAAGAAAATAGCATTAAACCCGATTTACCATAATCTGATGATAGAGTTTGCTGCAAGGAAGTCACAAAGGTAGATTTTAAGTTGTAAGTGGTATGACATTGATCATGATCAGCGAAGTTCTTTTAATTGTATAAACTTCATTATGCAGCTGTGTGTTAATATTTACTTGAAACCCCGCAGCTGCCCTTGAAGTTCACTATAACCAGATTTAACCTGTATAAAAAAATGTTAAGGAGGGCCCCATACAGGTGACTTGCCCCAGACCGCACACCCCCTTAGTGCTGGTCCTGCTATTTTGCATGCCTTTGTCATCTTGGTGTTAAATGGTCACCATGTGTCACTGCATCTTAAATCCATGTGGAAATTGTAGCTGGTGCAGGATTTGGCAACTTTCTTGTCAATTGGGGTGTAATTTCCTGAGCATAAAAACCAATGCTCTAGTTGGCTTGATTTTAAGATGTCCATTGAGAAGAAAATAGCACTCTTAACCCCTAAATAAGAACTCTTAACCCCTAAATGGCCTGGCATTCACTTGTTTTAGAAACTGCTTCTTTTCTCATTAAAAATAATGAGCCATCCTAGGACACCTTAGAGACTAACAAAAATATATTTATAGTATCATGAGCTTTCGTGGGCAAAACCCACTTCTTCAGATTTTATTTTTAAAGTTACAGATTAACATGGTTACCCCTCTGAGTCTCTTCTCATTAGACACTGCTGTAGTTGCAGTCAGCATTGTCACTTGACCTAAAATAGAAGAGGCTTCTGATAGAATATTTGCTGTTAGGACCCAACAACTTTGGAATGCATTTCACACTGTTGTCAATAACTGCCTGCGTTTGTTAATCTTTAAAACACTCAAAGACTTGCATTTATTTTCTGGCACACAAAGAAATGAGAGAAGGATGAGCCTAGAAATCTAGTAGAAGTTTTGTTGGTGCAGTTTATTATTCAGTTTGGTAGATTATGTTTCTGCCCGGATAGTACTCCCTGTGATTCAGTTGTAGTGTGTTTATGTATGAATTGTATTGTCAAGAATTTGTCAAGAGGATGAAAAGCCTGTGATTGATGCTGATTTACATATTTGATTCACATTTTATCATGAGGTCTGTCAGTTTTGTGTTCTCAGGTCTCAGCTGTATTCTTCTAAAAGCATCACCATACTGGAAGCTTTAAAAGAGATTGTTTGCCCAGTTACACAGTGACTTGAAAAGCTCCCAAAACTGCTGATCTTATTGTAGTTTTCATATAATGATATCCATACTATCAGGGTTACTCTGCACTCAAAGATCATTCAAAGTAAAATAATATGTCAAGGGAGGGACTGCTAATATTCCTGCATAGTCAGTCTCTCTCTCATTCACTCACTCTCTCACACACACACACACTCTCTCTCTCTCTCAGTATGAACAAGCACAGTGCATACCCTTTGAAACAGTATCAGTGCAGCATTGATTACAATGTATCATCATTCTAATTTTACAACTTAAAAAATGCTCCGTGCGCCCGGGGCAGCGCCACACATGCACCAGGCGCCCGGGGATGGGACCGTGCATGTGTCGCACTCTTGGGGGTGGCGCCGCGCTCCCGGGGCGCACAAATGGCTTGGGCCAGCCCTGACTTATTACCTCACCCTCCTTGTCTCTATGATGTCCTGGGACTGATCTAGCTATAAAAACACTACATTCAAATAAAATATTCATTGTGTCTTTGAATTGTACAGAAAATTGTTTATCCAATCCCGGATTTCCCCCATTGATCATACAAACAGAAAAATATGCAATAAACAGGCATATCTATTTTGCTAAAGTTACTGGGGCAAAACATCACTCTAACCCCTAATCTATTTATCAGCAATAATCAAGTTCAGTATAGCTAATTATATGTTCCATTTTAACTCCAGGAAAAATATGATGATAAATTCATGATATTTTAATTTCTACCTAAATAGTAGAAGACCAGGTATTTTCATAGCAAACAGAAAGTTTTCCTGAGTGGAGCAGTGTAGAAAAATAGCACATAAAGATTTAACGTCTTATAGAAAAGTTTTGATGTTTCAAGTAATAATAAATTTAGTTTCAAACTAAAAGAACATAGGTAGGAACACAATAAAAGGTGCTTGTACCTGGCATCACCATATTGTCCTAACAATAACAATTAATAGTTATGGGATATTGCAAGCACAACAATGTATATTGGCAACCATGAAGATTTCAGGAAGTGTCCAGGAGATAATATGAGTGTCCATGGGAACAACGAAAGCTCATGATACCATCTACATGTTTTGTTAGTCTTTAAGATGCTACTAGACTATTTGTTGTTTTTTAAGTTTTTCCTGTTACAGATTAACTCGGCTACTGCTCTAAAGCAAGAGATGATAGTGAAGTCGTTTCCATCACCTCCTTTTTTCAGCATCCTATGTGCAAGTATTGGTAAATTAACCGAGTATTGAACCAGCCACTTTCACAACATAAAAAGAGACAATACTGAAGCTTGGAGACTGTGGATTTGATCATTTAACATATGAGTTTGGGCAGAACCAATATGGCCACTCTCAAGGATGGTGACAAATACCAGGAAATACCTTGTCAATTATCTGAGATTCATAAGATGTCCAGTTTTATAACTTGTTTGCATTGTTGTGTGCATCTAACCTCAATTGAGGCATCCACTCAACCATTCACATATATCAGATAAGATAAATACTTTAAAAGTGTTCAAACATCATTGGACTTGCATGGTGGTAATTGATACACTGCTGAATCATTTCAACAGTGCGTATTAAAATAATTTGATGATAGCCTCAGGATTTTACTCCACCAGCCAATGACCTTTTATAGACAAAACATGCAAAGAAAGTACAAGAAAATGCTGTATTCAGCTGTAAATATTACAGTGGAAACAGTATGATGAATATTCTGCCTCTTTCAGCACCAGTTTCACACCTTTGCCCAGCCCCAGGAAGACACTTTGGCCAAGTTGAAGCCTCCCTATTCTAGCATCTAGACTGGTCCTTCCTGCCATCAGCATCATAGTCAAGAAAAGGGAGTGATAGATCACTGTGGCCAAAAAATGAAAGAAAGATCAACAAGTCCAGGTAGAAATTGTAGATGTGGGAAAAGTTAGATATCTGTAGAGCCGAAAGAAGATCAGAGCATTGTTATTCAGATACATGTACAAGATTGTGTGGTCATTGACATTCAATATCATAAAACATGTTACAGCTACTACACAAGATTTTTTACAAAGTCAGCAGAGATAAATTTACTTGTGCTGAGAAGATGCACAGCAAAGCCTACAACGTTTTCTGTGTAACTATCATCTACCAGAGACTAATTGTAGACCAGAAGGTGTTATGGATAACAAGATTTATACAGGCATGATGCCAGACACACACAAATGGTAAAATCTTGGTAGCACAAGAATTCAGAATGATGAGACAGCAATGAGCATTTTGTACATTATTGAATGCATGATCCATGTTTTTGGTGCTCTTCAAAATAGATTAATGTGTTTAAGGTCAAGTGTTGTTGATACCAACAAGATTACAAATTACTTGCTTTACTTCTCGAGAGAGAGGTAAAATTGCACTGTTGGATGGACTTCTTGAGCCAGTGTCTGCTTTCTGCTATATGGGACTGTTTTCTCCCATCAAAAGCTAGAATTTGTAAATACAGGCAGTCCCCGAGTTACGCCAGATCCGCAGTTACGTCAGATCCGCAGTTACGAACGGGGCCCTCTCCCTGGTCTCCAGCAGACCAGGGAGAGGAAGCAAAGCGGCGGAACACGCGGGCAGCGGACAGCCCAGACGCGTCTGGGCTGTCCGCTGCCCACGTGCTCCGCGGGTTTGCTCTGCTTTGCTCCCCGTCCCCCTGGTCTGCAGACCAGGGGGACGGGGAGCAAGCAGAGCAAAGCCGCGGAGCCCGAGGGCAGCAGGACAGCCACGGTGCGTCTGGGCTGTCCCGCTGCCCCCGTGCTCCGCAGCTTTGCTCCGGACGCCTGTGGTACAGCAGCTGGGGTGCTGCCGGTTGGTCCCGTAGCGCTGCTCTGGGCGCTACTGGACCAACCCGGCAGCACCTCAGCTGCTCTGCCCCAGGCGTCCTGATTCAGCCACTGCTGGTCAGTTTCAGCAGCAGCTGAATCAGGACGCCTGGGGCAGAGCAGCTGGGGTGCTGCTGGGTTGGTCCAGTAGCGCCGAGGAGCGGCGCTACTGGAGCAACCCAGCAGCACCCCAGCTGCTCTGCCCCAGGCGTCCCCAAGTCAGCCGCTGCTGAAACTGACCAGTGGCTGACTACAGGAAGCCCCTGCCCCGGGGCTTCCTGGAATCAGCTGCTGATCAGTTTCAGCAGCAGCTGACTTGGGGATGCCTGGGGTTCTTAAGTTGAATCTGTATGTAAGTCAGAACTGGCGTCCAGATTCAGCCGCTGTTGAAACTGATCAGTTTCAGCAGCGGCTGAATCTGGACGCCAGTTCCGACTTACATACAGATTCAACTTAAGAACAAACCTACAGTTCCTATCTTGTACGTAACCCGGGGACTGCCTGTATTCAGGGTACGTCTACGCAGCAGCGTTATTTCAGAATAACATAGTTGGCGTCTACACTACTTTATTTCAAAATAATGTTGAGCTGGAGGACTTCTTACTCCGACTCATGTAACCCTCATTTTACAAGTAGTAAGGGAAGTTGAAGGAACAACTTCCTGCTGTGTAGACAGCACCAAAAGCTGAATTAAGCTATTTCAACTTAAACTACGCAATTGACATAGCTCAAGTTGTATAGCTTAATTCAACTTTAGCCGTGTGTGTAGACATATCCTCCGTATCAAGTCAAAAGCAAAAGTTTCTGTCAAGAACATGATTCTTCATAATGGCAAGAAACACTTTGTAAGGCTTCTTGTATTAGATCAAAGTATGAAAATTGATCTCACAGAAACCAGAGCTATTTCATACATTGTTACTAGCGCTGGCAGTACTCTGCCAAAAACAGCAAATCAGCTCTGCTTATTCTCTGCTCAGTCTTCTTCTGTCAAAGTTGGAGACAGCCTTATTGACCATGTTCAAGAGAATGTTCAGTAATCTTTGACGGAATAGCTGTCATCCAAGCACTACATGTTATTCCTTCAACATTTGGTGAGCTTGCAGACACTGTTTTAGTGTATATGATCAAGATTTCAAGAAAGTAAATACAAGTGTACTTGTTTAGACTTTGTCACAGATCCATACCCTAATCTGAGCAGTAAAAATGTCCAACAGTCATGCCAAGCAGCTAAACTAGACACATCTACATAAAGGACCAGAAAACCCCCAGCATGTAAAAGAACTTTCTTTCTGATGGCAACTATGAAGAAGCATTTAAGACATTTTTGTATATCATGAAGAGGGATGCAGATATGCATGTTGTAGGCAAGGACATCACTCTCTACATAGCCATGTAGAGGAGTGTCACTGCCTGACTATGCAGAAGGGTTCTGACACAGTCACAATTGTTGATGACAGGTATATTTCTTCATGTGCAACATGCTTTCAGGGACTACCAAGATGTAATAATTCATAGCAAGGTACAGATACAGCATACATAAGCATCAGTCTTAAGTCACAACTGTGGTCAATTTGTGTTTCTTCATCGGTATTGGAAATTAAAACCACATTATTGATTAATTTTTTAGGCACTGTGTTGTGTCTGCAGGCATATAAAATGTCTAACTGGGAGGCTTTCCTATCTTGCCAGTTGGTTTTCATGCCCAGACTTGTATAAGTGTCAGAAGTGCAAGAACACCGTCAAAAAAGTTGCTGAACCTGTCACACACAATAAGTCTGAGAAGAGTGACTTTGATAAATATTTTCATCCTAGAAAATAAAAAAAAATCTGTTTTATTCAGAAAATAAGCACAACAGTGCCAACAGCCAAAGTGATCACAGGATTTGAATAAGAAAATAACATTTTGATTTATATCAATTACTATGTCAATTCATATAAATCCAAATAAGCTGTCACTTATGAATATTTGAGAAATAAATGCCATATACAAGAGAATTCTAATAAGTTTTGTGTAGTATTTTTTTCAGTGCTGTAACTGAGGAAAATATGCTCAAGGAAAATAATAATATTTTAGTATTTCCATAGAAAAATGTATCAGATGTATTAGAGTTATCATTTCATGTAGTTAGGCTGATGTACAAACATTTCTCTTGAGGGTAAATATTAATATAGTCCAGTCTATAGTGAAAGTTGTCAAGAAAAGCAAATCATGAGCATGGGGTAATTCTTCTTCTTAAACTCTTGTAGTCCAAGTGGAACATAAGTCATCTACAAGTCTCTTCCACTACACTCTGTTTTGAGACAAAACTTCTAGCTGACTCCAGGAGTACCTCAGTTGTTGTCCTTCAATCTCAGTAGATCTTCTCCATGTTGTCCGAGGTCTTCCTCTTTTGCATTTTCCTTGCAAGTTCCATGTGAGAGCTTGACAGACTATGCTGGAATACCTTAACCTATACTTTCTACCAAAAAATAGACATGTTAATTTATTGCACGTTGCCTATTAGAATAATAGAAGAAAATATTGATGCATAAAACACTCCAGCAGCACAAAAATTTTTAGGTTTTTAGCACTTTTTCTTGTACATAAATACAAAAAATAAATGTCACCCAAATTGGCTGTTTGTAATATTTTTCTTGCATATGACGTTTAAAGTCCTCAGTCTATTAAGACTTTCCTTTAACATATTTCTTCATACATTTCAATCATTTTCAATCAATTTTGACTTATACAGGGCAAATATCAGTAACGTTATGGGTAAGACCTTTTTGTCGGAATGGCATGAAAATTTGTAACTTTGTATGTGTCAGGACAGAAAACTGCAGGATTTCATGTGGAGAACTTTTAACACAAGGTGTCTCAGGTCATTGGATGTATAAATCTACAAAAATAGATAGTGGCCCTGTTAATGGAATGAAACTCATTTTCTGTACACAATAATGGGCCTCACCATATAAGCCTGTTGGTAACTTCACACTCCAGGAATCTCTATCAAAGCCATGTCCATTGTGGCTCCTCAAACAGCCTCTGCTGACATCAGATATCAGTGCGTGAATCTTTATAAGGAAGTGCTGCCCAACCATCTCAGTTCTTTTCTCTCTACAATGCTAAGTGTTAGGGAACCCTTCTGTGTGTAGTCTACTTTGCAAACTTTACTTAGTGCCCTCTTTTTGTAGAGATTTCCTTACAAATACTGACCTGGCTCAGCCCAACTTAGGTTGGAGTTCAGACTGAGCTAGAAAAGTAAGGAGATGTAATTGCAAGTAAACAATTTAAGATAAACCAGAATTCACCGTAGCACCTTAGCTCAATTGATATGAAGCAAGATCATAGCCTTTGTTGCCTAGCCTCCACAATACGTTCCCAAAGTATTGGAGGATATGTAAAAATTAGATGCGATTGGAAAAGGATTAATGTATGTATAACTATCACACAACTCTGATGGCAGGATCCTGCTTCTGTCAGTGGTTTGCTCAGAGGACAAGCCTACATTTAGTCACTCAGTGCAGACAGCTGACAAAAGCTCCTCATTTGCCTGGATGGTGAGAAGAGAGGTGAGAGGACAGCAAAGGCAGCCGGAAAGGGGGGTTGCTCTTTTCTCAGCTCCCAGTTAACCCCCTATGCCTTCTGCCTGATGCCTTTTCATCATCTCTCTAAAACAGAAAGGGCCTGTATCTCCCCATTATCTGCTTTTGCTTCTGGGAATATTCTGCATAGTTAAAATGAGTTCATATAATTTGCCCACAAACTTTAATGCAAACATACACTGGTTTAGATCAAACCATGAAACAAGTTTATTAACTACAGAAAGATTTTAAGTGACTACAAGTAATGAGACTAGGCATAAAAGTCAGATTTGATTACAAAGAAAATAAAAAGATGATATGAAAACTAAATGCCTAACTTGAAAAGCTAAATTAAATTAAAACCAAAAGGTTTTTCTCACATAAGCTTAAGGCAGTCTGTACTGGGAAAAGCCTGCCAGTTAGGATTCCCCCATGTGACCCCGAAGTTGTTATTTGAGAGTTGTCAGTGTCATGAGCAGAGATGGAGCATAGTGAAATCCAGCATTTCCATCTTCTCTTTATAATTCAGTTTCTTTGGCTAAAAATATCCTCATTGATTTATGGTGACAAAACAGTCTCTTGTAGACATGGGGTGTGAACTGTCCCTGTGATGGAAAGTAAATATCTTGTTTATCCTTACCTCCCTGCTGGAGAATATCTGCATAAGTAGATAATAGCCCTTTATCAGCGTTAACGTTGTAGTGTCTTTATTTCTGAAAAATTGGTTTGGTCCTGCTTTTCTTAACCTTGGAGCATATTATAACAATGTTATACAGTAGAGTCTTATAACTATATGGTGTTGCCAGACATGTTTAAGCAGGACAGTAATATTCAGCAGATTATGATTTTTTCAAATCAGACCTCAAAAGGCATACTTTGTAAAATTTATATATTATATTTGATATATATCATAATTTTGTAAAAGGGTGAACATGGAGTACAGGTTGTCACAGATACCCCTCACATTTTAAGAAGACTAATGTCATGTCATTTTTTTCCCAGACAAGAAGCCCTTCTTGCTGCCATCAGTGAAAAAGATGCCAACATTGCTCTGCTTGAGCTTTCATCTTCTAAGAAGAAGACCCAAGATGAAGTGGCTGCTCTGAAGCGAGAAAAGGACCGCCTGGTGCAACAGCTCAAGCAACAGGTGGGAAGGGAAGGCAAACAATCAGGCATATGGGCTAGTACTATGGGAGTATGGGATTATTATCATGGGGACATAACTTTATAAACTAAAAATATATAGTGTACTGGGACATACCATTCCTAAGGGAGTATCCAAAATAAATACATGTCTAGTGATTGCACATCATTCAGTCATATGGGAAATTAGAATTCAAGCTACATACGCTTGAACACAGAGCTGACAGCCTGAAGGAAGCATTATGGGGAGAGTATAAGAGAGACTTCTTATTACTACTACACTGATATTCATTCTAACATAAATGTCCAAGAAGCCATTTATGAAGGGGGTCTTGACTCTTAGGGTATGTCTTCACTGCATCCCTAGTTCGAACTAGGGATGCAGTGTAGACATACCCTTAGTTTCTGCTAAAGGCACAAGTAACCGTGGATGATATGCCATTACAAAATGAAGTTGACTTAAGTCAACACACAGCCACCTCCGTAATTAAAATGGTGTTTCATGTCATATGCTCATTCTGTCAGCAGGGCACGTCCTTACCAGCAGTGCTTCTGCCACCTTAATTATGTGGGGCATTGGAGAGTGTTTTGCATAAGTAGTTAACAGACATTTCCAGAGACCATTCAAGATGAAGTGGCCTATAAACACCCGTCCAGTCATAGAAGGGAAAGGAAAGGCAGGTGGAAAAAAGAAAGCTTCAGGTGGGCAATGTGGCTTTTAGTGCGTTACAGATGGTTGTAAGCCATAAATCTAGTGCTGCTATTCAGGCCATGACTTCTAGAGTCTAGAAGAGTTATGAATTTAAGTCAGATGCAGCAAGACAGAACCAGGGATGCTTTCTGATCAGAGATTTCTCCACTTCCACCTTAGAAGGCATCACTATTCTAGTGATAGTGTTTTTTTACTTAACATTTAATACTGAAATAATATGTTTACTGTTCACATAGTAACATTTTTTGGCTGTTAAACCAACATTAAAACAGTTTAGAAACCGATTTTACAATTTCATAACATTAAACCTTACTTACAGTATTTATGACGCTGTCCGTTTCTAGCAAGATGGCATTCCACTAGCAAGACACTCAACTATAAAATGCATGTACCCAACTTGATCATGGTGAAAAGTGCTTCTTAGCATGTAAAATTCCAGAGTGTAATACTGAATAATAATGGAGAGGAGTATTATATGACAACACCATCCTAACTTGTGAATCCAGTTACAAAGCAAGGAGGGACTATGGGTAGAAATCTTTTGAGGGGAGGAAGTAATGTTTTGTTCCCTATAGTATAGTGGTGCCTATGGCAGAACACAAATAATGCCTTTATGTTGTCTTTAATGGAAAATATTACTTGTTTGTATAATTTAGTAGCTATTAATAATGGTCCCAAGAGACTAGAGCAGGGGTAAGGAACAGCAATCTTTTCCATCCAGGTGTGCAATTTTTCCATTCATGAGCAGAATAAATGTTATGTGCACTGAGGTATGTACCTATGTGCACCACCAGGAAAAACACAAACCTAGCTGTGGGTGCTCTTCTAAACAGCTGAGCAGCATTGGACTCTCTCATGAGTGGCCACACAAACACACAGCTTACAAGGAACAGTGTTGGGGGACTTTTTTGGGTTAGAGGGTCACTGACCCACAGAAAAATCAGCCAGGACCACATGCAAGTGAGAAACGCACACAAAAAAACCCTCATGGGTGTGGTCCCCAACTAATAAGCAGAAAGAGAGAGAGAATGACTGATACTAGCCTTGCTCATGCAACTTGGGGAGCCAAGATTCCCCGTGCACTTCAGCACCGTGGGGAACATAAAGCCTAAAGGCTTCCCCACAGAGCAGGATTAACTCTTCTGGGGATTGAAGGCTAGTAGATTTTGTGGGGCCCCACTAGGCTCTGGGGTGGGGCCAAAAATTGGGGGTTCAGTGTGTGGGAAGGGGGTGCTGGGGAGCAGGGTGGGGCTTCAGAGTCTGAGCAGGTGATAGAGTGCAGGAGTGGGGAGGGATTGCAGGGTTTGGACAGGAGGTAGGATGCAGGAATGGGCTGGAAGATGCAAGGTCGGGGTGGGAGGGAGGGTTCAGGAGTGGGCTAGAAGTGCAAGCTGTAGACAGGAGGAAGGATTCAGGAACAGACGGGGTGGGGGAGCAAAGTGGGAGTGAGGGGTCTGGCAGGAAGTAGGATGCAGGTGTGGGGTCTGAGCAGAAGAGTGCAAGAGTGGATTGGGATTGGGGAGTCTGGGTGAGAGGGGAATGCAGGAGCAGGCTGGGAGTGGGAGATGGGAGTCTGGGCCAGAGGGAGTAGAGGATGGGGGCACCTGCTTATAGGAAGGGGCACAGGTGGCTCTGCACTTCCATGCGCAGGCAATCACTGCCCCTGTCTGCTCCGATTGGCCAGAATTCACATCCAATGGGAGCAACTCTGGTGAAACCTGCAAGCCTTTGCAGTTGCTGATCCTGGCACAGCTGTTTCCTCCCCTCTGCCAGGCAGAGCCCGCAGTCTGGATGCTGACCATGGCTTGCTTTGATCTGGCCTGAGAGGTTTGAGAAGTGGTGAGCATGTCACTGGTGCTCCAGCCACCTGTGGGAGGCACCAAATGTTGGTGCCCTCTTGCGTGGCTGGAACACCAATGCAGGCTCGCCCAGCTGTGGGAGAGGAGCCCTGAGCCTTGTGAGCTGGATCAAGGCAAGCCATGGACCATTGGGTCTGCACTTCTGTGTTAGAGAGAAAAGGTAAGTGAGGTAATATCTCTTGTTATACCAACTTTGTGAGAGAGACATGCTTTCGAGCTTCACCTAGCTCTTCTTCAGGTCTGGGGAACATACTCAGATTGTCGCAGCTAAATAAGTGCTTGAACAGATTGTTTAGTGTAAGAAGTTAACACACATTTCAAAGGACCATTCAAGATGAAGTGGCCCAGTAACATCTCTCCAGTCATAAAGGGGAAAGGAAGATCGAGTTTGCTTAAGAGAACAGCAAATATAGATTGTTTATATCTCCTCAAATCAGAAATTAGGAAACCCAGATTAACTTCCCAACAAGCAATTCCCCAAACTTTTTACCCATTCAGACTAAAGAGGATTTTCTTTATTTAACACACTTCAGCGAAGAGACAGAGATTCATCAAGAGAGAAAGGCACATAGTTTCCAAGAGGTTTTGTAGCAATTCCTTCCTTTAGCTTTTCTCTCTGCCTCCCCCTCATTATATCCTGTTCCTATCCACTCAAATTGCAAGTGTATTACTGTGAAAGAGAAGGAAGGGCTCTTGCCAAAGACATTTGGTTCTATAATTTCTGTGCATTAAATTAGGGAGAGGCATTTCAGAAAGAAGATATGGCTTTTTTTTTTTAATTTAAAACTTCTCATCCCTGAATTGCAGGAATGTGCCTCAATATAGACATTTTCCTAATGAAGCAGTCAGCATTGACCAAGCTTTCCACTAAATGGATCTGTCTGCTTAGGATTGGTTGTCAACTTTCATGAAGGGATTTCTTCTATCATCAGAAAGAAGGGAGGCGAATTGGAGGGCAGAGGTCATCAACTAATGTAGTCCCGATTTACTTGCTTCCAAAGTAGTCTGTCTCCTTGACTGGTTCATGGTGAAACAGTTGTTGAGAGGCTGCTTCAACTGAGGGGGCCAGGGCTGATGCAAGGAAACAGAGCTGAAGGTTGTCTAATGAAGTCCAGATGTTCTGTGGTGAGTGCCAGCCAGTGTGTTCTGATTATAAGTGAGAGAGAAGCCCCTACAGTGCATGTCAAATCAGCACCCGCACTGGAGTTAATATAAATCAAGAGAGTTTTGGCTTTCTTTAACATAGTCTATCCACTAGCCATCTGTCCAAGAATGGCCTATGTTTCAGTGATTCATTTTCTTCTCAAACTAAAATGTAACAAGCAGCACACAGTAGTTATCACAGTTTAAGTCCTGGTCCACATCTGTGAGTTATAAATGGAAGGCATATGAGAGTAGGCTGAATTTTTCCTCCCTGTGAGGTTTCCTGGAATTAGAACCCTGGGATAAGGTGTGTTATTTACTAAATGTGTACAGTGCCTAGCACAGCAGAGCTCCAGACTGGCTGAGCTCTCTAGGCATAATCACAATATAAAGGTTCAATAATCACGATGTAGTTGCATGGGGGTTCTGATCCATGGTGTTTCTCGATTCATGTATATGGGAGCTTACAATCAGAATGTTAGTGGGAATTGTTTAAGAAGCATCATATATATTAGTGGTACTGTATAAATGTTTAATACTAATTTTCACTCCCTTCTTAATATAGCATTAAGAATCTGGGACAGATTAGCTCAATAAATTGATCAAGGGATCTCAAACCTTTCATATGTATGGTAGATAACTGGATTCAGGTTAGTAGTGAAGAGCTATTGTAACTAACCCTTTTTGCTTAAAAATAAGTAAATATTCTGCAGTAATTATATAAAGTAACATATCACCTTAAATAATGACACTGGTGTTTAAAAGCCTCAAAGGGGGGGAGGGGTAGCCATGTTAGTCTGTAGCTTTAAAAACAATGAATAGTCTTATGGCACCTTAGAGATTAACAAAAATATATATAGTATCATGAGCTTTCGTGGGCAAAACCCACTTCTTCAGATGAGCTGGAAGCTGGAGTGAAAATAGGAATCCAGAATTTATAACAGAAAAAGAAGGGAAGAAAAAAATTGTAACCTGTCAATTGTAGTATAAGTACTAATGAGGCTAATAGAGTGAGCTGAAAGTGCCCCATATTTAGCTTTTGATGTAATGAGGTGTTAAATGCAGGGAAGGCTGGGTTTATAATGCAACATCCAGTTAATGTCTTTGTTCAAGTCCAGGGAAACTGTCAAATTTTCATATGAAGGTTGATTCCTCACACTGCACTTAAACAGGAAGATGATGTCTGTTTGGATATGTTGTTTGCACTTGCATAGAAGATGATGACTATTTGGATCTGTTGTTTGATCTTCATATGCAAATTTGACACTGTTTCCCTGGACTTGAACAAAGACATTAACTGGATGTCACATTATAAAGTAGCAGTTGTCACAATAGTTGACAAAGGATTCTTAGAGAGACAAGGTAGGTGAGGTAATATCTTTCATTGCACCAATTTCTGTTGATGAGAGACGAGCTTTTGAGTTCCTTTGGTTCAGTCATACATATCACCATTAAAAGGAAGGAAAACTTTACCATCTTTTGGAGAACAAGCATCCATTTTCCAAAATAAATCTATTGAATTCCTCAGAGAAAAGGCTGGATTAACAAAATCTAAACTGTTTTACTGAACGGCAATGCTGCAAATATTAAAGCTCTCTGAGTATCATACTTAGCATTATTACAAATAGTGAAAAGCTTCAGGTAATTGGGGAAATATTGATTGTGCTTTGTGTCTTGGACATTATACTGGGAATTGCTGCCACCAGCCAGGTAAAATAAGTTTCCCTATTCTGTGATTCAGTTAGCTGATGAATTGATGACATGGCTGCAGATGTTCAGGAATAGTTGTTTAGTAGAGTTCAGAAAATCCAGTTCTGATAATACAACTGGATAAAACTACAGATGTGTTCTTTGCCCAATTTTTAACCTTTAGATGGTTTACTTGGGAACAATACATATACAAGGACTTCCTGATTACTGTGCACTGACAGGAGGCTCCTCAGGAGAATTTTTTTTGAAGTTTTTAAATAATCAGTTTTTGCAGCTGGGTTGGATTGACATCACTGTTTCAATATTTGCATTGATGAAGCCTGAGCTTTGGCAGAAAAACACGGCAACTTTGTGACTAGAACCTAGTCTTGCCTTTTGAAAACATTATTCAGTGCACTGAGAAGATATGGCAACAAAGCGGATACCAGGGCAACTGAAAAAAGTACTTGGGGAAACTTAAAAGTTTTGAATACTTTAAAGGTAAGCCCACTGATCCATGCCTCTTTCTTATTTTGTATGAAAAAATGAGCACTCGTTATCCTCAGTTCCTTTTCCACACTGGCTCTTCTTCCACATTTGTTTGTTGGCTTTCATGTGACATAATTCTGATTCGCTTGTTTGAGTTCACAAATGATACAAGGTTTTCTTAGCTAACTTGGCTGCATCCTTGCTGAATATTGATCGGCTTGGCATTTTTAAATGAGTGTCTTGGGATTGTAACATGACACACATTCTCAGCTATGAGCTACAAATCCCTGAATAGCTAAATGGAATGGGGGATCAGCTAAAAGGGAGAGGTGCAGTCTCAGATCAATTCTGATACGGAAAAATAGATACTGGTGTGGAAAAGCTTGAGAACTACTGTATTAAAGGAGTCAGGATTGAGGAAAATAAATGGGATCTCTCACCTGCTACAAGCCAATTTCTATCAAAAAAGTGTTCATGTTCTGTCATTTTATACATCAGGATACCAACCAGATTCCCCTCTGTGGAGAAAGAGAATGGATTGTCTACTTCTGAAGAATTGTATTATACAGAGTATGGCTGCGTCTAGACTGGCATGATTTTCTGCAAATGCTTTTAACGGAAAAGTTTTTCCATTAAAAGCATTTGTGGAAAAGAGCATCTAGATTGGCACGGATGCTTTTGCGCAAAAGCAATTTTTGCGGAAAAGCGTCCGTGCCAATCTAGACGCGGTTTTGCGCAAGAAAGCCCCGATCGCCATTTTCACCATCAGGGCTTTTTTGCGCAAAACGGTTCTCAGTTGTCTACACTGGCCCTCTTGCGCAAAAGTATTTGCGCAAGAGGGCTTTTTCCCAAACCGGAGAGTCATTGTATTTGCGGAAGAACACTGACAATCTTACATTAGATCATCAGTGTTCTTGCGCAAATTCAAAGCGGCCAGTATAGACAGCTAGCAAGTTTTTCCGCAAAAGCAACTGCTTTTGCAAAAAAAACTTGCCAGTCTAGACGCAGCCTCTATGAATAAAGCAGAGTGAAAATGTTTTGGCTCACTTAGTTTTGAGAAGTTAAAAAAACTGTTCTTCAAATGTCCCTGAATATTGCCACTTTTAGGACACTCCAACTAGTTCAGCCTGCACATCAGAACTATAGCTAGCAGTAGCCATTGGAGTGCCCAAGGGGTTCAGTGACTTCTCCCTTCCTTAAGTGTTGAGCATTCCAGGGCGGGGATATAAAAGGGCATTCTGTGTGTGGAGCTCTGGAATTATTCTGGACTGTTAGCTAGTTTTAAATGTTAGTTGTTACACAGTTAAACTTTATTAGTAGTTAGTTATAACAATAGTAGCAGGGATTAAAGTAACTTAAATTTCTTATAGGTACTGCCCTCGGGGGAGGCTCTTGGCAGGAGGTGGAGGGAGTATGATATGACAGTGCTTGTAAGAAATGTAAGTGTGATGGAGTGGGGGATGCTCAGGAGTCAGGGCAGGGGCTGGGAGAGTGCAGGGTTAAGATAGGGATGATGTGGAGCTGCAGGAGTTAGGGCTGGGGGCATAGGAGGCTCAGGGCAGGGGCTGAGGTGTGGGGAGGAGGAGTGCAAAGGAGCAAGGGCACCATTTAGGGCTGAAGGCCTCCTCCCCTCCTCACCCCGAGTTTCATACTGTGATGCTGCTTGCTTTTCCCTTTCTTGTCACTTTCAGGATGTGAGAGGGAAGCACACAGCATGAATCACTCACTCTTCTGCACTCTTCCCTCCCTATCCAGGAGTGAGAGGAATGTACCCAAGTTGCATACTTTCTTCTTGCTCCCTGACCATGACGGGAAGGGGGAAGAAAAGTGTCTCAATATGAATGGGGGGGTAGGCAGGGGGTTTCAGCTATCCTGCCCTCCCTAAATGGTGCTCAGGGGATGTGGCTCGGAGACAGGGCAGTCCCAGACCAGTTGTGAGGGGGCGCCTCCAGCCAGCCACTTTTACTTGCCTGGCTACCTGCTGCTTAGTGAGGCAGCCTGCAGGAGAGCCCTTCAGACAGGCTGAGAGCAGGCCACACCTCTTCCTGCAGCAGAGTGACCCAGCACTGGCTAGCTCCTTCTTTCCAGAGCAGTGCACAGGGCAGACCACCTTTTTTCACCTCTGGCAGTATAGTTATCTGCTTTAGTATGGAATCAAAGAATTAAAAGATGTTTCATCTCCAGTGTTTTTTCTAATATCAGATACATATGCTAGATTCTGGCATTTCTAGGTGAAGGACTTTCATTCTTAAAGTGTTCAATTTGTATAATGTTCCCATCTAGAGCAATGAGAGAAAGACAGAATGGGCTTCAAGCAATTCTGTTGCAAGAAGCAGTAATAGCAAAGCCATCTGTTAGAAAGGATAGATCTTTTTCCTCCGCCTCTAATTCTAATGGATCCAGTGATAAAGATCAGAGAAAAAAATTCTCAGAAGTGTTGGCAGTTATGCCAGTCCTGTTAGTAAAGACATCACTGCTAAGACAGATCTGATTACCCAGTCCTCAGTGGTGTCATCAACTTTGAAAAAAGTTACTCCATGGGAGAAAAAGAATGGTTTAAGTCAGCTAGATTTCAGGAACTAACACTTGGTGTCTATCATCTCTGGAAGGTGAGATAATGTTCTTCAAATCCAATACTTTTGGATACAGATGAACTGGTTCAAAAAGTGAAAAGTAAGGAACCAGTGGCTTAAAGAAGTGACAGTTGAGGCACCATGTCAGATAATAGTTGAGATCTGTCTTTGGTTCAGAGAGAGCTCAAACTAGTGACAGAAATAGAACAAATATGTGAAGGGAGAGGTTGTGTAGAAGAATTTAGATATTTTTTCTTCCACCACTTAAAATGCTTTCTGCTTCCCCAGAGAATTTTTCTGGTGTCTTTTTCCAGTCAAGGGTATTGTTTTCTCCCATTCTTTCTGAACCAATATACCCTTGGATTACAGGCAGAATATGGATCATATCTATACAGAGATTAATATGATCAGAGGCTCCCACATATCTCAACTCCATCTGTACAGGCACATGTACGATCGGATCTGAGTAAGGATTTCTGACCAGTCTGGTAAATACAATCTTGAATTCAGTGGCCACAATGGCTTTCTCCAGTATATTGTCAATAATTCCCTGTGTGTGGGAATAGATTTTCACCACTTTGGTTCAGAGAGGGGATGCATCCACCAGATCAAAAGGATATGAATCTTACAGGGCCAGTCAGCCTGAATACATTTCCTACAGTTGTGAGGGAAGTTTTTTCAAAGAAAGAGGAATTAACGGAGCTACAGGAATCCATGTGGGGAACAATTGTGAAAATGGGGGTGGGCACTTCAGCTTCATTAACTGCAAAGGATGCAGTTGGCATTTCATGAGTTAGTGGATCATATGGCAGAGACATTGGATATTCCCTTAGTTTCAAATGAGAAATCATCTCATCCAATTTTTCATATACAGGAAGCAGCTTACTAGCCAAAGGGTTACCTTCTCTGATTAGAAGTGGGGGTTTTTCCACCCAGCCAGGCAGCAATGGAATAATTCTTCATCTTCTCAACTTTTATTGAAGAAGGCTAACAAATTGTATCTACTTCCTCAGGAAGGTCTGACTATGTTACACATACCCACCGCCATCCAATTCATTAGTCCTAGAAGCATCATTATGAAGATCAGAACGTACACAGGTACACACCATTCTCTCTTAAAATAGGGTCCTACAAAATTCATGGTCTGTTTTGGTCAATTGCATGGTCATAGAAATTTTAGTAAATAGTAAATTTCATGACTTCAGCTATTCAAATTTGAAATGTCATGGTGTTGTAATTGTAGGGATCCTGGTCCAAAAAGGATTGAGGTTGGAGGTACGCAAGATTATTTCTTCAATTAATAGGTCTATTGGCATCAACCACATCAGTGATACCATATTCTTGTTTTAGATAAGGGATTTTCAGCACTAGTTAGCAATAAGTTACAAACCAGGTTTAGACCACATGCTTCAAAAATTAATAATTCCACAGCAGATGTAAAATAAAGTGACATTATCAACCCACCCTCAGTTCCTTCCCCAGGTGCACTAATCTTCCACATTAACCTACCAGCTTTCCTCCCCCAAACTATATAGAACACATTTGGAGAAATGATGCATATCCTAGACCAGAAGTCTCAAACTCCCGGTCTGTGGGCCATCCCTAGCTGGAGCACTTACACAGTCCAGGCCGTGAGTCCTAGTGGGCCAGGAAGGGGACTATCCGTTCCTGTTTCCATATCCCAAGCCTCTTCACTTCCACTGCCCTCTCCCTCTCATGATACTCTGTCCCATCGTGGCCTTGGGGATTTACAGGGGAGCTGACACAGGGCAGCAGCAGCAGTTGGGACCCCCCACAGTCCCCACAGCAGCAGGAGCTGTGGGGAAGTGGAGTGCACTCAATGGCTACACTAGCTTTCTATCTGGAGAGAACTGAGCCATTTAGAGCTTCACCAAAACTCTTTATATCCATCACAAAACAGTCTCAAGGTACTGTCATATCCATTCAGGAACTCTCTAAATGGATCTCTGGATGTATTCATTTGTACTATCAATTAAACGACACACAATGTCCAGTGGGGATCAGAATGCGCTCTGCTAGTTCCATTTCAGCCTCAATAGCATTTCTAAACTACTTTCCACCCATAGACATATGTAAAGCTGCCACCTGGGCCTCCAAACACACCTTTGTTAAACATCATGCAGTCACACAAGGCCTGGAGATGGCTACTTATTAGTCAATCACTCAGACAAATAAGTTTGTTTACATTTGCAAGAGATAATGATGCCCACTTCTTGTCCAGAGTGTCTCCTGCAAATGAGAACCATTCTCACATACTGTTGTAGCCACAGTCACAAGATATTATATGCCAGATGTGCTAACGATTAATGTCTCTTCATGCTTTAGTCACTATTCTAGGAGACATGTGCCCATGCTGATGACAGGTTCTGCTCAATAACAATCCACATCACTGCAGATTGACACATGTTCATTTTCATCATCTGAGTCAGATACCGCAAACAGAAGATTGATTCTTCTTCCAGTGCTTGCTTATGTCCATTCCACTTAAGCGTGCGCTCACCATATGCACAAGTTCTGGAAGCTTTTTACCCTTAGCAATACCTGTTCGGCCAGCCAGGGAGCCCTCTGGAGCGGCGCTGGTATATTGGCGCATATATACCCCTGCTGGCCCTCCACCCCCTCAGTTCCTTTTTACCTCTCGTGAGGGTTGCTGGAATACTTTGCTTGCTTTATGCAAGTGTGCCCTTAGCACTCTTATCTCTGTAGATAGTTCTGTAGTTCTTATATATTTTTTAGAGTGGTAGCCGAGTTAGGGTGTGTCTAGACTACAGTTTTGTTGACAAAAGTGGACATTTGTCGACAAAATTATACCTGCGTCTACACTACTGCTGAGTTCTGTCGACATAACGTCGACAGAACTCAGCAGTTTTGTCGACGCTGGTAAACCTCATTTTACGAGGCATAACACCTTCTGTCGACAGAGTTCTGTCGACAGAAGGTGTTATTGCATATAGGGTTGTGTCTAGACTACAGGGTTTTGTCGACTGAATGTAGTCTAGACGCTCTTTGTCGACAGAAGCTTTGTCGACAGTATCTGTCGACAAAACTTCTGTCAACAAAACCCTGTAGTCTAGACGTACCCTTAGTCTGTAACAGGAAAAACTTTAAAAACAACAAATAGTCTGGTAGCACTTTATAGACTAACAAAACATGTAGATGGTATCATGAGCTTTCGTGGGCACAGTCCACTTCTTCAGATGACCAGAGAGTTGGATGTTCAGAACCAAAATAAATTAGGGGAAGGAGGGGGAGGAGAGAAAGAAGGAAAACATTGGGGGCAGGGAGAAAAAGAGGCAGTGGGTAGATAAATTTCAGAGGGAAAGCTGAGTCAGTATGTAACAGGAAAAACTGAAAATCAACAAATAGTCTATTGGCACCTAAAGACTAAATAGCTAAAAGAGGCAGATAAGAACCGTTAGTTTGCAATGTAAAGGAAGAATACTAACTCTAGATTCTACACAGACATAAAGAACCATCGGCACCGTCATTGGTTGGTTGGTTGGTTGATAATGTCCCAGCCATCCAGTATTGCAATTTAGACCATTTGCATGAGAATTCGACTTGTGAATGAAATGGGGTTCTGTGTATTTGGTTTGTGGAATTGTTCTGTACCAAAACAGCAACTTGGAGATCCACGAGGAGTAATGGTAGTTCGAATTAGCCTAATTCGAACTACCTACTCCGTGCCGCGTGTAGCCGCAGGCACGGAGTCCGAACTACCGGGGATTTAAAAATGGCAGCGCCCAGCAAGATGCAAATGAAGCCCGGGATATTTAAATCCCGGGCTTCATTTGCAACTTCGATTGACTACATTAACCACCCTCGTTCGAACTAGGGTGGTAGTGTAAACATACCCATATATATTGCAGTGGGGCATTACTGGCATTTGATGACATAGACCACATTACTGGATGTGAAGTTAAATGAGCCTCTGATTTGGTGGTTGAGGTGGTTGGGTCCAGTGGTGAATTCGCTTGTATAGATATGTAGAAATTTATTTACCCACTGCCTCTTTTTCTCATCGCCCTCCCCCCTCCAATTTTTTCCTTCCTCCCTCCCCTTCCCTTATTTATGTTTGGTTCTGGACATCCAACACTCCGGTCATCTGAAGAAGTGGGCTGTGCCCATGAAAGCTCATGATACCATCTACATGTTTTGTTAGTCTCTAAAGTGCTGCCAGATTATTTGTTGTTTTGTAGTTCTTATAGTTAGTGTTATCTTAGTTGATAGTTCATTGAAATACTTAGCAGATACTTTCATTCTCTTTTCTTCTTCCCCCCTCCTCCCCCCGGGCGGAGGGGGGGGGAGAGAATACCAGGGCCTCAAGGCTTCAAGCCCTGCACACAGTCTGAAACCTATGCCCTGCGGAAACCTGCACAAGAAGTGCTTGAAGTGCCTGTGAGAAGGCCATCTGACAGACTCCTGTAAGATTTGCCAGTCCTTTAAACCAGTGTTTCTCAACCTTTTTTTTTTAATAAAGTACCCCTTTAAAAAAAAAAGTACCCCCAATACCGAATTTTCAGACACACAACATTTTTTCTACCATTGCAACACATTTGTTTAAACAACTTAATCATAGCCGGATGGGCGATGAAATTTTCGGGTGTAAAAAGTACAAAAATCATGAAGTGCTGTAAAACTTAAAACAAAAATTCAGTTTTCTCCAAATTTCACTTGTGTTGACGTACCCCACAGACTTCTCTCAAGTACCCCTAAGGGTACTTGTACCACTGGTTGAGAAACAGGGCCGGCTCGAGCCATTCCTGCGCCCCGGGCAGCGGGCACGCAACGCATGTGCAGCCCTGCCCCCTGCATGCTGCGCACCTTACAGCTGCCATCAGGCGCCCCCCATAGGTTGGCGCCCCAGGCAGCTGCCCTGCTAGCCCCCCACTTAATCCAGCCCTGTTGAGAAACACTGTTTTAAACCAAGGACTAAGCAGGAGCTCCAGACTTAAACTGCTGCTGATGTAGTCCACGCTGCAGCCTGCGGCACCAGAACCAGCAGAGTCAGTAAGGAGGGCACCTGAGCCAGTATGGGCATGGAGTCTGCACCTATATGCTCTGGAGTGTCGGAACACCGCTCATCACCGAGGCACTGTTCTCAGTCCCCAGTACCAAGTGCAGGCAAGAGAGCAAGGAAAGGAAGATTGCCCTCTAGGCGGGACCAGGAGATGCGTCCCCGTGGAGGACACCCCGGGACTTCATCACCGCCCAGACACAGTGAGGCTCCTGCGCACCACAGGCACAGGTCGCATCCCGCATGGACTGTAGTCCCAAAGTGCAGGACCTCTCAGGGGAAGATGTCTCTTTTCCATCGACCCTGGACACCTTCGCCGCAGCCCAGGAGTTGATTGAACTGATCTCTTGGGACCAGCGCCATGCGGTGCGGAGCTGTATGAAGGCCATGAATGGCATGGCTTCAGAGTGGGGTCAACCTCACTGTGGGGCAGGGTGGCATCGGCCCCGTCGACATGGGCCTGGGTGGAGTAGCACCATTCCAGCATCAATGGCTCCTCCGGCTACGGCTTCGGCACCATCACACCGACAGTACTGACACAAGAGCGTGTGTTCTTCTCCCCTTCCCCTCCCCTGGCACCGCCACCATGGCATCAGGACAAACCAGCGGCCATGGAGTACCATAGCTGGCACCAGGAACAAGAGGTACCGACGGCACCACCATGGTCTGCGTCTGAGTATTCTGAGTCAGACACGGAATCCTTTGTGTCAAGGGCCTCGTCAAGCTGGTCATCGAGGTCTGATCGTTCGAAGTCTCCTCACCTGTGGGACTTTTGCGTCGAGCAGGAGATTCAGCTGCAGGCCGCCTACCGCCGGGGTCCTGCAACTCACTAGCAGACCAACTCAGCAGGGCTTTTTCAGCCCACAAATGGTCTCTCAAGGAGGAAGAGGTGCACAGTCTCTTCCGGAGGTGGGGGACTCCCCTGCTAGACCTCTTTGCATCACACATCAACAAGAAGTGGGCCCAGGATCAATGGGGGATGTCTTGACAACGCAGTGGCCGAAGGGACTCCTGTATATCTTTCCCCCCCATTTCCTCTCATTCACGAGGTCCTCCTGAGAGTCAGCAGGTACAGCACTTGTACACTACCCTAGTGTCTCTATTGATGGAAGACCCCATTGCCCTCCCGCTCGTGCCAGACTTCCTGATGCAGGAGCTGGACATGGGGTATCTGTGCAACCCAAACCTCCAGTCCCTTCACCTCACAGTGTGGAAGATCCATGGTTGAAGTGGAGAGAGCTCCTCTGTTCAGACTGGGTCATATCGTACTGATGGAGAGTAGAAAGCCTTCCACTAGAGCAACCTAGCAGGCCAAATGGAGAAGGGTTTTATCTTGGGTCTCTCAGAAAGGGGAGGTCGCTCACTGGGCACCCATCCTCGACCTCAGGCAGCACTCCAGGGGGCTCTCTGGTCTCCTCTGGCTCAGGTGCCAATCCTAGACATATATAGAGTGGCCACATGGGCATCGGTCCATACCTTTACCACCCATTACGTGATCATACAGCAGGCTAAGCAGGATGCGGGTGTTGGTAGAGTAGTGCTGCAGTCTATTTCTACTTAGGTTCCAACCCTACCTCCATAGGCCTGGCTTGGGAATCACCTAAGCAGAATGGACATAAGCAAGCACTCAAAGGAAAAACAGTTACTTACCTCGTAACTGTTGTTTTTTGAGATGTGTTGCTTATATCCATTCCGATCCCATCCACCTCCCCTTCATTGGAACGTCTGGCAAGAAGGATCTGAGGGAGTGGAGGGCCAGCAGGGGTATGTGTGTGCCAATATACTGGCACCACTCCAGGGGGCTCTCTGGCTGGCCCAACTGTTACTGCTAAGGGTAAAAAGCTTCCGGAACTTGTGCACGTGGGCGGGCGCACACATAAGTGGAATGGACATAAGCAACACATCTCGAAGAACAACAGTTTGGTGTTTGCGTTTTGTAGTTTCCACTTCAGAGTATTGCTCTTTTAAAACTTTAAAACAGTGTGCTCCACAACTCAACCCTCAAATTTTGGAAGGGAATCCAGATTTTTAAACCTTTGGTTAATTGCTGTATCTATGTTTAGAATCTCACATTGGTATCTTCTTTGTGTTCTGTGAAATCTGCCGTGAAAGTGTTCTTAAAATGAACATGTGCTGAGTTATCATCCGAGAGTGCATGAAATATGAAATATATGGCATAATGTGGGTTAAACAGAGGAGGGGAAAGTTCTCCCTCAAAGAGTTAAACCTCAAATTTTATCAACACTTTTTTTTTTAACTAGCATCATCAGCATGGAAGCATATCCTCTGGAATGGTGGCCAAACTATGAAGGGGCATATGAATGATTAGCATAACTGTCATGTAAATACCTTGCAATGCTAGCTATCTTGGCCCCTCTCAGTCTTCTCTTTTCTAAAATAAACAAGCCCAATTCTTTCAGTCTTCCTTCATAGGTCATGTTTTCTAGACCTTTAATCATTTTTGTTGCTCTTGTCTGGACCTTCTCCAATTTCTCCACATCTTTCTTGAAATGTGGTGCCCAGACTAAAACACCATGTTCCTAAGAAAGAAAAGAAGACACATTGCTTGGGATGTTTAAAACCAACCAGCTTTCTGTTTCTGCATTGCTAAATGGAATGTGTACAGATAATGTGTACATCGACAAAATTGCACAGGATAATGAAATGGATCTTTTCTTAAGTCTCTGTGTTAGATGGTTGCGTGGCTGATGCACTTATATGGTGCAAGAGCAGGTAGGAAAGAAGTGCAGGTGTTTTGCTCAGAGAAAAGATGAAGTTGTTGATTACTTTCATGAAGATGAGTTTAGATGGGAGCTATGTTTTTAAACAGTGAATGGTCCTGCAGCACCTTAGAGACCAACAAAAAATGTAGATAGCATCATGAGCTTTCATGGGCACAACCCACTTCTTCAGATGAATGGAGCAAGGGGTCCAGAGGTACAAATAAATAGCAAAAAAAAAGAGTGGAGATGGGGAGGACAAGGGAAAAAATCACCTGGTCCATTAAAGTGTCCATACTAAATAAGGCTAATAAGTGGGCTGTAAGTGATGTACTTAGCTTTTGATGTCATTTGAATATAACAACCCATCCAGTTCATGTCTTTGTTCAATCCTTGATTAAATGTGTCAAATTTGCATATGAAGGCAAGTTCTACATTTTCTAGATGGTTTTTTAAATTGCTTTGTAAGAGTATAGTCACTTGAAGATCCATTAATGAGTGCCTGGGCAATTTCAAATGTTCCCCAACAGGTTTCTGTGTGTTATCATTTTGAATATCTGATTTGTGTCCATTAATCCTTTGTTGCAGAGACTGTCCAGTTTGGCCAATATATATGGCAGAGGGACATTGCTGGCACTTGATGGCATAGATCACATTAGTGCATGTGCAGTTGTATGAGCCTCTGGTGTGGTGGCTTATGTGGTTAGGTCCTGTGAAGATGTTGCTTGTATAGATGTGTGTACAGAGTTGGCACTGGAGTTTATTGCCGGGGTGGGGTTCCTGGGTGAGTATTTTTGAGGTGTGATGCATGGTTGCTCGAAATAATTCATTTCAGGTTAGGGGGTTGTCTGTAGGCAAGGATTGACCTGTCCCAGAAAGCCTGTGAGAGTGAGGGGTCATTTTCCAGAATAGGTTGTTGTTTGATAATGATGCACTGGAGGGGTTTAAGTTGGGGGTTGTAGGCGATGACTAGTGGTGTTCTGTTGTTTAGTTTCTTGAGCCCATCTTAAAGAAGCTGATGCCTGGGTACTTGTCTGGCTCTGTCAATCTGTTTTTTCACTTTGTTTTAAGAATGCCTGATAGAGATCCTGTAGCTGTTTGTCTCTGTCTGTGGGATTGGAGCAAATCCGGTTGTATCTTCTTTAAAATAGATTCATCATTCTAAGACTTGTATACCCTGACATGCCAATAAAAGTTTTGAAATTGATCCAGAAAGAATGAGGCATTTGGATTCAAGGCATTAATAATTATGTGTTTCACTTGCATTTGTGAAGGAAGAAAATAGCCAACTAATTTCTTTGCTCAAAAAGAGAGTGATACTTGAGGTGAGGTAAGGAATGAGTCCAAAGGAGTTCCCATCAGCCTCATTAGAGATTGAGAGAAACCAAATCTTAACTCTTCGAAGAGAGCTTTCAACTTCATCGAATAATGAGTTGGTTTTCCACAATTCCAGTGAATAGTAATCTCTGATTGCATATCTTGGGGTATGTCTAGACTGCATCCCTCTGTCAGCAGAGGGATGCAGATTAGGCAGGTTGACATTGCAAATGAAGTGGGGATTTAAGTATCCTGCGCTTAATTTGCATAAAAATGACCACCGTTTTCGACGACTCAGCACTTTGTCGGCAAACAGAGGCAGTCTAGAGGGGGATCTGTCGAGAAAGAAAGCCTTTTTAGACAGATCCCTTATGCCTCCTGCAAAGGAGGTTTACAGGATCTATCTAAAAAGGCTTTCTTTCTCAACAGATCCCCCTCTAGACTGCCTCTTTTTGCCAACAAAGTGCCGAGTCGGCAAAAACGGTGGCCTTTTTTTGCAAATTATGCATAGGAGACTTAAATCCCCGCGTCATTTGCAATGTCGACAGAGGGATGCAGTCTAGACATACCCTTGGTGTTTCCACACTTACGTCCTTCTTCCTCATCATCAACATCAGTATTTAGCTGCTTGTATTTTTAAAAGACATTCCTTTCCTTACTGACTGAGATCACACCTACTCCTGTATTATACATCTGGAGAAAGAATGATGCTTAAGAGGAAGATGTAAAGCCCCACAAAGCACTCAGAAAGCTGAGCAATACCTGAGGAATTAGAGCTTTTTCACTTCAGTACCCTGATCTCTTTTTACCCTGAAGCATGAGATTTGGTTTCCCACTGTTATCTTAGATTAGGGAGCATAGAGGCTCTGTTTGCATACAGGACTCACATAATTATGAAATTAGAGACCAGCTCCTTGTGTTACCTTCTGTTAATGGAGTGATGGTGGTGACTACAACTCCTCACAGTGCACATGTATATATTGGTATCACATTCTAAATGCCAAAGCATCCTAACCTTGGGTAAACAATACATAATTTTTGTACTGATGCTCCACAGAAGTCATGGATTCTCTTTCCTTAGGTGTATAACTTTCCCTTTCCATCCTGTTCTACCTAGATCAGAAAAAAATGTCTTTACCAGAGGAAAGATGCTACCATGTGTAATTTCTCTAAGGTAGAAGATGTTGCTGGGGTGGGGACCGAGAGAGAGAGGAAGATTTTCTGTCTTTTGCCTGTGGGAGACTGTGAGGATTCTATTGCTCTCTGCCATTTACTTCCCTGATAGGGGACTCAATATTATACTACCAAATGCCCCATGCAGGATGGAGCTTTTGGAAACTTAACCATTAGAACAATAATAGTATACTCTACTCCTCTAACATTGTTAGGAATCTTCTGATGAATGGGTTTGTCAGAAAATGTCAATTTGTTGAACCTGAACTATTTTGCAGAACCATAGCTAGATCAATGAATATTCAGCAAGCCAGGCAGTGTCCCAGCAAAAACCTTCCTTCTTTCCAGCCAGCTCACCTGATGGGCTGCAAGGGACCTCATGGTTCCAGATTCCAAGGTAGACCTTCCTCATGGACTGTCCCAATGCCAGGAAGCTCAGAGACTCTAGGATCAGCAGCTCCAGGGCAGCCCCAATGGGCAGGCAAACTGGGACCCAAGCCTTTCAGGTTCCACAGTTCTGTGGCAACTGTGTCCCAAAGTTTGCCTCTGAGTTAGGAACTCTTGGGCTTCAAAGGCTCAGTGGAAGCTTCTTCATTGAGAGCTTATAGAATCCTAGGCTGCATGACTCCAGGAGCATGGTGAGTTAGTTGCCCCAAGAGTCAGGCAGCCCAGGGAGGCAGCTGGCCAAGATATAGTCCGTATCGAGCAGCTGCCCAGAATTGTGGATCCTGAAAGTCCTGGCAGCTGTGATCTGAAATTGTTTGTGATTCTTGTCAGTGTCACTGCTGCTATTCAGTTGTGGGCAGCAATGAAAGAGGCAAGAATCATGTCAATTTCAGGGTCCCAGGAAGCACATTTCAATTTCCAGTTTGCAATAAATAAACATTTTTATTCTCAATTGAAATTACCCCAAATTATGAAACACTGCAATGTCTTCTGAAACAGAAATTTTGAGTTTTGACCAGTTCTAGTTGTCTCTAAATGGATCTCTTTTTGAAACAAGTTTACTCCTGAGAAGGTGACATGAACCCTCAAATCCAGGGATATCAGCGTGATGGCAGAGTTGCTTTCTCATTGTCTTTTTGAGTTAGAATTCATTTTCTGGAGCACCCAGAAATGGCTTTAAGAAGTAGATCAAGATTTGATTTATAATGGAAAGCAAGCTTCAGCCTGAAATATCAAAGACTGCTTACTCTTGCTCAGTACTGCATCCAAAGCATGACTATCATATGGTCACAAGAAAATTGTTGGTCAGCTCTAAGAAACGATTTCAAAGATAGGGAAAAGTACCTTTGTAGTAGCATACTGAACGTCCTTCAATTGCTAATAGTCTAGGAGGAAATTTGCATCATAACTTTCAAAAAGTTTTAATCCCCAAATTTAAGATTAAATCATTACCACAGTGTCACATGCATCTGATGAAGTGGGTCTTTGCCCATGAAAGCTTATGCTCCAATACATCTGTTAGTCTATAAGGTGCCACAAGACTCCTTGTCGCTTTTGCAGATCCAGACTAACATGGCTACCCCTCTGATACTTACCACAGTGTAGTTTAAAATACCATGCTTACATATGTCTGATGGGATCAGGAGGTCTCTTACCTTGAACGGATTATAAAGAAGATATAGTTTTCTATTTCTTATTGTTTTACTTTAATTAATGACAGGACTTTGCCCTGTATCTTATTTCTACGTGCCTCTGATGTGTCTCTTCCACTTCCTTCACAAACATTCATACAGATGTTTTACCTGCCAACTTAAGCTGCATATCAACTGTTTGGATAAAAGAAACAAAGGGAGCTAGGCCATTTTGGCCTGCTTATGTTTTCCATCAATTCTTAGTCATGAGTAGCCCAGGTATCTGTCTTGTTTTTACCACACAGGTACTGCTAAGCTATTCTTTTCAGTTCACTGTGAACTTGGCATTTATATACTTAATTTCACCTCTGAGCCCTGGTTAATCTTCAAACCTTTTCCTAAATCAGCCTGTGACTCAGCTGTGGATTCTAGTACCATGCCAGAGTGTGCCTCAGATTTTTGACAGATAAAACCATAGCTTTACTTCCATTACCTAAACCAGAACACTAAATTTCTGCCAACTACTTACATAAATACTGGTAAAAATATTTAATAACCCATAAGAAAACACACACTGTTTAGAACTTGGAAGACCACAGAGGTTTACTTACTTTGTGGAAATAATTAGTAATGTACATTGATGTTTTGAGAAGTTTTTTAAATCTATTTTGCCTCCCCTTTCAAGCCTCTTCTGAATCCCACTAACAAGCAGATTAGGTTTCAGTGAGTTGTGCTTGACTGGAGTCAAAAGAGTCTAGAGGTTGAGAGATGTGGGGGAATCTGAATTCAGACCATTTTCTGTTTGTCCATCTGTCTGTCTTTCTCCTCATAATTCCCAGATGTTTAAAAATACTTCTTCAAAATTTGATACTACTCCTCCTTTCCTCTTCTATCCTCTTCCCAATCATCAAACTCTGCTTCTCCTTCCTATTGTCAGTCTGATGCTTTTTATGATACCATGGGTAATTTATAAATCGTTTGGCTTCTGTAGTCCCTTTCAAGTCCTCTGTTTGCAAGTAAATCAGTCTAGGTTTTCTGCCCCTGTCCTTTTGTTCCTTCATCCCTACCTTTTCCGCTGCTTTTGTCAGAGCTACATGATTTGTGTCATTGTTTCACTAGGCTAATTGACCTTAGACTGAGGAACTCATTACAGATAAAACAACAGAGGCAAGATTGAATGATTGGTATGGGGTTTTTTCATCCCATGTTCTAAGGACCTCCTTTTTATGCCGAGGGCTCTGCGACAGAGGTGAAGTGTATAAACCAGAGCTTCCTCCAGAAGTTCATTACATATGAGTGAACTTCTAATGAGAAAGGGTAATATACTGCAGTTTGTAAGAGAACAGTAGATTGGAAGTAGATGAGTGAGATGGAACACTGGCTGATTTGCAGGTACTTTAGAGAGAGCTCATATGACCAAACTGACACCTGTCCCCACTCCTTTCATTTCACAAATTTTATATAGAGAGATCTTCTTGCTACCAAATAAATCAACACAAGCATAGTACAGAACTTACATTTTTCAAATATTGGCACATGGAATCATTATACAAACATTACGAAGGTTAGATACTCTTGCAGGAAAAAAGTGTTGATATTTAATAATGATCTGTGTTAATATATTGCACAAGGGAGGAATGCAGATGGAGAGGAATTCTCTGCATACTGCAGGCGAGAGATAGTGCATAGACAGGAATTTTTTTTCTCTGTCTGTGGACCAGACACAGGGACAGTGTAGATGGATTGGCATTTTCCCCACTTGCAGGAATGGTGTGAACAGACAAGAACTTAATGCCTTTGTGTATGTTGCATATGGAGCAGTGAAGTTTTAGCAGATGCAGGACCACACAATTCACTGTACCAAAAAAATTCATAATATTTAATTTAGTTTAGTGTAGCAAAACTCCTGCTCCTGTTGCTAAGGAAGACAGTTTATTGTACTTCTCCCTCCAGCAATTATAATAAAAGCTGTCGGCCGGATTAAAGGATGCAAGCAAAGCGAAGAGAAACGGAAGGCTTAAATTATACTTATTTTTTTGAGCCAGCTTTGAAATTCATGTGTCAGAACTAAATCACAAGCACAGATTTTTTTAATTAATGTTGCTCTCAGTGCTGTTTATATCTTAGAGCATAGACAGACATTTATACACACGGAGCTTAGGTCTGGGCTATTGCAGACAGCCTGTGTAGAGATGACATTGAGCAGCTCACATCACTTTAGAACCTAGGAATTTGTAACTATTGACAACTCGTTCTTGCGAAGAACAGCTCATCGAGGAGGGTATACTACTCTTTAAGGACTCTTTGAAGCTGCGGGCAAAGGCTATTGAAGTGCTGGGTCATATAACAACAAAAATGTGAGGCTAAAAATGTTCTGTTGAGACTCTGGAGTGGGGGATGATAGCTTACTGAAACTCAATAATTCCTTCTAAATGCACACAATCTAAAGTTCCTCTTTGGCTAAGAAAGGTCCTTGTTGTTTATTATAGAGGCCAAGTTTAATACTTTCTAACAATATCAAATAATGCTAACAGGGGGTCACAACTTGTTATAAAATTCCATTCTAAAGTTGAAACTTCCGGTGTAAATTCAAAGACAAGAACAGTTTTTGAAATCTGTTAATGTAAGAGTGCTGTAATGAATTATTACAGTCTTGATTATCTGTATTATTCTCTCCATGATTTTGCAATGCAAGCTATTCTTCACTAACATCTTTCCCACACTGCATCTCATTCTAACAACATTACCTGATGTCATTGGATAATCCATAAAAACAAGTATGTTTTAAGTCTGACTTTAAAGAGAACAGGTCTTCTCAGAACCAAACTAGGGTGAGAGTTGCAAACAGAAATATAGGCAGAGACTGTGTTCCTTTATTAACTATTAATATATTGCTGTTTGTTTATACAGATTGAATGTTAGTGTAAATCTATAGCTATTGAACATTAGTGTAAATCTATAGTTATTGTTACAACAAAGATCTGTGATGATTTTACAGTTCTATAAATACTGCTTACTATAAGAGTACTCATACAACTTAACTATATCTTTCAACTTCTGTACGATATGTTAAGCTGTACTTCTCAACTTTTCCTTAGTTAATAACACTCCATCTTTTGAATTCAAATTGCTTTCTCTCACTGTTTTTTCTTTAACTTACTAATTTTAGAAAATCCAGATTATGAAAACAAAATTGAAGAAAACTCCTCAGACATCATTTATTATTTCTATACTGTTTAGATCATCTTGCCAAGTGGCTTTTTTAATCACTCATTTTAGCTTTTTCTCCCATTTTCCTAAGGTAGCAGATCTTCAAAAGATCTATGGTATACTAAGTGTAATACTTAGAAACTGAACTCTGATAGTCTAAAAGTAAAAAAAAACCTTGACCCGGTGAAGTATCATAATATTTGCAGTCATTGGTCTGAGACAATTCATCTCCTAGTGTTTATGTTACAAGTAACATCAACTTATATAGTTTTTAACTATAACCTGATATCTCTTATCTAAGTAAAATCTTCTCAATATTTTATCTGAAGTGGGGTTAATGTTTAGTGGACCATTTATAAGACAAGAAAATCCTTGATCAAAATAAACTTCAAAGTGAAGTTAAGATTGCAAGAAAATATCCATAATTTAGGGTTGAGAATCCTTACAAGAATGTTGTGGGTTAGTTCTCATGTATTCTGCAACTATGAATTTTCATCCCTGCGTACATTAAAAAAACGTGGTCAAGAGTTTCACAGACAGGCAGAAACTATGACTGAAAGGTTAAAAGTGTAACTGATTTTAATAGGTTGGTTTTTTTTAAAACATAGACAACATTCTGCAGCATTTTAAAAACTGAAAAAGTGATGGGGAAAAATAATTGGAATTTAATATAAAAAAACAGGGAGCTGTACAAATCTACATTTGTACCATGCCTGAAACTGTTGTAGAATTTTTCCATCAGTGTGCCACAGAATCTAGGAACTTTGCAGCAGAGTCCAGCTTGTCCTTGCATACGCTCATCTAGATTACAGTTATCTTTTTCACAGTACTGAATCCCCTTGGTTAATGTGGCCTGTGATTTGAAGACACAAAGATGGAAAGAGTATCACTCTACAGCAGGTCTCGATTAAGGCAGACTGGGGCCTTGGATGCACTGTTACATGGTGCATCTCTAGCTCCAATCCTAGGCTTGCTCCTTCATTATGGTGGTACTGCCCCATCACTATCACCATCTAGAATAGATGTGGCATGGGGGTTCCCCATTCTTTCCAGAGAGACCAAAGTGGCCTGGGATTCCTCAGCAGTCGAAGTAGGGGCCCTCCTTGTCATGGGGCAACAGAAATGGTGGCAAAAGTCCCCTTTCATCCCTGAAGAGGAAACAGTTTCAGCACGGAGGCCCCTCCCAGTACTTATCCACAGCCAGGGTGCCTCTTCTTGAGTGGGCTGGTCATGTTAACATTGCCTTCCTTCTGCCACGCAGTCTTTCCTGGGAAATGTTGGCCTGGTCCTCCACAGAGCAATGAGTCTTGGAATTAATATCTCATTGAGCTTCCTAGGGAAGTTCACTCCTCAAAGCTATTGTTCAGGCTCTCTGAGGACTCAGGAGGATATCACTGCATTGGTTATACTGCAGGCATAATTACAAACTTTTATTTGCAATTGCATAAGTTAAAGCAGGGGTGGAAAATCTACAGCCCAGGGGGGACCGGATGCAGCCCACAGTTGGCCTGGCTGTGGCCCTCGAAGCTCTGAGCTCCCCCCCCCCCAGCATCGGGGAGCCCATGCTGGTGCTCCAGTCCTCTGCCTCTCTCTTTCCACACCCCCACCCCCACCCCATGTCCCTTCCATAGGTTCAGCGCGCCAGTGCCAGCTCCCTGCTGCAGGAGGGATGGGAACCCTGAGCTTCGCAGGCCAGAGTCAGGCAAGATGGGTCCAGATCTGACCCACAGACTATACCTGGTGAGGGGGAGGAAGTGGCTCCATGAGCTGCGGCTCCTCTTCCCCCCAGCTGGGGAGACGGCAGCACAGCAAAGCACTGCCTGGAGGCTTTTCCCCCTCTGCTCCATTTGGCCATAATCGCAGCCACTAGGAGCAGCAGGGGGTGGTGCCTGGGAGCAGCGGGCGACAGAGCCATGTGCATTTCTGGGAAGCTGCGCCACTAGGCACCCTACCATCGCCCAGCCCCTGAAACCCCACTCCACTCCTGCACCCCCAATCTACCCAGATCCCCCACCCTGTTCCTGCACCCTACTCCCACCCCAACCTGCTACTGCACCCCAATCCTGCCCAGAAACTGCACCCCTTTCTGTTCCTGCACCTTACCTCCCACCCAGCCCTCTCACCCCCAACCCACTCCCGTGCCCTACCAGCATCCTAGAGCCACCAACCCCCAGCCTTCTTCTGCACCCTACAACCCTCACAGATCTACCCCACAGTTGAAATCTTCTTTTTTTAATGAAAGCTCAGTACCTATGCCTTAATCCAGTTGTCCTCTGTGAAAACAGAATTAAGGTAGTTGATTACCTTTGCTTTCAGATGACTGAGGATTTTGGAAGTGTAACCTTGTCTCTGAAATCCCCTGGTTGTTTTTTTTAATGGCATCTTTTTAACTAATTAAAAGATTCTTTTAAGGATTTTATGCTTGTTACTGGTACAAATTCTTAACTTTGGCTTCACCCCAAAGATATTTGTCCAGAACTTAAACTTTGCTTTGTAATGTAAGTATAGCACCAGCCAAATAAAGCATTATAGAAATGTTTATTTTCAGTCCTATATTTTATTTTGTGGGGGGTTCATTTCTTTTACACAATCAATAAATTATCCTCTTGTTTATAAACGTAAATTGAAAATTTTAGCTGGAGCAGCTACTTATTAGCATCTGAGGGACAGAAGCTGAATTCCAGCCAAGGGAGAAATACAGCCAGGAACTTGTTACAGTTTCGGTTCAAGGACTCTGACATGTTAGCTGCCATCTCCCTTCCCAGTGCTGCAAAATGGTAGGCAGGAGTCATAGCTGACATAAAGAGAGCTGTATATTCTAAAATGTACTAGGTTTTGTTACAGTCTGGAATAACCAATTGTACCCTGGGACAAAGCATTCCTTGACACCAAAACCTAATATGCTTTTGGATACAGACGGTGGCATGTTTTTGCTCTCAGATGAGATTCTACACTAGCACTGGCATATGTCAAAACCAAATATTGAACTTGAGTTAATTATAGATATTAAACATTGAGTGGCCATATACGACATATTAAACATCCAGTGGACATATAATACTTAGAGGAGAGGCTGTTCAGCAGAAGATATGTGGCAATTTGGCCTCCGAGTGTATTACAGAAAAGCATGTTCCTTAGAGGAACTTAGGAACAAAATGTCAGAAAAGGCAGCATTGCAATATCTGATGCAAGGATGAGTTTAGAGACTGTTTCAGAACTCTCACAACTTGAAACAGTTTATACCAGTTTGAACCAGATTTCATTCCACTATAAAATGTGTAGTGAAGAAATCCAGAAGAGAAAATGAACTTACTAAATACAATTAGGTACTACATGCCTTTCTTCTATTAAATATTACTACTAATACTGAACTTGCAAAAGCAGGAAAGTTTTACCCAGATACTATCAGGAAGATCCTCAAAATTTAAAATCAAATCCTTGAATTTGCCATTCAGCAGTGTAAAGAAGATGCAGGCAGACAGATGAATTAGCATAGATCTTAAGCCATGAGTTAATGTAATACAAATTTCTGAATGTGAATTTATAGTGAAATTTATCTTTATATATATCCCATTTTATAGAAGGCTTCTCCAAATGCTTCTAGACTTCATACAACAAAAACCCAACACGCAAAACATTAAAATCAATCAAAAAGACCCAAACAAACCAAATACCCAGCCACACAAAAAAAGGAACCTGGTTTAGAATCATATCCCAAAAACCTTCAATATAAGCCATCTTCCCAGTAAAAAGAAATCAATTCCCAACTGGTACAAAATATATTGGAGAGGGAACAACAGATGGGAGAGGGGAAAAAGTGATGGTGAAATTTAGCTGAAAATAATCAAGACTAGGCCAATTTAAATAAATGTATTTTGCCTTTTAGGATACCACACAGCAAGAAACACTGGTATTACCTTTTCTGGTAGATAATTCCATGGTAGAGTAACCACAGTCCTTTCTGTGGCCTGGGATTGAAATCAGACGTGCCTGGCCAACTATTACTTCAAGGCAGGAGCATGGAGTGAGAGACATTCACTCATGTATTTCAAACCTAGATTGTTATGGCTTTCATATGCTAGTTTTAAGAAGGATAGGTATAACCAAATGTCTCACTCTTAACCTACAGATTAAATGAGCAACTCCACAGATTAATCTCATGACATTGTGTGATGTGAATAATCCTTGATTTAAACTGTAGTCATAAGATTCTATATATGTTCTTTTCATCTTGTCTTAAAACTTTGAATAACAGGCTACACTAACCAAGGGGATTCGGCGCTATGGTAAACATTTTCAGACTCCAGCCCTTCTTCATAGATCTCAGAAATAAAGAAAAGCACCTTTCTGCCTGGAATCTTAAGATGTGGTGCTGAGCTATAATATACCATTCACCCCTCAGGAGTGCAGTTTATATTAGAACTGATGTAACTAAAACACACAGGCTGTGTCTACACTGGCATCCCTTCCGGAAAAGGGATGCTAATGTAGCACTTTGGAATAGGCAAATCCGCGGGGGATATTTAAATATCCCCCGCGGCATTTGCATTAACATGGCTGCCGCTTTTTTCCGGCTCGGAGATAAGCCGGAGAAAAGCGCCAGTCTAGACGTGATTCTCCGGAAAATAAGGCCTTTTCCGGAGGATCTCTTATTCCTACTTGAATCTCTTATTCCTACTTGAAAGTAGGAATAAGAGATCCTCTGGAAAAGGCTTTATTTTCCGGAGAATCACGTCTAGACTGGCGCTTTTCTCCGGCTTATCTCCAAGCCGGAAAAAAGCGGCAGCCATGTTAATGCAAATGCCGCGGGGGATATTTAAATATCCCCCGCGGATTTGCCTATTCCAAAGTGCTACATTAGCATCCCTTTTCCGGAAGGGATGCCAGTGTAGACACAGCCACAGTCTTTATTACTTGAAAGTTGGGATTGGGATCATTCAAGTGCTTGTAAAAGAAATTGCTGTGGAAGAGGGAATGGGAGGTGAAACTCATTATCAAGGTTTAGAAAAACAGAGAAAAATAAGTGACATTTGAGAGTATATACGCTATTTTGTTAAATAATGGATATCCCATTATGGGGAATCCCAAGCTCATCATCTGGTTTAGGATGACCTGAATGAAGAATCCAAACCAGTATCTCACAGTAGACTTTTCAGCAAGCGATCTTAGAATCAAAATTTCAATTTAGTCTTTTAAAGCGCAATGCATATATGTGTTATATATTGGCCTGCAGATAACTGAATGTCTGTTATTTTAGGAATAATAATGTTAGGAATCATTGTGAAGGGGATTGAGAATAGACCCTCTATATAAATCCATAGTATATCCTCATCTTGAATACTGCATGCAGATATGGTTGCCTCATCTCAAACAAGATATCTTAGCACTGGAAAAAGTTCAGAAAAGGGCAACAAAAAAGGTTAGGGGTATGAAATGGCTGTCATATGAGGAGAGATCAGAGGGGTTACAAGTGCTTTGGAGGATAGGATCATAATACAAAATGATCTGGACAAACTGGAGAAATGGTGTGAGGTAAATAGGATGAAGTTCAATAACGACAAGTGCAAAGTACTCCACTTAGGGAGGAACAATTAGTTTCACACATACAGATGGAAATGACTATCTAGTAAGGGTTACTGCAAAAAGGGATCCTGGGGTAATAGTGGACCACAAGCTAAATATGAGTCAAGAGAGTGACACTGTTGCAAAAAAAAAAAAAAGCAAACATCATTCTGACATAGGAGTGGTGTGAGCAAGACCCGAGCAGTCATTCTTCCCCTCTACTCTGCACTGATTAGGCCTCAACTGGAGTATTGTGTCCAGTTCTGGGTACCACATTTCAGGAAGGATTTGGAGAAGGTCCAGAGGAGAGCAACAAAAAGGTCTATAAAACATGACCTAAGAGGGAAGACTGACAGAAATGTTTGTTTAGTTTGGAAAAGAGAAGATGGAGAAGGGACATGAGAGCAGCTTTCAAGTACCTAAAAGAGTGTCATGAAGAGAAGGGAGAGAAATTATTCTTATTAACCCCTGATTATAGGACAAGAAGCAATGGCTCTAAATTGCAGCAAGGGAGGTTTAGATTGGATAACAGGACAAACTTCCTAATTCTCAGGGTGGTTAAATACTGGAATAAATTGTCTAGGGAAGTTGTGGAATCTCCATCATTGGAGATTTTTAAGAGCAGGTTAGACAGACATCTGTCAGGAATTATTTTGATGGTTCTTGGTCCTGCCGTGAGGGCAGGGGACTGGATTTGATGACCTCTCAAGGGCCCTTTCAATTGTAGTATTCCATGATTCATTTAAGGTTTTTGACTGTGTGGCAACCAATTTTTCCAGGAAAAAACACAAGCAAATGAACAGCAGTATGAATGAATTAGAACTATATATAACTGGGCTGCCAGTCTGCCATTCTGTCCTTTAAACAATCTATAGTTATCAGCAAATAATGGGTAAGTTTTTACCTCAGATATAGTCTGTTCAGTCCTGTATGTCTGGGAAAAGTCTGGAAACAGTTTTGTACATATGGGCTACGTCTACACTGGCACCCTTTTCCGGAAATGCTTAAAACTGAACAGTTTTCCGTTATAAGTATTTCCGGAAAAAGCGCGTCTACATTGGCAGGATGCTTTTCCAGAAAAGCACTTTTTCTGGAAAAGCATCCGTGGCCAATGTAGATGCGCATTTTAGGAAAAAAGCCCCGATCGTCATTTTCGCGATCGGGGCTTTTTTGCGGAAAAGACTACTGTGCTGTCTACACTGGCCCTTTTCCGGAAGAACACTGACAATTTTACAGTAGATCGTCATTGCTTTTCCGGAAAAGCAAGCAGCCAGTGTAGACAGCTCGCAGCTTATTCCGGAAAAGCGGCTGCTTTTCCAGAATCAGTGGCCCAGTGTAGACACAGCCCATATGCTGTTTGCTGAAGCAACAAGAGAGAGAGAGAGACACTTCATGAAGCAAAACAGTTCTGGTAATCCGGTTTAGTGATAACATAGAAGATGTTTTGCCTAATCTTCAGATTTAATTAATAAGACGACCCCTAGTGCTAATACAGACATTTATAAAAGGCATCCAGATCCAATTAAAAATGTGCCTTTTTTAAGCCTCAGAAATAAAGATGACCTGTCAGAATTTAACCTCTCCAAGTTTGGAGAATGCTTTGCAGGATCTTAAATATTGTAAATGTGAGGGTGAACATCTCAATTAATTTACTCAGTCCCTGTAATCCCTACAGTAAAATCATAAAGGAAAGTTACACATAGCATCATACAGTATTATCCCTGCAAGAAAATCTTAGGTAGAAAGATAATTCACATAGCAATTGTCTTCTGCTTGTGTCTGTCCTGGGAATACCAGGAGGGAGATCCTGGGGGTGTTTGTACAAGGTATTGTTGTCTCCATATTGCTTAATCAGAAAACACCCGCATGAACAACCTGGGGGCCTTAACAATGAAAGTGTCCTGTTTTTCAGAGATGCTGAACATCACAACTTCTGTTAGTTTGCCACTTCTGAAAATCAGGCCCTTTTTTCATTAAGTCTGTGAATTATCCTTGCAGTGGTGAGGAGGGCGATTTACACATTGTTTTTGCATGAATGTGCATTCAGTGAAACCCTCAACTCTGACTAAAAGACATGAAGTGGGAGAGCAGCTTGTAGAAGATGACTACTATAACTTACTTACTAAGAGACTGGAATACTGTCTTCACCACATGTCCATTTGTCACAAGTACAGTAATATTAACAATGATGTAATCTGTGTCTTTTTTAAACTTTACATCAAAGGATTAACAAGACTTCTTTAGGCTAGTAAGAAAAGCCACTAATGAGTTATTTTACCAAAACTGAGAGAATAGTTACTGATGTTTTTGCTAATTTGCTCTGTAATGGGGAAATAGATTTTATGAGTATCCATTTGTCATGCAAGTATTTTGGGAACCTCTCTGTATATCTGATAGAAAAACTTAGTGCTGTATGAACACGAACAAGACTGGTTGAATGCAGACAATATGTAGCTTTTATAGCCTTAGTTTCCCTCTTGCTCTTCCTATTCTCTGAAGGGCCTCTCTAGAGAGAGCAAGAGCGTGATTTGTCCCTGTAGTTGAAATTTGAGTTCAAAACCTTACTAGGTAAAAGGGTCCTCAGAGCACTGGGCATCCTTCATATATATTAAAGAAAGCTGTGTATGATCATGATACAACATAAATGTATTTAATGTATTGTTTTATACAAACTGTACTCTAAAATGTAGCACAGAGTTGAATACAGAGTATTTAAAGCTAAATCAGTGGTTTTTAAATTGATCTGTGGAGTTCAGTGATCTAATATCTGTCAGTCTTCTGATAGCAGTAGTTCCTGCTGTTTCTCCTCCATGTTACTCCTGAGGGTATGCTGCACCAAAAAAATTCTGTGTGCAGGGGTGGGAGTGAGGTTCAGTGGAAGGATCTGGGGATGAGGGGGTCTGGTTGCTCAGGGGTTGGGCAGATGGGGGAACAGCTCCCCTGCAGCTGAGGAGCGATGGGTGCAGGAAGTGGGGGGAGTAGTTGCAGAGCTTCCTGCAGCCAGAGGAGTAAACAGGAAGTGGGTCTGACCCAACCCTGGATGCTGTGCACAGGAAGAGGAAGTCCCATCCTGAGCCAAGCGCAGGGTAGGAGCCACCAGCCAGGCCTTCCTCTGTCCTGCTTCCAAAGTGATTTATGATTCTTGTAACAGAAGTGGTGAGAGTCTGTGAAGGGACAGGCTAGTACTGAATAAGTGGAGGAAGTAGAGAGAGTAGTGACAAATTAGTAGATTCGTGGAGGTTTTTAAAAAACAGGACAAGATGAATTTGTGCTGCTGGTATAATTCATCATAGAAATCATAGAATCATAGAATACTAGGACTAGAAGGGACCTTGAGAGGTCATCGAGTCCAGACCCCTGCCCTCATGGCAGGACCAAATACTGTCTAGACCATCACTGATAGACATTTATCTAACCTACTCTTAAATATCTCCAGAGATGGAGATTCCACAACCACCCTAGATTCCACAACCACCTTAGGAAAATGGAGGAAATATTATGTTCAATCAAGAGATAATCCCAATGCCCTTTCAGAGGTCATGCTTCAAAGACTAACATCTGAGAGTCTATGGAGTCCTGTTGAAGGCTTTGACACTCCTGTCATGTCAAAAAAGATATCGTAAGTGAGTAGGGTTGCCAGATGGTTTAACCAAAAATACCAAACACCACCTCTCCCCTCCCCCCAAAACAAAACCACTGGGGAAAAAATTCTGTTGAGAAAAAAATGGGGGGACACCAAAGTTGTTCAGCAAAAAAAAAAAGGACCCCGAGAGTTAGTAAGCAAAAAATAAATAAAAAAACAGCACGGTCCCTTTAAGAACAGGCTGGGCTCTGCCTCTCCTAACAGGCTGCTGGCAGCCATCTTGTCTCCCTGCTCCAAGCCAGACAGCTCTCCTGCAGAACCAGGTAGGCGGGGGGGGGGGGGGGGGGGGGGCTGGGCCAGGTTGCTGAGTGTTGCCAGGTGTCTTGTATTGACCCGGATAGTCCAGTATTTTTGCCTCCTGGCTGGGAAAAAATCAGAACATACCGGACATTTTAGGAGTCCAGTATTTTCTGAATTTTTTTTTACAGGACAGGAGGTAAAAATACCACACTGTCCGGGGTCAATACTGGACACCTGGAAACCCTATAAGTGAGACGAAATTTTTTGATAGAGAGGATCTTATTTGATAGTAAGAATAGCCTTAGTTGGTTCTCTCTTTCTTTCTCAGATGATTGGAGGTATATATGGAAAGGATCTCTTACCTGAGGAAGCCTATGGGGTATCAGGCAGAACATCTGGGACAACCATGAAACTTAGGATAGGCAGTTTCTAACACAGAAGTGATATTTTAGATCAGTTTTCCATTTTAGCTTTGAGTGGCACAGTTAGCTGCCTATAGCAAAGTTGGTCATAAAGCAAAAATTTCAGTCTAAGGCCCAGCTCTTACATGTACAAGTTCTGAAAGCTAGCCCTGCAGCTTCCCGCCTGAGGCATTCCCCATGCCACATATGTGTCTGCTTTGCTCATTCCCTTCCCACAGGATGTAGTGATTAGACCACTCTGTTCACAGAGTTTTTTTTTTTTTACATGGCATAAGAATGCATGCGATGGATTCTGACCGGGGTATACCACAGTCCCATAAGGTGAGAGAGGAAGTGACTATGTGGTAATCCAATGACGTAGCCATTCAGACTTCAAGATGCTGGAGGTTGAAGGAGGAGAGTTACTCATGTTTTCCCATAGTATAGACAGTAAGCTGATTTTTCTCATAAACATTTCCAGCAGTTTTAAGGCTATGTTCTAGAAATGTCCATCCTTTTGAGTATTCTGTAGGTGTAGGAGAGAACTCAATACAATTATTCTGGGTGGTCTGCAGACTGCTAATTAGAAGTCCCCAGTTAGCTTTCAGAAATTCATAGACATTTTTGGTTTCCATGCCCAATAGGTAGAGGCTTATAAAAATGTCCTTTATTCTGCAGCACTATGCATGGACTTGGGAATGGATTTCATCATTTATTATTAGCCAAATGGCTTTGCTATGACTGACTGTTTTAATAAAGAACTTTAATACTTTAAAAAAATTGTTTCAAATGGTATCCTACCAATAAATAGACTTTTGTTATTTTTATCTTGATTTTTTTTCCCTAAATTTCAAAGATGTGTGCTCAAATTTAATCTCTCTAATGGCTGTCATCTAAAATTTCCAGGGAAATCATTTGGCTGAATTTGTAACATCTTCATGCTAAGCCTTGGTGATCAGAAAGAAGTTAAAGATTAACAGCAGAAGAAGCAATAAGTGAAATTAGGCTGTCAGGGAGAAATTCTTTTTGAAAACGTACAAAAAAATAGAAATACGGAAAACTGCTAACTGGGTAAACTGTTTCAAATATGGTACCTTCCTCACAGTGATGTTGCAAGAGTTAATTTGGATTGCGATTTTCAAATGTATGTCTTCAATCCCACTTCACAAGTTTTGGGAATGAGAAGCATTGTCTTTCCAGTGTTTACCTCTGTATACACTTCTGGTACTGTGGTGGCACTGAGATAGTTTTTACCATGTTAGTATACACTGAAACTTGTCAACTGTTCAGTGCTTCTCAAAGGCTTGGTCTATACTACAAGGAAGGTCTACTTAAGGTATGCAATTCCAGCTATGTAAATAACAGCTACGTAAATAACCTTAAGCCAAATTTCGGCACTGTTACCACAGCAGGAGGTCAAGGAGAAACATTCCTGTCGACTTCCCTTGCTCCTTGCCACAGGGAGCAGTACTGCAGTCAACAGGAATGTCCTCAGTTTTCGATTTAGCGGGTCTAGTAAAGTACTAATCCCATTAAATTGAATGCCAGAAGATCAACCACCACAGCATCAATCTTGCCACAAGTATAGTAGACATGGCCAAACTCATTGCTTTCGCTTTGTGCAGCCAGTGAAAAGCTGCTATATTGAAATTCATGTTAAATATCTCTGTTCCCATAATGCATTCTTTCATACATGGTTCTTTGTACATATAAGTAATCTCAAAGACAGACTTTCTAATTTATTATCTACAACCAAGATCAGATGTTTTAAGTACAACATATGAGATTCTAATCTTTGTATAAACTTACAAAAATAAATCATTTAAAAAACAATCTGAAATATAATAAAAACAATATCAGAGACAGTTGCCATGTTAACAACTAATTAGTTATTTATGAAGTGCTGTGTAAGTGCAGCTAGTATTGATACTGACTGAAGAGTAGGATTGGAAATTCAGATCTTGTTTGCCTACAGAGAGAAAATGGGTAGTGCAATTCTTGTAAGGCTAGTATGTTGGTTTTTGAAGTGCAATTTAATGGTAACCACTGTTAAACTGGCCCAAAATCTAAAATTTAAAACTTGCCTACAACAGCTTTGAGAGTCCCTGTTAGTCACATGCAGTCAAATGAAATCTGAATACTTTATCCCTAATTAAAGTGAAAAATTCAGATATAGAGAGAGTGAATCACTAACAGGTATTTCTCCAAACACTGTAAACATTCATTTAATGTATATTATTACTTAGTAATATTTAGCTATGTAATATATAAAGACATACGAAAAACAGTTGTTTATCTTACCTAATACAGAATTCTCAAACTTTTTTATATTATAGGGAACACATTTTAATAGAGCAGTTGTCTCAGGGACATCTTCCCTTGCATTTGCTTGTTGGGATAGTAATATTAGGTTAGTATTTAATGTATTTAGCTATCTTTTAAAGAATGTTGTCGCTGGCAACAAAGAGCAGACACTATGTGATACAACAGCTCTCCTCAGACAATCATTTAGTATTCCATGAATCTCATTTTGAGAACCATTAACTGAATACATCCCATACCAGGAGGGCTGACAGACTTGCCAGGCTCTTGGGCGAGGTGTGGGGGAGAAGAGGCTCTGTGTTCCCAGAAAGGACGGGGCCTCAGATGGAAGGGGTGGGGGCAGCCAACCCTCAGCACCCACCAAAGCACATCAACTCCCCCACCACCACCACCCAGGCAGCCCAGAGCACATTGCATGGCACTCCAGCTATGATTTAAAGAGACTGGGGCTCCAACCATCGCCTCTCCTGTGGTAGCAACAGTGGCAGCTGGGAGCTATGGGCCCTTTTGACTCACCAGGCACCAGGGCAACTGCCCCCTTTGCCTCTCCTCCCCTGTTGGCAGGCCTGCCCCATACAAAACACTTTTGTATCGTTTCCTCAGTCTCGACTTAAGTGCAGTTCAGGAAAGAGGAACATAGGAATTACCATACTGGACCAGACTGATGATACATCTACCCCAGTATTGTATCTTTGTTAGTACCTAGTTCCAGGTGAAAGATATTTTATTCTCTCTAATCTGCCTGTGGATGGTGTTATTATTGATACACATAATATAATGGCTTTTTAATTTTAACTAAACCTGAAGCTCAATATCATATTGCCATGATTTCTATATGTGATGTATGCTTTGTGTAAAAAATATCAAAGTAATTATTTTGGTAAGTTTTTTAATGTGTTTCCTTTTCATTTCATTAGATATATCTTGTTCTTGTATTATGAAATGGTAACTAGGAGTTCCCAACTGACTTCATGCAATTGCTATTTGATATAACTCTATTATGTTACCTCTAATTCATCTTCCCTGCAAGCTAATTATTGCTTTATAAATTCCTACATGACAAACTCTCTCTCAGTTTTTCTTACCTTTCTTTGGATTTTTTTTCTATTTCTGCTATATCCAATTTGAAAACTGAATTTGAGTATTCAAATGTACTTTTTCTGATGTGTAAATTTATACTATGCCAATTATAATAGCTTCAATATTGATTTGTATCTCTTTATTAATATGTCTTCATAGATTGCTTTCTGGCCAACACTTTGACTTTAACATATGTTTTCATTGAGCTGTCCACTTTGATGCCTTTTCCCTGAAGCAGTTTAATCAAGAACCTAGTTCCTTTGTACACACATGCAGAGTGCAATGCTTATTAAGTGCAACTCAGAAGAGAAGAAAATTAATTTCAAAGTTAATTTAGCTGTATAGTGAAGTGAAATGGTCTATATGTGCCAGTTAATTTTTCGTTTTGCTCTGTGGTTATACTTAATCTATAGTATATTGTATAAATATAGGTTTTCTTCAAGTGCTTGTTCGTGTCAATTCCAATTAGGTGTGTGCATGTGCACAGTGGCCGGAAGATTTTCCCATAGCAGAGCTGATAAGGTCAGTAGGGGTGCCCCCTGGAGTTGCATCTTCATGGTGACTTATATAGAGCCCTGCCAACCTGTCCCCTCCCCAGTTCCTTCTTATCCCTGGTGAAAGTAGACTGGAACATCCTGGAGCTCATGCTCTAAATTGTGCCAACTTCTCCACAACTTAGGACTCCTGAAGTCATGACATGCCACAATCTACAGGATTCAAGAGCGTTGTGGTTTGCGCAAAGTGCATGGGGAAGAGCAACCCTCACTCTTCCTGCTTGAAGTTCTTGGGTGAGGTGACCAGCATGATCATTCCTGCAGTTGCTATGACCTAGAATGCTGAAAGACAGGGAGCAGTAACTAAAGGTACTCTAATGACGGTGGCTCTATATCCACAGTTGGACCTGGGCCCAGGAGACACACTGCCAAGCACGTCTTTGTCGGTGCAAAGTGCACCTGCACCATCTTTTAGTTCAGCTCTGAAGGACACCCCTCAGAACTGACACGGGTCCATTTGGGGACCATCGAAGAGGCACCACTTTCATTCACCAGTGCCTCAAGAAGAGGATGAAGCCACAGGGCTAAACCTTGGCAAATTCAAGGGAGGTGCAACCCTAAGCGGGCCACTCCTCAAAATCCCCCCAAAGGCAGGGCAGTCACATCCATAGCCCCAATATGCACGAGTTATGTTGGACCAGTATCTGCCACTTCCTTCGGTGCCAGAGGCCTTCATGGTGGCTAAAGACTTGATGCACCTAATGGCACCATTCTCCACCAAATGGGAGAGAAATCCCTATCACTGGTAGAATGCATGTATTCATAGGAACAATCAAGACGGAAGCCAGCTACGATGTCAAGGCATTTCCCCTCCCCAAGTCCAGCAGCACCCTCACACCCAGACAGGGAGCCCATCTGTTCTCCGAGCTCCCATTGTTCGGTGCCTGGAAGCTTGGCACCTCCCTGATCTTCAGTGTCAGAGACCTCAAGGTTGGAGTCGGATTCCTACCAATCCAGAATGAGTTTGAGCAGGGGATTGAGGTTGAGATGAGACTGTCCACAACCCCAGGCGCCATGACTCCTTCAGTGGAAGAATGCACCTCATTGGCTATTCCATCAAGGCCAGGGTAGGTTCCAAGGACATCACTCAGTCCCATCCTCAGTAGCCTCAGCCATGTTTGTCCCTCCCTCTACGGCACTTCTCTCTTTGGCATTTCACCTCATGCTGAAACCTTTGAGGATGGCACTGGCACCAGATCCACTCACCAATCTGGCACCAACTGTGGTCTCAGGTCCAAGACCCTTTCACACCAATACTAGCGCTGGCTCTCATGGGGATGGGACTTACTGAGGAGGCACCATTGTCGGCATTGCCTCCTCCTCTTCTGCATAGGCTAGGGCCAGCGCGCGCTGACAGAACACCAGGTGGTGGTGTCAGCATCAGTATCCACTCCATGCTCTTAGCGTCCATAGATGCATTGTCAGAATTGGAACAATTTCAAGACCCTTGAAAACAACGCAACCCATTGGTGGCAGATGGCAGGGAGCATGTCCCAACCCTAACACCCTTGTTTTCTCCATACAAGGCTTTCACAGGCACCACAGTGACCCTCTCCACTTTAGGACATTAGGATCTTGCAGCAGTTGCTATGCAGAGCTGCCCAGGGCCTGGGCATCAAGGCAGAGGAGGTGAACAAAGAGAGAGACCCAGTGCTGTACGTCTTAACCCCTTCTGGAGCCTCCCAGGTTGCTTTGCCACTTATCAAAACTATAAGTGACAATAATAAGATCCCTACTTCCATTGTGCTCATTGCCAAGTGCAATGAGAGGTGTTTCTTCATCCCTTCTATGGGATATGGACACCTGTATTCCCACCCATCCCTTGACTCCCCTGTGGTGGACGCAGCTAACCAGCACGAGTGACAAAAGTTTCAGGGACCGTCCTCCAAAAATACAGCGGTTAAGAGGCTTAACCTGTTCAGGAGAAAAGTGTATTCTGTAGGGGGTGCTGCAACCAGCAGGTCATTCTCAATAGATACTTGTACAACACATCCTCAGTAGATACTTGTACATCTATTGCACTGGCTAAGTTCACAAAACTGCTTCCCTCAGGCTCCCAAGTGGAAATCTCCACGTTGATCAAGAAGGATAAGCTGATGCCTGTAGAGAAGCTCAGGACGTATGTCAGATAGTGCTGACACCGCATCAGGAGCTATGGCTACTGGAGTGGCCCTGAGAGCCTCCTGGCTCCAGGTTTTGGATCTGCCATATGAAGTACAGCAGACTATATAGGACTTCCCCTTTAAGGGTGCCATTCTGTTTTTGCAGCTGGCAAATAAGAGGCTACATGTTCTCAAAGACTCCAGAGCCACCCTCAAGTACTTGGGTCTTCATAAACCAGTGACATAGCACAAGTATGTTAGGCCTCAACGTCCTCCGCAGTTCTTCCCCCATAACCAACAGGACAGCACTTGGAGGAGAAATAGGAGGGTCATCTAGTCAGGGTTCTGGCCAGTCTTTGGGCCCAAAACAGGCCTTTTGAAGGCATGATCAAGCCCAGCATACTAGATCCTCCACTGGAACCAATACACCTTAACTTTTCTTTGCAGCTATCCCTTTTCTATCATGCGAGGCCCTGTGTCACGTCAGACTGATGGGTGCTCTGAATAGTAGGGATGGGATGTAAAAGAGTAGTCAATTAGTCGACTACCCAATAAGCCTAGGCTTATCAGGTAGTCAAGTCTCAACTACTCACATTTCCTTTCCACCCCTGCTGCCTCTATATTAGATAAGAATCAGCCTGAAAGCCACAGCAGCTCCTGTCCGTGGTGGTGGTCCCAGCTCACTGCTAGAACCCCGCAGAGAGGGGCTGCTGCCAGAGCAGCTTCTGTTTGCGGCAGCTTGGGCTGGCCATGAACAGGGCCCCTGTCCATAGCCAGTCCCGGCCACCATGAACAGAGGCTGCTCCAGCAGCTCTGGAGCTGGGACTCCCATAGAAACGGGCTGCTAGACCCGGCACGAGCTGGGACTGAGCAAGCCTGGCTCAGTTCCGTCTTGTGCCAGGTGTAGGAGCTACTTCCACTATGACTCTGCAGTTTAAATGTAGTAGAAGATGGGTTGCCTGAGCCCCTGGCTCTTACTGCATTTAAACTGCAGAGCCACAGTGGGGATAGCTCCTTCTGAGCACCTTCCCTTATCGACTAATGGTGTTGTCTATACAATATGTATCAATGATACAATTACCCAATTACCTGCCTCTTAACAACCTTACTGCATAGTAGAGATGAGATACTCTATCCAGTTCTCTGCCCTTCCACCCCTCGCCTCTTCAGAAATCCCTCTCATGAGCAATTCAGGATGTGCAGTCACTCCTATCTCTAGGAGCAGTGGATGAGGTTCCTCAGGAACACAGGGGCAAGAGTTTTTATTGTCAGTATTTCCTAATACTGAAAGCCAAGGGTGAACTCAGATCCATTCTAGACCTGTGGGATCTCAACAAGTTTGTAAAGAAACTCAAGTTCTGCATGCTTTCACTGCCTCCATTATTTCCTCTCTGGATCCAGTGGACTGGTATGTCACCCTTGACTTAAAGGACATGTACTTTCATATCTCAGTCGCTCACTGTAGGAAGGCTCATGGTAAACAGCACCTTCTACCAGTTTATAGTCCCCCCACCTTTTGGCCTGGAAGTGGCACCTTGAGTCTTCACAAACTGTATGGCAGTTGTTGCAGCATTCTGAGGCAGGTATCAAATACAGGTCTTTCCCGTATGACAGCTGATCAAGGGCTGCTTCAGGTCGAAAGCCTGGGCCTCCTAATAAAGAAGGAAAAATCCACTCTGTCTCCTTTGAGAAGGTAGAGTTCATAGGAGCAGTTTTGGACTCGACACAAGCCAGGCATACCTGCCATACTCAAGATTTCAGGACATAGTAGATATCATTCAAGGTCTCAGGTGGTTTCCCACCACCACGGCAAGAAACTGCAGTAGCCTTCTAGGTCATATGGCTGATGGCACTTACGTAGTGCAGCATGCCAGACTGAGGGTCTGACAACTCCAGTCACGGTTAGCAGCAGTGTATTGACTGTGACTCTTCCCGCTTTGGTGCTATGGGCTTGCAGGAGTTCCGGCATCTCCAATCACCGTGCACTCCACTAGAATACAAGCTTCTTCCACTGCATTTTTCACACAGATTCCCACTCAGAAGATCTGTAGAGAAGCATCATAGTCCATATATTTGCCTCACATTATGCTATTACACAGCAAGTCAGAGAGGACGGGGTGCTGCAATCACTGGTTGGCTCTGACCTCACCTGCTAAACTTATGCTTGAGAGTCACCTAATTGGAATTGACATGAACAAGCACTCAAAGAAAAAGTGATTATGTACCGTCTCGTAATTGTTCTTTGTTCCTGTCTATTCCAGTACCCACCCTCCCACCCTGCTCTTGGAGTAGCTGGAAAGAAGGAACTGAAGAGGCAGCAGGTCCACAGGGCTCTATATTGGGCACCAAGAAGGCACCTGGGGGTACCCAGACCAACCCTACAGGTGCTGCTATGGGAAAATAATCCAGCCACCATTTACATGCATGCACGCACGCACACACCTAATTGGGATAGACATGAACAACTCATCTTAAAGAACAACAATTATGAGAAGATACCTAACTGGTTTTTATTGTGGACTTTAAATATCAGTTATTTTCATGGGCTTTGTCTGGAATGCACAGGATAGTGCACAGTGTTCTAAGATGCATTTCCTTGGCTATTTCACTCTGCATTTTAGCACTTACATTTACTTTCATCTGAGTACACTGAATTTTTCATTCTTTTTCCCTCACAGACTCAGAATCGCATGAAGTTGATGGCAGATAACTATGAGGATGACCACCTCAAATCCTCATCCCATTCCAACCAAACCAACCACAAACCTTCTCCAGACCAGGTAATACTTCTCTATTTTTGTCTTTTAAAATGACTTTTAACGACTGGGCCTGATTATTTTTTAGTCATATAAAGCTTTCCACAATATGCCTGAAGTATCAGGGACCAAAACCAACATTCCAGAGTACACTTAGAAGACAGAAATGGTTGTAGCTCTTTTGCTGGCTTCCTTGAAGATCCTTGCAAGATGCACTGATACTCCCAAATGCTGGGTTATTTTTAGTGAGGTGAAGAGGAGACAAAGGAATGTTAATGTCTTAAATATCCCATGAAATGAAAGGTGGGAGCTTAGCCCATTCAGATTTCAGTGCAAGTCACATGTTCTGAAGTGCTTGGAGTGGCTTCATCACTCTTGCTGTAACTCATGTGAGAATAATTACCTCTAATAAGAAGGGTCCTGAACAGTTTCTCTCTGCGGGTAGCAGAAAATCTTGGTTAGGATCAACTTCCAGGTTTCTGGATTGTGTGTGGTCAATTACTTGCATTTCCCAGAAGGAAATCCAGCCTGTATGTGTGAGATGAGCACAGGTTGCTCCTGAGCTCAAAGGGCCATGAACTGAAAGAAGATCAGTTTACCATTTCTGAGGCATAGTTGAGCCCCACATGTCATTGACTAAGATCAGCCATGTATTTGATACCCATCCCTTGGGTAACAGAGGCTGTCAGCCTAATTATAAGTGTCATATTGAAACCTCATGTGTTCCAGATTAATTAAAACATTCAGAAACTGTAATTGCTCACTAGACTGAGAGATTGCGACCTTTCTCAATCCTCTGGCTGATTTATAAGCTGCATTGATGGGTTCTAAAGGGAGCTGGATCACCATCCTGCTCTGCTGAAGAATGAATCACTGTAACATGGCAGTTCCAGGGGAATGAAAGTAGAAAATGGAGGAGTCTAAACACATACACACTTGGATGTGAATGGTTAACAAGTGAGGGCTGGAGGTGGGGGCGCTGCAGCCCAATTGAAGCAGTCCCTGTCTGTGGCAGGGGCCTGCTCCATACCAGCTGGGTTAGAGTGGTTCCTCCACCCACCCCTTTTTTATTGGTTAACAGGTTAAACATTATTCTTAACCAGTTAACCTATATATATATATATATATATATCTCCACACCAGATTCCTTCTTAAAATCATAATGTTAAAAGGTGTTGAAGAAATGGTGTTCACTGCTCTGAAAAGGATAAAAGTGTTGCAGACAGAGAAATGAGTATAAAATGTTCATACTCCTTAACCACCTTTCCTCACTCCTCTTCCCTAATTTCTTGGAGTTGTAAATGAAGAACCTTGTGAATGAGTGGCTTGAGGCCTCCAGGACCCTCTTTGCAGGTGTCAGCCGTATTTTCTTTATGAGAAAAGGATTATCAAGATTGCAGTTCAAAACAGTGGTATCCAAATCTCTGTTTCCGTGTGAGAAGAAGAGTATCTGCTATTTTGCACGCTGAAATGTTGTAGTGAAACAAGAGTATTTTCCAAATGCATATGACACACCTGACTGAAAATGAAGGCATTGGTAGCATGAACAGGTTAAGAACCAAAAGAATGTATATAAGATAGCAGTTTATGTAAACAAATTCTGAATAATTGATCACAGTTTAAAAGAGAATTAAGAAAGCTGTTTCCAATGGTGAAGTAATTGGAAAACAGCAGAGCAGAGGACACAGGGAGTTGGAGACCACTTTTTTCCTATTAGTACTACTTCACAGTTATGCCTGTACTTTAAATACTAACCAACTCTTTATTTCATTCCCATGCTGCTCTGGGGCTTCTTCCCCTTATCATCTCTCAACCAATAGGATGAGGAGGAGGGTATTTGGGCATAGCCAATCAGATGCTCTTAGTTCAGCCACTTTGTTCAGAACGGTGAGAAACAGCTTTCCTTACCAGTAGAAAAGTTTCCCACAGTCACTCTTGCATCTTGCTTCTGTGTGATTCATGAAATTTGGGTGTGTTTCCTTTCCTTTTCTCACGTGGTCTATGCATGTGGATGTTTCCTACTTAATTATTGTGTTTTTTATTTCTTCTTTGTGTTAAGAATCAAGTTATTGTTTCAAGACATTATGGGGAGAACTTTCCAGGGCATGTAATTGAGTTTATATGTGTATGTGCAAAGCAACACCATGATTCATGTGAGAGAGAGAAGGAAATGTGTCCCATGCAATGTACCATTAACTTCATGTTGGAAAATGGTTCCAATCAGACCCTTTTTGTTTTTTCACAAGAAATGTACATTGTATCCAAGCCTTTCTTAAATCCTGGTCAATAACGAATGAGCTCAGAGGTAATATTTCTACCTGGACAATACATATTTTGAGCATGTTAAGCTCAGCTGCTGAAAACAGTGCCAGATAGATGACCCAAAGCACTAAGTTGCTCCAAATATATATTAACTCAGAGGAGGTGGCTATTAATAATGACTATTCAGAATAAGGAACTCTTAGAAAGTGAATAGAAAAAATAAGATTTTTTCTATTTCTTGCTACACTCCCTTGATTAATTGCCAAATTATACAAGTATCATTGCACAAATCAATCAGCTGGAAAATTTATTCCACCTTTGACAGTCAAACTTTAATTTCATGCCTTGGGGTTTGAACTGAGGAAATCCCTTTTATGGAAAATAATTGATAATGTGATTAATTCACACTCCTTGGTGATCTCACACTCCATTTGAATCACTTCTCTTGCAATGCTTCTGTATTCGTGTATGGTGTTAAGTGTGTAGGCAATTAGGATGTGTGTAAAGCTCTTGCTGAAGAATGCCATTAAGGATGGAGAGATGAGGTAAGTTGATGGTGAAAAGGAAGAAAGCACTTGGAAGGTAGGAGACGTTCTAAATGATGTTCCTGCCAAATTAAAAAGCCAATGTAGTAGATAGATAAAGATCTTCCCATTAGCCAGCCTGTGAACTGAGAAAGGGATAAAACTTATGAAAATGAGTGTGTTGAGTCTGTCTTTATCATTTTCACAGACTAGCTTTTTGCCAGATTAAGGCATATGTGGGTTGCCTGTCTGTTAAACACACTGCTTTCTATTCAATAAATTTTCTTCAGCTTCCATACCACACCAGAAAAGCAAAGAGGGAACACTACACAATATTATGAGGATAATGTGGTGGCTAGATGCCTCTCCTCCCAGGTATCCCCACAGAGAACCCTGTGTCAACCACAAGCCTTTCATATATATCCCTGCGGAGGGAAGAATGTGAGTTTAATTAATGCTATCCAACCCAGCAGTCCCTAATGTGATAACATTTTTAACCAGTGTTCCATGTATGCTAGGAGAGAATTTGCCACAGCCTTTCCTACTTCTTATATGTTAGAAAGCAAAGCCATGTTGCCACAGAGGCCATTTTTAGTTTTGTAGATGTAAACTTTAGTTAATTTATTCAAGATTATTAACATAAGAGATTGATAGCACAGGGAGTCAGCTTTGGTTTTTTTCAAGAAATTGTTCTAGCCTTGGACATCAATACACCTCTGGTGAGTAGGGTAGAAAAAAGTCTTGTATACATGGTGCATTAGTGTGCTCTAAAGGGGAATAAATTCTAGTGTGCACTAGAGCGTTTCACACCATATGGACCCTGCTGGTCCACGAGGCATAAGGGAGCGGTCGACAAAGGCTTCCCCTGTTGACCGATCCACATCTCGACTCGCGCGCTATGCCGACGATCAGCTGAGCCGGCACAACGTGACGGCCATTTTTATTTTAATGAAGCCAGGGATATTTAAATCCCCGCCTCATTGACTATGTCGGGTAGCCTATTTTACATGCCTCCATCGGCAGAGATATGTAGTCTAGACATACCCTAAGAGTTCTGCTGTTGATGCTAACATAGCTCTATTTCAAACAGCACTACATAAATGCTCAGGTTTTGGGGTACTTTTGCAGGCCCCCACTTCTGCAAAGATAGAGGAAGTAAGGGCAGCAGGAGGCACATGTCAAGGCTCCTTCCCCACTCTGGAAGAATAAATGCAGAAGTGGGGGCCCACATAAGAACCCCAAAACCTTATCTTTCCAGGCTTTGGTTAAAAAAAAATTCCCCCCCAAAATCTTAACGTAGATTTTGGGGATAAAAACTCCGCTGCCACCACCCAAGTAATCATAAAGAAACCAGGGAAAGACTACTTGGGAAATCTCACCCCCTAAAGTAAAACCAGGACATAAAAATTAACCAATAACAGGTTAATAAAAGAAAAGAGAAAGAACTTTTATTATCACAATATTCCTGTTGCAAACATCATGACTAGATGGAAAAGTAACAAAGTAATACTCATGGTGGAGGAACTCCACCATGGGCCTAGAACTTAGTTACAAAAGAGAGCAAAGCCCATTTTTAAATGCACAGACATCAGATCCCATTTCCCAAACCATAAAACAATAAAACCTAACAGATTTATCTAAACTTTACCCTACTTACAGAAAGTGAATTCTTTTCTTGGAGGGACACGTTCTGTCTGACTCCCTCAGTAGCTGGGGAGAAACTGCCCAGGACAAAGGAGGGAGAAACCAAACATTCCTTTGTCCCAGTTTGAAATTCCTACCTACATTCCTATCGGCCAACTCTACCTAGGTTAGGTATTTTAACCCCGTAGTCCCTAGGTTGCTGGCTAACTCTCATGATCATGACACCAGGATTCTCTGGTCTGGCAACATCCATGGTCTGTCTCAAATGTTGCAGGACCAGAGAGTCCCGGTGGAGGGCCAGTGGCAAAGATCCCAGCAGGGCAGTGGGCTTCCCATAGTTAGATGTCCAACGGGATTGGGAGATCTCGTTCATGGCTGCCCAGCAGGACTGGGAGCCCTGCGGTAGCTTGGTGGGGCAGGGAGTCATGGCGTGTGGCCACCCGATGGGTCCCAAAGCCATGGCAGCAATGGTTGCCCAGCAGGCTTGATAGGAGAGTGGGGCTAGCAGGAGGTGGGGAACCGGCCGGGCCAGGAGGGCTGGTGGCAGGGATCCAAAAATGACCTTCCTTGGTATGGCAAAATCCTTCATCTGGAACCGGTCAGGTCCCGAGGGTGCCGGACCAGGGAGGAGGTCCAACCTGTACTGTGTGATCAGAGATTGTAAATCTAACAGAAGTGCTTTACCTCAGTTAGTAGAGATAACCCAGTGTAAATATCATCTCTCATCCTGACACACTGACACAACCTTCACTGTAGCCTCACTGCCTTACCTTCTGGATTCTTTCCACCCTATCCTTTCATTCCCTGTAGGTGCTCTTATTCATTTATTTTGGGTACTTGTTTCTTTCATTCTTTCTTTCTTATTTTTATGAGCATCAACTCTGCCCTTTTATCCTTCTGAAGTGTTACATTCTGCTAGCCATTGGCACTGGGAGTGCCGTAGTTGGTTTTTTTCTGTTTCTAATAATAATGTGATTTTATGTATGCTAACACAAGAGTAGGCACATCTAATCCTGATTCAGACAAAGAAAATGAAATAATCCATGCATAAACTTCTCATGTATGTAAACTATCTCATGTATTTTATATTTGGTCCAGTTTTCTAGGTATGTCTTGCCATGCTGCCAGCTAAGTCTAATAGGCTACATCTAGATACATGCCTCTTTCAAAAGAGATCGTCTAGACAGCCACAAGAGTTTGAAAAAGCAATCCGCTTTTCCAAGAGCGAGTACCCAGTCAATTTGGACACTCTCTTTCGAAAAAGCTCTGTTTGCATTCAAGAATGCCTTTTTTCAAAAGAGCTCTTTCGAAAAAAGGCATTCTTCCTGGTAAAAGTAGGTTTACCGATTTTGAAAAAAGGCCACATTCTTTCAGTTTAACTTCAAAAGAATACTACAGCAGTCTAGATGTAGGTGAAGTTTTTTTGGAAAAAGGCCACTTTTAAAAAAAAAATTCCCATAGGCTATGTCTAAACTACATTCCTCTTCTGAAAGAGGAATGTAAATGAGCCTGATCGAAAATGCAAATGAAGCACGGATTTACAAATCTCGTACTTCATTTGCATAAGTACATGAGAGCGCTTTTTCGAAAAAGGGCTTTTTAAAAAAGAAACCGCAGACTAGATGGGGTTTTTTCGAAAAAGGGTTTTTTTTCTGAAAGAACTCAGTCTAGACTGTGGTTTCTTTTTCGAAAAAGCGCTCATGCGATTATGCAAATGAAGCACGAGATTTGTAAATCTGCACATTTGCATTTTCAATCGGGCTCATTTATATTCCTCTTTCGGAAGAGGAATGTAGTTTAGACGTGCCCATAGTGTGAGAGGAGTGTTCATCATCCTCACATATTGCCAGGTCTTCTTGCTGTTCTTTGTTATAGGCATTAGGTATACAGTGTATCATTCCAAAGTCTAGATGAAATCAGTTCAATGAAAGCAGCATGTGTAGTACTGACAACAAACTGAGGGAGTAAAAGAGAAGCAGGAGTTATAAGATGCAGAGGTGGAAAGAAGTAAAAGCACAAGATGTGAGAACAGAAATATAGATTGGTAAAGAATTATGTCCTACATTGTAGCTCTGAAAAACTGAGATGTTTGTCTCAGTATGTAATTCTTATGTCTCAACTATGTGTCCTGTTGTATGAGGTTCTCAATTTTCTGTCCAATGGATACTGGCCATCAAGAGAACTTGAAATAAACCTCTTTGGACTTCATTCTCTGAATGCAACTTTTATAAACGTGTGCCAACACCCCTGCCTCCCCTCCCCCCGAATTCATCAATGTGCCTGCTAAGGAGTAAAATATTTGATTTTGGTGTACATGAAGGTCACGTAGATTGGGAGAAGGTCTGTCTCTACAACCCAGAGACTCTTGTCTTAGATTTCTAGTGCATCCACTTACAACTTGGCAGTGGCCTGACGTTATGAAGTATGTCTCCCACAGCACCCACTTAGGATTAGATGCGGACCTGAAGTCACCCAGACAGATAGTATGTTCTTTTATGTCTGCCGTCAACTGAGCATGGTTTCTCCCATTTAGGTCCTCACTTCAGGCCTGTCACTCCAGACGTGTGAGGCAAGGTGGGGCTCTGATCTGGCGCGTATTGGGTTTGTACACCCAGTCTCACAAGGTCAATCCTCTCTGACCCAGCCTTACCACTACAAAGCACCATGTTGGCCCTGTTGGGCATATTGTGGCTCCCTTTCCACAACATCTGGGAGCTGGTCTCCTTCCTGTCCACCATTTGCAGAGGGAGAGCACAAGAGTCACTGGCATAGGAGGAAATGGCACTAGAACTTCTGGTACAATAAATACCCTTCATTTTCTAGGAACTTATCACTGTGTTTCCTGATCAAAGCCATCTCTCTGGCTCTTGTATCATCCCCCTATGACTTTAAAAAAATGTTAGAAGCTACTTGTCCACATTACTAGTACTGTTGACAGCACAACATCTGTAAGTGAAGATAAAGCTCACAAACTTTTTGATATTTTGCTCTCATCTGTTCCTTCTAATGTAGCTCTATCTATGAATGAGAGGGCATTTTAGACCCAATCAGGACACTGTGGTGGACATCAGCTATACTACCAACTCTGGCTATGACAGCAGAAAAAAAGACATCATATACCCCAAAAGAGGTTTGAACAGTTTGGCATACATGTTGACACTTGGCACTATGGTAGTTTCTGCAGTCAGTGAAAACATCAAGCAGACCAAGAACACCACTAAAGAAAAAGATTCCCCCAAAATTGGACTTATTTGGTGGAAAACTTATCAGCGTCAGGGCAGCTAAGAATTCCCAATTACAGGTCCTTATTTGAAAAATACCCTATCCCAAATGAGATAACTTTATCTCCATTCTTAGCCAAGCTTCTAAGAAACTCTAGAGAGACGTTAAAAACCATATTTCAATGTTGTAATAAAAACATTGATACAAGCAGCTGTGAATGCATTTAATTCAGCAAATCAATGGTTAAATTCATGTCCACCGCTGTGACTGCTACATTTTCTGGCTGGAAGTATCTGTCAGTTTGTACATTGAAGGTACAGAATTATTCAGCACGTACAGTCATTGTGCTGCATTCCCTTAAGTACTCCAGAGCTCTGTTCTTGACATGTGAAACTCAGCCCTAAAGTACAGGCTCTTAGATACCAGGAACAACGGTAGCAGAAGACACCTATCTACACTCAACACAAACTTTTTCTAAATACCTGCCCAAGCAGCAAGATTTTCTTGGACGAGACTATCATCTTCAGTGATTAGTCACTCTATATCTGTTTCCATTTAACATGTTTGATGTGAGGCTCAAGAGCCACACGTGTACCACTAGAAAACTTCCCTAAGCCCTCTACCTTTGGATGCTGACTTGATTTCTTCCTTCAGGCATCAGCTATGATAGAAACAGATAGTTATCACGGATGGCTATACCATCCAGGCTCAGTCCCTACATCCCATATGCCCCATCCCTGTTCAGGGACCTTTATGAAAATTAGCCAAAATAAGTGGCATTCCTTTTTGTCTAGAAATTTACTCAGAAGATGGTAATCAATTGTGTAAAATCAGATCTGACCACTACAAAAATAATTTTTTCTAACTTCCAGGTCACCTATCAGCTTGCATGTATGTGATGTCATTAGTGGTGATGCCATATGTCAGAAAATACATTTGAAACCATTAACCAGACTTCAAGTGAATCCATTATAAGGCTGGCTAAGACATCTCCCATCCTATGTGCATGTCAGGGTGCACACCCCCACCGTGCCTCAGTGCCCCCTGACTGTCCTCATCTAGCCCCTCTCAGGGCAAGTTACAGTCTGTACGGGTTGCTCATCATTGGCATTGGGGTTACCTCTACTGCCCCGCTCACCTAGGCTGCGTTGTAATCCGCCTCTGAACCCTGGGCCTTGCCTCCGGCCCCTAGCCAGGGGGAGTCTTGGCTGGCCCTCTCCCAGCCCTAGCTGGCTATCCCCAGCTGGTCTCCCTCCTGGGAGCTCCTGCTTCCTCTGCAGTCAGCCCTTCACTGGTTCACCCCTCTAAGCAAACTGTGCTCCTCTATATAGCTGCCGTCTGGGCCCTCACTCACCCTAAAGGCTTCAGCTGGCCTCTCCAAGCCAACTGTGCTGCACTAGATAGCTGCCAGCTGGGCTCTCACTTGCCCTAACAGCTTCAGCTGGCCTCTCTGTTCCCAGCCCCCGCTCAGGGCCTGAGTTCTGTTCTTAAAGGGCCAGTGCAGGGCAGGCGCTCTGTCACAGTGCACTAAAATAGTGATTAGACACAAAAAATGTTTAGAAAAGGGTACCTTACTCCATACCTCCTCCAACTAAAATATTATTCAAAGATGCATCAGGACATCTTGGGGCACACACCTGGAACTCTTCCAGATACAAGAGCTTTGGTCTCAAAGGGATTAGATTCTTCATGTAAATTCCCTAGAATTACAGGTGATAGGATTAGTTTGCATAGTATTCCAGCTGTTCTACAAAACTCCACAGTACAAATTCTCAAACATTACCTCTGCCGTGTACTATATAAATAATCAAGGAGATGGCCACTCATCATCCCTGTGCTATGAGGCTATCAAGTTAACGGACATTGGTATTAACAATGCTCTTCATAGAGTGAGACTTCTTGAGCAGACAATCCATCATCAACCACAAGTTGTCTCTGAGTAGCTCCATCCTCAAAACATTTTTTATCAGCGGAGGAGACCCATTACAGACATTTTGCCACCAAAGAAAAAATAAATTATTGTAAAGGCAGTGTTCATGTAGCTATATCGGTCCCATGACACTAGAAAGACAAGGTGGCTGAAGTAACATCTTTTATTGGACCATCTTCTACTGATGAGAGATGAGCTTTCAGGCTACACAGAGGTATTTTTCAGGTCTGGGAAAGGTACTAACAGTGTCATTGCTATCTACAAGATCGAATAGACATTTACACTAAACTCTCTGTTCGAGCTTTTATTTGATCCAGTGAAAGATATTGCCCCTCAAACTTTATCTAATACAAAAGTTCAACCTTTTGTTCTGTGGGAGGCATTATTCAGAGATCTTCAGAGACTCCTGTTTGATGGGGAGGGGTCAAATCTTTGGTGCATTTCCACCAATACCCTTGATTCCAAGAGTCGTGCAAAATAAAACAGGATGCAACAGTTCTGATCCTGGTCAAGACAATTCAGACAAATGTCTTCTCAAAATTACTGTCTAGTCTTCTGTACAACTTCCAGACTCTCCAGATATAATATCACAGAATCAAAATTAGACATTTCATCCCAATCCAATGTCTCTGTATCTGACAGCCTGGATATTTGCTTAAGTACAACAGACAGAGGCTGCTAACTTCCTGTACTAGTGCAAGAGATCCTGCTGCAAAGTAGAAAGCTCTCCATAAGGAAGAAGTAAAAAATGGCAGCCTAACAGAATTTTGAACCATTGAAGGGCCTTATACCAAACATCCTTGACCGTGTTCTACATTTAAAATATTCGTAAATTCATAGATTCTCGAACCAGAAGAGAATTTTGTCATAATCAAGACTGACCTCCTATATTACACAAATCCAAACTTCCTAAATAAATAATTCCTAAAGTATATCTCTTAGAAAAAATCCAATCTGGGCTCTTTCAATTCCATAAAAGTCTCACCTATGTCAGTTGTGGTATGCCACCATCCCATAGAGTCACTCAGTTTTTGCATGCCCCATGATATAAAAAATAAGGATTTACTGTATGCTTCTTCACCAGTAAGAGAAGCTACTCCAATGTGGAATATCAATACTGTCTGCAAAGCTCACCTTTTTGCACCTCTTTCTAAAAGCACTTGACACTGCCTTACTCTTCTTTGCAATTCCCATTACATTTGCCTGAAAGGTCAGTAAACTCCAAACTCTCTTGGCTGACCCTCCTTAGAGTCTTGCCTAGTGGATGGAGTACTGGAATAGAATACAGAACATCTTCTATTCCTAGCTTTGCAACTGACCTGCTAGGTGACCTTGAGCAAATCATTTTCTCTCTCTGTGCCTCAGATTTATCATATGTATTAAAGGAGTGATGGTACTAGCCTTCTTTGTAAAGTGCTTTGAGATTGGCTTGTGAAAAGTGCTGTATAAGAGTTATGTATTACTGTTTTACAACATAACATTCCACAGAGATCAGGTGATGTTGAGACCTCATTCCTACTTTATTCTCAGAGTTGTGTTGGAATTTCATTTGAAGCAATGTGTTAATTTATTTGTTAAGACCCCACTCCTCATCAGGAGATATGAAACTCTGTATCTTGGGTGTTTCAAGAGCTTTGTTATGCTACCTTGATGGAATAAAAGCCTTTTGGACTTTCTCCTCAGCTTTTTATTGCCCTCTCTGGTGCTTCTAAGCCATCTCTCAGAGTAGTACAAAATAAATTATTCAGTATATATGAATGTGCTATCATATGGTCCTCCAAATAAAGCTTACTCCATTAGAGCATAAGCTGGGTCTTTTCCTTGCTTCAGGAACATCCCTATATGTGAAAATGGCAAGGCAGCTATGTGGAATAATCATCTTACTTTTGTTAAACACAATGCCTTTTAACCTGACAGCAAGATCAGATGCCAAATTTGGTAGGTCACTGTTACACTCATTTTTCAGTTAGTTACAATCAGGGCTCCTCAGTACCACTTTCCAGATAGGTCACTGCTTTTCAGTCACCTAGATTCGACCCCACAGACACATATTGGAAGAAAAGAATATTAGTTACCTTACAGCAACTGTGATTCTTGAGATGTTGGCACAACTCATCTTCCATTCCCACTTTTTGTTGTCCTCCCTATCTGGGATTCAGAGAGAGAACTGAGCAATGGCTGGATCTGGTCTGGACTTTTTACCTTTGGCAGGGGGGGCACAAGGGATGCTGTTGTTCCAGAGATTCTGATCTTTCATGCATGGTATGTATGCACACCTGTAATGAGATCCATACAGGTGAGATTTTGACAAATCATCATTACTATAAGGCGGTTATTCTTTCCAAGCCTTTCCTGCCTGCTGGATCCATACTGCACTTGCTCTGCTGTAATTCCATTGGCTCTGTTGAAAGCTTGTCCTTCCTAGTGCCTTGACCACTGGGGTGTAAGTATCAGTGCCATAACAGTAAAGTGAATATTGACTGTTCCAGTTTTCAGTAAGCAATTTATGAATCTGATAATTTTGTCCTATGTTTTATCATCTACCATTCTGCTGACAAGTCATTTTCTTCCCACCTTCTGTCTTAGTTCATTGCCCACTTTAGCATATAGTCCTTCATCCTGATGTGTGACAACTTTTATTCTTCTGGGTTGTACTATTCCAGACTAACATACATTCCGTCCCTTGTCGTGCATTCTGTCCATTACCCTCCTTTCTACTTCATACATTATTTCATTAACTGGTTTTTCATTCCATGCTAATTTGTTATCCTCAAGATTATTTTTTGTCTTTTATGTCTTATCAACAAGCACAAAAGAACCAATCTTTTTGATCCTCTTCTTGATTTTGAGATGATGAAACAAAGATTTCCAGATGGAATTTTGTAATCTGCAGGTCTGGGATGAATTAAATGATCACAATTGAAGTGTAGCTCCATTGTAACATCTTCCTAGCACCCTAACATATCAAAGAAAAGCACAAATAGAGACATATTTTCTAAAACATTCAAAGCAGATGGCTCATTTCTGTTAATAGAGATTTGAGTTTTTTCATCAAAATACTTGCAAGGATTTCATTCATTTCTACCAATGGAGATTGTTCCCTGAGTTCCATAATTGCCTTGTATCTTCTCTTTCCTACAGGTGAACAAGTTCTGTTGCTGATGGTTTGGTTTTTGTAGAAACTTCGGATTGTGAACCCAAACATCTTGATTTATTTCAGGCCTTTGCCATAACTGGTTTGGCTTATGGCACTGTGTTGAAATCATTGGTCACTTTCCTATTATTTCACCATGCAGGGCTCTTGTTGTTTTTGTCTGCCTTTTGGAAGGCAGACATGCAAGCCTAAAAATTTCTGTGTATGATGAGTGAATAGTTGTCACAAAGTATCCTGAAATATCAATACTGCATCTTTAAAAGCGCCCGCTATTTCCTGAAATAGCAGGCGTGCTATTCTGGCATCCCTGTAACCACTATTCCATGAGAGTTAAGGGATTTGTCAGAATAGTGCCTTATTTTGAAACTTGGCGCTGTGTAGAGAGTACCAAATTTCAAAATAAGCTCTTTGATTTAGACTCAGAATAAGCCATGCAATTTTCACTATACAAATTGCGTAGCTTATTCCAACAGAAGAGTGCTGTCTAGATGCACCCTTACATCCATGAGATAAGTACATATATGGGAATAGCTGAAGCAAGACAGGGTGCATTTTTTCCAGTACTATGAGGAAATTTCACAAAAAATAAGAGTAGCAATATGTTTGAGCATTAATAAGAGTATGAAGTTCTTTTCAGTACTATGAAAATACATTTGTCAGGGGAGTGACTAAAATAAGAGCTGATAAGGGCATGCAGCCAGTGTAGAAAAGCTGTACTTTCCTGGCTGGTAAAGACCATAATTACTGAGAGATGCACCAGGATTCACAGTTCCCGCTCCCAGTAGACTGGCCCAAGCAACCAGACCTCATTCCTCTGCTTGAATGTACAGTATAGCACACTTGAATGTACAGTATAGCACACAACCAGAGATGAATCCAAGAAACAACTACACAGTGGATTCATGTCACATTGGTTGAAAAGGTACATGTGGCTAAAAGAGCACTGTGCATACAGATTATTAGAGAGAGGAGAGACAGAGATTCATCTCATCAATGGGATGGATAGCTGTAATTCATCTGAACAGGAAAAGCAAAGACTGTATTCCCGGGTGATTACTTAAAGAAGAGTTTCTATTTCTGATCAGTTCTATAACAGACTACAAGGGACAAACGAGTACAGAAACTGAGCAGATCTTCACAGTGTACACAGTTAAGTTAGTTAGTTAATGCCTATTACACCTGCTGGCGTGTAGGGCAGCAACGAAGGTTCTCCATTTTTGTCTGTCTTTGGCCATTTTCCTCAGTGTGTCCCAGTTATAATTCATTCTCTTCATGTCTGCCTCAACAGTACACCGCCATGTTGTTTTGGGCCTCCCACGTTGTATAGTGCATTTGATATATTTGTAAACAAAGTCTGTATCTGCTACTGCTCCCTGTTGTTCTTTGTAATGCGACGAAGGAACTGATGAAACACCAGAACAGTAAAGAAAAACTGATATTTAACATATATTGTGAGGTGTGGTCTCTGGTCACTGTTACATATTAGAGAATCAGCTGCTGGAAGGTGTGTGTGATGAAAAGCACAGACACCATCTGGCTCTATTTCTTTATTATCCCCCCTTTTCAAAGTCCCTCCCCTCCTGCAAAAAGGATACAACCAACATAAAATCTAATGAAGTGTGTAGGATCAGAAATTTCACTTGCCCCCAAGTTACACCCAGAAGACTTATGTGGGGGGGAAGCAAGTATTTAAACCAGGGGTTTCACCACACAATCAGCAAACAGTTTTCTCAGGGTGACTGTCTTACCATTTTCATTAGCCAGGGGGAACACTTTCCCTCTTCTGTGCCAGTAATGTCATACACTAAATACCTCACCAGTATGTCTATCCTACTTACCCCTTGGTTTGAATAGCAGTGTGGAGCTATAGCATCATTGAAATTATGTGGTTACCAACCCCCCATTCCTCCCTCTCTCAATCCTGCTTTGTTCCAGAACTGTATTGCAGAGCTGCCAGACCCCAAGACATTTTTAGAAAAGAAAAAACAAGACAAAAAGAAACATGTTTGAAGTTGCCATGTTCTGATCTCATCTTGCCCTAAAGTCACTAACTTCCCTGCTTTTCTTCAGTTAATAATGAGACTGACATTGTACAGTAAAATGCATTAAAGACAGAGACAGACCAGGGCTACATGTATGCACTGTGATACTCACCATTTTGGGGGGCAGAATGTCACTATACATGTTAGTGAAAGTGATGAGTTAACAATATAGTCAAATTCCTATGTGCAAACAGCCCCTACGGCACTGTCAAAGCACCTCAATCCTGTATTATACTACTTCCTGCTCTTCTAGTAATAACTCCCCACATATACACTTCTGTCAGTATACCTCAGTTCTGACCTACAGCAGTCCCTTCTGTTGAAAGCCTGTTTCTCCATTTAACTCAGACAGTATTCCTAAATTTGCCCCTGTTGTTCAGATCCCCACAGCCTTTTGTAAGTGGAGACTGCCAGTGGGAGTTAAAGAGGGTAATAGGTTTGTTATCGGTCAGATCTCTGTAAAAAGCTAGGGATTTTATTTTAAAAACTTTTAAAATCCTGAGCAGAACAACACTGCAATTCTTTTGGATTCATCTTCCTGGAAGATTTTACTCTGTAAACGGGGAGAGTTGATGGAGACTGCAACTTTCCTTCTTTTGTGTTTTCCCTGTTTTTTCCCCCCAGAGTTTGGATTTTTCCCAAGATGAAGGGAGTGAGCTCTGGAAAATGTTAATCTGTGGGATTTGTTCATGGTGTATAAAAATTTCAGAAAGAATGTTTTAAAAATATGATTTCCTGATTGGCTCTGGCAGAAATGATACTGAGAAGCAGCTCTGCCAAAGCAGCCAATATCCCTTCCAACTTCTCAAATGGTTTCTTGTTCCTTTGTTTTGGTTTGTTTTTGCGAGGAGTGTGACGGAAAGTAGATTTTAACCCATGTTTCTTGTAAGAAAAAACCTCAGGAAAGTGAACCTGCCCCTGTGCTTCAGTAATGCAGTCTCTCTGAAGAAACCAAGTGTCTCAGTGCAACAGCAGCAGCTGAACTTAGGTCAGGCAGTGTGTTTGAGAACTTTCTTCTGTTTCTATTTAAAATAATGAAGGGAAGACATGAGTGATAAATTGCGATGATTAGGGAAAAGCTTTGCATTTCCAGAGTTAAATTCATGCCTCGTATCACTCCTTCTGAACGTAGTGGTGACACCATGGCTGAATTTGAACCCTTGCAGTCATTGCTGAACAACCCAGAATCCCATAAACAAGAAACAGCATCTCAGGTCCTTGTGGAAATATTTCCAGACAATATCATTTTGTTTTCTTGCTTTTTCTCAGCTCTTTCAACAGAAGAAAGAAAAACCTTTTGGTTTGTATTTCAACAAATAGCCAAGATTTCTCCTCTTTGATAATATATCAAATCACAGATACATTTGTTTTTGCTGGGATTGCAACCACTAGCCAAACTCTCCACCCATCCCTACCTTCCACGTGCACTTTTTTAGACCTTTTTCTTCTTAAGTGCTCTTTGACAAGCAGTCAGATGCCTCAGATAGACATTCATGGCCTCATCACTGTCTGCTAGTGTTCAATGCTAGGTTTCCGGAGAAAATTTGCTATGCAGCAGTGTTCCATCATGTTTACTTTTATTTTGACCTCCAGAATATCTCCCAATTACACTGCCTTTCCTTTGTTTCATTGTTTCTATCTTGTTGGCACTTTGAGATAGATAGAAAAGAATCTGCAGACCCTCCTCTATCCCACTATACTATCAGTTCAGTGAATTACTTGATGGTGAAACTGAAAGCTTATGACCTACTTTGTTCCTCCATGGGTGTTACAATGCTATCCACAGTTTGCACACTTGATAGGACTGCCATGCTGCTGAACGGTTTTCCGCATCAGTCTTACTAGTACCAAGCATGAATATAGCAGAGTGTGCTGACTTTCCATAGCTGATGTGATCCACTATTTTTTTCTCTTTCCTCCTTCCATACACACATATAGTCATGCATTCACAATTACAGAAAAAAAAACATTACAGCATCTGATCAGCATGTCAGGCTCTGACAAGTATGAATGCAGTTACACCTACCGTAAAGTATTTCTTATTCTGTACCCATTTCTGGACAGTTATTGTCACAGTTGGGCCTTTCACATATCATTCTATATATTTTTGCATATTTATGTTTGATGTCTCTCAGAAAAACATTTGGAAACTACCGTCTCCATATTTAAGGTGTATTGGTTTCAGTAAAAGAAATAAGCAGACATTTGGATTGGTCTGTCCAACCACGTTAAGTGCAAATATGTCTCATCTGTGTTTTGTGACTATCACATCTAAGACAAATTTTTACTAAATTAAATACTGCAACTATCATAAAAGTTAACCATGACATAGCTACAGCAACTCCACAGTAAAGGTAGCAGCAGCTGTTTCATTCTTAGCCTTATTTTAAATTCTTTATATTTTTTGCAAAACTATAGTTAGGTTTTTTATAGTTAAATTTGTCATGATTAATCTGTCTGAAATTAAAGCTTTCTGGAAAATTTCAAGAAACCTGGACAAATTGTTCTTGAGTTTGTTTTGAAAGACATGCCTACATTTCTTTATCAGCTGATAACTTGAAGATAGTTTGCTCTTACTTCAGATTTTTCAGGCATTTAATGTCTTCACTTACATTGTAATACGTTTTTGCGGTAAGCAGAATAGATTTTCAACCTTAACTATGCAAGAACAGTATTTTGATCTTGAGGATAAATTGTGTGACTGTGTGTAAAAGAATTGTTAAACAGATTCTACTCTGTGGTCTGATGACAATGTTTGAAGTATACTATACTTATTGAAGACTGGCTGTTTTGGACAATATTTCCATGCCTTTAGGGAAGACCGGTCATCTAGTGTTTCCCTAGAAAGCTCTATGGCTGAATGCAGAAATGTGACCTGATTTGTGAATCCAGTGTTGCTCTGCCTTTCCACTTAGCAAGTGCTCTTGCACCCTCTTGAGATAAGATAGTGGCAGCTCTGCTGTGTGGGAAGTACAGTCCCTTTTGCTAAAGTGTCTGGCTCAAATTAGATATGGGAGGAACGCAGAGATAAAGGCATTTCTTACTTGACTGGCAGGATTTAATGAGCTCAATGGGGAGAAATGATTGCTCTGTGAACAACTCCGGGAGCTCTGTTAGTTAAGAACTTTCACACGCCTCATATGGCTAATCTCCACAAAGGTGGGACACCTCTTCCCAAAGTAAGCAGATGAGTGAACAGTCAGAATGTACTCTGCTTTTCAAAGAATCTTCTCCCTGAGAAATCAAGTTCTGTTTCTGTACTAAAATCCATTTTAATAATCAGTGGGATAATCCTGCTACTTCCTTATCACCCAGGGGTCTACTAAATAGTAATAGTTAGATAGATAGATCTACAACACTGACTTGTCAACTTGAAAACCACACATCCCATGCATGACTAATAGAATCTGTTATCTGAAAGAGAACACAAGGTGGTTAGGAAGTTTATTAAACACCCAGTCATTAGACATTAGCTTGTTCATGTCAATATTTCTATAAGTAATTATTTTGTAGGAAATGATGTCTCCATTGTACCTTGACCTGTAGATGAAGAGAAGAGCAACAAAGATAATGGACGACATCAAGAGAATCAGATGCCTCAAGTCAGCCATATTAGGAAAGGCAATTAATTTCAGACGAGGGCTTTTAGTAGGAAATAGTAGGGAAGATCTAAATTAGAAGAAATTGGGGGGATGAAATACTGCTATGTCAGGTGTTCACTAAATAGCCAAATCTAATAGATGTGCAATTGACTGAAATTCAGTTGTATTTGGACAAGGAAGAAAAACCTGAAGAATTATGTTGCTACTGGATTATATCTTCCCACTGCTCTGTACAAGGGTGGTTTAGTCCAATCCTGTTGTAACTTGCAGTGTTGCAATACCACAACTATAAATTATGTACACATATATACACTTATAATAAATGTTACCCCAGATTGGCAGATAGGGGGTTCCCATAGAACCTTATGTTCCCCATTTTATAGTTTGCTTAATGTTGTATCCTCTGTGCGCAAGATGCAAAAGCATGAACATGAGATAAATGTTCATCATTTTAGCTTTCCTGGCTTCTGGCTTGTCATATCATCCTCAAAAGATTTCCTAGTATCTAGCCTTCTTGTCCAGCCTCCCTCTCGCCTATCTTTCTATTTCTCTGCTTGTCATCTAGGGTTTCTCCCAAATTATTTCCTATGAAGTGTTAAAATGCTGCTGACCCTAACATTCTGCTCTAGGTTCCTGGGTGCTTCTGTGTCCTCATAAGAAAAAGGATTTTTTACACTCATTAACTACTTAGCTGTTGCTCTCAGCTCCTCTCACTCCACAGAACTTAATCCATTCAGTGTTGGCAACAAAAGAAGTGAGTCAGAACAGCCTGGTTAGAGGGGTAGGATTCTGTCTTTGTTGAAAATAATACCAGCACCCTGTTTCTGTTGACTCAAAGATTATCACGCTTCTCATTCATTAGCAGGGTCAGAGGTGTCCCATTGAAAAGACACCCTGATCCTGCTGACAGGCAACAGGTGCAGCCCCTGCCTTGTCTAAATGGGAACATTTGACAGTTGCCAGCATTCTGGCGAGGCTTTGCAACTCTCACAGCTGGTGCATGTCAGCAGATACAGCTTCAGCACCTCATTTCTTTGAGAGGAGGTGCACAGCCTGGCCCTTCTGCTTCCTTAATTTTTGATTGGCCACATTCCACAAAGCTAGAATTCTGCATGTTTAAATTTTAAACATACCTTTGTAAATACCTAGAACAGTTCAAACTAGTATTCTAGTTTAAACACAGTGAACGGTTGTGCATTTATTCATCTTCACTTCTCTCTTCATTCTCTACTTTTTGGTAAACAGTGACTTCAGAGAAGTGACTGGATGATTCCAAAGACATAGATTAGATTTATATTAACTAAAATAAAACTACTTGTTAGAGCACTGCATTTTTAGATCATCACATTAAGGTTTGCTCCTGTAATGACTGAATGTCATCACCATCTCAAGACTGTTTGGTGGGCTATGTACTTGACACAGTGTGTGCATAAAGTTTCTAATGTAGACGTGTCTGTATTTCAGAAACTTCACTTTTCAGTTCATGCTAATTGGCATCATTAGACGAGATCCCTTCAGAATAGGATGGTACATGTTGCTTTACACACATGGGAGGAGAATTTGTACTGATGTTTCCTTTGTTGTGGACAGACAATCTGTTCTGTGACTAATACAGGACTTCATTCTCCAGGTCTATCAATCTGGCACCTTTTACCCCAAAAGAAAATTAACTTTAAAAAATTAAAGTAGGGAGTATGTACAACACACACACTAAAACTATATAATTAATACTGTTTCAGTTCTCATTGTCTCTACTTTTCATACTAACAAGACAGCCAGCAGGACTATGCCCTCCCAGTGCTCCATTTCATCCTACTTTAGTGTAGTGTAATAGAGTTTATAGGACAGAAGGGTTTGGGGACTTTGTTCAGTGTTCTTTGAGCTTTTACATATTATTGGTTGTTGAGATTCATAACTTATGGATTGGTCTTTGACTTCTCAGGTGCTTGGATCTCAGGCCAACCCTGACTGTTCCTGTTTTCTTATCTCAGATAATTCAGCCCCTTTTAGAACTTGACCAGAATCGCAGCAAATTGAAGTTGTACATTGGACACCTGACAGCCCTCTGCCATGACCGTGACCCCCTGATTTTGCGTGGACTTACCCCACCTGCTTCCTACCACATGGATGATGACCAGGCAGCTTGGGAGAAAGAGCTGCAGAAGATGACCCAGGAACAGGTGAGCCCCTCTCCGGGTCCATCACTAGTAGAACTTCTGAAGTGCTTATACAGGTCTTGCTAATGTGACAGACATGCTGTGAAGTGAATCTATGAGAGGTGAATGCAGCTAGAAGAGGCTTATTTTGCAGCCGACTGCGAGACCGTTACCTTTTAAAACAATAGCAATTTAACCTTTATTAGGTATTGTACTTGTTTTACAGTATTTGTTGCAACTGAGGGCCTATTGCATTCACTTGGCCTTGGATAATATAATTACTCGATAAGAGCCATTCTGTTCACCTGTATATTATCTAAACTTTAATTCTCTAGGATAGAACACTGTGAAAAGTCACTTTTACTTAGTAAAGTATTTTAACCACCTTTTTAATAATCTAATCTAATCCCATGAATCTTAAATATTTTGTAGCTGATAGCATATTTACATTGTAAATTACAGAACAAATTTATTCTTAGGAACCAGCATTTTACCCCATGAATATGTACAGTATTTGTATACTCATTTCTCTGTAGCTACATATTCTAATACTATACATACTGTGTTTTTATTATTACAGAACCTAGAGCCACCACACAAAACTGGAGCCTCATTGTGCTAAGCACTATATGCACATAATTCAGAAATTCAAAAGAATATCTTTGGAAAACTTGGAATATCAAATTGAGGGTGGTTAATGAAGGCATGTCTGATGTGCTCATCGCAGTATGTGAAGGTGTGGGTTTGCCAAGCAATATTAATGCTTAGGCATTAGGGATGTGAAAGACTAGTCGACTATCCAATAAACAAATGCTTATCGGATAGTCAACACACCAGTCAACTAGTCACTTCCCCCACCTTGCTGCCTCTATCAGAGAGAGGCAGCAAGTGGGGGGGAAGATGAGGGATGCTTCAAAGCAACAATGCTAGATGGAACCTGGGGCTAGACCCTGGACTCCACACAGCACTGCCACGTTGAAACGCCACATGCAGCCCACAGTGTTTCAATGCAGCAGCATCATGTGGAGGCTGGGATCTGCCGCTTTGAAACGTCGAGTGCAGCCTAGGCTCCATGGCTCTGCAGGCTCTTTGAAACTCCTCTGCTGATCCCAGGCTCCATGCAGCACTACCACTTTGAAATGCCACAGGGAGCATGGGGCCAGTGGGGGACTGCTTGAGGCCCCCGCTGACCCCATGGTCCCCGCAGCACTTTTGCCTTTGAAGTATAGCAACAGCCCTGAAACTGTTGCTGCACTTCAAAGGCGGAGGCGCCCTTATCATTTAATCAAATCAATTAGCCAATTAATCTAAATTTAACATCCCTATTAGATATGAAAGCCAGGATTGTTAAAAAATTGATGCCTACAGTTAGTCTCCTAAATTCATAATTAGGCATCTAAAATGAGCTGCTGCGTGCTCAGCAATTTTGAAAATCAAGACTCTTTCTTAAGTGCCAAAATACTTGGGAGTCTAACTTTAGACACCTATTTTTAAAATAGTGACCTAATACCTTATGCTCACATCAGAAATTGTGTTAAGACTCCTTTGTGCCCCATGAACTTCCATGTTTATTTTTTTCTCACATCTCCAGACAATTTCTTTCTGGACCATCAATATCTGTGTCATCAGGAAATGGGAACTTGCTGCGTTTTGATTTTTCTTTATTCAGTGAGTTGCAAGAATGAAAATGAAGGAAGGGATGAGGCATGGGAGTGAAATGAAGCCATTATATTGGAGCTTCCGGCATCTCATCGTCTCTTCTTAGAGTTAATGTTTACACAAAGCTCTCTTTATCTAAGACCATCAAATTCTGCTTACTCAGACAGCTGAAGTAGATTAAGCATATAGCCAGGAGAAAGAATGCACTCTTGACATTTACTCTATACATTCTTGTAGCAAACACACACAGTAGAACAGATATGTGGAAATAGACATATCTTGTATAGTGATTCACAGACTTTCTAGCTGCCAGTATATTGAAGTTAATTTTCAGTATGTTTAGCTACAGTTATATCATGTATTTGTAATGCCTTGTCTGTGAAATACATAGAGAGTTTTATGCAGGTAAACATGAGCTCACATTAAATGGGCCTAATGACATCATGAGACTTATATATGCAAACAACAGAACAAAGGATTCTGTTTTGCTTGGTATTTTGTCAAAGGCTATATTATAAAAAGATGGACTAAGGTATGCAATGCTGACAGAGTTAAAACCTTGCCATCATGCGATTAAGCAGATATAAATCTGCCTGATATAAATCTGCCTTCGATACATAGATGTATATGTTCTTTGAGTACTTACTCATGTCAATTCCAAGTGCACTGCACTGCGTGCACAATCTTTGGAAGGCTTTTCCCTAGCAGTCACGTTGGCTGTGGAGCCTCCTGGAGTGGAGTCTTCATGGCCATGTATTATAGGTCCCTGCTGACCCATTGCCTCTTCAGTTCCTTCTTACCACCAGTTACAGTCATTGGAGTAGCTTTCTCTCTCGCATTTGGAAGTGCTTCCCGATGATCTTCCTTCTCTGTCTGTAAACCTACTATATATTTGAGACTGTCTGTCTGTGTGTCCATCTGTCTGTTTATTCAAGAACTCCTCCTAAACTGTAAGAGCTAGGACCACCAAAGTCGGTACTCAGCTTCCTCTTATTATAACTTAAAGCAAGGTCAGGGTTTGGTTGTGCCAGGATAATGGGATGTGCCTGGGATGGGATTTCTTCTCATAAAACCATACAGAAAAGAGACAGACTCACCAGGTAGATAAAAGGGATTGGCTGTGGGCACATTCCACACCTACTCTCACTGTCCGAGTCTTGCCCGAGCCCTGAGCCTCCCACCCCATATGTGCCTTGTAGAGAGAGCGGGGAGGGTTGAAGCTCCCTTCCCTCCTCTTTCCCCTCACCCCCAATTCATTCAGGAACAGCCCAGGTAAGCAAAGGCAGTAAGTCCACACCCCCTTGCCAATGATGAGTAGCCATTTCAGACTGCAGTTTGCCCCTGAGGTAAGGGGCTAGCTGAAGACTGGCAGTGGGTCACTGAGGCAAGGTGGGCACAGGGCAGGGGTTGGCAATCATTTTTTACTGGGGAGCCACTTGAGAAAATTTTGAAGTGGCCCCAGGCCACCGGAAGGGGCAGGACCAGAACACTTCCATGCTTCCCTGCCCACAGACCCTGTGAAGTCTTTGCCCCTGCCTCCCCCCAGAGAGAACAGACAGCTGTTCTGAACAGCTAGCAATTCCCTTTAGGCACCCGCACCCCTGACATTGGGACAAGAGTTCACTCCCACCCCTGCCCTCAGGTCAAACTGAACCAGAGGGTTGGGGGAGCACACGAAGTCTGCCCTGCCCTGCAAGGGAGCGCGCCGTGCTTTGAGTCGCCTGCTAGCTGAACAGCAGCTGGTAGTTGACTCTAAGTGCTGAGCTCATTGAAGGGTGGGAGGAGACTTTATGCACTCTCCTCACCCCCAGGCCAGTCAGGGCTTGGGCACAAGAGGAGTGCGCAAAGTCTCCTCCTGCCCTGCAAGGAGCGTGCGCCTGGGGGCTGGGGAAGCATGAAGTTTCTCGCTCCCTGCCCTCCAGCGTGAGGTGCTTAGAGTCAACCACCAGGGGCCAGCTGTTGACTCTAAGCGCTGCACGCTCCCCTGTCTCTAGGCCCTGATTGACCTGGGGACAGGGGAGCGGCAGGACCTCCACAGGCCAGATAACCCACTTGGCGAGCCAGATCCAGCCCATGGAGGCCCTCTTACCCAACCCACTATGATGAGTTGGAAGTTACCAGAGGGGAAGGACCCCAGAGTTGGAGCACTATGATAGGGCAGTACCCATAGGTGGAGGGAAAAAATAGGTGAGACACCAGCTTAAAGGGGGCACTCCAGGGCTGAATGAGCTAATTCCTGAGTGACTAGCAGGAGGCACCCATGGTGGTGAGTCATGCCTGGTTACACTCCTATTGTTCATGGCAGTAGAGGAGTTTCTTCTGGAGTTCAGGGTTAGAGGGTTGTACTCCCATTATTCCTAATCCCCAAGGCCAAGGGTGGCTGAGGCCTACTCTAGACCTGCAAAATCACAACAGATTAATGGAGAAATTGAAGTTCCATATGGTCTCCCTGGCTTCTATAGTTCCCTCTCTGGATCTAGGGGACCAGTATGTTGTCCTCGACTTGAAAAACACATACTTCCGTGTCTCCATAATCCCTTCCCAGAGATGGTTTCTGTGATTTGTGGTCAGCGACCAGCACTATCAGTTCATGGTCCCCTCATTTGGACTATCAGCAGCACCAAGAGCATGGTGGTCGAGGCAGACTTTCTTTGCAGACAATGGGTGCAAGTCTTCCCATACTTAGATGACTGGCTCGTCAAGAGCTGATCTTGAGCCCAGGTGGAGGAATACATAAACATTGTGCATGCAGTGTTTCTCAGACTCGGTCTCATCCTCAACATAGTAAATTGGATTGTGATCCCCACTCAGAGAACAGAATTTATTGGGGCACTCTTGGACTCTACCCAAAGCAGGGCACCTCTGCCCACTCTCGTTTTCTGATCCTAAGTGCCATCATCAAAGGTCTCTATCACTTCCCCATCATGACAGTGAGCATTTGCCTAAAACTACTCCAATTGGGATTTCTGCATCACCCTCACAATACAGTTAGAAGTGGTTTACTCACTGGGCTCACAAAACGAAGTAGCTGATTGCCTTAGCAGTCTTTTCATGGCCATGAATGGTCTCTGCACCCAGACATAATCAGCAGTATCTTCAAGAGGTGGTGCCCTTCCCAGATAGATCTGTTCAGGACACAGACCAACAGAAAGTGCCAGAGGTTCTGTTTCTGCCTGATCCACAACCTTGGCTCAGTTGCAAATGCCTTTCGCCTCTTATGTGCAAGCACACTGCTGTACATGTTCTCACTCTTTCCTCTCATGCACAAGGTCCTTCTCAAGATCTGGCAGGATGAGGCACTGCTGATTCTCATAGCACTAGTGTGGCCCTGCCAACATTGGAGTGGCCCTGCCAATGTTGTTAGATCTCACACTGGATATGTCCATGTTTGTGCCCATGATTCTAGACTTCATCATACGGGATCGTGGCCACCTGCAGCACCCCAATCTGGAGTCTCTCCACCTCACAGCATGGGCACTCCATGGTTGAACTCCTTAGAACTCCAGTGTTCTAATTTAGTTAGGGGGGTTCTTCTTGGCAGTAGAAAACAATCCTTTCATGCCACTAAGTGGCCAAGTGGAAATGGGATCTCTATTCAGTTCTTGCTGCAATCATCAATCCCCTTTATATTGGACTATTTACTTGAAGCAAAAGAGGCTGGCAGTCTTGTCAATCTCCATGCACCTGGCTGCTATTTACACTTTCCACCCAGATGCAGTGATTTGGTAATCCCATTGTTGGACACTTCCTTAAGGAGCTAGACATGCCGTATCCATAGATCTGGCAAATGATCCTCCTGTAGGACCTCAGCCTGGTCCTCTCCAGGCTTATGAGATACCGCCCCCCCTTTCAGGCCTCTAGCAACTTACTCTTAGCTCTATCTCTCTTGGAAGGTAGGGTTCCTCATGGTCATAATTTCCGCCAGAAGGGTTTTGGAGCGCAAAGTGTTAATAATCAAACTCCTTATACCGTTTTCTATAAGGACAAGTTTCAGTTGCAGCTGCATTCCAGCCTTTCTTCCAAAGGTAGTATCAAAGTTCCATGCAAATCAGGACATCTTCCTGCCAGTGTTCTTCCTGAAGCCACATCCCAGTGACAGGATTGGTCCATTCCCTGGATGTTAGACGTGCCCTGACTTTTTACATCAAGTAAACAAAACTGTTCAGTAAATCAATGCAACTTTTTGTTGTCATCCCAACAAATTTCTTCTTGGATCACAACCTGCATCAGAATGTGCTACAGCCTGGCTATGATACCAGCCCCAGCATTGCAGGAACACTCAGCAAGAGCACAGACGCCATCTGCAGTATCCCTATTCAGGACATCGGTAGAGTGGCAACATAGTCATCTATCCACAGCTTTATGTCACACGATGCCATCACGCCAGGTATGGGGTGATACCATATTTGGTAGAGCAGTGCTTTAGTCTGCAACTTGATGAATTTCTCTGGAGAACTGCTTGGTAGTCACCGACTTGGAAATGATATGAGCAACCACTTGAAAAAAAATAGTTATTTACTTTTGTAGCTATTATTCTTGGAGATGTGTTGCTCATGTTCATTCCAAGACTCGCCTGTTTCCCCCTCTGTTGGAGTATCCAGCCAAGAAGGAATTGAAGATGCAACTGGTTGCTGGGGACTATATACATGGCCATGAACGTACCACTCCAGGGAGCTGCACTGCCATCTTGACAGATACTGCTCTGGAAAAACCTTCCAATGATTATGCACACCGCATAGGCACGTATATTTGGAATGGACTTGATCAACACATGTCATAGAGCAGCAGTTACAAAAGGTAAATAACCATTTTTTTTCACATACAGAGTTGAGTTTTTCACGTACGGAATTTTCAAAAGTACTCATCTAACTCCACTCCTGTGGTAAAGCAGTGACTCCAGTGAGACAAGAGTGATGCCAACATTGAACACTTTCAAATATCTTACCCAAAACAGAGATTTAAATCTGCTTCATATTCTTATTCTATGCAATAGAAATTAAGGCTGAGCTGCCATCCTAAATCCCTTTTTTCAGACATGTATAACTTTCTCATTAATTATAGTTTGAACTGTAATTTCTTGTGCTTATTCTCAACCTAGCAGTGAATATTTTTTGGAAAGTTTATTGGGAGTTCATTGAGGCATTTGGCAAATGAGCACGAATGAAAATGTTTTTTGGCCAGTGAAGACACGTATCAGATGCTTTAAAAAAAAAAAAAAGAGAGAGAGAGAGAGAGAGAGAGAACTCAAAAACAGTTTTGTGTTTAAATTTCAAACTTAGCATATAGGTATCCTTTAGCAAAGATTATCGTTTTGGCAATGTTTTTTGTGGGGGACTCTTAATATTAAAATAAGTTGGAGATGTTTAATATACTGATCATTCACATCCATAATCTATTAATGCATACATTATTTGGACCATTGGCTTAAGAAAAATGCAGCAAGCTCTGGACATCAAGGGTACGTCTACACAGAGGGCTATTTCAGGATACTGGAAGTATCCCAGAATAGCTACCCCACATCTTTTGAACACATCTGCTATTTCAAGATAGGTCTCAAAATAACAGACATGCTATTTTGGCATCCCTGTAACACTCGTTCCATGAGGGTTAAGGGATGTCTCAAAATAGTGCATTATTTCAAAATTTGGTGCTGTGTAGACACCAAAGCTCTTTAAACAGGAGCAATTGAAAGGGCTTGCAGCTCTTGGTCCCACTGGCCCATTGCCTGGGAGCTGCCCAGGAGGTGGGAGCCCTTTCAGCTGCTTCTATTCAAAGGGCTTGTACCTGCTGGGAATTGCCAGGCAATAGGTTGGCAGCAGGGCCAGGAGCTGCCAGCCATGTTATGTGAATTTTAAGTCTCCACCCCAGACAACTGTGGGAGGAGGCTCGCCCCCAGCACCCTCCCAATTGCTCCAGGTCCCTTCTATTGGTTAGAAACCAGGGGGCAGGGACCCCAGGCCAAGCAAAGCTCCCAGCAGGGTAGTTTTCACCCCACCCCTTTTGGGTTGGCCTGTGGCCACTTCCAAAATTTGTGACGTGGCCTCCCTTCAAAAATTAGTGCATGGTAAGGTTACATCACAACTTGCCATATTGGACTGTAACTGTTTATATGGATAAGTCCCAAATCATTCATCTTCTTTATATATAGTCAGAGAAATATAGGGTTGGAATGGACCTATGGACATCGAGAGGCCATCTAATCCAGTTGCCTGCACTGAGAGGGAGGATCAAACCTTAGACCATACCTGACAGGTTGTTTTCCTACCTTTCTTTAAAACATCTAATGATGGGCATTCCATAATCTCCCTTGGAAGCCTATTCTGTCTCTCCTCATAGCTAGAAAGTTTTTCCTGATATCTAACCTAAATCTCCCTTGCTGCAGATTAAGCCAATTACTTCTTGTTCAACCTACATTGGACTTGGAGAACCATCCTCATTATATAGGCCCTTAATATATTTTGAAGACTATTATCAGAGCCTTCTCCCCTCTTTTCTTTTCTCCGGACTAAATATACCCAGTTATTTTAACCTCTCCTCACAGATCAGGTTTTCTAAACCTTGATTATTTTGATTGCTCTCCTCTGGACTGTCTCCAACTTGTCTACATCTTTCTTAAAGTATGGTACCCAGAACTGGACACAGTACTCAAACTGCCTCATCAATGCCAAGTGAAGAGGGACAGTTACCTCCTATGTCTTACATATGACAGTACTATTAATACACTGCAGAATTATATTAGTCTTTTTTGCAACTACATTACATTGTTGACTGATATTCAATTTATGATCCATTAGAGCTCCCCCAATCCTTTTCAACTGTTTTGTCACCTAGCCAGCTATTCCCCACTTTGTTGTTGTGCATATATTTTTTTTCCTATGTGCACTACTTTGCACTTGTCTTTGTTGAATTTCATCTTGTTGGTTTCATACCAGTTCTCCAATTTGCCACAGTCTTTTCAAATTTTAATCCTGTTCTTCAAAATACTTGCAACACTTCCACTCTGGTTTCATCCACAAATTGTAGGAGCATACTCTTTACTTCATTATCCAAGCCATTAATGAAAATATAAACTAGTAGACTTAGGACACACTCCTGCAGAACTCCACTAAATATGCCCCTTCTCCCCCCCCACCCCCCGAATTGACAGCAGACCATTGATTAACTACTCCTTGAATACAGTCTTTCAACTGATTTTGCACCCACTATGATGTTTCCCAAGGGTACTGAGGATTATAAACCACTTTGCTCCCACATACTCTTAGAATGAGGAAGACTTGCTAGGTCTCCCATGGATCTTTTCCCCAATTAAACATTGTTTTCTAGGCTTTACAGGTCCTGCATTTTCTCAATAGGTTAGCAGTAGGCACTGCCTCTCCCCCCAGCACAATCTCTCAACTCCCATTGGCTGGTTCCAGCAAATGGGAGTTGAGAGATTGTGATAAGGAGGAAGGGACAGCCAATGGGAACCATCCAGTGGGAGCTGAATGATTGTGTTGGGGGGTGGGACAGTGCGCAAAGGTGCCCTCTCCCCCCATGCAGAGAGGCAGATGGAGCAGCCACTCTGAGCCCCTGGACAGCTCCCTGCCTGAGGGCCCTAGGTAGGGTGGCCATAGGCCAGACTGAAAGGCTTGGCAGGCCGAATCTTGCCTGCCCCAGCCTAAGGAGTTGCTCCTCTCAATGATTTATTTAATGATAATAAAATTGACTGTTCCAACTATCACACAGCAGAGCCCCATTTGTCACATCGAATTGGGACCAGGGCCAGATCAAATCATCAAAACTTGGATGATCAGGTCTAGAGATGTACTTGAATAGTCGTGTAACTGCATGAAATCTTAGCAGTTACACAACTATTTGATAGTCCCTGGGGCGGGGTGGTCGCCAGTGTGCTCTGGCCCCTCTCTCAGGAGACCTCTGTCACCCCACGCTGCTGCCTGTGTACCAGGTGGCAGCTGGTCCATGAGGGGATCCAGTTTAAAAATCAGCTCCCTATGCAGACCAGCTGCCTGCTGCCCTGCATTACTGCCTCTGATGCAGAGGGAGCAGCACAGGGTGGCAGCAGCTCCTGTCTCAGGGGAGGGTCTGAGCTCCCGGACCCAGCATGAGCCCAAACTGAGCCAGGCTACCTGCCCACCTGGCTTCTAATGCACTTTAAATGCAGAGTGCCAGTGGGGGTAGGTCCTGAACCCAGTGCAAGCTGGGACTGAGCTGGGTGCTGGCCAGCTTGATAAAAAATTTACTGGCGGGAGGGGAGGGAAATGCGTGTAGTCTATAGTATTAACCAATAAGCTTTTGCTTATTGGTTAATCAGTTAATTGACTACTCTATTACATCCCTACTATGGACCAGCCTCTGTCCGCGGTGAGCCCAGATTTGCCACAGACAGAGGCTGCTTCGTGGGATGCAGACCAGCCTCTGTCCACAGGGAGCCTCAAACCTCCCACAGCCAGGGGCTGCTGCTGCAGGCCAGCCTCTGTTTACGGGGAGCTCAGATGAGGCTCTCCATAAGCAAAGGCTGCTTTGCGGCAGCCTCCCCTGCCCTCTCTGATAGGAGGCAACAGAGGGGGAGCAGGCAAGCCCTGGAGCTGGCATACATGAGGAGCCGCTTGAAACCTGGCTCCCCACACATATCAGCTCCAGCTTGCCCCCTTCACCTCCGTGCTGCTGCCTACCAGAGGCCCCAGCTGGAGGAGAGGGGCATCGCCAGGCAGGCAGCTCTGGTGCTTGTGGGAGAGCCTGCTTAAAGCCAGCTCCTCGTGGGCAACTGGCTCCCGCTCCACCTCCCCCCCCCCCCACCTGATACAGAGGCAGCAAGGGGGAGGGTACATGTAGTCCATAGGATTAACCGATAACCCCAGGCTTAATCGTTTACTCGACTGTACCCGAACATCCCTAATCAAGAGAATGGAGACATGCGAGGCTGCATCGCCATCTAGTGGCCACAGGAAGAATCGCCTACTTCTGGCCCCTGTGTGCGCTGGTTGTTAAGTTAACATGGAAAGCTGCAAAATGGAAGGTTGGAAGAACAGGGCTCTGCTGCACCCCCTCATCATCTGTAATGACTGCACATGATAGGACACCTCATATTATAACACTGCTACTCATGACACTCTCACACGGATCCTCCCAGCTGCCTAATCAGATATCAAAATCATGTTGATTGGTCTGTAATGCTGCCATTGATTGGTCTGTAAACCAGGTTCTCTTCAGTGTGCATTTAAAGATAGGTTATGTTTGCCCTTTTCTTTGGGATCTCTCTCACCCTCCATGAGTTCATAAAGATAATGCTAATGCTTCCAATATTGCTTCAGCTAGTTCCTTAAGTACCCTAGCATGAATTTCACCAGGGTCTGTCAACTTGAATACATCTAATTTATATAATCTTTTACCTGTTCTTTCCCTACTTTGGCTTGAATTCCTTCCCCCTTGTTGTTAATAAAGAACTCCACAAATATACTCTCTCAGATCTGTATTCAGTACATACACCAATGGATGATAGTTCTGTTGAAAGGATATTTTGTGGTCCTGACTTCTAGCCAAAACATTTTTGCTCTGGTTTTCTTCTTTTGTGATGTTTGAACTTGTTTCCTTGTACTTTTGGCTCAAGGGCTGAATTACAGTCCAAAAAAATGAAGCCACAACTCAGCAGCCAAATATAGGAGGCTAATGGAAGAACTTGTCTACACATGGAGTTATTCCAGAATAGCTAATCCTGAATAACTCTCTGCGTGGACACTCTTATTCTGAACTAAATATGCCTTGTTCCTGTTTAGTTAATACCACTTTGAAAATGGATGAAGCTAAGCAGGAACAAAACACTCTTTTTACTATTGTTCTTTAAATTCACACCACTCTTAATCCGAATTAACTTAACTTTCAAATGTCGTCAAATGCTAACAATTCAGGAAGTACAGGCCTCTAAAGGTAAATGCGTCTGTAACAGGACCTTGATATGTTAGCCGTTACTATGCCTTTGTGGACATATGTATTAGAAATACATCACACTGTACCCTCGCCAGTGTAGCTGAGATACCTGATCCTTCCACCTTTTCCTCTTAAAAGCTGTTAACCCATGCACAGTTAACCTTCCAGCTCAGAGGAAAATGTCACAGTCCATTCTACCCTCCCTGTGCTCAGCTGGATTTTGTTTCAGGATCTGTGGGTCAAAATACAAATAATATTTTTAAAATTATGAACCACTTTCTTTACTGCTTTTATCTGCCTAACTGCATTTTTTCCTTTGTATTTAAAGTATTCTCATGGAAGAAAGAGGGTTGGTTTTCCAGGTTCACAGAAGAACCCAAAGGAGCAATTATTCACATTTTGGAATTTTAATTAGTTTTGTAAATAACTTCAAATCTGGTGCATTAAATTCAGGCCTGTCCCCTCTAATATTCTCTTCAGCCTCAATGGGAAAAAATTAATCCTCTTGAATGTTAATAACTCTAATGTGATTAGGGTGGGCACGTTAAACTGAAAACCAAGGGAAATGTACCTACTCTTTTACCAATCAGATATTTTTAACATAAATTGTTTAGAATTCATGTATATATTATCACTTTTTTAGCAGCAGCTCCTGTTGGCAGAACCTAGTCCAGCACTGGTGGTAGCTGTGGTTAGAAGCTCTATGCTTCATCATAGCCAGTGTTCTTAGTACCCTACTGGGAAAGGCTGGGACAAGAATACTGTGAGCATCCTACACAACTTCTTGGGGCTTCTCTTGAGATGAGAGATTAGAACAGAAGTAGCTATAAAGTTCCCATAGAGCCAGCACATACTCAATGACCTGTAGACTCTATTATAAAAATAGATAGTGGAATAGTGTCTACTGATATACCACGTGGTTCAGTGGGACAGTGCATGAAAAGCACCTTTGCACATTCTCACATAAAAATAGTTATGTGGCTGCTGGAGACTAAGGCTGTGTCTACACTGGCACCTTTTTCCGGAAATGCTTAAAATGGAACAGTTTTCCGTTAAAGTATTTCCGGAAAAAGAGCATCTACATTGGCAGGATGCTTTTCCAGAAAAGCTCTTTTTCCGGAAAAGCGTCCGTGGCCAATGTAGACGCGCTTTTCCGGAAAAAAGCCCCGATTGTCATTTTCGCGATCGGGGCTTTTTTGCGGAAAAGACTACTGTGCTGTCTACAGTGGCCCTTTTCTGGAACAGTTTTCTGGAAAAAGGACTTATGCCCAAGCGGGAGCAGCATAGTTTTTCCGGAAAAGCAGCTGATTTCTTACAGTAAATCGTCACTGCTTTTCCGGAAATTCAAGGGGCCAGTGTAGACACAGCCCATGTGTTTCTGAGAAGTTAGTGTCTTCCATGCCTAAGGATGTAGCTTCATTGTAGTAACATGAAATCAACCTTACTCTTGAAGGGCAATGGTCCTTATTAATAGATGCCATTGGAATGCCATATAAACCTTTGGTTTAACCACAGATTTTCTGAAATTATAATTAGAAACAGTTCCTAATGTTGAGTTAAAGTAGTAAAATTCCAGTCCAAGTCTAATGAGAGGCCCAAGGCCTATACCCTGGATTTATGATCATATGAGATATCAGAAACCACACTAAATTGGGCCTGGTTAGAACCAGGATAAGGCACAATAAAGGAAAAACCAGGGAGCTGTCAGCAAATATGTTGTTGATTAATTTGGTAGGACACATTCCCTTTGAGTCAGTCCTGAATCAATGTCCCCAAATGTTTTAAGGGGCACTGTGCTTCTGGATATGTCATCTATTCGTCAACTCAGGCCTGACAGCCTATTGTCATTAAACAAATTAGGTTACTTTCTAAAGAGCGGAAGTGCTAGGCATTGGATCCTGGCCTGCAGAAACAGAAATTCCAACATGAATAATTACATTTACCTAGTATTTTTTCATTGGATATACTGTTCTTTCATCTCATGTCTTGTTGTATAGTATTGCTATGTTTTGTTGGACGGGCACTGCATTTCACTTTAAAGGTGGCTATATTTTAAGTGGTGAATAATTGATTCCTTTTTATTTGTGTATAAAGGTGTTTAACACTAAGAACCTTAATAGATCTTACATTGATGTTTTATAGTTCAATTTTTGTTTTTCCTTATTTGTATTTTTATAAAAAGGTTATAAAGGGACATTCAATCATTAAAAGAAAAGATTAAATATGTAGCTATAGTGTCTACCAGCAGAGGTTGGAGGGCAGCAATGGAAGTGAGAACAAGACACAATGTAAAATAAAACTGCCATATTAGTAGTGGTAATCACTGATCAAGTGATAATTGAATTACTGTCATATATTGTATTTAAAAGCCTCAAATCCAACTAATAAAGAGTGACACCCCATTATAGTAAAGGGGATTTGTTTGGTTTTGTTTTACTCAAAACCAAAGATTCTAAAATGAAGATGCTTGTAAAAAGCAAGGTGATTTTTTTAAGTGGGAATTTCTCTCTAACTGAAGAAAAGCCTACCTGGTAAAATAATACTTCTGCACTTGGAGTTGTAGCATGTAATCTCTTTGCCTCCCTATGATTGCATGGGGCACTGATGGCTGTGTACAGGGAAGAGAAGTCTTAGGAAAATACATCTTAGTTTGCATTGGAAATCATTGTAGCAAGGCCTGGTCCCCTTCCATCTCCACTACAAATAGCTTCAGGAGCATTCAGGGTTTCCTACTTATCCCTTTCTTGCTCATTCATAGAATAGGAGGGTAGAGAGATGATATTCCATCTTGGTTGCACTGGTTATAGCCTACAATATCAGGTAGATAAGAATTGCTGCATTCCTAGAGCACAATGTATGTCTTTAACTGAATTTTAATAGCAGTTAAGTTTCAGAATAACAAAATTCATTCACTGAATAGGAATTCCAGTTTTTTAAAATATATTCTGTACTTACTATTTATGCCTTTCATGGCACAGGATACCAAAGCACTTTATACATTAATTTACTATAACATTTCAACATAACATATATTATTAATGAATTGTGAACATATAAAACATAAATATATCGTAATATACATCCTCTGAAAAATAATGAAAGCAAGAATAAACATAATTTATATAAAATTACTGTATAAACTACCTTTTCTTCATTCAACTCTTCCCTTAAAATCTACCATTTCTGGAGATTCTATTAGAAATTAGCCAACAAAAACGTAATTATTTGGTTTTTTTTATCTTTATTCTATTCTGCTTTGCACTAGCCCTTACTGAGCCACTACATTATTTTACCTATTTTACCCTCTCACGCTTCTCTGTCCTGTTTCCTATTAGCTTGTTATCTTTCTTCTTTCTACCCATTATATCTTTTGCATTTTTAGCTTGTAATTTCTTTGGGCAAGGGTACTGTATTTTAAGGTTCTAAGAAATTATAAGTGTAATGTGTAACTTACACTTAAGTCACTCTAGGATTTGATCTCCTACCTCTGAAATGTTTACTACAGCAATTCAGGTGTGTCTCATTATTTGTACAGAGAATACATAAGTAGGTTAAGCAAGTTTTCCCAGTCAAGAGGGAAATTAACATATGCAAGTTAGGGACACTCAATTAATTATTGCTAACCTTTTTATTCTTCTTTTAATCCTCCAAAATACATTAATTACTAAGAACAAAAGCTATTTCTGATATTGTCAGACCTTTATGCACACAAAAACAATGAGTAGTACTGTGGCACCTTAGGATACATCTACACAACATAACTGCTTGTAGTGTAGACGCAGACTATTTCAACATAATGTTGAAATAATGTCAAGCTGGAGGACTTCTTACTCTACCTCCCATAAATCTCATTTTACAAGGAGTAAGGGAAGTCAGAGGAAGAGCACTCTCTTCCTCGGACTTCCTCCTGTGTAGATAGCGCCAAAAGCCGAAATAAGCTGTTTCGACTTAAGCTATGCAATTGATGTAGCTCAATTGATGTGATATAGCTTATTTCAGCTTTAGCCCTGCTGTGTAGACATGTCCTGAGAGACTAACAAAACAAAATGGTCTCCACTCAAGATCATCTCATCTGAAAAAGCGGGTTTTGCCCACAAAAGCTTATGATACTATATATATATATTTTTGTTAGTCTCCAAGGTGCTACGGGATTCCTCATTTTTAAAGTTACAGATTAACATGACTATCTCTCTGAGACCTTTTTACACACAAGTGCAGTATACGTTATTTAAAATGTACATAATTTACTAAAAGGGTTTTATGTGATTGGTTTGGATTATAATGTAGATTCAGTTGTGTATCTACACAATCAAATTGGTTTTGAAGAGATGTAGATGTTGAAGTGTGCTTTTTCACTTTTTGGATAAGATGTGGTATGGTTTGATTTACATCTAGTATGTCCTTTGTTGGGGGTATATCAAATAGATCTTTTCATTTTTCACTTCTGTGATCCTAAACACATCTTCAATAACTACAATATGTCCTGATCCAAATATACACAAACTTGGGTAGAGAGTCCAGATCCAGATGCTAATATTATGGTCGCAGGCCAGTCTGTTTCAGTCCCTTTAGAACAGTGGTTCTCAACCAGGGGTACGTATACCCTGGGGGGATGGAAAGGTCTTCCAGGGGTACATCAGTTCAGCTATATATTTACCTCCTTTCACAACAGGGTACATAAAAAGCACTAGGAAAGTTGGTACAAAAATTTAATGCAGACAAAATGAGAACATAAGCAATATTTCAGTAATAGTGTGCTGTCACACTTTCATATTTTTAAGCAAGTAGTTTCTAAGGGAGGTGAAACTTGGAACATGCAAGACAAATCAAACTCCTGAAAGAGATTCAGTAATCTGGAAAGCTTGAGAATCACTGCTTTAGAATATCCTGTGGTTGATTTTTCTTCTTTTCCCTTTTGCCATAATTGATGGCCTATGCTCTATTTTGTTTGTCCACAGCTCCTGCTCTCCTGTTTTAAATACAACTCTCTTGTTTGTTTTTCTGCCTTTGATATTTACACAGGATTAGTAATGGGAGGAAAGTAACATCTTATTTACTGAGAATCTTAGGGGTAAACTCCCTCATAAAAACAAACTTTAACATTCTCCAACAAAAGGAGTCTTATTGCAGGAGGGGAAGGGAAAAGGTCACTGACCTATCCATGACAGTGCCTCATCCACTCAACACACATTTAGTTGAGAAATACTTTGGAAGATGCTGCAGAGGTATCCTCTCACTTAACTGGAGACAGAAGTACAGTGCAAACTAATCTCTTGGTAACATATTTCTTATTCTGTAATGCAAGTTGTTGCTCTGAAACCAGGTGGGGAATAGGAGAGAGTTTGAAACTGTCATGCATTATCTAAGGACATTGATTCTCTACCCCACTCAGAGATGTAGTCTCAGTACAGAAACGTCCCCTTTCTTCATGTGGAGACAAAATATAAATAGTTATGAAGCTATTTGTTGAGGTTCCTGTTCATTCTCTTCCTCTGGTATCTATTTTGTACCTGTCATCACCTATACTCACACAGGGCCTTTTACCCTACTCTGTCCTTGGTCAGTTCCATAGGGTAAGTGTGTAATTCTCATTATGTCCTAGGCTGGGGAAAAGAGATTGAACATTTACATGTTCTTGTGCTTCTTTATCACCCCAGGGAAAGGGAAAGCTGAGCAAAGTTAGCACTATTTCCTTCTGCATTCAATACACAGATGCTGGGAGCCCAGGGACAACATTTGATCAAGGTATCCGACATTTCAGAGATTGTTTCCCCAAAGCTTGAGATTGCTGAACCTCTAGATTTATCTGGTTATAACATGGAGTACTGGACACTCCTTGCTTATTAAGGAAACGTGCTGAATGAGAGCTCAGTTTATTCTGATCCCAGCTATTCCCAGCAGAAGTCACTATAAGAAATAGCAGAGAAGTGATGGTTACAGGAAAGGTAACCAATTACTTATTAAAATAAACCTGTGATGCTGAAATCATGTAGAAAAAAATAATATTCTTGTCTTTAGCTTTTTTAGAAGTCTAGTATCTAGTATTTTTCTAACCTTCATGTTTGAAGTGTTGTCCATGCAGCAACTACTAGCCTTACATTTGTGTGTATTTAAAATATTTCACTGTGTCCCTCCTCCAAGACCTTTTTTTGTGTACAGCTTGAATGGAACCATACAAGGTTGGTCCTGCTTTGGGGAGGGAGCTGGACTGGATGACCTCCTGAGGTCTCTTCCAGCCCTAGGATTCTATGATTCTAAGGTTTATGCCTCTTTTCTCCTAGGTGAAGAGGTTCTGTTGAATTCTTGATTATTCTATTCAGAATATAGTGATTTATCTTTGAAATAGCAAATAAATGTATAATTTAGAAAGGTGAGAAAATGATCAGAAATTAGATTTCTTCTTTTCCGAAGTGAATGTAGAGCTGAGAAAAGTGTTAAATTGACAACACTGGAGACCAAAATCAGCTGGTGTTCCAGAAGCAGTGACAGGTATTAGCTTTCCTACATAGCCCACTGCATAACCCTGACATGGAGGAATTGATTTTAGGGATGAGAAGAGACTTCAGCTTTCATTTGTATGTATTATGGTGCTTAGCTGTTCTCAAATATTAGACACTAAAAGCAGTGACCTTCCATGGTTTTGAAGGATTCCAGTCTATTTGGCTAGCCTGTTTTTGCTGTATCATGTTGAAGACAGACAGGGAACCTTTTACTGTCAGTGACCTCTGGTTGCCAAAGACAACTGGGTCCTGATGATTACTCTGCAAGGTTGCACGATAAAATTTTCAAAGAACCACCCAGATTGTACTGTCCTTCACCTAAGAATGTTGTCTGAATCATCATTGTAAAGAAGAAATGTTGCAGGAAATCCCTGCTGGCAAAAAAACACTTGAGTCTTTTTCAGTGGACAAAAAATGGAAGAGAAGTTATTCAAAAAACATGAATGGTCTCACCCTTCCTAGGTCTTTGGGAACAAAATCAATATCTGATCAAAGAAAAGTTCAAGAGGGTCATCCTTATAGTCATTTCATTTCTCTTAGAGGTAGAAAATTGCCAACATGTTCTGGACCTTATGGTTACCACAGGTTGAACCTCTATAGTCTGGTACTCTGTGGTCAAGCAACATCCGTGATCCAGCATGATTTTAGTTGAGCCAGAGATCCACTTATCATGGGTAAGGCCAAGTTTCATGTGGTCCACCAAAGTCTGAGCTGCGACCACCCCTCTTACTCTTCTTTGCGCCCCTCACTGCCCCAGGCTATGACCATAGGTTGGGGCAGCTGCGGAGCCTTAGGCTGGATCCAGACATGGAGCCCCCAAGCTGAAAACCGAGATCCTGGGTAGCAGAAGAAGTTCCAGGGACCAGGACTGGGACCCTGGGGCCAACATTGGAGCCCTCAGGTGGCAGCAGGGACACCGGAAACAGTGCCACACTGGGTGTCAAGCCCCTGCACCCATGCCCATAGAGACCCATTCACACTTGCATTGACCTCCAGTGGTTTGGAAAATTTTTTGGTTCAACATCAGTCAGGTTCCAGGGGTGCTGAACTAGAGGGGTTCAATGTGTACTTAGATTTAAATAAGGATGTATCGAATGCAAAAGACAGTTTTCAAGTACATAAAAGGAGGAGGGTGAAAAACTGTTTTCTTTAAACTCTGAGGATAAGATAAGCAATCTGCTTAAACTGCAGTATGGGAGGCTTAGGTTTGACATTAGGAAATACATTCTAATTGTCAGCATAATTAAGTGCTGCAACAAATTCCTTAGAGCAGCAGTGGAAGCTCCGTCATTGGAAATTTTTAAGAACAGGTTAAAAAGGCAACTGGCAGGAATGGTCTAGCTATTCTACTTTGAGTGCAGAGGACTGGACTAGATGACCTATTGATATCGCTTCTAGTCCTACACTTGATTGATTAAATAATTAGATGAAAATATAACACTAGCAAGAGATACCTTGTTCACCAATTCTGGAAGATAGCTTCTGCACACCTTTATACTAGTCCCGCTGGTAGCAAAGTCCTAGAAAATCTTAGGGGGGAGAGATGTTCAGTTACCCTAACAACCCTAATGCTGGCCCATCTCTGTACTTCTCAACTCTTTTGTAAAGCCAGTCCTGGCAGGCTAAGAATCAGAGCTCAGATCATCACCTTCAGAACCAGAGTCTCTTGTTCCATTCCACTTTGGAAGTTCTCTCTCTGATACCGAGGCTCCTGACACAATTTAGATCCATACCTGCAGTGTGATGAAATCAGGCTCAAGTTAGACCCCTTTCCTTGAGATTGCTGGTGTACCTTATTCATCTATCTACATCCGTTTTAAAAACTAATCCAATACAGCTACATTTGATAGCTATTTTGATCTATCATAGCCTAAGGTAGACCACTGTCTTTATATCCCCTTATTAGCAGGTTCAGGTGGGGCTTGATACTTTTAAAGCCCATGTTCCATTATAAAACTTCTGTTGCTGAATATCAATGTGGTCCTTAAATAGTGGATGAAAGCTCCTGTTGAATTCACTTCTTGTAGATTTGACTGTCTTACATGACAATTTTCTTTATGACAGTGGCATCAGCTCACAGTGAAAGAGAACTTTAGGGTCCAATAAGTGATTTGCCTTTGTGACAGTCAAGCTGGATAGCTGCAAAAGAGTGGTGGAAGGCAGGTATGTTAGCCCTAGAATGGTAAAGGTCCTTTTTCCTATGAACTGAGAAGAGGTTACCTCAAGTCAAATAGGGACACATGAGTCCAATTAAGTGCTGCCTGAGACCTTTAAAAATCCTTCCATTGGTGAGAGAGGTAGAAGACAGACAAGCTGCTGCAGGGAGAATGTCCATTGTGTTTCCTTCTGGGGGAACAACTAAAGCTGAGTACCTGTGTAGGGAAGGACTGATACTCTGGGGCCAACAAGAAGACACCACCACCTAGTGAGGGGACAAGGAAAGATATCCCTCTGTGGTTTGTATTTGTAAATTGTGGGGGGGGGTTCTGTTTGCTGGAGGAGTAAGCCTTGAGCCTGCCTGAGGCAAAATATAGAGAGGAAAGACAGACTCTGTCCAGAATTAACCTGTTTTATCCCAAGCATCACTACTGCCAGAGGGAGAAGCACAAAGTGTGGGAAGACAGAGCAGTTGCTTTAACATGAGATGATATGAACTGATATGGTGATATTCTTCTCCAGAATGATGATGAAGTTCCAAAAACATCTGAAAAACAGATGTACAGACTTCTCTGCCCATGATGATTTACAAAGCACTATTACATGTATTTGGCATTGCGGGGGGGAGCGGGGGGAGAGAATATTATTGTAAACTCTTCATGCTCCAGAACTAGTTTCCAAGGTAGAAAAACCCAAACATCCCTCTCTCTCAGAATGATTTGCCTTATTTCATGAAGTCCCGTGTTTTCGGTTACATTTGTTCAGTTAGATTCGTTCTTTGAGGAGATTACTCTCTAGGAATGAGACTTCTGAGACAAGCAGCATGTTTATGAAAGAGGAAATGATTTAAAACTTGTGATTCTACTTCTCTGAAAATATCATCTTGCAGAATTCTCATTTATCTATACACTTCCCCTCAGATTTGGAGTTTACCTCTGTTTGAGGGTTGGTTTTTTTTTTAATTATTATTTTCTGTTGATCACCTTGAACTGTTTAACGGTTTCATTCTTTCTGGAAGCTTCATTCTACACTCAGTGGATGCATTTGACTGAAATGGCCAACGGGCAACATTTATACTCTGTAAGTAGCAGTGTACGACATCCAGTAGGGATCCTGGCTCATGTATCCCCCCTGATAATACTGCTTTTAAAAAAACTTAGCTAGGAGAGTTTTGCTCATCTTGCATTGAAAAGCCAGAATCCATGAATGAAAATCCTGCAACGATGTTGTTTCTTCAGAGAAGCAGAATTATGTACGTCATTTTCCCTTTTCTCTTCAGGTTTTTCTTTCCCTCCATCTCCCCCACCTCCATGCATGTAAACACCTCTGATTGCTGTCACTATGAAGATTTTACTCTGGCATGGGGAAGCAAATAAAGCCATGCCACCAAGTCAGTATCACTATCTGTGCTATTCTATGAATGTGCCAGTATTAAGTGCTTTATTATAGTGTCTTTGGAGTCTGGTTCGGTTGCTAGAATTTCACTAACCTGAGGCTTAAGGCAGCTCCTGAAGCCAAGTCACTTGCCTCGCAATTTAGTGCTGCTTCTAAATCACAGTCCTGCTTCTTCCATCCCTTCTTGAATACTGGATGTCTCCTAGCCTTTCACATGGCACTCACCAAAATCTTTTCCATTTCACTATTACAGCCAGGCTGTTATCCAGCTACAAGGGCCAAGTTAATCACATATCCAACTGTTTCTAAGCCAAGCTGAGTTCCTTCTAAATTCCCTTCCTCCTTCCTTTTTCCTTTGAGAGCAGTTACAGAGCCCAGAACATTCCCCTCTGTCTTCTCCACCCACTTCCCCAGCTCATGTCATTTTGAGAGTCATGATCAGGTTGCTTTTGCATTTGTGATTTTTGGCAAAAGCCTCTCTCAAAAGTATATTACATAATCATTAACCTTACAAAACTGTTGTAGTAATATTTAATAGTGTTAGAAATCCTGCATTTTGAAAGTAGAGAAACCGAGCTACAGACACTGCAAAGAACGGTAACGTTTTATTCAAAGCAATGTCCTGAAAAGCATCAGAAATGCTGAGAGAACTTTATCTACCCATAATAAATATGTTAGTCCTAGCAATAAAAACAAAATGTAAATGTTTTACATTTAATCATATAGTGGTTATCTTCATGATCATACTTAATCACAAATAAGAACAAACTTAAGGTCCTCATTTCCCTCTTTTTGTTAAGATTCGCTAATTGCACGTGTCATTACACACAGAACTAATTAGAGAGTTTGCCTATAGAACACCTGTTAAACATTTCATGAAATATAGCACTTAGTTGAAAAACACATTTTGGAATCTGTGCAATACATAAGGCCAGGGTTTGAGAATCCATTATTTCTTCTAGCCAACTTCTGATTGCAATTATAATACTGTAATGCAGAGTAATTGAACTGGAAACTTACAGGATTTTAACTGAGAAAATTTGGTCCTCATTGCACAGTCTGGACAAGGCACAGTGAATAAGACAGGAGATGTACTCTCTAAACAAAATAAGTATTTAATTTCCATACAGAAAATAAAATTTTGATTTAAAGTGGCTGTACTATGTTCAACATTCCTGTTAACTTCTGGCTTCAGAATTTTTTTCCCCTGTCCTTTTTGTGCACTGAATGAGGATGGTGTTCTGCAGAAATAATAGTACAGTATGTAGTTTAAAGTCTACGCAAAGGGACAGTTCGGTTATGCAAACAATTGTAATTTTGACTTTCTAACATTTGGGCACTTAACGATGCATCTTTGATATTCTCAGTTTTGGGTTTTTAATGAAATGTATATTAAAGAGAAGCACATTTTTTCAACATATATTCAACAAATAAAAACACTTCTGGGCTGGAAGCACTGAGACAAATTTCAGAAAAATGCAAATTACAATGGCCAAGTTCTAAATCTTTTAAGCAAAGGGGTTAAAAATGGCTTTGTAAGTTTCTTTCTTTGCTTGATTTCCATTCTTGCTGTCACAACCCACGTCAGCAGGAGCCAAGAATACAGTAGAAGTCTGTGTGCTGCAGTTCCCAAGGTGGAGAATGTAGGAATTACAGAGACCCATCACTCTTATAGTTGGGGTCAGTGCAAGACTATTTTTTTTCCTCACAGATTCTTACCTCCTTGCACTGTGCCACCTATTGACAGTGCTAAACATTCATAACTAATACCACAGATGTAGTTCCTACTTCAACAGGAACTCCTCTGGCTCGCAGAGGATGGGTTAATTTGCTCCCATATTGCTCTAGGGGCTTGTCTACATGGGGAAATTGAGTGTAATAACAGCTATTGCAAACTAAGCTGTTCCGTGACAGCTCCCTCTGTGGATACTGTTTCAGAACAAAAATCACTTTATTCCAGGATAATTGCTGTACTCACAAATCACAGTACTTATTCTGGAATAAAGTGACTTTTATTCTGGAATAGTGTATCCTCTCAAGGGCATTCAGGGAGATATTGCCTAATAGCTTATTCTGCAATAGATCTTCTGGTCTACTTCCCTAGACAGAATGGGAGTGTTACAGTGCTAGTCATCCAAGGCAAAAGAGTAGAGCAGGGAGTGGGGAGCTCAGGCTCCTCAGGGCTCTCTAACAAGCATGTGGAGGAGTAACCGGAGAAAAATATCAATGCTAGTAGTTCCCAGAGTGTTACACTGCAGCAGGCTTCCTCCCTAAAGCTGATGCTCAAGCCCAGATTTTGAGGCCTCTGAGGCACAAACTACATTTATGCAATTTGCTTATAATGCCCTCTATGAAGGGGTCCTGAGGCCCTGTCAAAATACAAATAACATTGGTCTAAAGTGTGATTTTTATTTTATTTTTTTGGCAGCTTCATGGTGAGTTAGAAAAGGCTGAGAAGGACAGCGCTGAGCTGCAGGAGTTTGCCAATGCCGTACTACAGCAGATAGCAGATCACTGCCCTGACATTCTGGAGCAAGTTGTCAACGCACTTGAGGAGTCGTCATGACGTCAGCTGCTAACCCAAACAGAGCAGCACACCCGGTGGCCAAGCCCAGGCAGTCCAAGAAGTAATGACCATGGAGAGAATTGTGAAAGAAGGACAAAGGAACAGGAAATTTTGGTGCACCTTTTACAAAGAAAGAAAACTTTATAAAAGTACATGCTATCTTGGTTCTTCCAGCCTATGATTACTGAATTATGTCTGCATTCATCCTCTCACTGCCTTTCTACTTTGGTATCTGCTGCCCAGCTAACTTTCTCTTGCTGGCATTGAGGCTTTTGGATATGTCTAAGCCGAGACTTGCTGAGTCCAGTGAGCAAGAAGAGGGCTTTTGGACATGAGTGGCTATGATTTTTCTTGAGGTTGAATGGGGGAGCATTTGTCTTTTGTGGCTGTTTTCTTTTCCCATATAAACTTAAAGCCTGAATTTTTTCATAACTAAAACTGAGAGGACACTGATAAAGGCCCAAAGATGGTCAGCATCATCTAGCTATCTCAGGATTTGCCTTCTATCTCTAAATTACTGATTTCTTATGAAAAGGGAAAAGTCTTCTTCTGTGGTCCCACTGGTCACTTCCATGCATTAACTGTAGGCAAGATAGGCATTCTTTTTGGCAGTTCTGTTTACTAGACTGGCTTTTTTCGGTATCTCCTAGTTATTGTGCATCATAGTGTACCTCATCTGTATCTCGTAAATTCTTCTTCCTTCAAACAGGCTCTGGGCAGCAGGGCACCTCCTTTACTTGACTTTTCTCCCTTACTATTGATAATTTTTCAGGCAGTGACTTTGTGACTGCTAATTGCCAGGAGAAAGTTGCAAAAGGTGTGACTTTTTTAGAGTGATTTATGCAAACTAGTAGAACAGGCTGTGTGGACACTCTAATTTAAATCAGGTTTATTTTTGTTATCTTAAGAATTGTTTGACGCTAAACTGAAATAAGCCATTCTTAAAATAAGAGTATCTTCACTATGCTTTCCAGTGATTTAAGTAATTTGGTTTAAAATCATATCATTAGTTAAACCTATGCAACTTTTGTATGTATACGAGACCTTAGTCATGAGCTCATCCACCTCTTACCTTTACTAAATCGCTTGCTTATAAGTGATGTGATCCCACATAGCTGATTTGTTAGCAAATCAGATATCTGCATCATGGCTAGGACTGATTGTTCTTTCATGCACTTTGCACTAGCGTTGAAGACATGGCTTTGTTACAAGTCTTCAGTGAGTTACTTGTGAATACTCATAGGACAGAACTTCTTGGCATCATCCTACATGCCCCTTAAAGGAATTCTCCCCCCTTTTGAATTTTGGTGCTGTCGTATTCAAAGTTGAAAAACCAGAGTCTTGTTCCATTAAAGAGGGGGGGGGGAGGAGGATTTGGAAACAAATATCATAGTGCATAGACTGCTGACTCTTCAGCTGCTTTCCCAGGTTTGCATCAGTAGTCAATATCTTGACTTCCGGTGCCTCAGCTCTATTTTTAACTGATCTTTCAAATTCTAGAAATACCTGATATTAAATGTGCATAATCCAAGCCTTTAGGGCAGCCTCTCAGTAGATCGCTTTCACCATTTGGACCCTACAGGGTAATTTCCTGTCCCCATCATTACATTCTGAGCCTACATCACACAGCCCTTTCACTGCCCAAAATGCTGTAGTCCCTGTCAGCTAACCCCATTTCCTTGTCTTTCAAGTCTCAGAGCAGTTTTGTCCTCTCCTTTTTCCATTTTTAGGTTAACTAAGCCATCTCGATACAAAGATGATTGGCACAGATGTAAGAGGCAGCACTCACCCTGCTCATTTCTAAAAATAGCACTGAAGGTCAAGGCAAGAAAAGGCATTCCCATAACATACAATGAATAGCTTTAAAGTAAACCATGTCTAAGTTCATTCTACCTTTCCTGTTATGAAAGGACATAGTGGAACATCCATTGCCAACAGCAAGCCATTTAAAGGAATTCAATCCTCTCCTCTCCTTGGAATAAAATAAAACATTTTAGGGGGAACTGGATCAGTAATCTTGGTGTTAAGTGGCAAGATATGTCCCCTCCTGAGTTTCCTAAAATGTTCATATTTATTTGTTTTGAGCCTTTGTTGCTTTGCAAATAAGGAAATACAGCTTTAGTTCTCACTGGAGTAATCTCACAGGCAGTGTCTGATGCTTTTTGTCACAGAACAGGAAAGGAGTGGGAACCTGGCTGTTTGCAAGGGTGAAACATCATGTACCGGAAGGCATGTAGACAGTGACTGTACATACCACTGAACCATGCCTCATACCAGAGCCACTCCTTTGGCCTTATTATTTGAGTCAGCACATTTTGGAAGAAGCTGTTTTGAACTCTTCCCTCTTGCTTTTTCTTCATCACTTGTAATGTACTCACTTTAGGAATTTTAATGCTGTCTATAAACCTATCACAGCCATCATCATAGCATCTTCCCACCACTTCCTGACTGTCCCACTAGCTTACATGGTCCAATTTGCAGCTGGCCTCGTTCCCTGCTGTAAAACAATCCTCTTTCTGTGAGAAGCTGTGGAATTTCCTTATCAATGTTTCAAATGACTCCAACTCGTAAACCTCTTACTGAGATGCTCCTTGATAGTATTTCTGAGGGGAGGGGAGGGGAGTGAGTAGTGTCATTTGTGGCTATTTCAGTACTTTATTTCCCTTTATTGCACTACCCATAAATCACAAGAAAGCCCTGATTTTCAATGCTGAGACTTCGAGGGTCTTTAACTGAGCTGCCACCATGTGGCTACATTTCTGCACAACTGCAATGGCCTCAACAAAGGCATGCCAGTCTCATGACAGTGGGTGCAAGGTTTATGCAGTGAAAGCCATGTAAATCCTACTGTTTACACTCTCCACTGCTCCCAGCATGTTCTTTGGAGGAATTTGTCAAGCAGGGATAATTACCACAGTGGCCATTTGTTTTTTATCTTCAAGCCACACACCTGCTGTTCTTCTCCATCTGGATTATTGTGCCTTGCCTACATTTCCTTCCATTACGTATTGTTGTTTTCTTGGGCTCCAAGCCCTGCCTGCCACTGTGAACCATGATCTAAGCCCTCAGCAAAGTGATTTCAGGGAGTGAGCCAGATATCTGAGAACAGACTTGATCTGACTTGATCTCTAGTGAACTGTTACAGATAACTGCTTTGATCCTGGTCAGATAGCGATAATGTCATGCTGAATAGCTCTGGGAGCTTTTTGAGTTAGGGAGAGATGGCTGGCCACTGAATAATACTGAACATGACCTGTCTCAACTCTTTGTTTTATTTTATGGCGTTCCATGCCATTGGCCTTAGCCAATGACATAGATTTAGATGACATAGAATCCATCATGAGATGTTGTATCATGCACATGGCAAAAGGGTAGGGAAGTCCACGTGCACATGTGTGCAGTCACTCAATTGCACAACTTTCATCACTGATCTTTTAAACTTGTATTTCCCCATCTCAGCTGCAAGCTCTACAGTGCAGTAGTAGTCCTGGCAAATTCATGTGCCCTTTTTGATTTCCTCCCCCAGAATCCAGTTTCCAAGGATAACCTTACAAAAAGAGTCTGCAGAATCTCGATATTCTTGCCACATTATCTGTTTGCTATAAAATTATGATGGGGTTTTATTGGAAGGGTTTCACCCTATTAAAGTGCTTATTTGTACAGAAGGTAAAGAACTGGAGAAACTCTTCATAGTAGATTAAATAGGATATGTCATCAGGATCTGAGTGTAGATAGAGGTGGAATTCCTCAAACCCCACATAAACCCTGACATTCATACCCTACCTAGTCACGATCCCTACAAGATAATTTCCTTTGCACCACATACAATTTAAAAACACTAATGAAAAGGACATTGCAACACTAGAACTGCAAAAACATTGACACTGTTTGTAATTGGAGGAAGAAATGACTGAGGTACATCCCATGTGAAACTCTAAACTTGTGGTATTGTGTCTTATGTGGACTACCTTTGGCCAGATCTCCCCCTAAGAAATGCCATGCTCTCTTTGAAAAATCTAAACATCAGGAAATTCCAAGTGGGTGGAGGATGAAAGTTACGTGATACAAGAATCTATATGTGCCGTTTCCATGTGTACTGCTGGACTAATACCTCCTCTAGCAATTTTTTGATACTTGGTGTCTTTTTTTTTTGTACCGGGGAAGAATGGAGACCTAATATCATAGACCCCCCCCCTTCCCCATACCCCACACACACACTATTTTCTGAATCCAATGGTGTCTATTTTTCCTCACCCTACAACTCCCACCTATAGTGGCGGCTAATGTTTATTGTGTTGGGAAATTCTCACATCTGATAAAGGATAAATGGAACAGCCCACACACATCCCATTGTCAATCATTGCCATGAAGGTTTCCTTACATAGGCTGATGGGATAGAGAATCCACTGTTGATTCCAATATAAAGCAAAAGTTCCACTACATCACCAGTGTACATACACTACAAAGACTTCAATGAACTAAAAAGGAAAATAGTACAATCAAGATGTCTGGCATTGAAAGAAGCCCCTACGCAACTGAATTATCTGCACTGACCCAGACAGCGGAAACAGAAGGCTCTGGATAAATAACACTGCCCCAGTGAAGCTAAGGGGTGGGAGGCAATGAGCCTTCTTGGACTGTGCTAAACTGAGAGGATAAACTCTTCTCTGCCAATCACATAGTCGTGGCAGAACATGAGCGTCAGGTTTTTAAAACAAAATGTTTTTAATTGATTTTTTTTCACATAAGAAGGGGGTTCCCTATGCTATAGCAGATCCTTCTGAACAAAATGGCTGTGTCCACAATTTTTTTTTAAAAGGAAAGAAAACTATTTCAAAACTTTTTAGTGTCAAATGCATAAACACAAGAATCCTGACTTTTTTCCAGTGTGTGTGGCGAGTGCTGTAACCCTGTCATCGGTATTTCCCCTGACTTTTTCAGGGTATTTTTTTCTGTTTTGTTTTCTGCTTGTCAATATTGTCTGTGTGGTCCTATGACTGGGACAGTTACCAACAGTGTGTGTCTGTTGTCAGATTTTTAAAAAAAGCGATAGTAGTAGAATTGAAAAAGATGTGTTTTTTTCAAAATAATAATAAATGTAATTAAAAGGAATTCAAGTAATGATGCAGCAAAGTTCTGACTCCTCCTCCTAGGTTTGTAAGGAAAAAGATTTGTGGGCTCATGGTTATAATCAATTGCCTTTAACAGGCTAGTGACTTCAAAATTAGTTTGGTCTCTTAGGAAATAACCCCATACTGTGTGATCCCTCTCCCTAGTTTTACACTGTATGTACTAACCACAGAGTATAGAAATGGGAGGGGAAATAGTATATTAGTATAGTCTTTGCTAGTAAAATTATTAGCCCAACTAGCTCTTCAGGCTATCAACTTGGATGCTCTGGGTAAATTTTCAGACATTGACACTTGAATTGCACCTATAAATTATGTGAGCATGTGCAAATGCATATTAGCTTCTATAGTTACCAGTTGCATTGTGCAATACTTGTGTGGCAGGTGCCTGTTTTGAAAACTAGCCCTCTGTGTCCAGCATCTTTTGTGCTGAATTAAAGGGCTTCCAGCCTTTTTCTGCTCCAGTTGTTTTAAAGATTAGACTACATACTCTGTCAACTTAAAACAGCATATACAGTAAACAGATAAGTTTCTGTACTCCTGTTGTTAGTGATACCTTAAATTATTTTAAATGAATGTATTTTTTACAATTCTATTTTTCACTATGCTGTTTGATTACTTTTTGCACTTTTTCTAGTTAGGACATTGAAAACCAAGGCAATCAGTTTCACTTTTTTGACTAGCCATTTTCACTTTCATGCCCTCCATGCTCAGTTTGTTCAGTTAAAAATAAAAATCAGGGAACCATTTCTGTTAATAGTCTAGTATATAAATCTAAATTTCAAGCCAAACATGAGTTAGACACTGACCCTTTTACTCTGCTTTTTCCCATTCACCCAGCTCTCAGTGGTTCTGATCAGGTCTCAGTCTCAGTGAAATATATGTAATAATATTTTTGCTTTTTATCTAGTAACCTCAGTATTTGGGAAGAGCACTAACTTGCATGTGGCCTGTACTCTGTGCCAGAATTGTGGAACTTAAATTTTGAGTTCAGTAATTGTATTTGTTACATTAAGTCCTGGGGCTGCTATTATTGATAAAATGCTTATAGATTCTGAAGAAGGATGATTCAGATGGGACCACAGCTAGGGGAACCATGTCTGTGCTGATCTAATATGCTGCTCCAAGCCCACTAAAACAGTATTACTGTTTCTCTCTAATTCAATAAATTATGAGGACAGCACACCAGATTCTGATTTACCAAACTGTTCCTAGGGATAACCCAGAGAATTGTCATAAGAGATAAAATTTGTGGAAGACCCCACACTATAGACCGGGATCCCTCATTTGCTTTGGAAGAGACATATTGCACTTTAGTGAAGGAGGAGATGGGCTTTGAATTAGAGTCTGGCATACTTGAGTTCCTTTTGGAAATGCAGCAGCAGGAGACATTGTTGTCTGTGATGCAAAGTGTGCACGCTGCCTTCAATTTGTATGTGTTTTATTGCTGGAGTCATGTTACTGACAGGATAATGAAATTGCAAAGAAATTGTGTTATATTCAACTTTGCCTTGATAATATAAACACTTGGTTCATTTTTTCTTCTTTTTTTAATTCACAAACTAAATTCATCAAGAAATTATAAAATTATTTAAAAACTCTGTGCTGCCTCTTTCTTTCAGTTCCATTGTGTCTTGTGTAATGTTTTCTCCCCAAATATTTGGGATTAGCATGGGTTGTTGTTTCCTAGAAGGGATGCAGAATGTTTTTCCAGAATGAGCTATTCTCTTTCTCTCACTTACGCCTTTCTCAAGAGGCTATAGCTATAGCTGCGACATTTGATCCCAAGTCCCCATGGTATGAACAATATTGCTTTTAAATGTCCCTCACCAGGTTGTTCCTACCTATACTCTCACTTTGAGGAGGATGGTCCTCACCAAAGTGACAGAGTAAATTAAATTTAATGTTGATAAATGTAAATTAATACACATTGGAAAAAATAACCCCAGTTATACGTACAATATGATGGAGACCAATTTAGCTACAACTACTCAAGAGGGAGATCTTGGAGTCATTGGGAATAGTTCTCTGAAAACATCCACTCAGTGTGCTGCAGCAGACAAAAAAGCAAAGATGTTTTAAATTGTTAATAAAAGGATAGAGCAGGGGTGGCCAACCTGCGGCTCATGAGCCGCATGTGGCTCTTTCCCTTCCCCCCCTCCCAAAGTGTGTCTTGCGAAGCCACCCCTGGAAACAGCCCCCTGCTCCCTGTGCTCACCAGGGCAGGGGTGCCATCTGGCGCGGCCATTCAAAATGGTGTCTTCAAGATGGTGGCAGCCAGCAGAAGCCTGATGTGGCCAAAAAGCCTTTAAACGTGTTTCTTAAAGGAGAAGTCTTTTTTTGTTTGTTTGTTTGTTTGTTTGTTTGTTTGTTTGTTTGGCTCAACAACTTTGCCCCGGCTCTTCACCCTGTATCCCCTGCAATTTTGGCTCTTTGTCCAGAAAAGGTTGGCCGCCCCTGGGATAGAGAAGAAGACAGAGAATATCGTATTGCCTCTATATAAAACTATGGGACACCCACATCTTGAATACTGTGTACAGATATGGTCATCTCATCTCAAAAAAGATATATTGGCATCGGCAAAGGTTCAGAAAAGGGCAACAAAAATTATTAGGGGTTTGGAACAGGTCCCATATGAAGAAAGAATAAACAGACTTGGACTTTTCAGCTTAGAAAAGAGGAGATATGATAGAGGTCTATAAAATCATGACTGCTGTGGAAAAAGTAAATAAGGAAAAGTTAATTTACTTATTCCCATAATATAAGAACTGGGGTCACCCAATGAAATTAATAGGTAGCAGGTTTAAAACAAAGAAAAGATTTTGTTCATGTAGCGCACTGTCAAGCTGTGGAACTCCTTGCCAGAGGATGTTGTGAAGACTAGGACTTTAACAGGGTTCAAAAAAGAGCTAGATAAATTCATGGAGATTAGGTTCATCAATGGCTATTAGCCAGGATGGGTCTGAATGGTATCCCTGGTCTCTGTTTGTCTGGAAATGTATGACAGGAGAAGGGATCACGTGATGATTACCTGTTGGCTACGTCTACACTGGCACCCTTTTCCGGAAATGCTTAAAACGTAACAGTTTTCCGTTATAAGTATTTCCGGAAAAAGCATGTCTACATTGGCAGGATGCTTTTCTGGAAATGTAGACGCGCTTTTCTGGAAAAAAGCCCCAATCGTCATTTTCACGATCTCCCCTTTTTTGCGGAAAAGACTACTGTGCTGTCTACACTGGCCCTTTTCCGGAACAGTTTTTCCGGAAAAGGACTTTTGCCCGAACGGGAGCAGCATAGTTTTTCCGGAAAAACACTGACAATTTTACAGTAGATTGTCATTGCTTTTCTGGAAAAGCATGCGGCCACTGTAGACAGCTGGCAGGTTATTCCGGAAAAGCGGCTGCTTTTCCGGAATAAGTGGCCCAGTGTAGACACAGCCGTTGTGTTTACTCCCTCTGAGGCATCTGGCATTGGCCACTGTTGGAAGACAGGATACTGGGCTAGATGGACCTTTGGTCTGACCCAGTATGGCCGTTCTTAAGTAACACCATTTGCTTCTGTTTATTTTTTTTTCCTTTGGAAGAATGTTGCTTTCTCCTTTTATCCATCTACACAGCAGATTCTGTCACTCAAGTTTTTTGCTTGTTCCATTCCTGCTACTTTCTGTTCATTTGTCATCTCTTCAACTAAACAAACAATTTAGGGGCAGAACCTACAAGTACTTTGCATAAAACTATTATTTACTTTAATAGGCATTCTGCAAGTGACATGTCTACAGAACCAGGCCTTGAGGAAGTATAAGACAGACACGTGTTTCTTTAGAAAAAGGGCAAATTGATGCTGTGACCCAAAAAAACTCAGAAAAGATCTTCCAATTGGAACTACTTTTTCATCTTCTCTAATGGTAGGTTATTTGTGGGGGAAGCACAAGTTTGGGGATTTACATGTAAATACTATTATACAACACTACTGTTAGTAACTTTGAAGAAGCTATTTTCTTGTAGTGCTATGTGTATTAAAATTTGTATACATCCATGCGTGTGCATACACAAGCACCGGCTTTCTCTTTCTCAGTGTGTACCAGGGGTGCGCTTCAGCCGCTGCTGCAGTAGCAGTAGCAGCAGAAGCCCCAGTCCCTTTTGAATTGTGGGCAGTTGCCCCTTTTAACGCCCTCGCCCCCCCCCCCCCCATCTGCAGGGCTGATCAGGCCCTAAGTACCACCTGCTGCTGCTGCAAATGTTTCCTCGCATGACTAAATCATTGGGACTGTGTCTGTAAGGCAGGACTAAAAGCGCAGGTTCAGCTCCTCTGTTGTTCTCCTATGTATGGAGTTCTGCACAGATAGAAATTTCTGTCCGGCATGACTATACTGCTCTGAGCCCTGCCCACTGGGTGAGGTACCAAGCTCATCCAACACTCCTTTTGCCGCTGATGTACCCACGAGAGCCCTGCACCTCTGCAGATAGCGATTTATAGCCACAGATACCTGCATCTCTGGATACAAATTTGAATCTACCCAGGGCTCTACTTGAAGGCAGTATATGGGAAGAAGTCAGCCTCAACCAATGCCTGATGTGGAGTCATATCTGAACTACTCAGCCCACAGCTCTCTCTAAAATGAACCCCAGATCTGACTATCTAGGATGGCTCCAACTCTGTCCTGGAGCTGCGGTTTTGGTCTAGCTCATTATAAAAATGTCATTCAGATCCAGAGCTAAGTTTGGTTCAAACCCTCTATTGTTGTCGTCATTCTTGCATTAATCTGCCTATATAATTCCTTTGGTTCCAGGGCTGTACTGTTAGGGTTGCCAGGTGTCCGGTTTTTAAACCAGACAGTCCAGTATTTGAGGTTTCTGTTCGGGAAAGAAATTGAAAAAATATAACTGAGAAAATGGAAAATGTCTGGTATTTTCTAAATAAGATGTAATGTAGATTGTGATGTAATGTCAAGTGTGTCTGGCATTTTTGTTGAAACCATCTGGCAACCCTATGTGCTGTAAGAATCTAGTACAATCATTTTACAAACGTAATTTAAAGGCCTCTCACATACCCTAAGCCTGAGCCCAATCAAGCCTGCAGGTCATTTTGTGTTTAACATGCTCAGCTACTTCCCTTGACAGGGGTATCTAGCCCTTCTATACAGGACACTTGAGCAGGCTGGCTTAAGCAAAAAAATGCTTCTGACGGAATAGTGCCCTGGTGTATGCCTCTCCTTCCACCCCACTCATGTGCTGATCAGACTTCCCTGAGGATTACAGTGGCCACTGCTGCGCCCCATCTATACTGGCGTTGCCAGCTGCACTGAATACTTTGAACTGTAAATTTTGAATTTTGAGGACTTTTGAACCCAGTTGCACCTAATGGCTTTGGTCATTGAAATCCTCAGGAAGTGAATCAGAATCCTGTCTCATCAAGCAGTTAAACATTAATCTTGATGGTGCAGCAGAAGCCTGAGGCCTGGCACAAAGTCACACATTTTTTATTTATTTTACTTACCTTTTGCAAGAAAAACCAATCTGGTAGCAATACTACAGAACTGGTTCCTCTCTCCTTTTCTCCTTATGGCCTAGAAAATTAACACTCGTTTTCAGCCAGAACCTTTTCAGGGAACCTATTAAAGTCTTGCATGTGTCCAAACTGAGGCTATGTAGGCTGGCATCCAAGGTGCTACACAGCTATGTAAGGATGTAGGTAAATTGTGATACACACACTTCAGGACTGTATGCAGTGGAGGAAGTTATTCACGTAGGCTTAACTTTGGCAGATCATGAGGTTGAAATGTCACCATGCACTTTGATTCACATGTTTTGTATGGATTAGTATTTTCATAGCGTTGATTACTTTTATTCAATCATTAAAGTATAAGAAAAACTGCAACATTATTTTGGATATCTTGAACCATTGCCACATTGGAAATTCGTGGTGCTTTATGCGGATACCCTTATTGCTATAGATCCGGAATGAGGAACTTTTTGGGGTCAGGGCTACTGACCCACAGAAAAATCAGTTGGGGGCTGCACACAAGTGAGACCCCCCCCCTTCCTCCCACAAGCATGGGCTCCCCAATGCTGGGGGGAGCTTCAACCCTCAAGGGGCCAGATCCAGGCAAGCTGGGGGCTGCATCCAACACCCAGGCCTTAGGTTTCCTACCTCTGCTGTAGATTAATGTATTTTGGCTTCCATTTTATTTAACCTATCCTAGCTGCGCAGATATCTTTGCACAACTATTTACTCAAGAAACCAGGGTGCAGCTGCAGCCAGAGGACGCTTGAAAAGCTTGGAAAATCTGCAGGGTTATGGCATTACCAGAGCCAAAGTAAAAGGTATGGGACTCAGTTGAGGAGAGTCGGGCCTTTTGTGCATCTGTTGCAGTCGCTGGGGATCAAACATGCTGTAATGGGGTAGACCAGCCCCTGTGGCTAGAGAGGGCCATAGAGAAGTCCTTCAGGCTGGCTAGAGGGGTTGGGAAGAAACTAGCCAATCAGGAGCCAGGAAGGACTACATAAGAAGCTGCAACACCAGAGTCAGGGCAGTTGCAGCCCAGACCTGAGGGAGATAGGACCAGGGGTAACTGACTGGCCTGAGGGAGTGGCTCCATGAAGAGAGCTGCTTACAGACTATGAACTGGAAGATAGAGCCTTGAGCTAAGGGCAAAAGGAGTTGTCTCCAGGAGCAGCAGCCCTGGAGGCACCACTCTTGATTGGAGTGGGGAGAATTAACTGAGTGAAAGGACTGGACTCAGAGACATTCTACAGAGCGCACTGTGATGGGCCCCATTAGACATATACCCAGAAGGGCTTGTGATTTCACACACAAGGCTGAGTAGCCAAAAAGGCTTTTAAAGAGAGAATGGAGGCAAATGCACTTGACCAGACAGGGGAGCTCACAGGAGGTGAGTGCTAACCCTGTTAAATGCGCACATAAAAAACTGGTAAGTTACCTGAGGCAAACAGATTGTAATATAAGTTTTATAAGCTATTGCCTGATAGGCCATCAAAGCTCTTCTTAGATACCGTCAGGTGAAGCCAAATAGAGACAATTTTATTATGTCTGGAAAAAAATCTTGCTCTGTTTTTCTTAAAAAAATGTAGTTTTGTGTTTGATCATGGATAAAGGCCAATGTTTTTAATTAATACTGATTGTGAAATTCTGGCAAAATATTTCTATTTATCCTGTTGACTCATAGCAGATCTGTTTTGTTTTATTAAAGCTTAATATTGAGTGGATGGTGTGAGTGGATTATCTGGTTATCCTTTTACAAGATACAAATCTGATATATATTGGTTGCTTTTTTTTCCCCCTTTGATGTGATGTGGAAAAAGCATACAACAATGCTGAATGGCCTTTTCTGTTCCATGAACTGCCTTCCTTTGGCTCTGAGGAGGAATTTATGTCTTGGATGAATCTCTTAAAAAATCTATTTGTATCAGTCTTCACCAACAGCATTCATGCGCCTTTCAGTTTTAGGAAAGATACTTGGACAAGATGCCTCTCTTCTTAACTGTAGCACTTTTAGCAATAATTATATAAAATTAATTCAACAGAAGTGTTAATGGTATTATGCAGAATCTTTGGCTTTGTGCACATGTTTAGCTTACCTTGTCTAAGATAAGTGTCTACTCCCTTTCTTTTAAATTAAATCTCCAGAAGCCAGAGAATTTTAAGATTAATTGGAAGTCATGCTATTATCTGGATTGTATACACAACAGATGATTCCCACAATGGAGAACTGTAAGGCAAATGGGATAAATACTGTGAAGGAGTGGGTCCGCCTCCCCCCTTGGGAGGCGAGCCCGCCCCGCACTAAACCCACGGTCACCCTGACCGTCCTCGGGGTGACTCAACCCCCGGGGGGGACGTGCGCCGTGTGCTCAGCCGCCGCCACTCAGCTGAGCGGCGGCGCCAGGGATTCCCCGTTGGCCGCAAGCTGGGGAGAGGGGAAGGAGGAGGAGCCCGGGTACGTGGTGTGGGACGTCACCACGCCCGCACGCTGGAGGCGGGCCGTTCAAAATGCCGGTTGTCGCCGGCAGGGAAGAGGAGAGGCGGGGGGCAGAACAGGGTTAGGGGAGCGGAGCGGGAGAGCAGAGGAGAACAGGGCGTAGCGGGGCAGGCGCTGGGAGGCCCGGACACCCCCAGACGAGCCGGAGACTGGGAGCGCGGGAGCAGGGGCCGCCGAGGGTTAGGCAGGGAAACCCGCGGGAGGAAGATAGGAAGTAGCCCAGGGGAGGGCAAGGAGCCGGCATGCTGGTGAGTTGATTAATTGATCCTGACCCTAGGGCCCTGGGCTGGGGTCCGGGAGAGAGGTAGGGCCCAGACCCCCCTATCTCCCCAGTCAGTACGGGAGATTGGGACCGCAGCTACCTCAGTGCGGTAGCGACAGCGGGGAACTTTAAGAGTCGAACGGAGGTGGCGGGGCGCCACTCCGTCACAAATACCAAATGCTGATTTACAACATTGTTGTGAAGAACATCTTTCCACTGATCAGCAAGATTCAAATGTCTATCAGTCAATGGAAACTGCAGTAACTTTCTCTCTGGAGATGAATTTATCCTATTTAAAAAATTTCCTGTCCAGTCATCTGCTATAATTATTACCACTCAATTATGATGGCCAAGATTTTCAAAAATAAGACACTTAAGTAAAAAGCACCTAACAGCTCCCATTGCTTACATTATGCAAACTTCTTTTTTTTCTGCTCATAATTATTTGTGAGTGTAAGTGAGGATATGTCTGACTGTCTTGTGAGCACAATCACCTACCTACATATTCTAATAATTACACATAAGGATATGCCCATGTGTGAGAGGGGCTTCAGGATCTGCACCTGGTTACATTGCATAAGCATTTTGACATGTCAGAGTGGTAATGTACATAATACAACATTAGTCTGCACAACCTGTAACAGCCTGGTAACAATCCCAGCTAGCGATGTTGTTTCCAGGAGGATATTTAATGAACTATGCTCACCATTAGCTTTGGGGATGCGGGGGAGGAGGGACCTAATTCAATATGGTCATGCTAGAGAAAGAGCTGGTTCTTGAAGAGTAGCAATACAAATATTTATCTTCATGAAATGGAGGAATATGATGCTTGATATGGGCAAAGTGAAGGTTTCCTCTGTGTTAAGTGAAGGACTATCACCTCCTCTGAAAACTAGTCTTAAATCCATATAGCAAATAGAAGTCATCTGAGGTAAATTGTCTGTGTTTGCATGCAATGAAGCAGACACAGCTGTCAGAGATGAATAATGCCAAATTTCCCTGTTTTGTGTTGTTACAGTACTTTGAGTACTAAAATATTTCTTATATTCATCATGTTTCAGCTTTAAGCTTGATATCTAGGCATGTTCAAGCATGGCATTAATAAAACTTCAGTTTTGTCATTTCCAAATCTATGATAGAGTGCTGCTCAGTTAGCATATAGCCAACTATTTGGGTATGTGTTTCAATTCGTGTGAAGTTCAATAAAGTATTAAAGAACAAAACACTGACTTTACTGCTATAATTTGGAATATCCTTCAACTGCCCAGTTCCACGACGGGGCTTCCATAGTTAATTATTGTGTTTCTAATAGGAAAAGGCCAACGGAGACTTAAGAAAGAAAAGGGAGACACCAAATAAACATCATAAAAAAAAAAATCAAGTGTGAGATCCTCAGCCAGTTTAACTGTGGGCAACTGCAGCTCCACTGTCTTCAGAGGAGCTATGTCCATGTATACCAGCTGAGATTCTGCCCCTAAAATATAATGGTGTTGCAACATCATTGAGAAAACATGCTTATGAATGACATAACAGCGATACTTTATGCAAGATAGCTCATGTTAAGGAATCCTTGGAAAGATTATGATTTACTGAATATAATTATCCCCTTTGTATGCATGTATCGTTGTAGATGAAGTTAGGAATATTGGCCTGTGTATCTGTATTTCATATTTACTGCTTTGGTTCACTCCCATTGGTGACACTTCAGAGACTACCATGAAAAAGCCAGACAGGGCTCAATGGCCCTTCAGCTAGAACAATGCTCTGTGCTTGATTTGGTCTTCCTGGGGACACTCCACACTGCTACTGTGACTCATGGACACAGTAAAGTCAGGTGACCTGGTTACCTGATACTAACCTGCATCTCAGCCTGCTGAACTGTTCTGCAGAAGGGTAGGAGGAATCAAACAAAGGTTCCCCACCTATTAGAAACTCCTATAAAAGCAGCTGCAGCTGGAGGGGGCCTTCCTTGTGAGTTTTGCTAGAGATGGCTAGAGAGCCTGGCTCAGCAAGACAAGGTAAAAGGGGCCCAGGCTGGCAGAGAAGGGTGAGGCTCAGTAGTGTCTAAGCATGTCAGGGGTCCTGACCCATCACTGACATATCCTATAATTTTAATTGCCTTTTGTTTAGTATGAATTGTGCTCCCATACCCCAATCAAGCCTGTTTATCTGTTCCATAGGCCACACACATGAGCATTTTAAGTAGATAAGTGGGAAAAAGGGTGGCTGTCTGGCCAAGGTGGTGTTTTTTTTTTTAAACCAGCCAGGTAGAATGTCTGACTCGCTTGGCGGCTGCCAGTCAAAACTAAGAGTTGTCATTTGCTGGGTTTTTGTTATGCACATTTGCTGGTGTATGCAGCAGTCTCATAAGTAGTAGTAACCGCACTTGCTGGCTAGGAGTGCACAGGAGTAGGACGGCCACCTTTCTAATTGCTGGTAATCCCCCCCACCACTCTGGCTATGTCTACGCTACACTGATCTATCAGAAAAAGGTACTCAAATTGCTCTCCACAATGTGTCTACACTGGGCCAAGTTTCGGAAAAGCCTCCTCTTTCGGATGATCCCTTCTTCCTTGTGCAAGGAGGAATACAGGGGCTTCCGAAAGAGCGCATCTGCTCTTCTGCCTTTTTTTCTTTTTTTTGTGTGGAATAGCAGACACGTTCCCTGGATGCGGCAGAGTTTTTCTGGTATTCTGGAAAAATTCCAGTGTAGCCATAGCCTTTGCCAGCAAACTAGTGTTCCCCTCTCCCATCCACGCTGGGAGAAAAGGGAGTTGTTGCAGATACTTTCCTTCCCCCAACCCTCCCACCCCACTGATCCTCAGCTGTGGGCAGGTCAGGGGGCTCTTCATTCTGCCCTCACCTGAAGTGCCAGTTCTGCAGCTCCGATTGGCTATGACCCACAGCCAATGGGAGCTGCGAGAGTAGCACCTCCAGATGTGGCAGTGCACAGAGACACCTGGCCATACTTCTGCATAGGAGCAGCAGAGGAGACATGCTGCTGCTGGGAGCTGCTTGAGGTAAGCACTACCTGGAGCCTGCACCCCTAGTGCCTCAATCCCCAGTCCTGATCCACTTCCTGTCCCTGCCCTCTGAAACCCTCAGGCCCAGCCAAGAGCACTTTCCTGCACCCTAAACCCCTCTTCCCCATTCCAGAGCCTGCACTCCCAGCTGGAACCCTCCCTCAGCCCCCTGTGCGCCAACTCCCTGCCCCAGCCCTGCTCCTTCCTCCCATCCTCTGCACCCCTCAATCCCAGTCTGCAGCACCCACCTGCCTCCAAGCAGCCCCACCCCACAGCCTACACCCCCAGAGGCTGCCCACACACACACACACACACACACACACACCCTCATCTCCTACCCCAACTCTGATTCCCCATATGCCCTCTGAACCCCTCCGTTCCAGCCAGGAAAACCCTCCTAATCCCAAATCCCCCAGCCTCACTCCAGCGTCTGCACCCTCAGCCAGAGCCCTCACACCACCTGCCCCAGACCAGAGCCCTCTCCTGCACCCTGAAACCTTCATTTCTGTCCCCACCCTGGAACCCGCATCTCTAACCCAGAGCTCACCCCCCACACACACACACCATACTCCTCAGCTCCACTCACCACACTCTTCCTGCACCTCAAGCCCCTCATTCCTGGCCCCACCCCCAAGCCAGCAGCTCCAGCCAAAGCTCTCACACCTCGACCCCCCTGTCTCAGCACAGAGTCCCCTCTTGCCTCCTGAACACTTCATTTCTGGCCCCACCCCAGAGTTCTTACCTCCAGTTGGAGCCTTCAACCCTTCCTGCACCTCAACCCCCTGAGCCAGTCCAGTGACAATGAGTGAGTGAGGGAGGATGGGAAGACAGAGCAACGGGGAGGGGCGGAACAAGCAGGGGCGTGGCCTCGGAGCAGAGGCTGGGCAAGGGCGTTCAGTTTTGTGTGAGTATAAAGTTGGAAGCCCTAACTCTGTCATCCCCTTCCTGGGCTTCTGAGCTCCAGCCTAACCCACACCCTCTACACAATTCGTTTCAGCACAGCAGCCTCAGGTTGTTGCCTCAGGCTCAGAAGCTTGCTGCCTTAGCTGTGTCTCTGCAGGGCAGGGGGAACATTGGTGCAGGGACAGGCAGAGCCCTTTTTGCAGTTTCACTGGAATGTCCAAAGGTGGAAAAAAATCCCTGCCATGGCTGCTTCTGTGCCTTGTGGCTGGAGCCTAGGGCTGCTCTCTGCAGATTGGTGCATTCCCTCCCCGGTAGCACTGGAGACAAAGAGTCCCTAGAGTGCTCCCAGAGTTTCCCCTGAATAGTTATGGGTCCACAGAGGAGCTGAGAGTAGTAGCCCTGTCTGAGCCCCCTTTTACCTGCTTCCATTCTAGTGTAGCAGCTCCTGCTTTGGCTGCTTCTGTTTCTACCAGCTGGCAATTTCATGCCCCCAGAGTTACTGGTAACTGGTTCATTTATGTATTTAGAACTTTCCCCTGTGTTTCCATATACCCATCTCTATTACTGAGCCACGCCAAATATGGGAATTAGTCCTTTCATTGGAATTAATAGGTTTTACATTCATGAAAGGAGTACAATACATTTGGAGTGTTACTATCCTGTATAAAACTTTTTCTTGTATCCCAGTATTTATGCCACACATCATAATAGCTTACAAGAAAAATAAACTACTACTGCCAGATACTTCCCTTATTTTGTAACTGTAATCAGTAATTTGTTTTAGTTATTAGGCTTTGTTTTTCTCTGCACACCATGTGTACTTTGGTGCTATTTATTTCTCTGTGTGAGGCGCTCTCTCATATTCAGCAGAAAACAATGTTTAAACAATTGAATTACTTGCATTGTAAATATATGGATACAAAGCAAAGGCTTTTAGCTACGAAGGACAGCTGCAAAGCAAAAAGTGCACGGCGGGATGGTTTGGTAGAAAGGTTACAATGACATGCATTTGGGGTGAGGAATTACTCATCAGTGGTAAAGCCATGAGCTGTATAGGCCATCCCAAAGAAGTACCAATAAAATCTTTGTATCATACCACGCCACTGAGTAAACTGAGAACATTTTTATAGAAAAATATTTTTAGAAACATTGTACAGGCAGTCCCCGAGTTACGTGGATCCGACTTACGTCGGATTCCTACTTACGAACGGGGCTTTTCTTGCCGCGGAGGACGCGGGCGGTGGGACCGCCCAGACGCGCTGCAGTCCCGCTGCCCGCGTCCTCCGTGGCGAGAAAAGCTGCTCCGCGTCTCCCTGGTCTGCTGGGGAGGGTCCCCCAGCAGACCAGGGAGATGCGGAGCAAAGCCGCAGAGGACGTGGGTGGCGGGACCGTGGCGCGTCTCGGCGGTCCCGCCGCCCGCGTCTCCCTGGTCTGCGGGGGGGAGGCGCAGCTAGTGCGCTCCTCCCCCCCCCCCCCCCAGCAGACCAGGCTTTTCTCGCCGCTGGTCAGTTTCAGCAGCGGCTGAATCAGGACGCCTGGGGTAGAGCAGCTGGGGGGCTGCCGGGTTGGTCCCACAGCGCTGAGGTGCGGCGCTACTGGACTAACCCAGCAGAACCCCAGCTGCTCTGCCCCAGGCGTCCCCAAGTCAGCTGCTGCTGAAACTGACCAGCAGCTGACTACAGGACACCCGAGGCAGAGCTGCTCTGCCCCGGGCTTCCTGGAATCAGCCACTGATCAGTTTCAGCAGCAGCTGACTTGGGGACACCTGGGGTAGAGCAGCTGGGGTGCTGCCGGGTTGGTCCCGCCCCGCCAAGGGTTGGCGCTACCAGACCAACCCAGCAGCACTCCAGCTGCTCTGCCCCAGGCATGTCCGAATCAGCCGCTGCTGGTCAGTTTCAACAGCGGCTGAATCTGGACGCCTGGGACAGAGCAGCTGAGGCGCTGCTGGGTTGGTCCCTGCAGCGCCGCACCTTGGCGCTGCGGGGACCAACCTGGCAGCAACCCAGCTGATCTACCCCAGGCGTCCCCAAGTCAGCTGTTGCTAAAACTGATCAGTGGCTGATTCCAGGAAGCCCGGGGCAAAGCAGCTCTGCCTCGGGCTTCCTGTAGTCAGCCGCTGGTCAGTTTCAGCAGCGGCTGAATCGGGGACACCTGGAGTACAATATGTACCAGTTCCGACTTACATACAAATTCAACTTAAGAACAAACCTACAGTCCCTATCTTGTACGTAACCCGGGGACTGCCTGTATAACAGCAAGATCAGAGTTTGCTTGTGCCGGGGCAATAGGATGTGCCTGGAATGGAAAGGAAGAGCTGCCTCATGAAGGACCACAAGGGGCAGCAAATGTAAGGGGACTGTTAGCCCCTTACTTAAACTCTGTGGGAGTTTTTTGGCTTGCCAGCTCCCAGTGTCAACAGGGGAAGGGTCCATGAGACTGACAGACCCCAGAGACAATGGAAAGCAACCAACACTCCAGCTTAGCCTGATTGACAAGTTGGACAGGCCAGTGAGAAAAGCAAGAGGCCAGGACCCGTCCTCCCTGTGAGCTGGGATTGTTCTGGCTCTCTCTGAGCAAACAGAGAGCTGAGAGACTGCCCAAGGGGGGCAAGCAGTGTGAAGAAGAAGTCCTGCAAAAACAGGGAGCTGAGACACAGCCCAAGCAAAGCAAGCTGTGTGCTGAGGGGCAGTTTTTGCAGCAGCTGAGCCAGACACACACAGCTCAAGGAGCGCAGACCCTGTGTTGAGCAGCAGACTGGCAGTGCTCAGAGAGCCAAAAGGAACAGAGAAGCAACGCAAGAAGCTAGAGACTGGCCACGCAGCACAGCCTGCAGCTGGATGTGGTGAGTAGCTGGGAACTGCAAAGTGTGGGGAGAGGCTCTGGACTGGGAGAGGGGTCTGGCCACTAAGGCTATGTCTAGACTGCAGGCTTCTTTCGAAAGAAAAATCCGCTTTTTCGAAAGAGAGCACCCAGCGAGTCTGGATGCTCTCTTTCGAAGACGGCCTCTTTACATTGAAGAACGCCTTCCTTCGAAAGAGGAACTTTCGAAAGAAGGCGTTCTTCCTCGTGAAATGAGGTTTACCGCCATCGAAAGAAAAGCCGCGTTCTTTCGAAATAATTTCGAAAGAACGCGGCTCGAGTCTGGACGCAGGGGAAGTTTTTTCGGGAAAAGGCTACTTTTCCCGAAAAAACCCCTGAGTCTGGACACGGCCTTAGAGCTTGAGGCTGTGTGGTCACTGCCAGAGCAAGCGTGTCCAGTCTGCAGCCCCCCCTGCAGCACATCCAAAGCCTCTAAGGGGCCTCTAAGGAAGAGACTGTGGACTGTCCTTACACTCTGCAGGCTGCTGTTTTGATGTCCCTGTGCTACAGAGCAGGGCTGTGTGTTCTCATTTAACCATTCTCATTGTTTCTTATTCTATTCTCTTTAATCAGTTGATGTTTAATAAATTGTATTTGCTTTGAACCTTATGAAGTGATCACTGGGCCAAGAAGGCCTGCAGTGTAAAGAGAGCACCTCGGAGTGGGGACACCCTAACTCCTGCCCCTAGTGACTACAAGGTCGGGGATTAAGCCCCAGGAAACCTGGGCCCAGCCTTGTTGGGGTTTCGAGGACTCTGCTACTCAGGAGAGTGGAGGGGGAGCCCTCAGGATCAGGGAGCCGTGGGGTAAAGGAAGTGGGAGCGGGGACTCAGATCCTTTCGCTGGTCCATTTCACTGGGGTGTATAGAAGCCAGGAAACTTCCCCACAATAGCGGGACCATTCCCCCGCTTACACAAGCATGAGGGATAGTTTTATCCTTAAATGACCACAGGGAAGCAGCAAGCACCACAGCCCTGGGGAGCAGCAGCTGGCCAGTCCACACAGGCCCCACCTCCCTGGGCTGCCCTCAGGGAGCAGCTGCTGGCAGGGCTGAATAGCTTCTGCCAACCCAGGGCTGGCCTCAGGGAGCATAGGTGGTGGGCCCTACTACCCCAGGGCAAAGCTGGTGAGCAGACTGTGCACCCTCCCCATCTCCGGGCCAGCCCTGGGGAGAAGCCAAGGGGCAGGCTGCATAGCTCCTTCCTGCTTTGAGCAAGCCCCATGGAGAAACTTTCAGGTGCCCCCACTCTCTTCTGTGAGCCCCTTACCTCCTGCTCTGACTCCAGTATCTCCCTGCACCTCCAGCCCCCTGCCCTGACCCCCTCCTCACTCCCCAGCCCTGACTTCTATATCCCCACACCCTTGACCCTGCCCTCAGCCCTCCACATCTTCAAGCCCCAAGTCTTCTATCTAATAATAGAAAGAGAACAGTTAGGTCTGGAAGTGTTCTCTAGAGGCACCCACCCTTCTATAGCCAAAGGTATTCCTCTAAACTTATTGATGGAAACTCATACAGGAGTTTCTGATCCTTATTCTGGTACCCCTTGAGCACACAGGTGATGGTATGTCAGCAGCCTCTTATAGATGATCACTCCATTGCCTGACTGAGTTTACTTTTGCTAATGTAACCTGGATGTTCTTTTTTCTAACCTCAAGACTTTGCTCCTAGTCTCACCCTATTTTACTTCCTGCCCTCCCCTTTCTTTTTATTTTTTTAAACAGCTCTCTGATATAAACCATTGTAATACCTCTAGCTTTGCCACGTCTTTATCAAACATGCCCACTTCTTGAAATGCCTCATTATAGGGCACCTCCTCTAACTTCTCTCTCAACTTTCTTTTTTTTTTTGGCCTTTGTTTACGCTTTTTACTTCAGCTCTGGCCTTTTGAAACCCAGAAATAAACACGATGACTTTCTCTCTAATACTTTAACTTCATTAACTGACTCTTACCCATTAGTCTTTGCCCATTTTCTAAACCCTCCATGATATTTACCATCACTCCTACTTTTATCTCATCACCACTTGCAAGTAGTTTACTATGGTAATTTCATATAATTTTAATAATTAAAAAAACTTGCTTCACAAAAATGCCCAAAGATACCAAGACATTCAGCGCGCCATAGTGCTGGGAACTATGCAAATACACAATGAAGCACAGTCCCTGACTCAAAGTGTTTGCAGGTTCGTAATGAGGACAAGACATTGCAAACAAGCAGAGGGAGGATGGGGGGGGGGGGGGAAAACAGTGACAGGAACATGTGAATTGGAAAAGATGGGGACTAACATGAAAATTGAAAGGGGGATAAGAAACTGGTTTAAAGGGAGACTACAATAGATCACACTGACAGTGAAATATCAGGCTGGAGGGAGGTTACGAATAGAGCTAGTCAGGGATTGATCTTAGGATCAATCTTATTTAGCATTTTTATTACTGATCTTGGCACAAAAAGTGGGAGTGTGCTAATAGAAGCTGTGGATGACACACAATCGGGAGGTAATGCCAGTACAGAGGAGGACCCAAGTATCATACAAGATGATCTGGACAACCTTATAAACGGAAGCAACAGATGGAGATTTTTTGCTGTAATTTGGGGACTTACCAGTTGGAAGTGGGAGAGGAGGAAAAAGACCAGGTTGATCATAGGATGACTGAGTCTCCAATGTGACGGAGCCATGAAAAAAGACTAATGCAGTCCTAGGATGCACCAGGTGAGGCATTTCCAGTGGAGACAGGGAAGTGTTTTTACCATTATACAAAGCATTGGTATCTGGTTTATTGAATAGAGTGAAAGTAATGGCCATAATATACCTGGACTTTGGCAGGCTTTTGACACAGACTCATATGGCACTCTCATAAGTAAACTGAAAGAAGGTGAACTCTGTAAAACTGCCATTAAGTGGATACATAATTTATTAAACAACTGCATACAAAGAGTAGCTATTAATGGAATGACATCAGATTGGAAGGAGATCTTGAGTGGGGTTCCACAGGGATCTATTCTAGGTCTGGTATTATTTCTCATCTTTAATAATGATCTGTATATAGGCACAGAGAGCATACTGATCAAATTTGCAATTGACACAAAGTGAGGGGGTTGTAAACACTTTGGAGAGCGGAACTTTCAGAGGAATTGGGGAATTAGGCTATACACAACAAAACGAAATTCAGCAAAGACAAATATAAGCTACTGCTCTTAGGGAAGAGAAACCAAATGCACAAATACAAAATGGGGGATCATTGGCTTGGCACTGGCATTGCTGAGAAGGGTCTGGGAGCTGTGTTCAATCACAACCTCAAGATGAGTCAACAAAGCGATGCTGTCACAAAAAAAGCTAATGCAATTTCGGGTTGCATAAACAGTGGTATAGTATTCAAGCCTCAGGAGGTGATATTACTGCTCTACTCACTGCTGGTTAGGCCTCAGCTGGAGTACTGTGTCCAATTTTGGTCACCACTGTATAGAAAGAATGTAGGGAAATGAGAAAAGATCCAGAGATGAACAAGAAAATGATCAAAGAGATGGAATGCAAGCCACATAAGCAAAGGCTAAAGAAACTGAGTATGTTTAGTCTGGAAAAGAGAAGATTAAGAGGGGACATGATAGTGGTCTTGAAAGGCTGCCACAGGCAAGATGGAGAAAAACTCTTCTTTCTTGTCACAAAAGACAGGACAAGAGGCTGTTTTAGATACCACGTAGCAGTTTTAGATTAAATCTCAGGAAAAACTTCCTAACTGTAAGAAAGTAGGACAATAGAACAAACTGCAGAGGGAATTCCTGGAATTTCTTTCACTGGAGATTTTCAAAAAGAGACTGGATGGCCATCAATCTTGGAAGGTTTAAGACAACAAATCCTGCATCTTGGGAGGAGGTTAGACTAGACTGTTCTTGCAGTCCCTTCTAACCCTACGGTTCTGTGATTCTGTGGTAATTAGGGTTATGTCTAGATCACATACCTCTGCCAACGGAGGCATGTAAAATAGGCTACCCGACATAGTCAATGAAGCGGAGATTTAAATATCCCCGGCTTCATTAAAATAAAAATGGCTGCCAGGCTGTGCGGCTCAGCTGATCGTCGGCACAGCGCGCAAGTCAAGACGCGGATCGGTCGACAGGGGAAGCCTTTGTTGACCGCTCCTGTAAACCTCGTTTCACGAGGCATAAGGGAGTGGTTGACAAAGGCTTCACTTGTCTACCGATCCGCGTCTTGACTTGCGCGCTGTGCCGACGATCAGCTGAGCCGGCACAGCCCGGCGGCCATTTTTATTTTAATGAAGCCGGGGATATTTAAATCTCCGCTTCATTGACTATGTCGAGTAGCCTATTTTACATGCCTCTGTCGGCAGGGGCATGTAATCTAGACATACCCTGGGTGTGGCAAGGGGCCCCAGCCAAGCTAGGGAGGAACTAGAAGGAATCTTTTTACAGAGGCCTATGAAATCATGAATGGTGTGGGAAAAGTGAACCAGGGACACTATTTACCCTTTCCCACAATACAAAAACCAGGGGTCAACTGATGAAATTACTGGGCAGCAGATTTAATACAAACAGAAGTACTTTTTCTGAACAATTTAATTTGTGGCACTCACTGCCAAGCTATATTGTGAAGACAATGTATAACTGAGGTTCAAAAAAGAACTAGATACATTCACAGAGGATAAGTCCATCCATGGCGATTAGCCAAAATGATCAGATATGCCGTTCAATGCCCGGGGCTACCCTAAACTTCTGAGTGCCAGAAACTGAAATGGGAAGATGGAGCAAATCTCTCCAAATGTCCTGTTCTTTACACTCCCCCTGAAGCTCTGGTACCAGCTACTGTCAGAGACAAGATCCCAGTCTGGATGGACCAGTGGTTTGGCTCATTATGTCAGTTCTTATGTTCTAATTTTGGAAGAGATATAAACCCCCTGCTTCAGGGCTTGAGATAAGGATGAAACCTATGTGGAGAACATATTGTTTCACATCTGCCTGCTACAAGAGTCTTACACCTTCTTCTGAAGCATCTGTTGCTGATCCTTTTCAGAGAGAAGAAACTGGAATGGCAGACCTTGGGTCCCAGTATGGCATTTTTTTACATTCCTATCATGCAATTGTCCTTGTTATCCTGATCTCCGTCTCTGGATGCAGGAAAGGGAGAGGTCTGGAATAGCTTGTCCAGAATTTTCGGGAGGGCTCTTTGTTCCAGAGGGATGTAAAAGCATTTCTACGATTTAAACGTAAGTCTGTTACGCATCAACCCTTGAATTTTGGACCCTTATTATTTACCTGACAGTGTTTACCTACTCCCATTTTCCATGGCTGTAATACAGAAATAGCCACCATGTTGCTTTTTAAAATCAGAGAAAAAGAGAATAGGTGTTTTTTTTTTTTTGGACTGGAGTCAAAAGCTGCCTGAATCCTTTAAACTTCTTATGATCTGAGAGACCTCTGTGGCAGCTGAGAAGTATCTGGCCCAATCTGCCCTGGGCTTCTCCACCAATAAATTGGGCCCAGGAATCAACTGGAATAAAAGTGAGTGAGAAACACTAGTTCTCTGGGTATGGACAACTCCATCTAACCATTCCTTTCCTTCACCTAGCACTGACCCTGCAGCATTTGCTAGAAATTTCCTTATTTTACCCTTTCCATTTGTTTGGTGATCAAGTAGGAGAGGGGGATAGGGCAGGATAAAGTCCCTGTACATGATACCTCTTTATGGTGCTTCACAGGGTGGTCAAAGTGCAACTCAAGGCCCAACCAGCTTGTGGAATCCTCATGGGATTCCCACAACTGCCCTTTGCCTGTAACTGCCAGGTAAGGACAAAGCAAATGGGCCACAGATTTTACAGCAGATGGATATAAACAAGAGGGGTCTCTCCAGAAAGATAAGTGTGAGCAAATACTACTGGTCCATCTAGCTCCAAGTGCAAAACCTTATACAAAACAGTTGTAAATCTCTAGATGCAACTGATATAGGTGAACTGTGATTAACTGCAGTTAACAACTAACTGCAGCAGCCAAATTATATAACTGTAGTTTATCTGATTTAAAAGAGGGCAAGTCCTGCCTGACCCATGCAGCCTCCATTTGACCTCTGTTTCTCCTCACGTCTGCCTTCCAGAATTTAGAACAGACTTTAAAAACCATTGGTGCGGCTTGCCAAGAAGAATCCTTTTTCCGTTAAAAACAATGTACCATCTTAGAGACTAACAACAATGTATATGGTTTCGTGAGCTTTTGTGCGCGAAACCGTCTTCGTCAGATGAGCTGGATGAGATTGTGTTTTAATGAGTAAAGTAACATGTGGGGCTTAAATGCCATTGTAAATTCGTAGCAATTAGAACTAGAAATGATTTAAGTCATTTAGTTTGTTCCTTCCCACACTACTCCAGGGATTCGGGCAGGCATGTTTCCTATAATGTATTATCCCATGCACTGCTCCTGTTCTTATGACTCAAGGGATGGAGTTTCCGCTATGTCCTTGGGGAGACTATTCTACAGCTTAAGAGACGTCACCATTAGGAAATATTTCCAAGTGTTTAACTGAAATTTCCTTTTGTGGAGCACCACAAATTCCTAGTTTTAAGCCTACGGGAAAGTAGCTGGTTCCCATGTGGATGCCAGCTGAGAATATATGGTACACTAGGGAGCTGCAGGGGCAAGTAAAAGAACATGGGTATGGGGCAGTGAAGGTTTTAACACTAGAAAAGCAAGGCAGCTCAGTTATCTTCATAGAATCATAGAAGTTTAGGGTTGGAAGAGACCTCAGGAGGTCATCTAGTCCAAACCCCTTTTCAAAGCAGGACCAATCCCAACTAAATCATCCCAGCCTGGGATTTGTCAAGCCTGGCTTAAAAAAATCTTCATCACCCTAGTGAAATAGTTTTTAATCTAACCTAGAACTTCCCCACTGCAACTTGAGACCATTGCTCCTTGTTCTGCCAGCTGCTACTACTGAGAATAGCCTGCCTTCCCTCTTCTTTGGAACCTCCTTTCAGGTAGTTGATGACTACTATCAAATCCACCTCCTCCCACCACCTTCATTCTTCTCTTCTGCAGACTAAATAATCCCAATTCCCTCAGCCTCTCCTCATAAATCATGTGCCCCAGTCCCCTAATCATTTTCATTGCCCTTCACTGGACTCCCTCCAATTTGTCCATATCCTTTCTGTAGTGGGGGCCCCAAAACTGGACACAATGCTCCAGATGTGGCCTCACCTGTGCCACAGAGGGGAAGAATCACTTCCCTCAATCTGCTGGCAGTGCTCCTACTAATGCAGCTCAATATGCCATTAGCCTTCTTAGCTACACAGGCACAGTGTTGGCTCGCATCCAGTTTCTTTCCCATGGTTGTCCTCAGGTCCTTTTCTACAGAACTGCTGCTTAGCCATTCAGTCCCCAGGCTGTAACAGTGCTTGGGATTCTTCCATCCCAAGTGCAGGACTCTGCACTTGTCCTTGTTGAACCTCATCAGATTTCTTTTGGCCCAATCCTCTAATCTGTCCTGGCCACTCTGCACCCTCTCTCTGCCCTCCAGCGTATCTACCTCTCCCCCTAGCTTAGTGTCATCTGTGAACTTGCTGAGGGTGCAATCCATCCCCTCATCCAGACCATTAATGAAGTTGCTGAACAAAAACAGGCCCCAACCCTGGGGCAACTCACTTGATACTGGCTGCCAATTAGACATCAAGCCATTGATCAGTATTTATTGAGCCTGATGATTTAGCTAGCTTTTTATCCACCTTATAGTACGCAGGCCATTTATCCAATCCATACTTCTTTAGCTTGCTGGCAAAAATACTGTGGGAGACGGTATCAAAAGCTTTCCTAAAGTCAAGGTATATTATGTCCAGTGTTCCCTCTAAATTCCGCAACTGCACAGGCACGCACCAAGAATTTGAGGCCTGCCCACCTCTTCAGCAGAGCTGCACAGTGGCTGCTTAGCTGCTCCAGGCAGGGCCTCATGGTGGGCGGCTGCCTCGCCCCAGAAGCAGCAGGGCAGCCTCCATGCAGCCCTGGCCCTAGCTGCAGCCTTTCCCTGGGACTGGAGCAGTGAGCCATGTGTTGGCTGGTCCTCTGGCAGCCCTGGCCAGGGTCAGAGCTGGAACCACATGTGGAAGGCGGCAGCTATTCTGACAGCCCTGGCCTGGGTCAGAGCCAGAGCCACGTCACAGGTGGGTAGTGGTGGCACTTCCGGCAGCCCTAGCCAGGCCGCTGCTCCAGCGGCCTGAGCTCGAGCTGCATGTTAGCAGCAAGTACCCCAGTCCTGGGGAGCAGCCTCTAGTCAGCAGCACAGTCCCCACTCTCCTGGGCTGCCCCCAGGGAGCAGCTGCCCACCATGCCACATGACCCCCTCTGCTTCAGGCCAGCCTCGGGAAGCAGGCAGTGGATGGCCTGCGCAGCTTCCCCCTGCCCTCCCACACACACACACCCTGGGCTGGCCCTGGACCTGAGCAATGCTAATAAGTCTTCTAGTTAATAAACACGTGCATTTGGTGGCTAAGGCAGCAGTATGGGTAGGTCTACACTGGCATGATTTTCTGGAAATGCTTTTAATGGAAAAGTTTTCCATTAAAAGCATTTTCAGAAAAGCGCATCTAGATTGGCAGGACGCTTTTCCGCAAAAGCACTTTTTGCGGAAAAGCGTCCGTGGCCAATCTAGACACGCTTTTCCACAAAAAAGCCCCGATCGCCATTTTCGCGATCGAGGCTTTTTTGTGGAAAAGAAATCTCTGCTGTCTACACTGGCCCTTTTGCGCAAGAGTCTTTCGGAAAAAGACTTTTGCCCGAACGGGAGCAGCATAGTATTTCCGCAAAAGCACTGACAATCTTATATGAGATCGTCAGTGCTTTTGAGGAAATTCAAGTGGCCAGTGTAGACAGCTGACAAGTTTTTCCGCAAAAGCAGATGATTTTGCGGAAAAACTTGCCAGTCTAGACACAGCCCAGTTGTTGGATGGCAGTCAATGCATCTGCACCAGTGCTGACTCCTTAGGCTAAATAGCACAAACAGGAATTTATGTTAATTAAGATGACACTTAGTCTTTTTTCCATTGGGATAATCCCTGATTAGCTCTCCCAGTGCAAATCCCAATTTGCAATCTACACTTAGGAGTAAGCACAGATGCAGCTAACGTATAACATAACTCTTCCTCAGTGTTACTCTCAGTGAGCTGAGAGTTTGGGCAGTCACCCGGGAGAGAGTTAAATGCCACCCAGCTAATGAGCACAGCACCCAGAGCCAGCAGCTTGTGTTTCTACTGGTGGTGCACATCTGCACATACCTCAGTACTCTGTACATGGATGGAAAAAGTTAGAAGGAACGTTGCCTACCACCATTTATTATTGGTGTTGTGTAGCAGCGCAGCACGGGTCTTTAAGGAAAAACAGCTTATTGTTCAAACTTTGCAGGTATGTGTGTGTGGGGGGGAAGAGTGTGATTTTTTTTTACCTTATCTGTAACTGATGGCATGACGCAGCACATTGGCACTCAGGGTCACCCATAGTAATAAGGATGCTTGGGTGAAAGTGCTGATTTGACAGCTCTTTTTATTCTTTGTGACTGGGAAACGGCTGTTTTCATATTCTTTCTTCCATAACATGTAATATATGAACATGATATTTGTTAGTAACTGGTGGGTGCCATGGTGGCACACCCCCTAACAAGCACACATGACCTCAATATTGGTGCACAAGACAAAACTCACTCTGCTCATGGATGGAAAAATTTAGAGAGACCACTGATTATGTCCACCGCTTTACCCCTATCTGCAGGGCAAGTTCTCTCATCATAGAAGGCAGGTACGACTTGCTCTTGGTGAATCCATGTTGACTGTTCCTGATCAACTTCCTCTCCTCAAAGTGTTTTAAAATGGATTCCCTGAGGACCGGTTTCATGATTTTTTCACAGACTGAGATGTTGACTGGTCAGTAGTTCCTTGGATTCTCCTCCTTCCCCTTTTTAAAGATGAGCACTCTACTTGCATTTCCCCAATTATCTGGGACCTCCTCTGATCACCAGGAATTTTCAAAGATAATGGCCAATGGCTCTATAATCACACAACTCCCTCAGAATTTATCTTGTCATCTAATCTGGAATGAGTCCTGCTTTGGCAGGGAACTGGACATACCTTTTTCCAGCTCCAATGTCAATGATTCTGTAAATCCTGTCTTCTCTCTCATCCTTTGTTATTGGAAACTCTCACAGTTCCTCACAGCCTGGCCTTTTCACTTAACCTGCCTTCTGCTACCAGTCTCCAACCTAGAGAGGAAGATGAGCATAGATGGGAATTAAAAACAAAGCATCAGTCCCAATAAGAGGAAGTGTAAAGAAAGATACAAGTAAAACATTAAAAGGTAGCTCTGAATAGGTATGGGCCTGATGTTGGGTTTGGTGAGTATGGAGAGGGGGCACCCTATCGAACAGACACAAAATTGACAGAGAAACTGCTCAAGAAGGCCACAAAAATACTCCTCTGGGCTCAACATCAGCTACAGGTACTTTGGGAGTGTGTTGCTTGCTCTCGATTATAAGGTCTTGATCTCACATTTTTTAGCTTTGGATATACAGATTATTTACGAAGTATGAATCTTCAGCAGTGGTCACCAGCCAGTATTTTGGGATCTACCAGTAAATTTTGGAGCCTCCGACAAGTGATCCTGACTGGTTTGGCCAGGAAGCTATCAAGCGCTAGCACTTCAGTTGCCCCTACACCCACTGTCATGCTGCTCTTGCCCTCTGCCTTGGAGCTGCCCCCCGGGAGCCTCCTGCTTGCTGTGCAGCGTGTGGGAGGGAGAAGGAGAGTGCTGATATCAGGGTGTCCCTCCTTCCCCCACTCCGTGGTCAGTAGAAGCTGTGGGCTCAGTGCCTGTAGATAAGGGGCAGCATATGATGCCATGGAGTCATTGCTGTATTTGTGTCATGATCATGAGGGTTAGCCAGCAGCCTGGGGACTAAGGGGTTAAAATACCTAACCCAGGTAGAGTTGGCCAATAGAAATGTAGGTAGGAATTTCAAACTGGGACACAGGAATTTTTGGTTTTTCCCTCCTTTGTCTCTAGGGCAGTTTCTCTCCAGCTACTGAGGGAGACAGACAGAAGTCTCCCTCCAAGAATAGGCTCTTCTGTAAGTAGGGTAAAGTTTAGATAAATCTGTTAGGTTTTATTGTTTTATGGTTTGGGAAATGGGATCTGATGTCTGTGCATTTAAAAATGGGCTTTGCTCTCTTTTGTAACTAAGTTCTAGGCCCATGGTGGAGTTCCTCCACCATGAGTATTACTTTGTGACTTTTCCATCTAGTCATGATGCTTGCAACAGGAATATTGTGGTGATGATAAAAGTGCTTTCTCTTTTCTTTTATTAACCTGATATTGGTTAATTTGTGTGTCCTGGTTTTACATTAGGGGGTGAGATTTCCCAAGTAGTCTCTCCCTGGTTTCTTTATTATTACTTGGGTGGTGGCAGCAGAGTTTTTATCCCCAAAATCTAGGTTAAGATTTTGGGGGGGAAGTTTTTACCAAAGCCTGGAAAGATAAGGTTTTGGGGTACTTTTGTGAGCCCCTACTTCTGCATTTATCATGCCAGAGTGGGAAAGGAACCATGTCATGACACGAGTCCCCCTGCACCCAGACTCCTTCCCAGAGCTTGCACTCTGAAACCCCTCCTGAACCCCAATCCCTCACCCTGGCATAAACCTGGAGCCCCTCCCACACTCTGAACCCTTTGTCCCAAGACCAGAGCCTGCACCCCACATCTCTACCCCAGCCGGGTGAAAGTGAGTGAGGACGGGAGAGGAAGGGGGATGGAGTGAGCAGAGCGAGGCTATGTCTAGACTACAGACTTCTTGGGCAAGAAGCTTTTTGCGGAAGAGATCTTCTGCAAAAACTTCTTGTGCAAGAGAACATCCACACTGCAAAAGCGCATCAAAAAAGATATGCGCTTTTGCACAAGAGCGCATCCACACTGCATGGACGCTCTCTTGAAAGAAATCTGATAGCTATTCACTGAATGGCCACCACAGCACCTGTGCTTTTTTCCATAGGGGCTTTTTGCACAAAGAGAGGCAGTTCCTCATCCACACACTCCTTTTTGCGCAAGAGCTCTTGAACAAAAAGGAGTTATTCCTCGTAGAAAGAGGAATACCTACACCACAAAAACCTCTCTGTTATGACGATTTACTTAGGCAAAAAACACGCTGGAGATGTCGACGCTCTGTGAATTTTTGACCAAAAACTGCAGTCTAGTCGTAGCCTGAGGCCTCAGGGTATGTCTACACTGCATTCCTCTTTTGAGAGAGGAATGCAAATGCAGCTGAGCGAAATTGCAAATGAAGCACGGATTTGAATTTCCCGTGCTTCATTCGCATAATCGCGTCTCGGCGCTATTTTTAAATATCCTATTTCGAAAAAAGATGTCTAGACGCAGTTATTTCAAAAGAAAACCCTTACTCTCTATAAAATGAGGTTTAAGGGTAATTTCTCTTGAAGAAAAGGAAAGAGTGGTGTGAAGAAAACAGGCCTTTCATGGCCATCGAGAGAGAGGAACTGAGCAGAAGAACTGAATAAGAGTTATTTTCTTCCTGTGTGCTGTAAGGATTAAATCATCCACTACAAATGGTATGACGCACCAGTTTCCCTAATCCAAAGCATTGATCTGTTGCAACACAGTCCCCTCTCAATATCACTCACATCCCAGTTTCTGGTCATGGGACAAAGTTCACTCTCCGCAGTTTCAGTTTTGACTGGTGAAGGGTTTTTTTAAAGGAAGCAGGAGTTTCCCAGATTTTTTTTTTTAAATAAGTTTGGACATTATCTTCTGTGACTGTTATAAAAGTGGAAATCTCCTCACTTGTGGTAGGTGCCCAAAGTAGTGGTGAGGCTCCAGATGGTAAGTGCACGTCCCTCTCCAACTCCCCTGAAAGTGGATCATGTTCTAAAGTACAAAAAAAGGAGGTCATGCAGGGACAACGCAGCAGGGGGCAGGAGGAGGCACATGATCCCCAGTGCCACAAATGGGAGGGGTAAGGGGTTGGCCAACAGCTGGTGGGGCCAGAGTTTCTGGGCAGCCTAGAAGCTAGCAAGAGGGCCTGATGCCTGCAGTAGGGATCTGGCCCCCCACATGTACTAGCAGTGGCACTGGGTACATGGAGCAATGCAACCCCAGCTCACTCTGCTTTCCTGGTGTGTCTCTTGGGAGAGAGAAGGGACCAACCCTGCACTTACCAGCGGAGCAATGCAGCCAAGGGAAAGGAGTGAACTGCCAGTGAATGCGGCACCTCCACTACCAATGAATGTGGGGGGCTCAACCCCTGCTGCTGGCACAGTACCCCTGGCCCTGCTAGTCCTCTGGGCCATGTCACTTGAACGAATAGGTTGGGCAAAGGGGCAGAATGGGAGTGGAGCAAGGGCAGGAAAGAGGATGGAAGAGGGCAGAGGGTGGGGAGAGCTGGTGTCTGGGCAGAGGGGGATTGTCCTGGACCTTCCCTGGGCTGTGGGACTTTCACATGTCTGGTGGCCCCCCATGTCACCCCTCACTAGTCATCCCTGATAAGGTCAGGGTATCACAGCAAAGAGTTTTAGTGGGGGATAAGGGAAGTCTGTGGAGAGAAAGAGGCATCCTCTTTCCTTTCCCCTTTCAGAATGAAAAATTAGGACACATTACACTAAGGGACAGAGTGGAAAACACACGTGTACCCCTCTATTACCCCATAACAGGTTGGATCACAGGCACCCTCTTGAGACTGTCACCTCATGTGCTGATCATAACATTGAGCCAGCCTGCCTACCCCACCACTCTGTCCTGATGCTCTGGTCTCCCCCTGCAAAGGCACAGAGTTGGAGTAACAGTCCCTCATAGAATAAAAATATCTAAAAAAGGATGCAAGTGAAAACAGACAAATCAAAGTAAGTTACTGAACAAAAATAAACAAAACATGCCAATTCTCTAAGACAATTTGTTACAAAACATAGTTCCTCACCTTAGGCCTTATTTCAGGTAAAATTATTCAAGTCAAAAATGATCTTTTCCTCTGACCTGGGCCCAGCAATGCTCCTGAGCATTCTCTTTACTGTTATCTTTTTTCCACAGGTGTTCTTGTGTTTCCTGTTAGAGTGAAGAGGCAGTTTCAAAACACAGCTGAAGACAATCCTTGATTGCTTCTCCACCCTTACATAGAATGTCCCTGAGGCAGGAATCTTTTGTTCAGTTCTCCCTAGCCCCATTGAAAAATACCAAATTCAAGATGCATTTCAGCACCAGGTGGCATAATCGTGTCTCTGTAGGACCGACCACTGTTTGGGCTTACAGAAAAAACAAAACCATTTACTGATCATTTCTTGAGCACTAGGCCTTTAAGTTTCTTAAGTACCACTATTGGCTTTCACTAGAAGACCTATAATTTAATAAAGCAAGTTTCCACTTAATATTTCTAAGTTCACACTTACAAGAATGATACAAGGACAGAAATAGAATATAGACATTCAGGGGATTACAGGCTGTTGAATGATATTACTTTTACTGGTTTGCATAAAGCATAATTGTGTTATGCATATATTCTAAAACATATTTCCATACAAAATGGGGGCATAGTATCACAGCCTCTGCCATCTTTTTTGTTGTTTCCCCATCCACATGCTTCATCAAGTCATCCACATCTTCATTCACCAACTCTGCTTTCTTGCATCAGTCTTACCAATCCCAACTGCTCCCTTCCCAATTAAAAAAAAATTTCCTCAGCTCTCTCCAACCCCCACCAACTCAGAACCTCCCCGCTCATATACTCCTCTCCCTCTCTGGCTGAGAAAACCCCCTTCACATCAACCTCTTCACAGCTCAGAACTAGTCCCTTAGTTTCAAACTCTCTGCCGTCCAACACTACCTAGGCCCAGAACATCCCACTCCTCTCTATGCACATACAAACACACACAACTGTCCAGACTCAGAACTCTTCTCTCTTGTACCTGCCACTACCACCGGGATCAGAAACCTCCCCTACTTCTTGTTAGATCTGAAAAAGGAGAGGTAGTGAGGAAGGACTGTAGCAGTAAGGAGCAATATCCTCTTAATTAACCTCCTACAAACGTCCATTCCCTTCTCCTCCCTCTGCTGTATAGCCCATGTGCTGCATTGACTGCAATGGCTGTCAACTACAAGCAGCATGTGCACCTAGTCCTCTATTATACCGCTACAGGTAGTGTTACTGCAGCCTGTATGTATATTCCCAGCTCTGTACTTTCTCCCTTTGCCCTCAAGTACTCCCCTAGTGGTGGCTGTATGTACTGCAACCTCCACAGACTTGAAACACCTTTCCCACCACGGGGTGCTATGCAGTACATCACCAGACACATTACACGTTAGTGGTGGAACTTTTGGCTCATAGCTTTTAACAGCCATTTGCACCTGGACCTCCCCAGATCAGGGTAGACAGCGCAGTAGTTAGGAAGCATTCTTAGTGGTCCAGTACAAATTATGGATGTGAACCGGTAACCAGGACTAGGGGAGGTGGCAGCCTAGACTGAGAAGGCCAGTGGCAGCCCTGTGCAATGCTGGCCAGGGGGGCCGGTGACAACCCTGTAAGTGGGGGGCACTCCAACTGGGTTGGAGCTGTCCCTCCCAATTCTGCTTAATCAGTTAACCCGTTAAACCTAAATTAAGACAGCCTAAGGTTTAACGGGTTAACTGATTAAATGGGATTTTACATCGCTAGTACAAGTTGATAGCTCTCTGAAAGCAAACCCTTCGAGCCAGTCCCAGTGTGTATTAGTGAACTAACTGCTCTCGGCCCTGTTCTCTGGAGACTGGATGCTCAACAGTTAACGTTCTGCAAACACACATTCCATCTCATAAAACACATTTAGCTCTAGGTGAGAGAAATTGGCACTTAGCAACTCACTGTAGTCAGTGCAAATTGGAGGCTGTGTTTCCCCCTAATTGTTATTTGCCCTAACAGCCATTATGTTCTAGTTATAAAGTCCTGAGGACTTTATTTCCTTACTTTCTACCAAAAATAGTGAGCTACTATTTATTTCCAGCCATACCTCTGTTCTCCCTAATTCACACTGAGCGTGGTGATGGGAAACGTTGGATTACTTGGTCATAAATTAAGACAGCCAAAACCTTCAGTTATTTTTAATATATATTCTGCCTTCAGATGTTTACCTCTTTCTCTAAAAGTGCCCAGATAAATATTTTCTCTCTGAACAGGAACAGAAGCTCAAAGCTGTTTGAAACCAAACACTAATGGGTGGGTGTGTGCCTCAAATTACACTCGCCATGCCAGATTCTGAGTTCATGTAAAATGGTGTAAATAGAGAGTGATTCCAATGGACCAGATGTATGCCGGAGGTAAACTCCCTTGCAGAGTTTTCCTGGATTTGCACTGGTGTAACTTACATCAGAATCTAGCCCACTTTGTGCACCTTTGCACTACTAGTATGCAAGAGTCCTGGTGCAAGAGCGCATATCCTAATATTATTGCATTAGTGTATAAGTGTCACTGAACTAAGAGGCTGGGAATGTAAATCTTGCTACTAGTGTGCTGCTATGTAACCCTGAGGCCAGATGCTGATCTCAGCTACACCACTGTAAATCTGGAGTGACTTAAATTTCAAGCACCTCCAAATGTATACTAGTATAAATGAGAACAAATGCTGGTCCCAAATATTGTAGTCTATCAAGTTACTTGCCTTCCATGCTAGTAATATGGTTGTGTTAATTTAGATTAATTAGATAATAGTTAAGAGTTGTAATACAAGAAATCAGCTAAAGGCTGGTCTGCAGCACAGTGTGCCCTGCCTGCCCAGTGCCTCAGACTGGAGCAACTCGGGGGTGGCATATCTACCTTCCCAGAGGGCTACACTCAAGGGAGTGGGAGCAGGACCAGCCCGAGGTATTCTGGCGCCCCAGGCACAGGTGCGTGGCGCCACCCCCAGGCGCACGGCGCATGCGTGGCCTGGCTACAGCCACTGGTGCACAGCCCGGGGCCCGCCCCCTGGGCGCACAGTGCAAGCGCAGCCCAGTCCGGCCCGGCTGTTGCTGCTGGCGCGTGCCGGGCCGTGTAGAGCCCCGCGGCCGTGGGGAGAAGGGTGTTGCTGGCTGGTGCGGCGGGGATGCGGGTGGGCCGGCACTGTGCGAGCCGGGCGTGCGGCGCCTGATGGCAGCTATAAGGGATGCCACGCGCCCCTTACAGCTGCCATCAGGCGCCCCCCATCGGTTAGCACCCTGGGCAGCTGCCCAGCTCACCCATGCCTCCGTCTGGTCCTGAGTGGGAGGCAGGTGTTGCAAAGCTGTTCTCAGCATTCCCGCAGGCTCTTTGTTTTAGCTTCACTGATGTCTGACTTCAAGTGTAATACACTAGGCCTTATGTCTGCCCATTGCAGTTTGTGAAGGCCCACTGAATACTAGCACAGCAGCACTCAACTCCTTGGGAAGGGGCTTTGCCATTGACCCACCTGTGTATAGGTCCATGCCCTTTCTTAGCTGGGGCCAGGGCATGTTTGTATATATCTTTGATAAGATAACGAGCCTTGTGGATAAGGGAGAAGCGGTGGATGTCATATACCTAGACTTTAGTAAGGCATTTGATACGGTCTCGCATGATATTCTTATTGATAAACTAGGCAAATATAACTTCGATAGGGCCACGATAGGGTGGGTGCATAATTGGCTGGATAACCGTAGTCAGAGAGTTGTAGTTAATGGTTCTAAATCCTGCTGGAAAGGGATAACAAGTGGAGTTCCTCAAGGGTCTGTTTTGGGACCCGTACTGTTCAATATCTTCATCAATGATGTAGATATTGGGATAGAGAGTACGCTTATTAAGTTTGCAGATGATACCAAACTGGGTGGGGTTGCAACTTCTTTGGAGGATAGGGACATAATTCAAAATGACCTTAGCATGTTAGAGAAATGGTCAGAGGTAAACAGGATGAGGTTTAATAAAGAGAAATGCAAAGTGCTCCACTTAGGAAGGAACAATCAGTTCCATACATACAAGATGGGAAGCGACTGTCTAGGAAGGAGCATGGCGGAAAGGGATCTAGGGGTCATAGTGGACCACAAGTTGAATATGAGCCAACAGTGTGATGCTGTTGCAAAAAAAGCAAATATGATTCTAGGTTGTATCAACAGGTGTGTTGTAAGCAAAACTCGTGAAGTCATTCTGCCGCTCTACTCTGCACTAGTTAGGCCTCAGCTGGAGTACTGTGTCCAGTTCTGGGCGCCACATTTCAAGAAAGATGTGGAGAAATTGGAAAGGGTACAGAGAAGAGCGACAAGAATGATTAAAGGTTTAGAGAACATGACCTATGAAGCCAGGCTTCATGAACTGGGCTTGTTTAGTTTGGAAAAAAGAAGATTAAGGGGGGACATGATAGCGGTTTTCAAATATCTAAAAGGGTGTCACAAGGAGGAAGGCGAAAATTTGTTCCTCTTGGTTTCTGAGGACAGGACAAGGAGTAATGGGCTTAAAGTGCAGCAGGGGAGGTTTAGATTGGACATTAGGAAAAAATTCCTAACTGTCAGGGTGGTCAAATATTGGAATAAATTGCCAAGGGAGGTGGTGGAATCTCCCTCTCTGGAGATATTTAAGAACAGGTTAGATAGACATCTGTCAGGGATGGTGTAGACGGAGCTTGATCCTGCCTTGAGGGCGGGGGGCTGGACTCGATGACCTCTCGAGGTCCCTTCCAGTCCTATTATTCTATGATTCTATGATATGCAGGGGTGGCCCGTGAGCCTCGGCAGACTAGACAGTTGCCTAGGGCGCCGCCGGCCCGGGTACCTGACGATGACGTCATGGGGTGCCAGGGCGTCCCGTGATTATGTCACGGCCATTGACAACCGTGCAGGCGGGGGCGCCGATCGCGCCTTCTGCCTGGGGTGCCAGCTGCCGCAGCTGGCCTCAGGCCATTCCTGTATATATTAGTCTAGCAAGAGCCTCAAATTAGTGGTCCTGCTGCTTGTACTTAACTGTGTGCATATGCTGCTTGCCTTCCCCAACACAGTCAACCACAAGCCTGTTGGTGCCATACATTGACTGGGCTATGTGGCAGTCCAGATACGTAGGAGCAGCGTGGGTGCAATATAGCCCAACCCAAGGGCTGTCTGGTGAATCGGGATCCTCTGCAGTGCAGTGGTTCCTGCTGTAGGGTATAACAAAACAGTTCAGCCTCTGAATGCACTTTCCAATGAGTGCCATGTCTGCATTACAGCCAATTAGAGGGCAGGGTTGCACTTGAATGAAAGAAGCTCACAGTCCAGGTTAAGTAATATGGGGTTATAGTTTATCTTTTGTCCATGCTGTAACAGGCTGTTTGCAAGATCAGCAGAAGCTGAGGTTAGCAGATTTCTATCGTTGAGGGGACATGGTCTCACCCAGATAGCGGTCATAGCTTATTTATGGTTTCCCGGGACTGAAAAGGGGAATTTAGGTCTGGGACCTTTCACCCCACAGGATGGTAGGAAAAATACCCTCAGACCCAGCAGATGCATCATTATATAAAAGTCCCAAAATAATTGGTTCGGGCTAAGTTGAGTAATCAGGACACAGAATGTGATAGATAACCACAAAGGCCCATGGCAACGAATTGACGTATATGATAATAAGTTGAGAGCCATGATACATTGACCAATAGGAAAAGAACACTTCAACATTAGAAACATCCCCTGGGTTATGTCTACACATGCAGCTTCTTGTGCCAGAAATATGCAAATAAGGCTAAGCGTGAAATATCGCCAAGCCTCATTTGTATACCTAATGAGCCGCCATTTTTGCAAAAGAGGCTCTTGCACCAGAAGGAACTGTCTACACTGCCCCTTCTTGCGCAACAAAACCCCTCTTGCACAATGCCGTCACGCTGATTACTTTTCAGGAAGAACGGCATTGCGCAAGGGGGTTGTTGTTGCACAAGAAGGGACCGTGTAGACAGCTCCTTTTAGCGCAAGAGCCTCTTCTGCAAAAATGGCGGCTCATTAGGTATGCAAATGAGGATCAACAATAGTCCACGCTTAGCCTCATTTACATATTTCTGGCACAAGAAGCTGCAAGTGTAGACCTAGCCCTGTTGAATATGCATCAAACGTGTTATTGTCAGCGTCACATAGTATAAAAGTGGGTCCCCAGCCTAGGGGCAAGAGGGAGATGTAGTCCTTGGAAGGGCCAGAAGGATGGCCCCTGGTGATGAGGAAGGTGAAGATAATGAGAAAGATGATGGGCTAACACCTGAGGTTGTTCTAGAAGGAATGATGTAGGCATATAGTATGGAATACGGATGTACATTCCCTATCTCATTATTTTGGGGTGTTTGTGACTGTGCTAACCGTATTAATAAACTATATTTGTAAATATACAAACGTTTCTATAGCGTGAGTGTTGCAACTGTGCACTTCAGGGTTCCCAATCACAGAATAATTGAATACTGGGCCTGATCCTGGGACAAAGAAGCTGTTAACCCTAAAGGTGGGCAATTAGAAATTTAAACATAACCTTAGATCAGGCTACAATATGGAAACTACTATGTAGAACCTATTGCACTATGAATGTGAAGTCTTATATTCATACCTTTGAGTGTGAATCTTAATGCACTCTGAATGGGCATCCTGATTAAGAAGGCGAGTTTGTCACAAAAGTCATGGATTTGTGAAGTCACTTCTGTGACTGCTGAGGTGGTGGTTGCAACTTAATAGGATCATCAGCTCTGTGTTGCTCAATTTTATGCATGTAATTCAAGTGTTCACTGGCTTATGAATCTGCATTCCCTAATCAGACTACTTTGTATTTTGGAGCATAAAAAGTGCCATACTGGGTCAGACCAAAGGTCTAGCTAGCCTAGGATCCTGACTTCCAATAGTGGCCAGTGCGAGGTGCTTCAGAGGGAATGAACAGAAAAAGTAATCAAGTGATCCATCCCCTGTCATCCATTCCCAGTTTCTGGCAAACAGAGGCTTAGCAACACCATCCCTGCCCATCCTGGCAAATGATCCTCGATGGGCCTATTCTCCTTCACAACATCCTCTGGCCAAGAGCTCCACAGGTTGACTGTGCATTGCGAAGCACTGGATGTGATGTTCACCCTCTTCCCAAACTCTGCTGCCTTCATGGATTGTCATCAGGATATACCCAGTTTCAGAGTGGAATAAGATCTAAACGGCAGGGGATTCACATCCAGATTTACCCTACTCTTCTAGTGGCCGAGATTCATGCTCTTAGTTTATCAGGATGCACCGAAGAGGGCCATAATGACAAGGTTCACATGAGAGAGACAAGGTGGGTGATGTAGTATCTTTTATTGGAGACAAGCTTTCCAATAAATCAGCAGCAGAAGTTGCTCCAATAAAAGATGTTACGTCACACACCTGGCCTCTCTAATACCTTGAAACCAACTGGCCTACAACAACACATTAACAACTCTGCGTAACCCTTATATTAGGGCATTATTTTCAGAAATCATATTCCTGGCATAGTGTCCACATTAGACCACGGCACTAGCACTACCGGCACAATGATATAATTATATCAAGGTGTGAGTAACAGCAATTCACAATAAATGGGAATCCACACAGTAGGACAGTAGTGTTAGAATGCATACTCATATTGTAGTGGGAACAGTCAGGGACTGAGTGCAAGAATTCAGCTAAACACAAGGGCATATGCAAGCAGCTGTACTAACAGCAGGATCAGAATTGCATATCAGGATATTAAATCACGATCCCAGTGCAATGGGATCCAAGGCACCAAGTCTTTAGTACTAGAATTAGTACTCCCGGACTAGTGCTATCAAATAATAGAAGTTAGAAGAGAAAAAGCCCTGTACAATCCATTCATCTCCCTGACAATACAGTGCTGCTTCTTATAGCAGGATTTGCCCAGTCTTCTTTTAAAAATCCCAAGTCTTGGGGGCTCTAGCCCTTCCCTTGAGAGACTGTTCCCTAAAACAAAGTCTCAGAGGGGTAGCTGTATTAGTCTATAACTTTAAAAACAAGTTGTCCTGTGGCACCTTGGACACTAACAAAAATAAAGTATCATGAACTTTAGTGGGTAAAAGCTGCTCCATCCGATGAGTTGGAGTGGAAATAACAGAATCCAAGACATATAAAACAGCCAAAAAAATATCTGTCAATTGTAGGACCCCTGTTAATTAAGATAATTAAGTCGGCTGGATGTGTTCCATTCCTAACTTTTGATGTGAAAATGCCCATGTTAAAAGTAGGGGAAATTATAACAAATATCACACTGCCAGGAAGTTTTAAGTTTATACTGCCAGGAAGGTTTCTTCTAATACCGTTGAGTCCCACCCCTTTAATTTCATCCCATTATTTAGGGCGATGGTTTGTGCAGAGCGGGATAACGGTCCTAGGGTAACTTTCTGGAAGTGTGCGATCGGCACACCAGCCCCAGCCTCGCCTCCATGATGCTGGGGAAAGACAATCCGTTTCACTAGTGGGTGGAGGGAGAAGGATGACATGCTCTGGGGAGGGGTGTAGATGCTTGGCTTCTTACAGGCAGTTTAAACCCCAGCGGGGAGGTGTGTCCGGAAGGGAGTGGAGGCCCAGGCGAGTGGGGGCTCTGGGCGTGTCCCTGGGAGAAGGGGATCCGGGATTGGGGTCTGTGTCCCGAAGATCTCGCTCTGTACAGGATGTAGCCCCGTGGGGGCGGGGAAGCCCGGGCTCGGGGGTAGTAGGAGTCCAGGCTGTGGAGCAGGTATCCCTTGGGCCGAGGGAATCCCAGACTCTGAGAGGCGGGAGTCCCCTGGGATCCTAGGCTCTCTGTAGCTGCGCACCGGGCTGGGGCGGGCCCGGGGGCGGGCCCAGGGCGTGGGGGAGGCGCCCGGGGCGGAGGCTGCCGGAGCCCCCGGGATCTGCTCGCTGTGCTCCGGCCCCTGCACTCGGCACCGCGGCTGCTGCAAACTGCGGCTGGAAGTTAAGTCCGGTCCCCGCCGCTGCAGGGAAGAAGAGCCCGGGCAGCCCCCGCGCGGCCGGAGCAGAGCCAGCGAGTGGGGAGCAGCCCCCCTCCAGCGGCGCCGCACAGCGAGAAGCCGGGCGGCCTGGGCACTGGGGCGCCGGAGCCTGCTGGGACGGGGGGCTCGGGCGAGCTCCGGATTTAAAGGCTAAGGGGCAGCGAGAGCCGGTGGGCCCCGGGGGGGCAGGTGCGTCTCCTCCCTCCTGCCACTGCCGCCCCGGCCAGGCAACGGGACTCACCTGCTGCCTGCGGAGCTGCAGCCTGACAGGATCCCGCGCCAGATGCAGGTAGGAGGCTGGGCTGGGGCTTTGCCAATGCTCCTGTCATGCTGGCTGGGGGAGGGGGGTCCCGGACGTGCAGACCCGGGAGGCTCCGGGCTGAGCCTCTTGATGCTTCCCCGGTGCCTTCGGGCCCCCTCCCTCGCCGGCGGGGTGGGGTGTCAGCCCGCTCCCGGCGGCTCCGGCAGCCCCTTCCCCGGCGGGCCCAGCCGCCTGTGCCGAGCCCCGGGCAGTGCATCCCAGGAGCAGTTCCCAGGGCGGGCCGGGCGGCGCTGAGGGCGGGAACTGGCCTGCCGGGCTGGAGCAGGGGGCAGGAGCGGGCTGGGCAGCGGGAAAGGGGCAGGCAGCGGGCTGTGGGCCACAGCCAGGGTGGGGGCTGCGGGGGGCGGGAGCGGCTTCTCTCCCGGAGGCGGCGCGGGTGGAGCCTCGCTCGGGTCTCCGGGAACAAAGCTGGAGCTGCTGCTGCTCATGGGGGGCGGGACCCCCCGGCCTTGCCTGCGCCCGGAGCTTTGTTGTGTGCAGGCCCCGCTCGCCCCGCCGCGGGCAGGTGAGGGGGAGCTGCCGCGGGGCGTTGCTGCAGCTGGGGAGTGGTGGTCCGGGTCTCGCCTTGCTCAGCCCTGGCCCCGGTTTGCCCTGGCGCAGACACACTTGGGTGGGCGCGAAACTCTCTCCACAACTTTCTGTCACTTGGCGCTTTCTGACCTGGCGGCGGCTCGCGGGGGCGGGAGGGGGCTGCAGGACAAGTCACGGGAGCGGGGCCTCTGCTCCGGTCCCTCCCCGGCTGCTGGAAGGGTCCGTCGCCTGGCGATGGCTCGGGACATCTTCACAAGCTGCAAAGCAGGAGCAGGGAGTCGCCTGGGGTCCTGCGAGACCTTACCCTCCGGCGGGTGGTGGTGCTGGGCCGTTGAAATCGGTGGGGGGAAAGGTACCAAAACTGATCGACCTGGAGACGAAGGTGCTTTCTCCGCAGCCTGGCGCTAGCAGAGCTGCCTTTCTCCCGCTCTGTCAGCGAGCTCCTGCACAGCCAGAGTGCAGTTTCTGTGACTAATTCAGCCGTAGCCTCTCTGCTGGGACAGAGCATCATAAGCAGTGAGTGGTTCATATGCACTGTACATTTATCTCCTGGACTAAGGCTGCTGCTGGCTGGTTTTGCTAAGTTACAGCTTTGAATTGGTGACCAAGCAAGCCCATCCTCTTGTAAATGTCTGTTAGGCAGACTAGGTCTGTTTTGTTACCACATCATGGGCTTATGGATGCAATCATATAAACCCTAAGGTTGGGGGGGGGGGATTTTTTGTTTTGTGTTGGGGTTTTCTGTTGGTTGGCTGTATAGGACACAGGGCACTTGTGGGTTTGAACTAGAGTAAATTCTCTGTAACTTGATGTTTTTAAAAAAGGGTTTGAGAACTTCAGAGACTCAGCCAGAGGTTATGCAGTATTGCTGGAGTGGTTGGGTGAGGTTTGGTTGACTTCAGTGTGCAGGATATCAAATGAGATGGTCACAACGGTCTCTTCTGACCTTAAAGTCTATGAGTCTACATGGCGACTCACACAAATTTATGTGAACAAGCTGTGCATCCCCTCAATCTCCTCTTCATGTGTACTTGCATACACATCAGCCCTTTTTATATAGATTAGAATGCAAGCAGGTATATGCCCATTTTTCCACACATGTCAACATGACATCATCATGCATCATTGTTTTCTTTCTTTCTTTCTTGCACCTATTTCACAAGTGCACCAACTCACGCTTTCTGCAAGGTCTGTTGTACAGACAGCTTAGCTGCTCGTGTGTACCAACGTAGTCCCATCTCTTTCATGTGTTCTCAATCTCTCATGCATAAATATGTGCACCTGCTTTTCTGTGCATATATGTACCAACACCCAGATTCATCCTGACATAATAAAAGCATATCAATTCCCCTATGCAAGTCACATGCATATTTGCACAAAATCTCTCACTCCAAACCTGACTGAATGTGTCTAAAACACTTGTTCCCCTACCTTTGCATAGAATTTGTGGGTATGCGCACACAGATACTTTCACACATGTACACCTTACTCCTTTCTCACATACACATGAATGCACACACCTACTTCTATTCTCTCACAGGCATACAAGTGTGGATACACACACCTGCACCAGTACAGACATTCTCACGTGAACCAATTTTTTCTGTGTCATACAGGACACTTACATGTACTAGCACTCATGCTCCCACCTGTTCCATTTCTTTCTCTTCCTCACCAGGGTGCATCTACACTGCACCGTAACTCGAAATAAGATACACAATTTGAGCCACGCAAATTGAGTATCTTATTTCACTGCTATTTCGAAATAGCTGAGTCATTTAATTTAGAAATAAAGTGCTATTCTGAAATGTCCCTTACGCCTCATAGAATGAGGTTTACAGGGACGTTGGAATAGCAAGCCCGAAATAATGGGCTTGCTGTGAAGACATGGGATAGCTATTTTGGGATACTTGGTATCCTGAAATAGCGTTGCAGTGTAGATGTAGTCTCAAAGAGCTCTTTTATATAATGCCCATCAACATGTTCTTTGCATGTGCCAACACACTTACGTTTACCCGTATAATCTCCCTTTTCCCCTGGTCTAATGGGCCTTTGTTTTCAAACATATTAGGGATGTCACCAGTTAACTGGTGAGCATCACCTTTACTGGGTGTTGCTTACCAGTTACCAGTTAACTGGTGGCTTGGCTGGGCTGGAGCAGCTCCCCACCAGCCCATGCTGTGGTAGGCCTGACCAGAGCAGCCCCTCACCTGCGACGCAGCGCAGTGCACTCACCCCAGCAGACTCTGCCTATGGCAGGCCCAGGCTGGCCAGAGCAGCCCATGGTGCTGCCGACCTGGCCACGCTAGAGCAGCGCCCTGCCTGGCTGCTACGGCCAGGCCCGCTACGTCGTGGGTGGGGGACGGGACGTTGAATCGGTTAACCAGTTAAACATAACGTTTAACCATTTAACTGATAAAATCGGATTTTACATCCCTATAACATGTACACTTGTGCACCCACATACACTCACGGGCAGCCAGTATAATAAGATAGGAAAGGCATAGCCTTCCCCAGCGCTGCTGCCAACCTGCTGCGGGCCACTATAGCATCCTCTTCCCTGAGAACCCCACCGCCTCCACCACTCCATCCTCCACGTCCAAAGGTCCCTGCTGCGCACCGCATCCCTCCTCCTGGGGACAGGGGAATGAGGAGTGACACAAAGAGCCAGTGGACTAAGGAGGGGCTCTGCGGGGCCCTGTTGGGGCCAGCGGCTCAGCCCAGTGTCTTCAGGGTGGGAGGAGCTGGCACTTGAGGAGGCTGCCAGCTGGAGTTAGCACAATTCTGGTAGTGCTGGGGCTGGCCTAGCACTTGGGGCTGGAGGCCTGGCAGCTTTACTCAGTGCTGGGGCCAGCCCGACTCCGGTGGCACTATGGCTGGCCCAGTACGTGGGGAGGTTGCTTGCTCAGCCAAGTGCTGGTGCTGGCCCAGTGCTCAGGGGCCAGGGGAACAGAGGCTTGGTAGTGCTGGCAGGGATGGCAGATTGGGGGGCTGCTCCTGATGGTGGCTTGACCCGCTGTGCATAGGGCAGTTACAAGGGGGGGAGACGCTGGGGCTCTGCCATGAGGAGGCGGGGCCTTGGGCAAAAGGGGCAAGGCTAGCTAGCTTGCCTCCCCAAAGCGGGAGCTGACACGCTGCCTTTGTGTATACTCTCTTTTGTCTCCCTCTGTGCCAGTTCTTATCTCTCAGGCTACATCTATAGTGCAACACTATTTTAGGATACTGGAGTATCCCAAAATAGCTATCCTGCCTCTTAACAGCAAGCCCGTTATTTTGGGCTTGCTATTGCGACGTCCTTGTAAACCTCATTCCACGAGGAGTAAGGGAAGTTTCGGAATAGCGGGTTATTTCGAAATTAGGCACAGTGTAGACAGTGCCAAATTACGAAATAAGGTATCTTGAAATAAGATAGAAATAAGACACACAATTTGCATAGCTCACATTACGTGTCTTCTTTCGAACTACAGTGCAGTGTAGATGCACCCTCATTTACATTGATCTCTCTCCCCTCCAGTTTCATATCAACCTTGATGCACATATGGAGGGACAACAAGCTCTGTTTTCCTTTGCATGTCTGCATAGGCACCCCCTTACACTACCCAATATACATATGTGCATAAACACTGGCTTCTTCACTTTGCATTTATGCACTTTCTTATCCATATGAGAAATCACTCTTGCTCTTATGCACACATACACTCACACGGATACACACTCTCTCCCTCATGAATAGGGATGTTAGATATTGTGTAACTGAATAGTGGTGTAACTGCATGAAATCTTAGCAGTTACAAGACTATTCTATAGTCCCTGGGGTTGGGGCCAGCAGCCAGTGCACTCCTGGGGAGCCCACTGCAACCGTGCTTTGCTGCCTCTGTATCGGAGGGAGCAGTGCGAGTGGCAGGTGGGAGCCAGTCTGTTAGGGGAGCCAGTTTAAAAACCAGCTTCCTGCGCAGACCAGCTGAATGCAATCCTGCGCTGCTGCCTCTGTCTGCAGGGGTCCAAGCTCCCGATGGACAGAGGCTGCTCTGCACCCCCTGGAGCAGCCTCTGTCCATAGTAAGCCTGGGCCTGCCACGGACAGAGGCTGCTCTGCGGTAGCAGACCCTGTCCATGGGGGTCCGAGCTCCCCATGGACAGAGACTGCTCTTCATCCCATGAAGCATCCTCTGTCTGCAGGAAGCATGGGCCTACTGAGGACAGAGGCTGCTTCACGGCAGCCTCCCCTGCCCCCTCCCTCACCCTGCTCCCCACGCATATTGGCTCCGGTCTGCCCCCCTCACCCTCCAAGTTGCAGCTTCTCTATCAGAGGCAGCAGCTTGGGGGTGTGCAGGTGGATCCAGTACTCGTGGGGAGCTAGCTCTCTGCAGGCTCCAGCTCCTGCTTCTCTCCCTCCTCCCTACTGCCTTTGATACAGAGGCAACAAGCGGGGAGGGGAATGTGTAAATTGACAAGATTTGCCAATGAGCCCAGGCTTATCAGTTAATGGTGTAGTCATCTACACACTGACATCCCTACTCATGAATGCACTTATTTGTGCACATTGGCCATGCACTCACAATTAAATGGCTGTCATATTTTCATAGCACTTTTTGCCTGCTGGTACATATCCATCCTCATATCCATCATATTTACAAAGTTCAGGTCCTTAGAAAAAAGAAAACAAAAGCATAGGCCTGACTATGTTTACAAAATTCTAGAGGGGTTCTTAACATAGAATAGAATGGAGGGGAAAGAGAGGTTCCTATTTACACTAGTGTCCTAATCATCGACTTATATGAGGAAAGGCTAGGCACTGAAGATGGCATTTCTTTATATACCAAGCATTGTCAATATATGGAATAAATTACCAAGTGTGCCATAGACTAGTGTATGTTACATATTATTTTTTTCTTTTTAAAGAAATTACATGAGTATATGGAAGGAAAACTGTTGTGAGGTCCAACTGCCAATTCAGACTATGAGGCAGAATTGGATAGACAAGCTGGCCTCTTTCCATCTGTGGATTTCCTGTGCTCCCAGGCTTCATCTCTCACGTGTGTTTTTATGCCCAGGATTGTCAGCGAGGGATTCCTTCCTGTTGGAAAGTAGTTTCCTGCTAGCCACTTTGTGGCTGTAATATTAGCACCCTCTTCTCTTTAAACATGCCCTGAATTCCCCTTTTTTCTAAAATAAATATCGTATGCAGTAATTAAAACTACCATGTCTTTACATGTTATTAGATTATTGACATTGAAAGGATTTTACAGTTTAATTCACTTCATTATTGCCAACTTCAGACATTTGAAAAATCTTAATTAAGGCCCCCAGCATTATGTGATTGGCTTAACAATCTTATGCTGCTTTTAAATTGGGGTTTTTTTTAATTTCTCTTCTGGGTTTGGGTTGTTTTTTGTTTGAGATTTTAGAGTGTGCAAAGGTAATATTTTCGGGGGGGGGGGTTGTCTAAAAACTTACATTTTTAAACTAAAATTTTTAAGTGATTCTCATGCAGTCACTTGTTTACAGGAGCTGGGGCTCTTAGTAAAATGCCATATATTGTACAACTTGCAATAAAATCACAAGAGATGGGCAATTCTGTTACTCTTCATCTTCAATGCTCTTTGCATTTCATGCTGTATCAAAAGGCTGGTGAGTTTCACATTTTGTTGATAGAGTGCTTCTGCACCACTATGATGATGATGGATTTGGATTTCCAGAAATGCAAGAAAGCAAATAATTAGAAATAGTTTGTTTATTGAAGTCAATGTAAACATATTTCTATTAATTAGGGTTTTTAAAGCAAAACTTAAGTGTAAGTTGGCTGACAGTGTCACCTAAACCATTGACACTGTCCATTTGAACCATTCAAAACCTTTTGAAATAACTTGAAGAACACAACAAGCCCTTCAGTAATCCTTTCAAAATCAGGATTCAAATAGCCCAAACTTTCAAGGTAGCACAATTTGTACTGTGGCTCATATTTTTATAGAAAAAGGGACATGAACTTGTTAGTAAACGCAATGCAGACTTTGCTGAAAAATTGGAGAAAGTATAGAGAAGAGACACAAAATGGTTTGAGGGCTGGAAACGGTACTTTACAGTGAGAGACTTAAGGAGTTCAGTCTGTTTAGTTTATCAAACAGAATAATAGAAGATTAGAGTTGGAAGAGACCTCAGGAGGTCATCTAGTCCAACCCTGAAAATTTCAGGGATAACTTGACTATGATGTAGATGTACCTTCATGGAAGAGGGGGAATTGCAGGAACTATATTTTTCTTTATCAGAGAAAAGCGTAACAAGAAACTGTGGCTGGAAATTAAAGCCAGACATTCAAATTAGATTTAAGACACAATTTTTTAACAGTGAGGGTGATTAACCAATCCAGTAAAGTAACAAGGGAAGTTGTGGATTCTCCATTTCTTAAAATTTTCAGAGCAAGACTGGATGCCTTTCTAGAAGAAATGCTGTAGCCAAAAGCAAGTTAACTGATCTCTGTAACAGTAACTTGATGAAATGCTATGGCCTGTGTTCTACAGGAAGTTAAATTAGATGATTTGATGGCCTCTTCTGGCATCCCAGTCTAGAAAACTTATGTGACATTTATATGTATAATGAAGTGGAGTGATTGTTATTATTTAGCACAGCAGTTTCACATTTCACGGAGAAGCTATTCTCTTGTGTATCTTATATTTATAAAATACCTTTCATCCCAAAGTGCTTTCCAAGGAGAAACTAATACAAGCTACAAGCTATATATGCATAGGGATCACTTAATTTATCCTTTGGAAGTGCAGCCACCTCTATGGTAAAACATGGCAGCTTTTTAAACAGTTCACAGCAACATTGACTATTTAAGGACAGGAATTGAAAAAAAAATACCGTATCTGGTTGAAACCACAGAGTAGTGTAGATGGAGAATCTAGTTATATAGCTGGAATTTGGTTGGAACGACAAGAATTTAAACTTTAAAGAATCACAGATAGCCCAGCCTCTAGTTTGCCATCTCATCTGAAAGATGGCACCCACAACAATGCAGGGTTTGTCACCCCAAGTTATGGTATCGGGTCTGAATTAAATGACAGAGGGAAAGTGCTGCCTGCTGAATTGTCAGCATTGCCTCCTGCATCTCTTAGGATGGTTGTCTTTAGAAGTCTTTCATCTGAGTACAATTGCACTTTGCCATAGGCACCTACCTTGCCCTTAGCATTGCAGCTATTTTCAGACTGCAATTTCGCATGAACACAACCCTGAAAAGCCTTTTCATTTAATATGAAAACCACGTGGAGGGGCTGGGAGTACAGAGAATAATGCTGAAGAAGTGCCCAGATTGTCAGTCTGTCCGTAACTTCATACTTGGTGATGCTCTAGCCTGCAGATACTTACCCTTCCATGGTTTTCTTGTGAGCGCTTCTCTTGGTACCCAGCAAAAACTGATGGCTTGGTCTGTGTGAATCCAGTCTCTTCTACTGTGCATGTTTACCTGTCTAAATATAACTCCTCAACCAGTCTCATGCATCCCAGACTGACCTGTTCTCTTGTGGCTTGAGCTGTGGGTCTGGCTCTTGCTGCAGCATTTCCTGGCTGCTTTGGGCTCATAGTTTGTAGCTCAGTCCCTTTCTCAAAAAGTTATATGTTAGACACTCATTCTCTCTAGAACTTTTGGAAGCTGGTTCTCTCTGCTCCTCCATTTTATTTTTAAATTTGGCTGTGCAATGAGAAATTTAACAGCTCTTACGAGTGGAGGGTCGCTATTCCCTTCCTCTAATTACTCACTCTCTTTCTAAATATATGCAGTATAGTGGGCTTCGGGAAACCTGTTGTCTGCCAGTTACAATCTACACAGTTTATGCTGCAACTCTGATTATTCCCAGAGATCAGGCATTATGAGGCAATCCTTAAAGGGACAGTGTCTCTCTTTAAGCCTCTTTCAAAATCTCAAAGATGGGTATGGCATGTATTTCCCCCATATGGCTTTTCTGTTTCTATTTTGTTTAGAATTTGATTCCTTTGCATTTGCTGTAGTTTTTAATTTACTTGGGAAAACCTTTGCATACACCTCAGCCTTTGAAGAGCAGAGAAGAGAGGATTAAAGTGGAGAAGGAGAGAAGGACGTAATTCTCTGCTGGGTTGAATTAATTTGTTTTAAAATCCTATTCCAGAAACCAGCCCTAACAGTCCAACCTTCCAGCCCCTTGCACATCTAAAGAAAGACTGAAAGATGAAATAATTAGTGCCTTGCACAACCATGCAAGAGATTCCTGATTGATTTACTCTGCCACATGAGAGAAATGGTTTGATTCCTGGTATGGCTGTCTAGCAATCCTTGCGCTAACCCAATAGCCTTGTGGTTAGTGCTGTTGTGTTTGGAGTAGAGGTAATTAAAGCCAACATTTCTAAAAGAGATTGTTGATTTTGGGTGGCTCTAATTTTGAGTTGTCTGACTCAAGGAACTTTAAAGGGGCCTGATTTTCAGATGCGAAGGCTCAAAACTGTCTGAAAATCAGGCCCCCTTCAAGTTGTCTAAAATTGGTTCCCCAAAATTATTAGTCACTTTTCAGAACTTTAACTTACAAGTCTAGAGCAGTGGTTTTCAACTTGTGGTCTACAGACCCCTGAAGATCCACAAACTATGTTTAAGGAGTCTGTGAAAGATTGTTATTACCATAGGAAAGTGGTTTTCAACCTGTGGTCCTTCGACCTTCATTCAAAATGGTTAGGGGTCCACGAATGAAAAAAAAAAAGATGAAAACTATTGATCTAAATGAGAATTAGGAAAACTGTGTTCACTGAGGGTACATCTACATTTCACGGCTATTTCGGGATACTGGAGGTATCCCAAAATAGCTACCCTGCGTCTACACAAGCCACCCTCTATTTCAAAATATGTTTTGAAATAACGGGCACGCTATATCGGCATCCTGGTAACCCTCCTTCCACGAGGGTTACAGGATGTCTCTAAATAACATGTTGTTTTAAAATTTGGTGCTGTGTAGATGCGCCAAATTTCAAAATAAACTATTTCGAAATAGATTTGAAATAAGATGGACAATTTGCATAGCGCAAATTGCATATCTTATTTCGAGTTTAGAGTGCTGTGTAGACGCACCCTAAGAGAGATTAATTCAACTACACAAGCAAGAGTGCTGAAGTGATCTCTAATGAGTAGAGACTAGTTCAACAGCTCTGTGAGTTTTGGTCTGACTTCATGACTCTCCTGCAAAGACATTCAATTAGAACAAACTCTTCTAGGTAGATCAGCAATCTGTGTCCAGACACTGTGGCATACAACTTTTAAAAGTGATCTGAAAAATAAATAAAATGTGTTTCTCTTTGTTGTATAAAGAAAGGCTGTTTGTTTCTTACCTTTAAATCTCTATAAAAAATTCCTTGGTTTTGTTGGAGGTTTTTTTGAGAGTCGAAGATGATGTTTCTTGCAAGTTATTACAACTTAACTGAGGGGCTGGAGGGTAGAATCTATTATATATTTGAGAGAGTTTGTCTGTCTAGGAGGAGTTCTTGAACAGACAGACACACAAATGGTAAAAGCTAGGATCACCAAATTTGGTATGCAGCTTCCTCTTATCATAACTTAAAGCAAGGTCTGGGTTTGGTTGTGCCCCCACAATGGGATGTGCCTGGAATGCAGTTGTTTCTCATTGTATGGAAAGAGGGGGGTCTGCCAGGAGGGACAGTTATCCTGTATAATCACCATGGGGAGCAAAGATGTGGGTCAGGACAGCTATACCCCATTGGAGCAGCAGGGGTAGAGAAAGCTACCTACTATATATTTGAGTTTGTCTGTTTGCGTGTCTGTCTGTGTATCTGTCTCTCCCCCAACTGGGGGACTTGCATCCCTACCTCAGCTGTGACCTCTGCAGCAGCCATGGAGAGGTGCTTCTCACTTGGCTCCAAACTGCTGCAGTGAGAGAGGGCCGAGGTTGTCCTTTTCCCCCTAGCAGTTTGCATATTAACCCCTCATCTCCATCCCCAGCTCCACCCCAGAGTAATGATTTAAATGAAGAAAAACAAAAAACAAAAACAAAAATTCAGTTAAGGACCTGAGCAAGGTCAGATATATCCTCTAGTATTTAATAAAGTAATTGTTTTCCAAACTGGTCTTTAGTTTCTGAGCTTACATAGGCATTAAGAAAAAAAAGAGCAATCGGTGTTTTTAAACCATCTGACTAAAATTCTCTTTCCTTGTCAATTGTTCAACTTTTAGTATTCGTTTCGTATGGGTTGTGTTGTAATACAAAATCATAGCATCATCAAGATAGACAAGAGCTGACCTTTTAAAGGGAAAAAAACAAAGAGGATTTTCTTATTTGATCTCACAATCGTCCAGACCTCCTTCATACATCATGGAATAGTGAAAAGGACACAAAGCCAAATTTGTCTTGATTGGAAGTTAACTTTTAAAAGCATTTTAATTATGTCATAGGTGTCATGCACACTACACTTCTAATTTCCTGGAATCTTGTTTTTTTACACTCAACATAGAAATAAAATAAAATTACCCAGTATTTTTCTTTTACAAATTCAGCCAATCTGGAGACTTCCTAATACACTATCTACTGACATAATTGTTCTGATCATGCAGGATCTGGGCTCCGCATTATGTCATGATTTTATTCAGCGGCTATACTGACATTTTTATTTTTGTGTATTTTTTGAAAAGATTTGGAATGTCTCAACTAGATGCTCTCACTTCAGATGCTACATAGCCTTGGGTTCTAAGAACTTAAGTAAAGTTTTGTGGTCAGTTACTGAGATGTAATACATTCTACCATGCAGGTGTTCATGGTATTTCATTATTCTATAATCTGAGTGAGATCACAGTCCCCACTCCAACCAGGAGGTCTCACAAACCAACATTACAAGAAAAATGGAGTCAGAAGGTTCTTATATTTGCACAGATGCTGCTCACTCGCCTGTGTCACTGTTTGGCACTTCTATGAACATCTCCCCTCTCCCCATTTTTACCTTTTCTTAATGATTCAGTTAGCGGTTTTACCAATTTAGAGGAGTATAAAGTGACTGACTGTTCAGCAATCACTTATTAATACCAGAAAAGCTTGCAACAGGATAACTTTATTATGTGTCAGTGCTAGCTCCATAGGTTCATCTTTTTCTTTTACTAGATGGATTCCTTCAGTACTGGTTCTGGGTCCTAAGAAGACAGCACCATCCCAGGGGACTCGGTTGTCTTTATTCAGCTTCATAGTGTCTTTGCACTGCTGCTTCCAAATTCTGTAACTATATATCTGTGTTTCTTCTTAACTAGAGTATCATTCAAATAGCATACTAACCTTTGTGCCTTCTGGTCCATAAGAAAAGCCCTCGTACATTAATTATGCCAGAAGGGAACAAGTCAGACTAAGGCCTTGCCCTAAAAGAAAAATGATGAAGTCTAGGTCAGCCTTAGACAACATGAGGTATCTAAATCCCATCTACACTAAAGTCAGCCACTTCTTCTATTGTAGATGCAGGGTAATATCTTTAGTTCAAATCCAGGCTTTAATTTAACCTGCTAAAACTGATCTGAATGTGTTACCCTGTATCCAAACTAGGACAAGTGGTTGAGTTTAAGTGATGTTTACAGAGATTCCATTTTCTAACCAGCTCTACAAAAGCGTATTCCCACTAGTTCTTCTTGCTGACTATTCCAATACTTTGTGTGTAATGCCTTGTAATTCATTGCTAATTGAATTCTTAGTTGTGTCCACATTGTTGGATTGGAGAGGCTGAGACAAGTTGATTTTCAAATGAATATCCAGAATTCTTTCCTTCTAAACTGGTGGTTCATTTGCTGTGCAACTTTCTACTGCATATTCCATTCACAAATTAGATCTTTGCTGTTCTTCCAATATAATTAGACAATCTCATCACGTGGAAACTGGGTGTTTTAAAGCTATGATTTGAGAGAACCTTTTGCTTCACTGTTGTCCAAACAGGCACTCTTGAAAACCATGTTACATCTAAGAAGCCCCTCCCCCCAAACAAAACAAAAACAAAAAACACCTTTGGTCCCATTGCTGTCAGGAACTTTTTCTGCCAGGCCCTATACCATTTGTTTCTAAAAACTCTTTCAGGTTTTCCACAGAATTACTAACACTCTCTTCTGAAGCTGCTTCAAAGCACAATCCAGACCAAACACGCCATTTCTTTCTTTGTTTTGCATTGCTTTGTTCTTGTTCCTCTTCTAAAATGCAATTGGTCCCACTTTTATTGCCAACCTATTGTGTTTGGAGTAAAGACAATTGAAAATTCATAGGCAGATTCACAAACAATTGTGTGTGAATCTACATCTACATCATTGGATCGCACCATTGATCAGTAAAGCTAAGTAAATATCTCAGATATTTCCCACTAATATTTTCTAGAATTAAAATAGTGAATTCAGGTTGATTGTTTTTGTACATGATCTCCATTAATACTACTGTAAATTAATGTACTGGCATGAAGAATATTCATAGAAACAGTGCATTAAAAGCAAATAGACAGTGTTGATGAGATTTGTATTTTGAAATTATAAATGCAAATATTTGCATCAGAAACCTGATTTCAAGACTTGAATTGCTCCATTTGGGGAACAAAAACCACACCTGTCAGCTGTGTGTTCAACCAAAGCTAACTAGCTAGTCAAATGTCAGTTATCATGTACTTGCAACAAAATGTTCAAAAACCATCTGCATATCAGGAATTATTTGCAGGCATTCTCTGCCAAATAATTTTGGATAGTAAATTTGAGAAAATTATAAATTACTCTTGAAAAATCTGAGAAGAGGAAAAAGAGTCAAAGTTCATCAAATTTTATATTACAAGTAATTCACTCAGCTCTACTGATCAGTGAGCTTAAGGTAGGGGCACTGTTACATAGTAATGGCTAAGGCCTGGTTAACTCTTAGATTTGTTATTTGAGTCATATACACTACAAATGTCCTACTTTTCCATATGGAAAATCTTGATTCATTTCCCACCACAGTCTGTGTCTTTTTACCTAAGGCTACCAGGGTATCCCATGTGGTCAGGGTTCTGTAATTAGTAACAAGTCCTGGTTTATCTGGGCACATTGGCTCATTCCAGACCAATGCTCTCATTTCACCCCTGGCTAGCCCAGGAGCTGATTTGACAAGTTGTGGAAAAACTTGGTTTCAGCCTTCATGGTATAAAAGAAGGTCACTCCAATCCAGGCTGGAAGGGAAGGGAGACTAGGCAATCTTCACGGAAGACAGTCCCTCCTCAACAAAAATACACTTTTATTGTCACAGGAAAGAATTAGTTGGTAAAGTTCTAAAGTTTCAGAGGGGTAGCCGTGTCAGTCTGTAACTGGGAAAACTTTAAAAAACATCAAATAGTCTTGCAGCACCTTAGAAACTAACAAAATATAGATAGTGTCATGAGCTTTTGTGGCCACAACCCACTTCTTCACATGAATGGAGTTTAACGGGTCCAGTTTTCAAATAAATAGCACAGAGAGGGGAGGAAAGAGTAGGAGTAAAGTTCTGTCATTCAGCCCTTGTATAACCCATACCTGCTTGTTGTAGTGCTCTACCTCCTCTAGTGGCTCGTAGCCTAGAACAAAAGTTTCAGCGGGGTAGCTATATTAGTCTGTAATTGAAAAAACTTTAAAAACAATTAATAGTCCTGCGGCACCTTAGAGACTAACAAAAAATGTGGATGGTATCATGAAGTTTCGTGGGCACAACCCACTTCTTCACATTGAAGAAGTGGGTTGTGCCCACGAAAGCTCATGATAGCCTAGAACAGGCGTTCTCAGACTGGGAAGTTGTGACCTCTTAGGTGTCACAAGGTTATTACATGGGAGGTTGTGAGCTGTCAGCCTCCACCCCCAAGCCCTACTTTACCTCCATCATTTATAATAGTGTTGATTTTTTTTTTAATTTAGAAAGGGGGTCACACTCAAAGATTTGCTGTTGAAAGGGGGCACCAACAGTGTTCCCTCAAGCTGCTCAGCAGCACAGCTTCACAGGTGATTAATCAGCCCCACCCAGTCAGAGGCTCAGGGCTCTGTGCAGGGAGCTCACTGACTGGGCGGGGCTGAGTAATCACCTGTGAAGCTGTGCTGCCCTGCAGCTTAGATGGAACACTGGTCACCAATATCAAACTTTGGAAACCACTAATCTAGCAATTGATGAGTCTGCTACAACCTTGGCTAATAGGCAGGTGGCTTTTAGCTCATTAAGTGAAGGCTTTTACACTAAGGGTGCATCTACACAGTAGAGCTTAACTCGAAAAACGGACCAGTACAATTCGGCATCTTAGATAAGAAAGAGAATACGGGCCCCCAGGGGTATAAAGATGGGTCCAGCAGCGCATTTTCTCTGAGTGTCAATCTACCATCTATCTGCTGGTCGGGTTAGGTGTTTGATCTCCCGAGGTTCCAAGGGGACGCCCACCTCGTATTCGTCTTTCCTAGGAATTGAGAGACCGGCCCTGGCCTGACACGCTGGAGTCGAGAGGCACAGAAAGGGGTAAAAATTGTACCTGGATGTGGTCCTTTGTTTAAGTATATATATACATAGACTTAGAGCTCTTTAAAGATTAAGCTGTCACTTGGTACCATTATTTCGATTTTCTATCTTTATTTTCTTTGTAACCATTTTTAAAATCTGTATTTGTTAGCATTTAAGAAATAGAGCAATAGCCATTGTAACCATATGCTTTTATAAGTCTTTTAATAAACCTGTAACTATTTAAGCTTTAACCTGACTCCTTCAGTTGCTGTAACAGAACCAAGCACAATTTAAAAGAACTTCAGCCGGTCATAAAGGGACAGAGATAGGGAGAGCTTGGGCGTTTGGATCTGTGTCACTCCCAGGTGACAGATCCGTTGGGGCACTTTTCAGCCTTCCCCAGGCTGCCCGCTGCGAAGGAACTTTGTGTTCTAGCAGCTAAAATCTAAGGTGTAATAATCTCTTCCTATATAACGGGGCATCTGTTGGCCTGCTGGCCACCCTCTGCGATGGGACCCCGGTGGAACGAGGTGTACAGATAGTTTGGATTAGGAAGCCTAATCCGAACTATCTAGTCCGTGCCGCGTGTAGCCGCGCGGCACGAGGTTCGCACTAGCCGGCTTTTAAAAATGGCGGCGCCGGCTTTATGCTAATGAAGCCCGGGATATTCAAATCCCGGGCTTCATTAGCAAGTTCGGTATGCATACATTACCCCGCTAGTTCGAACTAGGGGGGTAGTGTAGACATACCCTATTTGAGGAAAAGGAGAGTGACAAGAAAAATTACTCTGCATTTACACTAACAGCTCCCCATTCAACCATGCTCTGACTAGTCCTGCCCTGAACTAAAGAGTTCTCCTCAGTGTGGTGGCAGGTTCTTTAAACTTCAATACGGTCACTCATGTGAGTCAAGGTGGTTGGCTGAGGTCCTTAGTTTGGTGCTATAGTTCAGTCGCAAGGGAAGCTTTGTTCATGCAGTGCATAGACAGGTCTTGAGCATTCCATGTGCCATGACATCCAGATTTACTTCCAGCAATCTGGAAAAAAAAGCCCATTATCTGATCAATTTTGAACAAAAAGGGACATTTTTTCTGTTCTCTAGTTCTAAATAATAATGCTTGTCCCTTAATGTCTTGAAAGTGAAGAGAAAACATTCACTTTTACAGGGCTGTGCTAAGAATATGTGGGGTCCTATGCACCTCCCCATCTCAGTTGTTCCCATCCCCACAGGGGATCGCCAAGACCCCCCCATAATTTGGGGCACCACCAGGACAACAGGAAACAGTGAGTCAGCTCCCACACATGCAAAAGTTGACCCACTTTACAGCTGTCCTGGTAGTGCCCCATACTTTCATGTGCCCTATGCAGCCATGTAGTCCACATGTGTAGGGAGGGTCCTGCATTTCACAGCCCCTTTTGATAAGTATTATCATTTATATGTTTATAGATGGGAAAAACAGCATCATAGAAAGGTTAAGTGACTTGCCCAAGGTCATACATTGAAGCTGGTTCTATGCTTAAAATTAGATCCGTCGACCACAGCTACATTGCTCAGGGCTGTGAGAACTTTTCTGCCTTGTGCAATGTCGTTAGATCAACCTACTCATTGGTGTAGATTGTGGCTATGTTGATGGAAGAATTTTACCATCTCCTGGAGAAGTAGATTTACTGTGCTGAAGGACAAACCCTTTTTGTTGATGTGGGAAATGTCTAGAGGATTGCCAGCTTTCCCAGTCAGATGGACTGGACACCGCTGCCACAAATGGCATCCTGTCTGGCTGATTGGGAAAGTTGGCAACACTAAGGGCACAACTACACTACATGGACTGCTATTGCAGTCGATCTTCCGGGGTTCAATTTAGTGGGTGTAGTATAGACCTGTTAATGGAACTCAAAGGGTTCCCCCCCTCAGTGCCAGTACTCCTACTCCTCATGAGAAGTAAGGGAAGTTTGCGGGAGTGTTTGCTCCCATCGACCTCCTGCTGTGTAGATGGGGATTTATGATACATAATTTATGTATCTGGAGTTGTATATCTTACTTCGACCTTCCCATGTAGTGTAGATCAGGCCCAAGTGTCTACACTCTAATGCTGCAGTGCAGAGGCGGAGTGTGGAGGAGCAGGCAGGGTCACATTCCCTCCCTGCTGATTGTTTGGTCATATGGTGTGGCCAGGCCCCCTCCTTGTGGGACAGCTGAACATGCAAACTGAGCCCAGCAGGGAAAGGCAGGAGAAATATCTGTGAGTTGCAGGGAAGGGCTTCTATTTTAACTCTGCTGGGAGAGGAGGAACAGCTGGGAGTTGCAGCAGGAAGAGGGGTGCTGCTTTCTGGGAGGGGTGGGTATGACTAAAGCTGTTCTGGGAGTGTGTGCCCCTTTCGCGATCATCGGGTATGGTTCATCTCTGCTGCATCAGCACAGCTTTGGCGGCATAGCTGCGACACTATGTGTAGCACCCATAGTGTAGACATATCCAGAGTCACTGACAGAGGCAAGATTGGAACTCAGGAGTACCTGGCTCCTTTTATTGCAGCTGTGAAAACTGAAATTTGGCTGACTCAGTCAAGCTCAGGGTTTCAGCATATTGATTGTAAGGGCAGGTGAGAGCTTTGGCTGCAGATCCAGGGAGAGAGACAAATAGATGCATCTCCAAAAGGATAATCTCTTTTGGATTCTGATACCCAGAACTATTGTTTCATCCTGGCGTGCCAGGTCCTTCCTCAAGGAGAGACAGAGTATCAAGTAGTGCAAAGAAGCAGTGTGGTCAGGAAAATCAGGTCAGGTCTATACTAAGGGGACAACATCGAACTAAGATACGCAACTTCAGCTGCATGAATAGCATAGCTGAAGTCAACATGCCTTAGGTCAAATTTCTGTGGTGTGCCCACTGCAGGAGGTCCACGGGAGAAACTCTCCCAACAACTTTCCTTACTCCTCACAATCTGGTGGAGTACCAGAGTCGATGGGGGTGTGATTGGCGGTTAATTTAGTGGGTCCTTACTAGACCTGCTAAATTGAACCCCGAGAGATTGATCTCCTCAGCATCAATCTTCTGGTAAGTGGAGACAAGGCCTCGGTGTGATCTACACTCATCTCTTCATCCCAACCCCAAGTGCAAATGTGTTATAAAAACAGTGAGTAGGTTTTTGAAAGCCACTGCTCTCCTTTTAATTCCCACAGGGGCCTCTTATGCCAGGAGCCATGAGACTGGGTCATGCATGCAGAACAGCAGTTATAAAGAGCAGCCCAATCTTGGGATAGCACTCCACTCAGCCCAGAGAGCATGAGCAGTCGTCACCAAAGGATCTCTACCCTGGGCAGCATGTAGCGTTTCAGTGAGGAGAAATAAAATAAAACAAGAAAGGAGGTAACTGGGATTTAAAAGGATAGAAGTAAAAGAGAAAATGGACAGAAAAAGGAGCAAGGTGGCAACTGCTCTTGGGCCACCACTACTGCACTCTTATACCACAGTGGTGAAGGGACGATGAATACCCAGACTGTGTGTGGCAGGGACTAGAAGAGAGGGCAGGGCCCGGGGGTAGTTAATATAAAAAGTTGGAACCCACTGCTGTAAGCTCTCTCCTCTCAGCACTAACCTCCTCTCCTGTGTTTTGTTCCCCATTTCTCCTACTCTGTTATCTCAGTCTATGATTCCCTAATTTAAGCAAGACAGAGCTAGGTTAGTATTCCAGGTGGGAAACATTTAGTGAAAACCCATAGACTGAAGAAGTGATGCAGGAGATGCCTTTTTCTCTGTTAGCACAGAACCAATGTCTGAGCAGGGAGCGAGAGGGTACTGTACTGTTGGAGAACATCATCATTCACATGAGTTGTAAAATTAGGAGCTTGACCCACTTGTCATTAAAGATCCTGGAGCACTTTTCACAGAAATAGGGTTGTTGGTTCCTAATAACCTGCCCAAATTCCAGTTTGGCTGGAATCCCTAATATCCGCAAACTTCTGTAGTTTCAAGTAGATATTCTTCAATTTTTAATGTATTGTATCATGTACTATTAAGCAGCTGCTGTGTTCCACATCAGGAATAGCTGCATTACACAGTGGGTAAAATGATCTTTAACTGTATAATTTGTAAGCAAATTGTCGAATGCTTTGGTATCTTTAGATGGAAGGGGCTATTTGATAATCAGTAGTATAATGGCTTTATATACTCAAGGTTCACTGCATGAAAGTCAAAGCTGGAACAGGTTGAACCTCTCTAGTCCAGCACTGTCTGGTCTGGCAACATCCGTGGTCGAGCATGATGTTAATAACTGACCATTGCTCACACTCCATCTCCCAGCACAGAGAGAGCCAGCGGGATTCCCAGTCTTCCTCTGGGAATTTCCCTGCTTTGTTTCAACTATCTGAGCATATGGAGACACAATCTACAGAGAACTGCATTGAGACATGCCTCTCTGCCCCACAAGTTTCTGAAAATAAGAATCTCTGGTGTTCCCTATTGATTTGTTGCGGGACTTCACAGCTGGGACTGTTACACTTGTTTCTCAGCAGAAAACAAGGTTTGCACCTTGCCACTGTATTTCCTGACAGTGCTTGGTCCTGCCATGAGTTCAGGGGACTGGTCTTGATGACCTCTCAAAGTCCCTTCTAGTTCTAGTATTCTTTATTTCTATGATTCTATTATTCCTTTTCCTGGCATTAGCTGAGATGGAATAGCAGGGGACTGCCTCTCTTGTACTAGTGTGAACGCAGCATGAAAGTGTCTAGTGAAATATCACGCTGCTTCATTGCTCCCTTTTTCTCTTGCCTGACCTTTAGACCTGCTCATTAGATTGAAGAGAGGCCAACAGTGCCTGGAGATGCACCCAGTTTGTTCAGTTTAAGAACTGATGGGATCTGTGTCAGACTGGGACATGTTTTTCTTCTCACTACCCCATAGGGGGGAAAATTGCAGAAATAGAGGGATTCAGGTTTAATAAAGCTGAAAGATACAAGCATGTAATACTCTGAAGTAGCTGATACTGGCCACTGTCAGAGATAGAATACCAGGCTAGAGGGATAATTGGTCTGATCTGGTATACAAGTCCCTGTGTTCTTAAATAGAAATGTGGTAATAAGCTATTTATCACCTCTAGGTGATCAATACAAATCTGGCTCAGACCAGTCATAACTGAAAGTTACACATCACCTGAAGGCTGATTTGTGGGTTACAGGTCATGATTTTGTGATCTCAGTCTAGCTCCTAGTTTAAAATTGTCCAGATTGCCAAAACTACTGTACCACCATAGTTGGCATGAATTGCCCTCTTGCTAGCAATCTCAGCACTGAGACCAGGAACTGAATGAGGTATGTGACCAAGCCATACATTCATGCCCTACAAATACTCTCTGCAGATCAGAACTGGGGGAGTTTGTACTGTAGATGCTAGTGCTGCACCTGTTCTCTTGATAAATACAGTACTTCATTCTCCAGGAATGCCAGTCCAACATCTTCGTTCCTCAGTAAGTCTCTATCCATGAACCTGTAACAGTTGCACAGGATACTACCACTAACCCTACCTTTTATTAAGTTATTTAAGCTGCTCTTTCTCTGCTTGTTTTATCACTTTAATATCAACAACTATTTCCCTTTGATACAGTGCCCATTTGGTGCACTTGGCAGAGCAGCCTGAGCAATTGCACCATCTCATCAGCGATAACTTAGCCAGTCATCTCTCCCTCCCTCCAGTAACCCTAATCCTGCTTCCATCATCTCTCCCCTTCAGTGAGTATTTGGTACTGGAGGTAGACCAGGCAAGAGTAAATAAAGGGAGCCCTAGTGAAAATTTCTAGCCTCGCTACTACTGGGCAAGCAAAGTTCTTAATATGAAGCAGCCTCTCCTTTTCCAATCCTGATGCCTTTTATCTTTCAGCTCTATTAAAGCACCTCATCCCTGACCTGTAGTTTCATTTGCTGACACATTGCAACCAATGGGTGTGAAGTATGCAAATGAACAGAAGGTAACCAGCGGTGATGCCTCTGCCTTCAAAATGGTTCTCTGACTACAGCACCAAGTGAGCAGTGTGTAGAGATTGGACATTTCTGGTGTTCTGTTTTTTATTTTCTTCATCAAAATCAAGCATTCTTCCCACTATTTACTAGAATGTGCCCTGACAGTTTGCAGTTGATTAGACACATTCGTCAAAAGAGCCATCAAGCCGAGTATTAAGCCTGACTTTGCTGGGCCAAACAGTGAGTTATATTGTAACACATCTGTGGCCACTTCAGGACTTCCCAACTTCTTCTGCGTTATACAGCATGCATACTTTGAACTTCATAATCGGATAGAATTCAAGTATCCCTGTTCCAGCAGCCCAGACCCCTACCGATTTAACTAAAGGATAACGGTATAGCCTCAATGACACACAGCAGAGCAAACTCGATTCCATCCAGTAGAGGGTGCTAGTACATAAAAACACTAACTTGTTTATTGCATCTGTTCTAATCCAGCTTTCACCTGTTGGTCAAGCCCATTCTTGTCAGTGGTTGCCTGGGTGATAACACTTGTTGTGTCAGCTATCAAGGACTAATGTCCATCAACTGAAGACCTAAGAGAGAAGGGTAAAATGTTCCAAAAGATGCACCTCACTTGTAGATGGTGAACAGATATGTGATACTGAGCAGTTACATGTGTAATTTAGGAGTGTATGTTTTAGCAGGTTGATTCAAACCACGTGCAGCCATGTGATTTGAATTGCAGAGATGTGCAAGTATTTTATTTGCTTTCTATGTATGGGAGTTTGCAGCTTCTGAATTTTGCTACACGTCTTTTCCTGTACTGAACACAAAATTTCAAAGTGCTCCTGCATCAAAGCTGCCGAGTTTGATCTTGCTTTGTGTCTGTCCAGACTATGGGTTACAAGGCAGAACTGCAGCTCAGTCCCATCTGTGCTCAGAAGGGTAACATACCTTTCAACAACTGTGGGCTGAGCTTGTGCAAAATCTCAGAACTGGTTGATTTTCATAGTTTTTGGGGGTCTTGTTGAAAGTGTCATATGGCTCTAAAATGTACCCCACAGAGCAAACCAAGTCTGTCTGCACTAGGCCAGGAAGGTCGACTTAAGATACGCAACTCCAGCTATATAAAATGCATAGTCAGCTTACCTTAAGCCAAACCTTGGCAGTGTCCACACTGCTCCTATCGGCTTTCCTTACTCCTCGCAAAAGGAGGAGTACTGGACGCTGGTGGGAGCTACCTTCGGCATTCGATTTACAGGTCTATACTAGACCCGCTAAATTTGAATGCCAGAAGATCGACCTCTGAAGCATCAGTCTTCCGGTAAGTATACACATGTCCCTAGTATGTAATCACAGATGTGTGATGAGGGAAGACAAGGACAGTTGTTCTAATTCCAGGCTGTTGAGTTGTCATTGTCAATTATCCCATTCATGTTCAACACCTTTAAAGTACTTCCTATGTATATGCAGGATTCATGAGTTTCTGGTTATCGTAAGGGAAATCTCATGTCTGAAGGAGATTTGAAATAAGGCAGTCTTGGATTATATAGGGAAAAAAGGCCAAAGGCTATAAAAATATCAAATGCAGAAAACTTTACAACTACTATTAAAAATCTCTCTCATTTTCCCTAATGCCTTTTATTCTGAAAAATCCCAAAATGCTTCACAAATATATATGCAAAGAAACACTTCACCCACCACTGAAGTGCAGCCACGTCTGAATGAAACACAGCAGCTATTGAACAATGTAACAACTTAGAAAGTGGGGGAAATACCATCTGTAACAGAAATTTCAGGAAAAAAGTAGCAAGGCAGAATGTAGTTCCTCATGTTGGCATTTGGCCAAATTTACATTCTGATTCTTGTGAAAAGTGCCATTTTTTTCTTTAGTCAAGCCTTCATTTATCTCATCTGAAACATAGCCTCTCCCGCTGGTTAGCACTGGCTAGCACGAGTTCAGTGCTGACTCAGAGGAAGAGTACTGCCCACTGAGTTGCCCACATCACTTCCTGAAGCATCCTGCATTTTCCTTTATGTATTGACCAGCTTCACCACTGCCTAGCTGGTGAGATCAGATGAGATCATGACCCTGAGGTGGTCTGGCTACAGTTAAATAGAGATACTGAAAAGCAATTTTCATAGTAAATGTTGGAAAGGTTTTTTTTTTTTTTAAGATTGGGTCTTGAGTTACAGATCTCCAAAACAAGAAACCTTCTTTAACTGACTTAATAATAGTATAGTTTTAAAAGTACTTGTTTGGCCAGTGCTGACTACATGCTTACACAGCTACCCCTGGCCTGGGAAAGATCTAAACCACAATGGCTAAGTATAGAGGCCTCTAAAATATTTTCATATATACAGTGCCTGAATACACAAACCTAGCCAGTCTCTCTTCTGCCTACAAGAGCAATATTTTCCATAGGATTTGTATTGACAGAGGTTTTACCCTGTAGTTATACTTATTTATTAAAATAAAAAGCCTCCAGAATTGCATCCCTCTGCTGAACCCGCCTTCACCCCCTCCTTGAATCCAATGTAAGCAATGTCATTTCTCTCTGAGGAAAAATAAGACTTTTAATTCCGTGCCCGAGTAACTCCTGACTGGTGCTTGTTGAAAACACCACAGAGGAGGATTCAAACACCAGGACACTAGTGTCACAATTTGCAGTCCTAACTTCTGAGAACAGCAGGATGTATGCACTAGGGCACTAATTCTGCAAGTCATGCTCCTAGCCTGAAAGCATGGTAGGATCCAGATATGGGGCAACCAGAACTGCAATTCAGTCTACACAAGAATCACTACAGCTCTCCTGTTTACTCCACCTCCCTGAGTGTCAGTAGCTGTGTCGGCAGAATAGAGCGCTGTTCACACCAGCACTTAGATTGGTGTAACTTATGTCACTCGGGGGATCACTTTTCCATGCACCTGAGGGACTTAAGTTATAAAGGAGTAACCACTTGTGTGTTCTAGGCCTCATGGGTGCAGTGAAATCCATACGCCCTTGCAGCGAAAGCTAATCTGTGTGCATTCCCTAGTTTGTGTGCAGCAGCCCACTTTGGAGCCCACAGGTTGTATTTTGTAGTGAAAAATCTCTGTCTCTTAGGGCATTTCTACACTGCAAGGGCTACAGCAGCATAGCACCAGCACTGTAGTTACACTGCAGTTGTGCTGTAGTGTAAAGATATGTTAGTTACAGCAACAGAAGTAGGTTTTCTATTGCCACAGTAAATCCACTTCCTTGGGAGGTAGTAGCTAGGTCAACTGAAGAATTCTTCCATTAGTCTAGAAATTTCTGCCATGGGGATTAGGTAGGCCCTGCACAATTTTTTCACAGCCCTGAGAAATGTGCCCAGTCTGATCTGGTGTTTAGGAATAGAGCTTTTTTAGACTTACAGCTTGCCTGACCCCTTTGAGATCTCTGCGTGCCTCCTCTTTCTGTTTGACAACACAGGCAGCTCCTAAGCAGCTCACTGTTTCTCTGTATTATTCCTCAAAGATGTTTCTGCTGTAACTCAACCGTGGGTCTGTTGTGTGCCTATTTCTCTGTTGACATAATATATACTTGCGGATATGATTTGTGGATTGTGTGCTGGGGTGAGCATGTAACTTGAGGCAGTGCCTGGATACTGTGCTGGTAAGAATGACATCAGAAATTGACAGTGTAGGAATGCCAATGTGACTGTACTCCCAGACTATGTGTTTCAGGGAGAAATACCTGGTTTGTGAGAGGGGGTGCAGGTTTTGTATCAGAGTAGGTTGTTTTCCAGTGTCTATAGATTCTACCATTATTTTTATCAGGATTGTCCAATATGGCCATGGATCCTTTGCTGGCAAAGAAGCAGTTCTGGGAATCCCTTAGTTTTTATGATAATAAGAACTTGTCTACCGTTTTGGAATCAGTCCGTCTCTTTATATGTGTGTGTTAATACAGAGTTGAATATGAGAAACCTCTTATATAACACACAACTACAGTCAAATAGATTTACTCTCTACAATTGTCTCTACACTTTCTACTTATTTGCCTTGAATTATATCTGAAAAGAAGATTTATCACCTTACGTGTTCCCCAGTAAAGGTCGTTCTTTAAGAAAGCAGAGTGCAGAATGGGTAGAGGATGGAAAATTCATGCTTGCTAGAATCTGCCCTGGGGTAGGGAATGACTTCTGAGAGTTTTCCCACACCATGCTCTAGGAGTGGTGGTGGTATCACTCTGGACTTCCATGGTGATTTCCATCCAGAGATCTCAAGGTACTTTAAAGACATTCATTAATTTAGTCTCCCAACACCCCATAGACCAGCACTGTCATTTTCAATTTACATCCAAGGCACAGAGGGGTGGTGTGACATCATATATATAGTAGCCCAGTGTCTGAGAGTCTGTAACGCCGAAATGCTGGCTATTCCCTCTGGGCAGTGCTGTTGCCTGAAATGCTGGCTGTTCCCTCTGGGCGGCCCGTGCTGCATGGGGAGTGCAGGGCCCAAACGGCCGCTTGCTCCCCTGCGCGGCACAGAAGTCAGCCCGCCTGAGCGGCACAGAAGTCAGCCGAGAACCACAGCGGGAGGCGAAGGGGGGTGGGGCAGTGATGTGCAGTGTGACAGCGGCTCCAGGCCCTGCCCCTGGCCATGAATGTCACCGCCCCACCCCCCTTTGCCTCCCGCCGTGGCACTCGGCTGACTTCTGCGCCGCTCAGCCAGGCCGCCGCGTAGGAGCAAGTGGTGCAAGCGACTGTTTGGGCTCCGCGGTCCCCCGAGTGAGAGGCAGGAGGGGAGGAGAAGAGACAGAGAGAGAGGCAGGAGGTGGAGGAGAGCTGAGAGAGAGAGGGGGAGAGGTAGGAGGAGGAGGAGGAGAGAGAGAGAGAGAGAGAGAGAGAGAGACCGGAGGCTCAGGAGAGAAGACCGACGTGGAGGAGAGACCTGAAAATCCTGTCTTATGACGGCTAATTGCCTAGTTACTAAGATTATGCTGTGAACATTGAAAAGAGTGCTCCGCTTTCTGAAGTGCCAGCAATGCCCCTCTGCCATGTATATTGGCCAAACTGGACAGTCTCTACAGCAAAGAATTAACGGACCCAAATGAGATATTCAAAATGGTAACACATGGAAACCTGTTGGGGAACATTTTAACTTGCCTGGGCACTCACTAATGGATCTAAAAGTGACTATACTCTTACAAAGTGATTTCAAAAACCAGCTTGAGAGAGAAACTGCAGAACTTGATTTCATTTACAAGATTGACAACTTGAACCAAGTTCTGAACAAAGACCTTACTTGGATGGTCCGCTACATTCAACACCCTGATGACATTACAAGTTAAGTATCAGGCATTTATAGCCCACTCTATTAGCCACATTTAGCACGGACACTGCAATTGACAATTTTTTTCACTTCCCTTTCCTCCCCATCCCCTCTTTCTGCTATTTATTTGCAACTCTGGACTCCTTGCTCCATTCATCTGAAGAAGTGGGCTGTGCCCACAGAAGCTCATCATACCATCTACATTTTTTTGTTAATCTCTAAAGTGCTGCAGGACTACTCACTGTTTTTTATATTTTTTTCAGTTACAGACTTACATGGATACCCCTCCGAAGCTTTCTGAATGTTAGGCTATAAGTCTCCTAGTTAACAGTTCCCTCCTTTTACCACTAGACCTCTCATTTGCATAGTAGCAGGGGAGAGGAATGCAGCATGTATGTAGGGTGTTCTGCTGTAATTTCCTAGGGATAACATTGTTTCTCTTCTTCTCCCCTTCCTTTTATTTACATTCTGTTCAATCACACTCTCCAGCTGCCTGCTCTTTAGTGATGAGACTGTGGAAATGAAGCAGTATCTTGGAAAAAATATTGTGAGACTGTAAGCAGGAGGCCAGTGCATGTGTTTTGAAATTGCACCTCTCCAACTTGCATCCCATCTGGAGTCCCTATTAAGGATTAAAAAGGGGGTTCCTCTCTCTCTCATTATTTTCTTGGGACATCATATACATGTGAAATAATTGTCAAGTGCCTCATGCTGCTCCATAATGTTAGTGCTAGGATAAGAGAGTTTTGTGCAATGAATAACAGAAACAGGGGTGGCCTTAGTCATTGTGCCTGTCAGTCCCCGATTCTCTTCTCTCTCACCTAGATCCCAAAGCTATAGTAAGGAACTATGATCCTGTTTCTGTGGACTCCTGAGTGCCTCTTGCAAGAAAGATGTCAAGTACCCTCATTTCTCAGTGACTTTAGTGGGAATTGAGGGTGCTCAGGACTTCGCAGGATGGGTCCGTAGGTGTGAAGGACAGAATCAGACCTCCATTTGGGTCATAATGGAATATATCAGCTAGATCACTGAGATGTCTGGGCCAAAGGGAAATGCAGCAATAGGTTTATTGGATTTTAAAGAAAAGTGTGGGACAGAGGAGAAGAGAGTAGTTAATAACACTTTCCATTTCTCAGGAATCTTTCACCTGAAGTCTCAGAGCATTTTACACATAGTCAGTTACTGGTCTTCTCAACGCCTCTGTGACTGAGTGACTCTTCAATCACAGGATTTTCCAAATATCTTACCTAAATGTTCCTTGCTGCAGTTTAGAACCATTGCTTCTTGTCCTAATATCAGTGGTTAAGGAGAATGTTTTATTACCTTCCTCTTTATAATGCCTTTTTATGAACTGGAAGACTATTATTATATCCCCACTCATTCATGTCTTCTTCAGATTAAACAAATCCAGTTTTTTCAATCTTCCCTCGTTGGTTGAGTTTTCTAGACCTTTAAGCGTTTTTGTTGTGTCCCTCTGGATTTTCTCCACTTTGTTGCTCCTCTCTGGATTTTCTCTACTTTGTCCACATCACAGCTGAAATGTAGAGTACAGAATTGGACACAATACCTTAGCTGAGACCTTATGTGTGTGGAGTAGAGGGGAAAAATTACTTCTCATGTCTTGCTTACAACAGTCCTGGTGATACATGCCAGAATGATGTTCACTTTTTTGCAACAGTATTGCTCTGTTAACTCATTTAGCTTGTGATCCACTGTAACACCCAGATCCCTTTTTGCAGTACTCCTTCCTAGGCAGTCATTTTCCATTTTGTATGTGTGCAACTGATTGTTCCTTCCTAAGTGGTATATTTCACATTTGTCCTTATTGAATTTCATTCTGTTTACTTCAGATCATTTCTCCAGTTTTTCTAGATAATTTTGAAGTCTAATCTTGTATTCGAAAGCACTTGCCACAAATTCCACCTAGGTATTGTTCACAAACTGCACTAGTGTACTCTCCATGCCATTATTCAAATTATTTATGAATATATTGAAAAGATCCTGACCGAAGACAGATGCCTGGGGGACTCCACTTGATATACTCTTCCAACTTGATTGTGACCCATTGATAGGGACTGATAGACTCAAGGGAAGAAGGAACCACTTTGATCATCTAGTCTGAACTCCTGCATATTCCAGACAACAGAACCTTGCCATCCACTCCTGTAACAGACTCCTAACCACTGATTGAGTTACTTAATTCCTCACATCATGATTTAAAGACTTCTAGTAACAGAGGGTCCATCACTTTACACGCCACTAAACCTGCAGTTGACCCATGTGCCAGGCTGCACAGGAAAGTAAAAAAAAGTCTCAGGGTCTTTACCAGTCTGCTCAAGGGGAAAATACCTTCCCAATTCCAAATATGGCGATCAGTTAAGCTCTGAGTATGTGAGTAAGATACACCAGCAAGACACCTGAGAAAGAATTCACTGTTGTAACTCAACGCTCTCCCCATCTAGTGTCTCATCACTGGCATTGGAGATACTTGCTGCTAGCGGTTACAGATTGGCTACATGTCATTGTAGGTAGTCTCATCATACCATCCCCTTCATACATTTATCAAGTTAAATCTTGAAGCCAGTTAGGTTTTTCCCCCACTGTGGCCCTTTGAAGGCTGTTCCAGAACTTCACTCCTGTGATGGTTAGAAACCTTCATCTTATTTCAAGCCGACATTTATGGATGACTAGTTTATATTCTTTTGTTCTTGTGTCCACACTGGTGCATAACTTAATGAACTACTTTCTCTCCCTGGTATTTGTTCCTCTGATGTGTTTATAAAGACCAGTCATATCTTCCCTCAGCCTACTTTTGCTTAGGCTAAACAAGTCATCCTTTCATAAGGCAGGTTCTCCATTCCTCTGATCATACTAATAACTCTTCCCTGTTCCCATTGCAGTTTGAGTTCATTTTTTTTAAAACGTGGAAGACCAGAATTGCATACATTATTCTAGATGAAGTCTTGCTAGTGCCTTGTCTAATGGTATTAACACTTCCCAACTCTCTTGAATATGCTTTTCCAACCAGTTGTATACCCATCTTATAGAAGATTCATTTGGGCTATATTTTTCTAGGCACAGGAGACAGTATTGAAAGTCTTGCTAAAGTCGAGATAAATCACTTCTACTGCTTCTCTCTTCCTGTATCCGCAAGACTCTTTGCCCTGACAAAAAGTCTGTTAGGTTGGTTTGACATGACTCATTTTTGACAAACCCATGTTGCCTGTTTCTCATCACCTTCTATCTGAAAGGCTTATAATCAGAGCCATCCCATTCATGGGATGGCTCAAGGCAGCCGCTGCAAGGCCAGTTCTTTGAGGACCCCAGTGGTGGCCGCCTCAGCCAGTCTATGGATGGGGCTCAAGGAGGCCTGGGAGATGACCTGGGGGCCTGACGTGGAGCGGCAGCAGGGGCCACCTCCTGCCCCCCACTCGCAGTGGTGGTGGGAGCCAGAGCGACTGGGCAGCATGCTCTGCTAAACACTGCACTGCCACCCTCTCCCAGCCTGCTGCGCTCCACCTCACCACAGCAACAGGAAGCAGAATGCCCCGGCCTCTGGGACACTTTGCTTCCTGCCACCACAGAGAAGTGGAGTGCAGAGGGCTGGGAGAGGGTGGCAGGGTGGAGTGGAGCAGGCTTCCTGGTCACTCTGGCTCCCACCACTGTGGTAAGTGTGGGGTGGATGACCTTTGCTGCTGCCCTGCACCAGCCTCCCCTCCTCCCCCAGTTATCCTCCAGCTCACATTGCTAGGATGAGGGGGCTTTGTGCGAGGGGGCAGAGCAGGATGGCATGGAACAGGGGCAAGGTTTTGGGAATGGGATGGAGCAGGCCCAGGGGGGTAGAGCAGAGGTGGGGCAGGGCCTGTGGCTGGGGAGTTGAGCCGGGCCTTGAGCCCTTCTAGGGATGGTCCTGCTCATACTAATCAGAGCACATTTATCTCCATCACATGAATAAAACCCTGCTTTACAAATCAGAGTATAGTTTCTTCTCAAGAGGGGTACAGGACTGGAGTAGAGAGGGATGCTGCAGGTCAAGCCTAACATGCTTTGGTTGAGATTTGAAGCTCTGTTTGTTGATATAGGAAAGACAGTCTTTGTCTATATGGGTGGAGAGCAGTCTTTATGTCATAATGCAGACTGGGAAGTGTCCAGCACGGTCTGTGGAGAGTAGACTGTGTGTGGATTAGGGATGTAAGAGTGTAGCCATTTAAACAAGTACCCGATAAACATGAGCTTATCACTTACCCAAACAGCTTCGTGGCTACACGGAGCTCCCAGCGCAGCTCCCGAGGAACCACCTGCCGCCCTGCGCTGTTGCCTCTACTACAGAGGCAGCAGCGTGGAGTAGCAGGTGAGAGCCACCTGATAGAGACAGCAGTGCAGAACGGCTCCCAAAGAGCTGGCTGCTGCCCCTTGTGTAACCACTGAAATTTTCAGCAGTTACACAGCTAGCCAGTTACATGAATGTTAACATCCTTAGTATAGATGCAGAGAGTAGTGTCTTGAAGAGTGGAGCAGCCTTGTAAGGCTTTGGGATGATAGGCCATGTGACAGTTTCACAGATTAGAGACTAGAAAATTATGTTTTCCCTACTGTTGTTACAGCTGATGTCACTTTTTTATTAAGGGGAGCAGGTGGAACAAGAGCTGATTATCTAACCCCATGTTTCCAATAATAATGAATAAAACCATTAGGCCAAACTCTTCAGTATGATTTCTGATTCTGAGTACTTCAATTTTTGGATGCCCAAGTTGAGACTCATTGACTTCCAGGAGAGTTGATTCGCCCACCCTCCGAAATTTGGGCCTTCTTCAGTAATTCAGGTAACTCAGCCAAAATCTCTAGTCGCTTTTGATAACCCTGGCCATTAGCCATTTTCATCTGTAGATCTCATCATTCTTTAGAAACCAAGAAGGTGGTGTTATCCCCATTTTACAGATGAGGCACAGCGAAATTAGAGGTACAGAGAAACTGAGGCACAGAGAAATTAAATGATTTGTCCAAGGAGTCCTGGGGTATGTCTACACTACAGTGTTATTTCGAAATATTTTATTTCAAAATAACTCGTCTACACACAAAATGCATTTCAAAATAGCGTTTTGCTGTTTCAAAATAGCGCATCCACACTGATTGGATGCTGACTCGCATTTAAGGCCAGCTGAAACTGGTTCTAGCAGGGCATCAGGTCAGGACTTACTGTGTGGGGCTGCTGCCTGAGGCTATCTGTGGTCTGTGCTTAAAGGGACCCCCCCCCCAAAACAGCCAGTTCTCAGATTTCCCTGCTTGCTTGTATACCTTGCTGAGGGACAGCAAAGCATTTTGTCTCTTCATGCTCTGGTTGCCTTTACTTGGGACACCATAGCACTCGGCACCATGGAACCAGAGCTGCCCCTGAGCACTCTGGTGCTTCTCTTGGATGCGTTGCTGTGAGCTTGGCTGCACTTTCTGCAGGCTGCCATCCGGGAGGTCCATCAGGGGGCTGTCAGTATCCAGGAGGCCCTGCGTGAGAGCTTCCACCCTGAGGAGCACTAAGAGCCTCCCTGGTCTGCCCCACTACGGGCTTGTGCCTCATTCCTCCCTCACATCCTTCCACTTACCCCTCCCTAACTCCCCTTCCTGATGTCAAATAAAATACATGTATTTTCATGAACACAAACTCTCTTTATTTAACAAAATGGGGGGGGGAGGGGAAATGAAACTCTGGTGAGACTGGGGAAAGGAGGCAGGAGAGGGGAGAAGAGAGGGTGGAAGAGGGAAGGGGGAAACCTGGGAGGAGGGAGCAAGGGGAAGAAGGGGGAGGGGAAGCTCAGGGCCCAGGGTTGCGGGTCTCACCGGACCAACTTGATTGTCATGCAAACCTGCTCCTGGGTTCGCATGTGGCTTTTGGTGGCCAGGCTGGCAGCTATCCTGCCGTAGACGGCCGTGTTCCTCCATCTAGTGCAGAGATCATGGACATTGGGGACATCCCCCCAAACCTGAATAAGGTCCATGATCTCCACCCTGGACCAGGAAGGTGCCCGCCTTCTCTGGGCCCTGGCAGGCTCCTGGGAGCTGGAAGACTTCTTCTGGGGAGCGGTGGAGGGCTGGTTGTCAGTGGCTTGCTGGCTCATGTTTTGGGGTCACTGGGCCAGGGCTCTGGAGAGGAGGGGAGGGAGAGGAGTGTTCTTGGTTGAGGCCAGAGTGGCCATCAGGGGACCCCGGGAAGGCTGGACGCCACCTATTTCGATATAAGCGTCTACACAGCACTTATTTCGAATTAGCTATTTCGAATTTGGCATTATTACTCGTGGAATGAGGTTTACCAAATTCGAAATAAGCGCTGCACTATTTCGAATGTAAATAACTTTTCTGTGTAGACATACCCCTGGATGTTCTGTTTGTGGAGTCGGGAATAGAAAGAATCACATCTCCTGAGTTCCATGTACTATCGACTGGACCACACTGGCTCCCAGTCCCTTTCTTTTAGGTCAGCAGGGCACACAGGGCTGGAATGGGTTCAGTTTCTGAAGAGCTTTGACCAACAGGTGTTCAGAACACTGCATCTCTTCCCAGGTGAGGACTTTGCAGGGCAATGACACAGTGCTGGAGTGGCAGTTCTTTGGGACTGTAGTTGGGGATCTGGTCCTATGAGGATACAGAGATGAGACTGCGGTGGTTGCTGCAGCTGCAGTGGTCAAGGTTTCTGGCTGAATCTGTCTGAAAGCGGCACAGAGCAAAAAAACAAAGAGAGTGAGGGAGGGTCATAAACACTCCCATTCTCTCCCAGTAATCCCTTAAAAATAATTGCAGACCCAAACCTCTGGCCTCCAGAAAATTTTCCACTCGATTAGAGGCTTTTGTGAGGCTGGGGAAAGGGACCCGCAGACTTGCACATTGTGCTGGTGCCCGAAACTTCCAGCTGGGATTTTTTCCATCAAAAGGGGATTTTAGTAAAACCATTATAAGGGGCTTAGTCACAGAAAAGCAGTTGAGCTGTGAGACAGGGGTAGATTAGCATTAACATGCTTGTTTTTGGCACTAAGGACAGGGATCCAGGTTACACCCAGCCACTTGCATACAGCCTCCCTCTGTTTGAGTCCCTGGCAGGTGTGTGACCAAGATGTCATCCGAGTATATTGGGCACAGCGCTCTACTGAGAGGGAGGTAAGGACTGGAAAGCTCAGGCATAGGTTTTAATGCAGTGGTATCCAGGTGATTAGAATGAAAGTCGCTGGGATCTGATTGCTGTTTTCTGAGGCCTGTGTAAAATGAAGAGGGTTTTAGGACGTTTGCATCTCAAAAAGCACCATCATAACTGGCACCATCATGACACACATTGTTATCAGTCTCAGGGGCCAAACTGTATGTAGGCCTCTCACTTCTAGATGTGGCCCCTCCAAGTCAAGCCTAAAGGCTTGTCTACACTGTGGGGTTAAATGAGCGCTGCTGACATTCATGCAGTGTCAGTTTAGTGAGTCTGATGAAGATGCTCTCCTGTTGACTTTGGTCCTCCACCTCAATGAGAGGCAGATGGTATGTCAATGGGAGAGCATCTCTTGCCGATACAGCGCAGTGTAGACACCATAGTAAGTGGATGTAAACTACATTGGCTTAAGGTACAAAAGTTACATAACTTACATCAACTTACCATGGAGTGACAAGGAGTCCTGTAACACCGAATAGACTAACCGGTGTATTGGAGCATAAGCTTTCGTGGGCAAAGACCCACTTCGTCAGATGCATGTAGTGGAAATATCCAGAGGCAGGTATAAATATGCAGGCCAGAATCAGGCTAGAAATAACTAGACTCCTTGTCGCTTTTGCAGATCCAGACTAACATGGCTACCCCTCTGATACTTACCATGTAGTGTAGAGAAGGCCTAAGATACATTGGTGGGGACAGAAGCCAAATCAGTTGACATTACTGCTTCCTATGTTATACCAAACCTGTTCTGCAACTAGAGAGCCTCCATTTTCAGTTGTGTTTGGGTAGCATTTTTCACCAGCCTAAGTTCATGTTATGAGGGAAATGTATCGTGCTTCCCCCTGCCCTGTCCATCTCTTCCAGGTGTTCTGAAAAGGCAGTGCAGACTTTGCTACTTGCAAGGCAATGTGAGGCAATAATCAGTGCACTGGGCTGGGAGTCTGTTGAGGTGGGTTCTATTGCTGGCTCTGCCACTAATCTCCTGGGTGACCTTGGACAGGTCACTTCACCTCCATGTGTCTGTGCTTACCATCAATAAAACTAGAATAAAGATACTTTCCTTCTTTTGTAAAGTATTTTGATATCTGTGAATGAAATGATGAGCTAATTAAATCAGGGTGGCTCTCTTGCCCCTTCCCCTAACTGAAAAGGACAGTATCAGCATAACTAGTTTATAGATACTAAAAGATGGGAATGACCTTTTATTATTTCTTTCCATTCAAATGCAAAAGAGGACATCCATCTAGCAACAATACAAATTAAGTGAACATAAACAATCGTTGAAGTGAAAGAATATAGCCTATTCCATTATTTTCTGTACCGTCAGATATCTCCAAAAACCCTTGCAAATACATGGTCTTTGCAGCATGCTCTTACTGGTAAAGATTTGGGCTATGTAGGAGTGGGATAGGGGGAAAGGATGTAGGATCCAGAATATTGGCATGCACAGAGATCATCCCACCAATAGCTCCCTCTTCTGTATACCAAAGTGGTCCATCTCTGACTTGACAACATCTGTGATGGTGTGGGGAAAGAGGCAGTTTCAGTCAGGCAAATCTCAAGCCAATCAAAATCAATGTCACCTGTAACCCTACAGGAGACTAAAGTAGGTCATTGAACATAGGTGTCATATGTATTCAAGACAAGATACACAGCTTAATAAGCAGGCAGCTGCCTTCTGTACCAGCTTCAGTTTCTAGGACCATTCAGGGTATTGCCCACTGTATGGGCCTTGTAGTCACAAGGAAATAAAGGTGCAGTCTCATCTCAAGTTAGCTAACATGATTTAAAATCCTAGTGAAGACAAGGCAGTTTGTAGTTTTCACATGAACTGTCAGGTTGAGTTAACACATCTGTTTTTTTTCCTAGTGAGGAATCAGCAATGGAAGGTATTGCAGTCCTCTACTCAGTCTAGACGTGACAAAAGTGTGAATAGCAGTAACCACATCCACATCTGAAAAAAAAGGTAGCAAATTCCAGGTCAGGCATAGATGAAAAATGCTGTCTTGGTTATCTACTACATATCTGAGAGACTTTTCTGCATCCATCTGTGTGTCTGTCCATCTGAGAGTCCATTTGTTCAAGAATTCCTCTTAAAGGCTAAGAGCTAGAGCCACTAAATTTGGTATGCAGCTTACTCTTATCATAACTTAAAGCAAGATCAGGGTCTGGTTGTGCCAGGACAAGGGGATGTGGATGGAATGTGATTGTTTCATACCAATTGAAAAGGGAGGGGTATGATAGCAGGGACAGTTATACCCCCAAATGACCACAGGGGGCAGCAAGCATGGGGAACAGGTATTCTCATGAATGAGCACATGGGAGCAGCAAGCACCCCAATTCCAGGGAGTAGCTCCTAGTCAGCAGCACAGCCCCCACTGCCCCATGCTGCCCCTGGGGAGCAGCTGCCCACTCTGCTGCATGGCCCCGCCATTCTGGGGCAGCCCTGGAGAGCAGCTGTTGGCAGGCCTGCACAGCCCTACACCCACTCCACCCCCCCAGGCCAGCCCTGGGGAAAAGCCAGTGGGTGGACAGCATGGCCCTCGCTTCCCTGGGACAGACTCAGACATGGGCAATGCTGGAGAAGTCTTCTAGTTTGATGTAATGAGGCTATTTAAAATCAATTAGGAATCTAATATCATCCCTGAATTGTGAACTGGGGTGACCAGTGGTAGCTGAACATTCTTAATCAAAGGGACCAGTATAACTTTTGCCATCACCTTTGTTTGCTTCCCCCAATCCACCATCACCATGTCAGTTTTGTCTGGATTGAGCTTCAGCCAGCCCTCCTCTGTGGCTTAGTCTTAGGGAGGTGATCACAATGTCTGGGTCATGTGAGTTGGACATAAAGCTAGATGTTTTCACAAACTGAAAGCACCACAGCCTATGCTTCCTTACCAACCCAAAGGCCCATATAGACACAAAAGAAAGGGGTAACAGAATGGTTCCCCGTGGCTCCCTGTCTTTGGAAAGTGAAGCAACTGCCTGCAACTAACTGTTGAGAGAAAAGAATAAACTACTGAAGGGTAGCTCCAACCACTCCTGGTAGCTTTCCCAAGCAAGTCAATGGCACCTCCTAACTCCTCACAAGCAGTTTCAAAGGCAGTTGATGGATCTAACAATATCAGCATGGACACTAGCAATACCAGAAGATCATTCACCAAGGCAATCATCAGAGTCTCTGTGCCAAAATCAGTTCTTTTCCCTGTCTGACAAAGATCAGGGAGGTCTGAGTTCTCTAAATGCTGTGTAAATTTTCTTGCCACAGTCTTCTCAATCATTTTAAGAATGAAAACTTGGATGCTTATCAACAGCAAGCAATGGTTTCTTGAACAAACATTGAACTAATGCATTTTCAAAGCAAAGAAAATTGGTTACTGATGGAAATAATTGTGGACCAAATATTTTCCAACTGGCCCCCTCCAGGCTTAGACCCAAATCACAGGTAGTTGTGACACAACATTTGCTTACCACACCCAATGCCTCAGTGAACAACACTAGCTGAAATTCAAGCATAAAATGATTTTATCATTTATCACTCCAAAAAACATTGCTCTGTTCCATGGATGCGGGTAGTTTCTTCTGAAATCTGATCAGTTTTGTTTTTTCCACAAAATAAAACATTTCCTCACGGGTGGGGGAATTCAGGCCAGCCACCAACCTATCTATAACCTCAAGCTAAACTGGAGTCTGACATTTTCTGGATAATATGGTAATGGTAAAGAACCAGTTATTTGTCCAGCACATAGCCAGTGCCTAAGAACTTCAAAATATTTATATTAAGAACTGATCAGTTTTTATGTGACATTTCTGCCACTGATGCCCTAAGCATCTTCCTTCTTACTTCATTTGTCACAAATCATTAGTGAGCCTGTGAGGAAGAAGCTGGAGAAAAGAATGTCTATTTCCTGATCAGTAGTGGATGAAAGAGTATTTTAAAGTTCTATGAGATTCTTGGTAAAGGGGTCTGTCAGAGGAACAGTCTTCCCTTAGATAAGTCCTTGTTCCATTAATCTCCAAGGATGGATCATTAATATATATATCCTTGCTTAGCAAGAGAAAATCCCCTACCTCATATTGCAAAAGGCAATGGTCAGTCTATGTCATATGTGTAACCTCACTTTATTAACCTCCAGATATCAGATTAAGAGTGTGCTCAGACCCCTGGTTCTTCTGTTATATGAAGGAGTAACACTTCCCTATTCACTCTCTGCACACCATTCATGATTTTATAGACCTCTGTCATAGCCCCTCTTAGCTGTCTTTTTTCCACACTGAAGAGTCCTAGTCTTTTTAATCTCCCCTTCTATGGAAGCTGTTCCATACCCCTGATCATTTTTGTTGCCCTTCTCTGTACCTTTTCCAATTCTAATATATTTTTTGAGGTGGGACAATAAGAACATCAAGTGGTCTTATGTAAATGTGCACATATCATAGATTTATATAGCGTCATGATTTTTGTATTATCTATTCCTTTCCTAATCTTTCCTAACAAACTGTTAGCTATTTTGACTGCTGCTTCACACTGAGCAGATTTTTCAGAGAACTACCCAGTGTGATTCCAAGATCTCCTTCTTGAGTGGTAACAGCTAATTTAGACTCCACTGTTTTGTACGTTTAGTTGGGATTATGTTTTTTAAAGGACGTCAGCATTGAATTTCATCTAGTTACACAGTTGCTCACTTCAATGAGATCCCTTTGCAGTCTAGTTTGAATTTGACTATCTCGAGTGTGCCTGCAGACTTTGCAACCTCCCTGTTTACTCCCTTTTCCAGATCATTTATATTGAATAGCACGTCTCAGTATAGATCCTTGGGGGATGCTGGTACTTACTTCTTCCATTGTGAAAATGGAACATTTATTCCTACTCTTGGTGAGGATGAGACCTCTGCAGGCATGGTTGGCGAAGGCCTTCTGCCAGTCCAAGGGTCTCTGGGACTCCATAGTATCAGTGCCCCCGGACATTCTGGACTCCCTACTCTGGTGGACCCAGGCATCCGTGGTGCGCAGCGGGGTTCCCTTCAACACCCCTCCCCCCTCGCTGACACTGGTCACCGATGCGTCCGACCTGGGATGCGGTGCACACCTCGGGTGTCACAGAACTCAGGGCCTCTGGTCCCTTTCCGAACGGTCCCTGCACATCAACGTCCGGGAACTGTGGGCGGTGAGGAGGGCCTGCGAAGCATTCCTGCTGAGGCTCTCCCACTGCTCCATCCTGGTACGTATGGACAACACTGCAGCGGTTTTCTAGTTCAACAAGCAGGGTGGGGCGCGTTCGCCACCCCTATGCAAGGAGGCCCTGCGTCTATGGCATCTGTGTGTCACGCACAATATCACGCCTCAGGCGGAGTACCTCCCCGGGTGCAAGAACCTACTTGCAGACACACTGAGCAGATCCTTTGGAGCCTATGAGTGGTCACTCAAGGACTCTGTCCTCAGGCAGGTTTTCCGCAGGTGGGGCTATCCCCACCTAGACCTGTTTGCCTCGGCACGCAATGCCAACTGCAGGAACTACTGTTCTCTGCTGGGGCTGGGGAAATATTCCCTGGGGGATGCCCTGACGACCGTGTGGCCAAAGGGCATTCTCTATGCTTTTCCCCCATTTCCACTAATTTCCAGGGTTTTGACCAGAGCGAGAACTTTCAGGTCCTCGATCATCCTCATAGCCCCCAGGTGGCCCAGGCAGTTCTGGTTCCCCATCCTAGTGGACATGCTGACCCAAGACCCTATAGCACTCCCTCCAGTTCGGGGTCTGCTAACCCAACCTTGGGACGGGGGGGTAATGGTTCACCCGGATCTCCGGTCTCTTCATCTAACGGCCTGGTTTATCCGTGGTTGAACCAACCAGAAAGGGAATGTTCCCAACAAGTACAGATGGTGCTCCTTAGCAGCAGGAAGCCCTCGATTAGACGGTCGTACGCTGCCAAGTGGCGGCGCTTCTCGTCTTGGGCATCCCAGAGAGGAGTACAACCGTCTTCAGCCCCTATTCCAACTATTCTCGACTATCTCTTTCAACTCCGTTCTACTGGCCTGTCCTTTTCTTCTATTAAAGTCCATGTGGCATCTCTCTCCACCTTCCATGTTGGTACGGCAGGAACCTCTCTTTTTTCTAACCAGGTGGTTAAAATGTTTCTTACTGGTTTGGAGAAATTGTACCCCTCGGTGAGGGCTCCATACCCTGAATGGAACCTCAACCTGGTCCTTCACAGGCTTATGTCCTCTCCTTTCGAGCCTTTGGCTACATGCTCACTGAAGCACCTTTCATTGAAGGTTGCTTTCATAGTAGCCATTACGTCTGCTAGAAGGGTATCAGAGCTAAGGGCGCTGACTATAGAGCCGCCCTACCTTGTTTTTTCACATGATAACGTGAGGCTACGGCCTCATCCGACCTTCTTTCCGAAGGTGGTTTCTCCTTTTCACCTGTCTCAGGTGATTTATCTACTGGTGTTCTTCCCTAAACCACATGCCTCCCCTAAGGAGCGTGTTCTACACTCCCTGGATGCCAAGTGAGTGCTGGCATTTTATATTGACCGAACCAAGCCCTTCCATAAATCCCAACAATTGTTTGTGGCATTTGGGATAAGGGGAAAGGGTCACCTATTTCTACGCAAAGGTTATCAAGATGGGTGGTGCAATGTATAGCAGAGTGTTATCACCTGGCTGGTAAAACCCCACCCAGGGTGAAGGCACACTCTACCAGGGCGCAGGTGTCCTCGGTAGCCTTTGGTGCCCAGGTACCTATCACAGAAATTTGCAGGGCAGCCACCTGGTCTTCCCTTCACACGTTTGCAACACATTATGCGCTACCTGAACAGGCCAGGGAGGATGCAAGAGTGGGCTCTGCAGTCCTCGAATCTGTGATGTAAATATGTAAATATATAGATCTGGTTGTCTTTGTTCTGGGTTGGTGACTTGTCACTGTTTAATTGTTCAAATAAATCTGTTTATTGTTCACTTTCCCTTATGACTCTGGTGCTATGACTGTTCCGACCTCTCCTCCATGGGGTTAGCTTGGTAGTCACCTACTTGGAATGGACATGAGCAACCACTCGAAGAAGAAAAGAACGGTTACTTACCTGTAACTGTTGTTCTTCGAGATGTGTTGCTCATGTCCATTCGACTCCCACCCTACCTCCCCTTCGTCGGAGTATCCGGCAAGAAGGAACTGAGGTGGGGCAGCGCCGGCAGGGGTACTTATGCCCCGCCATGGCAGCGCCACTCCAGAGGGCGCCCCGCCGGCGCTATGGGTACCGCTAGGGAAAACGCTCCGGAAGACGTGGTGCACATGGCGAGCACACCTACTTCGAATGGACATAAGCAACACATATCGAAGAACAACAGTTACAGGTAAGTAACCGTTCTTTCCTCTGCAATAGCTTTGTCTTCCTTGAGTCCTGTGGCCCCAATGATTCTTAGGCAGGCTTCCTGATTCTGATGTACTTGGAAAAAATATGCTATTAGTTTTTGTCTTTTGATAGTTGATCAGATTCTTTGTTGGACTACTTACTTTCACACTTAATTTGCCAGAGTTTATGCTCCTTTCCATTTTTCTCAGTATGGAATGACATCCAGTTTTTAAAGATTACTCTTTGCCTCTTCTACTAACTCCCTTTTCTACTCCATTGTTAAGTCATCATGGTATTTTTTTTCTTTTTAGTATACATTTAGTTTGACCCTCTATTACTGTGTTTTTAAATCGTTTTAATGCAGTTTGCAAGCAACTGAGAAACCCTAAATGGCTCATGCTGGGATTTTGCTGTACTGTGGCTGACCAGTACACTAAAACAAATCTTATCTAAAATACATGCCAGGACATGCATGCTAGGAATGTAACATCCTGGTTATTCAGTTAATTGGTTAAATATTTTGTTTAATTGGTTAACTGGCTAAAGGTGATGTTTAAGCTCTTAACCAATTAAAGGGGGTAAGGCTGAAGCAGCCCCTGTCCACAGCAGATCCCACAGTGCTGGAGCTGTCTGCAGTGAGTATGGAGTTGCTGCAGCCCACATTTGTTTATCCATTAAAAGCTAAGCATCACCCAGTAATGATGATACTTACCTGTTAACTATTCACATCCCTAATGATATAAAGTATAGAAGCAAGGAATGTTTTAATCTGGGCACAACTGCACCACCTCTTTGCTGATCCCCAGTGTAGTTCATGATAACCCAAATATCTGACTGAAAACAACTGCACCAAAACCAATCCACGAGTGTTATCAAAACATGTATCAGCTCTGTCTATAGTCTGAGAGTACCTTATCTTGTATTAAATCATGGATGGCCAAAGTCCTGCCATTCTTTTTGTAAGAAACTGGATCCTTGCCTGCTGATGTCCACCCTGCTGAGAAGCAACCATGATCAAAACCAAAAGGATTGAGAATGAGGAAATTATGCTAAAAATGTTTAATCTTCTAAAAGCATCCTTTGATTTAGTCTCATCTTGTTCAGTACTTCAGAGATTGCAAAACTGGAGCTCCCACCATACTCTCACCCCCCTCTACTGGGCATCCGTATTCCCAGAACATATCTTCATTGTTGGCCATCAAAAGGTCATCATTAGAGGGATGCAGCTGTCATGGCTGGATACCCTAATAAGAACCTCCTTGGTAGGCCCCCAAATCCATCACTGAGAAATTCAACCTGATCAAGCATTCTTGGCAGCTCCTTTTCAAAAAACAAATTATTTCTATATCTCAAGGCTACTCGTAGTACTAAATGTTCCAGTCATCCACACTCTCCAATAACATAAATTGTCTCCATTCTATCACATACTTATCACACCATTTACCACTAGCCATAATTATACTACAGCTAAGATATAGGAGAACATCAAAACTCATCCACCTGATAATTTACTCAAACTTGCCTAAGTGAACTCACACTAAAACACTCTTCAACCCTTCCTGACACTGCCCTGGTCTACACTAGGGAGTTATTTCGAAATACCCCCCCTTATTTCAAAATAATAAGCAGCATGTTCACGCTACTATGCCTGTTATTTCAAATTAACAGGCTGGTTATTTCAAAATCTGTACTCCTGCTTTCCTTGGGGAATTAGCTTATTTTGAAATGCTTATTTTGGGAGTTATTTCAGCGTTAGTTATTTTGAAATAATTTCCTTGTGTAGACATGCACACTGAGAGCCTCTCTTGCTCACAAAATACATTCCACCTTCCAAACAGATAGGGAAATATCTGGATTCACAAAGCTATCCTACCTCTAAGCTTGTCTCAATCACAAAATCGCTCCAGGACCCACCCTTGAATAGTGGCAAAAATGTTTATTTACTAGTTTCTCTGCCTGGAGACCTCAATGATAAGTCAGCATACAGATATAAATGAGAGATCCTCTTGTATCTGTAACCTAGAGGTGCTTCTACAAAAAAGCCCCCTTCCCAATTATCTTACAACATCCCAGAAAATTTTCAGCACTCTCCCCTAATTTCAGCACCCTTTCCATACTCCACAGATTCTCACATTCACTCTCTTTCCACACCCAGTTTTAGTGCCAATCCTTTTGTGAAACAATTTCTTCAGTTAAAAAATATAATCTGACTCAGGTTCCCCTGAGATTGAAGTGGGGATGTCTAGTTGGCCTCCTTGATGAAATCCAGGTTAGTGGAAATTAGCAATTCCAGTTGTAGAATGGCTCCGGGTACTGGCTACTGGAGAGTGGAGCATCTAGTCCAGTTCATGGCAGATCAGGATTGTAATATTTAATGGTTAATCTTGCCTCAAATGTCAGTACCTCCAGCTCTGTGATCATTTTTGTTGCTCTTTGCTGAACGCCCTCAAGTTTATCTTTTGTCAGCAGAACTGTATATGACATATTCCAGGTTTTAATGCTCTGCCAAACTATGAGAGGAAGATTTTTGTTACCTTATCTATGATGTGATACCTGTATTTATCCCAAAATAGCTTTAGCACTGATTTATATTGTGGACCTCACTTAGATATATGGATAGCAGAGGACTTGATCCTTTCTGTCTCTTTTTCCTTTCCATTTAAGCCTCAAACTCCAAGGCTTTGTCTACATTGCAAGTTTTTGTGGCAGAAAATATGTTAGAGGAACTCATTAGCATGAGTCGCAACATCATTAGCATATTTTCTGCCTATTTTTTTTGCGCAAAGGGCTTTTGTGCAAAAAGAAACAGTGTAGCCACTTCTGTTTTGCACAAAAAAAACCTTTTGTGCAAGATCCTTATGCCTGTCCCAGAGAGGCATAAGGATCTTGTGCAAAACAGGGGTTTTGTGTAAAAAACCGCATCCACACTGCTTCTTTTTGCACAAAAAGAAATGGCAGAAAATATGCTAATGAGATCACAATTTATGCTAATGAGTCCCTCATGAGGTACTTTTGGAATTCTTTTGAGCTGGTCTCTTCTCCAAGCTGCAGGAGGCTAATATAGTACTTGGCTATACTTGAGTTTTATCTACTCTGGCCAAGTGAGTTATGCTGGGAAACATGTTAACTAACACATTTGAATTAGTATGTTGTTAAACAACATAGCATTGACTGTAAACAAAGATAGTTCTGTTTTTAAAAAATGATTTTGTTGATATGGGTTATTACTACCTTTCCCAGTGTCTGAGATGTGCCCCAACCCAATTTGACTTCTTTCCATCATCCTCCACATTCTATTCTGACAACTCCAAACATTAAAAAATCATGACACAGGCTCCCAAAAATTATGCAACTAACTTAAAAATAGAATTTAGCACAAAACAAGTTTCTTCTTACTTGCCTTCTGCTTTTTTAAAGCTGTTGAATGACATTTCTCATTTTATGTATGCAACATGTGGGCTAGAAACTCTTTTATATGAAAGCTGTGATTGCTGTGACTTCACCCAATTCCCATAGGTGGGGCTTTAACTAAAGCACTAATAGTCCAGTGAGTTGGCAGCTGTTTCTTCTCTGCTACATCCCAGGAGGATCTGAACTGCTTGTGGATGGATACCTGGCCTGGATCTTGTTATTTTCAGTGAAAAGACACTATAAATACTTAAATTTCCTAACTTGTTAGAATAACATAGGAATATGAAAATGGCCATGACTCAAACAAATAGCCTATCTAGACCAGTAGCCAGTGTTAGATGCTTCAGAGGGAGTGAATAGAAGAGAGCACTTATCAAGTGATCCATCCCCTGCCATCAAGTCTCAGGTTCTGGCAGTTGGAAGCTTAGGAACAAGCAGACTTGTATATCTGACCATCTTGGCTAATAGCCATTGATGGAACTATTCTTCATGAACTTACCTAATTCTTTGCTTGAACTCATTTTGTATTTTTGGCCTTCACAACATCCCATGGCAAGGAATTCCACAGGTTGACTGTATGTTGTTTGAAGAAGTGCTTCTTTTTAAACTTGTTGCCTCTTAATTTTATTGGGTAGCTCCTTATTTTTGTTATGTGAAGGGGTAAATAGCCCTTTGTTGTTCACTTTTTCCACACCTTTCATTATTTATAGACCTGTATCATATTGCCTATCCTAATCTCTTTTTTAAGCTGAGCAGTTGGTCTTTTTAATCTCTTCTCATACAGAAACTGTTCTGTGCCCCTAATTATTTTTGTTGCCCATCTCTGCTGCTTTCCCAACTCTCCTATACCTTTTTTGAGATGGGGTGACTAGAAGTGGATTCTGTGTTTAAGGTGGGGTGCACGATGGTTTTATATAGTGGTGTTGTGAGAGTTTATTATCTAGTCCTTATTGCTCAAGGCTTTCCATTTCTTAATCAACCAGAAGGATGTTTGGGTGCAGTGGGGGAGTCGGTGTGTCCCCAAGATTGTTTGCATCCCTTACCCTGAAGATGCTAAGCTCTCAGAGCTAGATGGGAGATACTTGTGCATGCGTGTCCCCCGTCGGAGTCCCCAGCCCTCCAAATACGGGGAGCTGGAGTGATGCGTGTGAGGGCTCAGGGCAGTCACTGTTGACCAGTCCTGGCGGGTAGGGGGTGGTGGGTCAGTTACCGCAAATGCAGCGAGCTGGCCTGGGGAGAGAGCGAGGATAGGGGGCGCTGAGTGAGGGATGCACTTTCTTGGCAGGAGGCGGCTGGCGGGCAGCCGGCCCCCAATTGGTGGGCAATGCTGCCGCCTAGTGCTGCTGAGCGGTCCGTACGGGCAGAGCAAACCAGCAGCGGGCTTCGGCGCCCAACACTCCCGCTAGTGAGGCGCGCCGACCCCTCGCGGCGGTGGGGCTGCGAAGAGCGGCCTTGGGGCGAGGCTGGTGGGAGGCGGCTCGTGGCCGTGTCCCTGTGGGCCCACAGCAACGCCGCCAGCCACGGAGCGGGCCCACCCCGCACGCACAGCCCCGGGGGGCAACCAGGTGCTTTGCCCCGGGTGCTTCTCGGCACCGCGGGCTGCTCGGGGCGCTCCTCGCGGGGCCACGGGCAAGCACCCGGCCTGCCGCCTGGCGGGCTCTTTGCCTCCCCGGGGGAGCAGCAGCGCGCCGAGGCGGTCCGGCTGCGTGGTGTGTGCTGCCAGCTCCCCCTCCCCGCTTTGCAGCCAGTGCGATGCGCTGTCCCCGGGAGCAGGGGGAGGCCAAGCCCCTAGCGCCTGCTTGAGGGATCTGCGTATCCCCTGCCAGTCTGGTGCTTTCCTGAGGCCACAGTGGAGCCGCACTTTAGCCAGCGCCACTGGCGCGCTTTACCCGTCCTGCTGTTTGCCAGATTGGGGGCTGAATCGGGGCTATGCGAGAAGAGGCTGCGCAGGCTTCATCCCGCTGGGCCGAAGGGAGCGGTTGGCAGTCTGTAATAGACAGAGGTGTGTGGGCGCTACCAACTTTCTGGTAGGGCTCGTCAGCATTTCTCAAGGAAGCCCAGCTGTGTAGTAATGTAACCAGAAAATACAGGGACAATAGAGCTGGGCCAGTTCATAGATAATTGTAGGATGGATGGAGAGGAGGGGGTAACAGAAGCTGGGCTGAGGCTGCTTGAAATATTTTGTTTCCTTGTATAAAAATGTGCCCATTTGATACTCAGTGCCCTATAACTGAGCCTAGTCTCCTAAATAAGGAGATGGGACAAATGGTGGGTTGGAACAAAGCCTCCATATCTCAGCTGCTCCAACACTCTTACTGTCCCCTGCCACTGGGTGGAGCCTGACCTTTACTGCCTGCTTTCCACTACTAACCTCTTGCTGCCTAATTCTGGCTACCTCCAGGGATGTAAATACCCATTAAAACAGTTACGATTAAAAATATATTGTTTAACCAGTTAACCATTGGAAGGCTGGTGCAGAGCGGCTGGGGGCTCGCCAGGACTGCGGTCCTACTGCCTCTGTGGTGCAGGAACCCCATCTGCCAGGCATTGCAGGGGCTCCTCCAGCGCAACCCTCTGTGGGTGGGGTTGCTCCAGCCTGGCCCCGCTCTAGGCAGGGTCCTGCCAGCCATGCCTGGGTGGAGGGCTGCTCCAGCTGGGCCACCCTGGGAGGGATGTGCGCTCCAGCCCAGCCACCGAGGGGTGGGAGCTGCTCCCAGCAGGCCAAGGCCTCCACTGGGGTTTGGACAGGTCCAGTTAACAGATTACAAGATAAGCATGCCTATAAGGTTAATGCTTACCAGTTCAGCTTTTACATCACTACATACCTCCTGTCCTTCCTTGGCCAGTTACTTAATATTACATTCTTGCTGAAATAATAAATTCTTTTCATACTCTTCTGTTGCCCTCTTCTCTTATAAACCTTCTCTGCTATACCATGGCCCATCTCTGTTGTCGTAAGGAACAGGATGGTGATTCTGAGGGAAGCAGCTGTTACTGTAGTTGCCATCCTAATAAAGAACTGCTCTTGAACCCAGCACCATGGCCAGAATTGTGGGGAAGGGAGGTCAGAAATAGCTGCAGTCTGGATATTTCCACTTCTCTTCCAGCCAAGGCATGTAGGGACTTATTGGGTGCGTCTAGACTGGCAAGATTTTGCACAAAAGCAGCTGCTTTTGCACAAAATCTTGCCGCCTGTCTACACTGTCTGCGAGTATTTGCACAAGAACACTGACTTTGTACTGTACAAAATCAGTGGTTCTTGCACAAATACTCCGACGCTCTGCTCAGGGATAAGCCCTCTTGTGCAAGTATTCTTGCGCAAGAGGGCCAGTGTACACAGCCAAGTTAATTTCTTGCGCAAGAAAGCCCGATGGGTAAAACGGCCATCGGAGCTTTCTTGCGCAAGAGAGCGTCTACACTGGCACTGATGCTTTTGCGCAAAGGCACATGCCAGTATAGATGCCCTCTTGCGCAAATACTTTTAACGGAAAAACTTTTCCGTTAAAAGTATTTGTGCAAAATCATGCCAGTCTAGACGCAGCCATTAAGTTATAAGCAGAGAGGCTATACAAGCAGGGAGGAACGCTTCTCACTTCTGGACTGGACAACCCACCAGAGAGATTCTGTACCAGTAGTTTGTGGTCTAGGGCATAAAGACTTTTGGTCTATACTTTCATGGGCTCTGGATCCATGGTAGTCCGAAGACTGCAAGATTGACTGCAGTGCCCTTTTAAACACGGAAGGTTAACACTATGTCGTAAGGACCGCTTGGAGGGATTTGGCAATAAAGTTGAGCACCTTCTTGGGCTATTTCACTCCTATCCCATCCTAATATCAGCTGTTTCAGTAACTGGCAGGGGGTACTACTGTGAGGGCTGGAAAGAAATTGGCGTGCACAACTGGTTTAGTTGCTCTCTGGGTGCCAGCCAGGACCTCAGCTGGGAAAGCTGTTAGCTGTTCTGTGTGTGTCTCTCACTTCTCCCTGCCCCTCTTCTCCCAAATGAAATATTTCAGTGTTAACAGTCTCTGATCCAAGTTGTTTTTGGATTGCATCTTCTTTACTTTGCCCCATTCTATTTTGCTACAGTATTTGGGATAGTTACTAGAGAAATGAGATCAAGTAATTTTCTTTCCTCACTATTTCACAAGATCCATTTCTTTCCCCACTGTAAAAACAAACACACAAGATTTGTAACACATTTGTCACTTCAGCCAAATGGCAAAAGGTGACAGAAAGGGCAGAGCTTGTCCAGGTTTTTCTGTTGGGAAGACTATGAAGCAATAACCATATCTTCCAAATTAAAGCATGGCTCCCTTGCAATTGGGCAGAAAGTGTATTTCAGAACTGCTCTTGCACATTTGGCAGAATAATTTGCAAAAATGCACATGCTTAGAGGCAAGCATTTAGAGACAAGTGCAACTGTAACTGTCACGGAAGGAGAGTAGGTGGGCTTTTATTGTTGTTTAATGAAAGTCATTTTAGTTTATCCCTCAAGACAGCTGTAAGTAAATATGGTTTGTTGTACACTTCTGCTAAAACATATTTCTATATACACAAGTTAGGTGTAGACTTTGCAAGCTTTTTCAGGTACCCTGAACAAATCTCAGATAGAAGGGACAGAATTAAAGAGAGTAGGGAGAAGAGTAATCTTCAAGTCACAGCTAGGGTAGCTTAGAGAAATTAGAATCATGAAGAGGGAAGGGAATGGACCTACTGTAACTCCTATAGTAGCCTGGATGTTGTGTTTCTATAGAACAGCTTTGTCCTCTGACCTGCACCTTCCTTTTTCGGTAGACAGGAACTACATTTAAAAAGAAAACCAGTCTTTCAGTACTTACAAAAGAAATATAGTAGCCATCTACCTCTCAGTATTTCCATTTAAATCCAGATGTAGATGATAGTGAAAGAAGTTAAAACTAAACTTAAGCTCTTGAGGAATTTCAGCATATATCTCAGAACCCTCCCATGTGAAAATCTGTTTTCAGAACAGAGGTGGGCAATAATTTTTGATGGGGGGGCCACGCCAAGATTTTGGTAAGTGGTCAAGGGCCATGTTTTTCTATTGAGGGAGGTGCAGAGTCCTGGCCAGAAGTTGAGTGCAGGAGTTTGGAGTAGAGGACTGGGGTGCAGGAGAGGGTGTGGGGTCTTAGGAGTTTGGGTGGAGGAAGTTGTGATCTGGGGTAGAGGCTTGGGGAGCAGGGTCTGGGGGGGGTATGGATGCAGGAGAGGATTCTGGCCTGGGGGAAGGCTGTAGGATAGGGTGCAGGGTCTTAGAGTTGTGACCCGAGGGAGGGGATGCAGAGGGTTTGGATGGTAACCTGTGGCAGGGAGTTGGGGGGGGGGGAAGGCGGGGCTGAGGTGACAGAGGCACGCTGTGGCCAGGAGGTGCTTACTTAAGTGGCTTGCAGTCTTGCAGGACCCTGAGGCAAGCTCGTAGGGGTAGTGCTAGGAGGAGGAGGAGGTGGCAGCTTCACATGCTGCCTCCACCCAAATCTCTCAGCTCCCATTGGTTGGTTTCTGTGAAGCCTCTCCCTTCCCCCTGGTGCCCAGAGCAGCCAGCCACTTAAAGCAGCCTGGAGCTACTCTGAAGTGGCTGGCTGGTCTGTGCCTGAAAGTCCCAGCAGGGCAGCCCGCAGGCTGGATCCAGTGGCTTGTTGGGCCAAATCTTGCCTGGCCCTGGGTCAGAAGCTGGACAAGTGTGGCCGTAGTGGAAGTTTAGTGTCTGCTCAGAGTTTATGTCCTGTCACTAGTATTCATTTCTAGCTCTTATGAATTCATACATTCACTCTACAAATTTAGGAAACCTTTTTTTTCAAAATTATTTCTCCATTTCATCTTCATAGCCCCTTGAAAAGACAAATCAGCTCTGGATTTCTATGAAATCATTGCAATTCCACTTACAGTTGGATTGATATTTAGTTTAGTAGATTTAATTAAAGAGGGGGTGAAAGCATTAGTGTCACTGCCAGATGTGGAAGGAATCTAAGTTCTGGCAAAAAAAAAAAAAGTCTAAAAACCCATCTCATTCTTTATTTCATGCAGCTTAGGGCTGGGAAATTCAGCAGGGTGGACTCTATGGCTGGACACGATAGCATTATGCGGTCATGCCAGCAGCATTGACATAGTGCCTAGCTGATATCCTTGGGGTCTTTAAATACAGCCTCAGCCATTCATTTCAGTTCATCAATTATCTTTTCTTCACAGACTGCAATAAGGAGCTGCTGGCCAAATAACTGGGATTTATGGAAGAAGAGAGGGAGAAAACAAAAGAGCCCACTTTGCCTGATCAGACTGTGCTTGTAGATTTAACATGAACACATACCTTTGTGTTGTTAGTAGCAGTTTGTATTAACTAGGGAAGTTAAAATGTGTTGTGCCTTTTTTTTTGGTAAACATGTAACAACAAAATATCAGCAGTTACACATTTACACGTGGGGAGGGGGATGGAGACAGCTCCATGGGAGCTGGTATGTGTGGGGAGCCAACCCACCTCTCCTCTTCCCCCTGCCCTGGTGCCACTGTATCAGAGGCAACAGCAGGGGCAAGGAGATGGGAGCCGGTGCTTGCGGTGACCCATGTACCATTTAAACATGTACAGTATCACATCCCTAGTGTTAATTTCTGTTGCCAGTTCCAAAAACTCCTTAGATGACTTGGTCACCCACTTTTCACCTTAACACATCACGATTTCAAGAATGAGTTGTTGTACATATATAGAAAAATACCTTGCACTTACAGCATTTTTCATCCAAAAGTCATAGAATCATTTATATAAAATCTCAACACTCCATAAAGTGATTATCTTCATTTTACAGATGAGAGGCCTAATCTGGTACAAGCACCCAAAGTAGGATTGTTCCATTGAGAGGAAGAAGTAAAATGGGATCCAAGTCAAGGCCACCCCTTGCCTGAATTCACATGTGCACACTGACTCACTTTGTGGGGAAACCCCCACCTACCCTGGGAACATCAGAACACCCCTGCCCTCCTTAGGGAAAAACTGCATGGAAGAATCAGCCAGTAGGGGCACTTGCAAAAGCAGAGACCTCCAGCATTCAGAGAATTTTCTATAGTTTTGACTGGACTTTTTCTACTCTGTGCTGAGTGGCTTGTTTTCTCCACCCTGCCCCTTCCTCAAAATCTCATCCAATTTTCAACCTGCATCTGCCCATCTCATCTTCTGCCTCTTGTACTTAGTTTATCCCTTCTTAACATACCCAAAGCCCCCCAAATCTTGGAACCAATATGCCTTTTGCTGCCATCACATGGTTGGTTGACTGCTTGTGTTCATCCATTACCCCCATCCTGTGTCTCTCTAGATTGAAAGCTCTTCAAAAGCAGGGACAGTGTTGCAGTGTATGCACAGTACCTAGCACAATGGTGCCATAACAAACATGACAAATAATAATGACTGAAGTTAACTGGTATTTTTCTGTTGACTTTAGTTGTAAAGATTAGAATTACATAAATAAATGAGTTCCAGTTCACTTCAAAATAGCATTAACTATTCCCTTCCTCTGCCGCCAAAGGAGTCATAATTGATGGAGAATTTCCATTGACCCATCTGAGTTCAGAAGTGACTGGAGGGAGAAAATATTAGTGTGTCTGTTATACTGGGTTATTATATACTGAGGAGTAACTGTTCACTGGTTACTCTCCTCTCCCCCTTTATTAGCATCAGTCTCTTTTTTAGAAACCATCTCCTTAAAAGTAAATACACACATTGCTCCAGCTCAGACCACTCCCAATAGTAAGACATGTTTAGGACCAAGAGAGCTTTGTTATTTCTGAGACAGTAATCCATTTCAAGGAGAACAATGTCTGCTGTTACTAATACAATGACTTTAGTGAGGCTCTGGTTTCAGCACAATTTCCTAATGAGTTTGGGGTCTATTTAAATAGTATGTTGTTTCAACTAGCTTGTTTTTTAGATGAAGTAATAAACATTTTTGCCTCAGAGCTGTCCTGTTCTTGATTTTAGAACCACACACACAAGATGCATGCATGTGCAATTTTGATGTCTGCTTTAGTTCAAATATTATCCATGTTAATGTGTGACAAAATGTGGAGAACAAACCATTTGTGTATTAGAGCTTGCTGCCAATATATTTATTGGAATTTGGTAACTAAACCTGTGATCTAGCAAGAGAGTACAACTTACTGTCCCTTGCCCAGCTAGCTATATCAAATACTTAATATCTATGGGTAACTGGAACCTGGTATGGAATTTACTGGGTTCATACATCCTCTTTTCAGTCAAGAAGTTGTTGTATTTTTAAGGGAAGGAAAAAGATCCCATATCTCTTCAAGTAAAGGAAGATGGATATATTGTCAGGCTCAATTAGATCCAATTGTGTTGGCTTTCTCTAAAGAGAACAATGCAGCTTTTGTGATTTAACTCCCAACAGAAAGGTTCATAGTTTTACAAAAATAATCCTACAGCCATCTAGGTGCTAGCCCTTTTCTCTGGTGTGCAGAGGAGAACCTAGTGAAACTCTGCCCTCCTAACAGGAAGTGGATTTTTTCTAAAGGGGGGAGGTGTCTGCAGCCTGAAAGAAGGCATTATGAATACTCTAGTTTCAGTCAAAAATACACCAAAATATACAAGCTAGACGGTCAGAACTTATTACAACTGGAGGCAGCCATAATCTCTTTGGTAGAGCTGTATTGTAGAGAGCTCATCTACCTGGTTGTAACTTGAGATAAGATGGCTAGGAGAGAATAGTTTGGATGAAACAAAGTAGCCTGCTACAGTACTAGAAGTACTTAAAATGCAAATGTACAGGAACTCTAGACCATCCCCCACCACCCCTCCTCTGCACGGAGGAAAGCAGCTTAAATACAGCCAGGCCTGGAGAGGAATGTTAAAAAGAAGGGAAGAATCGCCCTCCTCCTTTCCATAGGGACCCTCACATGGTGAGATTCAGTATGCATGACTGAACAAGCAAGCAAGGACAGCTCCTCTTTTAACTTTCCTGAACAATGGTTTCGCTCCTTCCATCATTTCACATTCTCTCTACCCCCAAACCTTCTTTAAAAAAAGGGGGGGGGGGGAGTTGTACTGCAGTACTTCGAGGGGAGAAAAGCTTTGTTTCATGTCCTATAAACAGCTTAAGCCCCCATTTCAAACAACAATAAAAAAACCCTCAGATTCTTAAACGTTAAAAGTCATACATTAAAAAGAAAAATGTCTACGATACAAAAGGGCATCTTATATTTTTTTTAAATTTTAAAAATCCAACTTTCATCTCAGTGTGGACAACAGAAAAGTGAAACAGCGTTGTCAATTTTCTAGTTATTGGCTTCCAAGTTCTCATACACTAGCAAAATCCTGCAATTTTGAGTTACTAATATTTCAGGAAAAAAATTAACTGTGTGGAAAGAAAAAAAAATAGCCCAACAGTTTTCATAGTATTTACATGAAACAGAAACATTGCCATGTCTTTTGTTTTACAAACTGTTTTTTCCCTTAATGTGTTAAGTTTTATCTGCCACACATCACTTTACCCCTAAGTACCTTCATAACAAATTTTATCAATGGTGGTTTGCCCAACCCCAAAACAAACTTGGTACCCCCGCATCAATCTCTACTTTCTCTTGATTTATTTGAGCAAGTGAACTGTTCTCAGATACAATACTAGTCCTTCCAAAAGGAAGCAAAGCTCTCTTGTAAACTTCTAATTATGACATTACTCAACATCCTGCACAGGACTGACTAGACTCCCCATTTCCTTTTACTCAGACCAAGTCACTCACTAAAACAAGGGAACAGGCCAAACCCCCTAAGCTACACACTATGCTTCTTGTAACAAGTAGATAAAATACCTACCTTTAAAGAAAACAAAGACAACACAGATAAGCTTTTTTCAAAAACATACTTCATATTTCCTCTTTTATTATATAAATATCAGTTTAACCTTTTACTGTAAGAATATAAAATGTTTTAAGAGGATCTTTGTTATTTTTTTATACAAATTCACAAACAGTACAATTAATCCATAGGGGTCTCTGGGTTTACTTTAACTCCATGGTCTGGCCTGTTATGGAGGAGGATTTGAGTTTTTGAATTAAAAAAAAAAAAAAGAAAAAGGCCAAGATTTTTTTTTAAAAAAATTCACCACTTATTCTTCCTCTTTAAAATAATTAAAAAAAATCTAAAGAACCAGCTCCATTTTACTGACACAACAGAGATAAGACAGATGAATTTCAGTCTCCTCCCCTTCACATTGCAGCCTCAGGCCCTGCAGGCCTGTTCTGTTCCTCTCCCCACTTACAAACAAAAATTTTCACACAGTGACCTTTTTTTGTAGGTGATTAGGGAGGGAGAAGGAAATATTTGCATATTTTGTGTGTGTATATATATATATATTTATGAAACTGAACTTGCATTTCACACATTTCAATACCCCAATCCTCAGTATGGATTCTCACATGTTACACATGTTTGTGCTAGAGGAATAAAAATGCAGAAGCACAGTTGGATCCCCAAGTCCCAACAGAGAGGGAGGGAGAGGCACAGTCAGAATGAAGGTAGGGCACATTAGGGAAAGATTTAAAAAAAAAAAATCAACCAAAAAAAGAAGTTACAAACCCATGGGGCATCCTTCCAGTCTAGGCACAAAAATGTTTGTCTCAAAATCTTTCTTGTAAGAATTCCAGGGTTTTGAGAAAAAAAAAGTAAATTAAAACGAGGTAGCCAGACATTATATATATATATATTTATATATATAGAATATATTCAGCAGAAAAAATGTACTTAAAAATCCACAAGAACAGCAACTTCAAATGTCTTTAAAAATAAAACCATGGAAGAAAATGAATACTGAGGAAAGAGAAAGAATGAGGAAAAACTGGGATCAGTTACAGGATGTAAGCAAGGAGAGGGTGGTAAGAGGCTGTTTTGTAGTAGTAACTTTTTGTATGCATTTCAAAAAAACCACATCACAGTATCTCAAATCAAAAATGAAGCTGGAGATTCTTCCTTAAGTCCCCTGGGCAGATAGGAGCTGGTCATCCATTCCACTCATTCACTCCCAATCCAAAGAGAAAATGAATGTGTGGCTGGATATGTCTTTACCCTCACTTCCAAGCATGAGAAGGCAGGAAGGGATAGAGAGAAAATGACAGGTAAGATGATTCCATCCTTCCAATCCAGGTGGGACATTTGAATAGACTGGGGTCTGTCTTCTTCTCTAATGGGAATGGGGTACATTCCCTGTACTAGAAGGAGAGAGAAGTATTAGGAGTCTTATCTTCATCCCCAGTGCAGGGAGATGGTGAAAAGAGTGCAGGGTCTGGGCTCTCTCTCCAACCACAGTGCAGGGTGTGAAGGAATCACGTCCCTATACTCAACTCTGGAATGGACCAGTGTATCTTTCTTTATTCAATGCACTGGGGAACTGGTATGGTGGGAGTTTTGTATCCAAAAACAGGGCAAAGGGTGTAGCAGGGAAGGTGGGCGTGAGACTGGAAATAGATGAATATGTATAGCTGAGGAGAGCTATTTCTGTCACAATCCCCAGTTGGGATGGGGGGGGGGGGGAGTGGAATGGTATGATGAGGGACTGTCTCTGTAGCAGTGAAGGACTGGTGTTAGTGTGTATGGAACATTCAGCTAAGAAGCTTGGCGAGGGAGAGGAAGAAGCTGTTACCATGTCCATTTCCACCCCTTTAGAGAAAATCCCTATTCCCCAAACTGAGCAGGACTGGAGGTGAATAAAAATAGGGGGACCACCTTCACCCATCCCTAGTGCATCGGGGTAGAATAAAAGTTACAGTGGGAGGGGTATCTCCAGCCCCAGTGCATAAAGTTGTGACCCTCTATCCCCACTGCAAAGAAGACTGAGGAAGGGGGGTACTGTATTCTTAATGGAGGGCTAAGGATGACACAGAAGAAATAGGGGCACTCTCTCTTCCCTCTCTTGCCTCAGCCAGTGCAGAGGTGAATAGGGACATGTAAGGAATGGGGTGGTCTCTCTCTATCCCTCCCTCCTTCCAGTGCTGGAGTGGGTGGGTAGCATGGCTCTGTATGTGCCCCCCCCTCCACTCTCACTGCATCTCCTCCACTGCAGCAGTCTCAGTCAGCGAGTCCCTCCAGAGGGGATGGAGGTCTCCAGATAGCCCCTCCTCTCACCTGACCTTCTCGCTCTCAGTCATTTGCCAAAGTCCCAGGTTGAGCACCTTAAGACAGGGCAGCTGGGTGATGCGCTCCAAGCCCCGCTTAGTGATGCGGGTGCAGCCATAGAGATCAATGCCTGTGAGCTGACTGAGGTGCTCCGCAATGAGCTCCAGGCCCTTGTCAGTGATACGGACACACTGGCCAATGTTGAGCGTGCGGAGACCATGCATCTGGCGCACCATACGGTTGATGCCCTCGTCGCTGATGTGGCAGGAGCAGAGGGAGAGGGAACGTAGCCCATCCAGGCCCTGTGCGATATAGGCTAGGCTCTGGTCCCCCACCTTGTCACAGAAGGAGACATCGAGGCCAGAAAGACGCAGGCTGCCCATAGCCAGATGCATGATGCCTGTGTCGCTGATGTTGTCGCAAGAGCGCAGGTTGAGGCTGCGCAGGCTGCTCATGTGCGACAGGTGCAGCAGCCCTGCGTCTGAAATGCCCCCACAGAAGCTAAGGTTGAGCTGGCGGAGGCGTCCCAGCCCTCGGGCCAGGTGCTTTAGCGAGAGGTCGCTGAGCTTTTGGCAGTCCTGCAGTGTGAGCTGCTCCAGGCCCAGGCAACCCTCCGCTGCGCTTCGAGTCATGCCTGCCAGGTGCCCAATGCCCACATCAGAGAGGTGGCGGCAGGAGCGCAGGTTGAGGCTCTTGAGGCGCTGCAGGCCCCAGGCGATGAGTAGCAGGCCCGTGTTGGTGATGTTGCTGCAGCCGCCCAGCTCCAGCACCTCGAGGCCCTTGAGGTACTGGGCGATGCGGCCCAGGCTGCTGTCGGTGATCTGCTTGCACAGGCTCAGGTTGAGCGCCCGCAGCGAGCCGATCTCTGCCACGAAGGCGTGGCCCAGCCCGTTGTCGGTGAGGTTGTAGCAGCCGCTCAGGTTGAGACTCTCGATCTCCGCCATGCCCTGGATCACGTAGCTCAGGCTGCGCCGCAGCGACAGGATCTGCACCCGCCGGATGCCCCGAGCCGCCAGGCTGGGGAAGAGCGAGGGGTTGGCGCGGCGCAGGTGCAGCTTGGCCTCCACGCCCCGCCACACGGAGCGGTGGTAGGCGGCGTCCCGCCAGGCCGTGCACACCTGCGCCGCGCGGCCCTTGTCCCGCACCTCCAGGTACCCGAAGATCATGGCCAGCAGCTCCGGGAACAGGCACGAGATGTGCGTCTCCATCGCACAGCCGGGCCCGGCCGCCGCTCCCGCCGGGTCCCCGCTGCTCGGCCCCTCCGGGCCCGGCCGGCCGCCGCCGGATCCCCGCTGCTCGGCCCCTCCGGGCCCGGCCGGCCGCCGCCGCTTCCGCTGGGCCCCCGCTGCTCGGCTGTGGCTGCTGCCGGCTCCGGGGCCCTCACATCGCCGCCCCTTGTGACAGGCCGTGGGGAGGCTGCGGCTGCTGCTGGCGGAAGGGGCCCGGCCCGGCTGTGGGGCTCCGGCCGCCGCCTCTATCCCCGCTCCGGGCGGGCCGCGCTGCGGCCCCCGCGCTGCTGCAGCCGGGCCGCCCCGTGCCGCATTGTGCCGCCTCCCCCGGGCGGGGGCTGCCGGAGGCTCCGCTCGGTCCCTGATGCCGGCTCCGAGCCCCGCCGCCTCCTTTGTCTCCCAGCCGCTGCCGAGCCCCGCCGCCCGGGGCCGCCCGCAGCCCCGCTGCCCCGCGCGGGGGGGGGGAGGGGCCGCGCCGCCGCCGGTTCCGACCCCGCCGCTCCGGGCCCGGGCTCCGCGCTGCCGCCGCCGGGATCCGCCTGCTTCGCTGCCCCGCGCTGCGCTCGCCGCTGGGCCCAGGCGCCGCGCTCAGGCCGGGCGGAGGGGGGAGGGGGGAAGAGAAGGAGGCGGCGCTGGGCTGGGTCTGGCGAAGGCTGCAGCCTCCTCCTTCCACTTCCCCCCCCCCCCCCCCCCCCGCCGCTTGCGCAATGGTACGATCCGGAACACTCCGAGCCGTCACCCTGGAAACAGCGCGGCCCAGGCTCTGCGCTTGCGGATTAACCCCTGACGCGCCGCAACCCGGCCGCGAGCTCCCTTCCCCCACCGCCAGCCGAGCCCGCGGAACCTTCCCCGCGTCCGGGCTCGCGGGCCCGGGCTTCTGGCCGCCCCTGCAAGGCCCAGGCCCGGGCTCGCTGCCCCGGCCTCGCTCCCTGCCCTCCGCAAGTGTCCCCCCGCCCGGCACTGCCACGCATCGCTCCCGCCTGCCGGCCGGGTCAGGTCACAGCTCCCAGCCGGCCACATGTCTGGGGAACTTCAGCTCAGCCGTAAGGGCCCAGCCCGCCTTGGCTTTGTCTGCATCCGGGCGAGTGAAAGGCCTGGGCAGCTTGGGATTGAACAGGCCTGGGCGGTGGGACTGGGTTTCAACTCCACCAGCAAGCACGTGGGGAAGAACCGGACGCCCTGCCTGGAGCTAGAGTTGTTAGGGGAGGTGCTAGCTAACGTGGCCTTCAAAAAACCCTTTTCGCCCTTGTCTAGGCCTGATTTCCCATGAAGCTCGGTGGGGATAAATGAACGGAGAGATTTGGTGAATTGCATATCAAGGTGACATTAAACAGCAAGGCTGGCTAGTTCAGTGTTTCTCAACCAGTGGTAGCAGTACCCTCAGGGGCACTCAAAAGAAGTTCGGGGTGGGGAGGGGGTACATCAACACAACTAAAATGTGGAGAAAACTGAATTTTTGTTTGTTTTACAGCGCTTTATTATTTTTGTACTTTTTATACCCAAAAATGTCATCACCCAACTACAATTAAGTTGTTTAAACAAATGTGTTGCAATGGTAGAAAAAAAATTTTGTGTGTCTGAAAACTGTAGGTACTGGAGATACTTATAATATTTTTTGAAAAAAAGGGATACGTTATAAAAAAAAAAGTTGAGAAACACAGGGCAAGTCCAATGGCTCCACCTTAGGAAGTGAAACCAGGGCAGAAATTGTTTTGAGCAATGGGGCTTGTGAACAAATATTGAAAGTGATGTAAGTGCTAATGTAGACTAGGCAGAGATCATATAAAAGGCATTTCAAGAAAGAGTGCTCTAGACTTGTATTTGCCTGGGTCTCAGCAGGCTTTTGTGCATTAGTAAACATTGTAGGTGTTAACATGGGTGCACCTGCACTCATGTTAAAAACAGTTTCAGTACTAGTATAGGCCAGATTCAACTTTTTAAAATAATTTCAGAAAACAATATTGCTTTTTTTTTAATTGGAAAAGTACAACAAAATTCCCAGATGAACTGGGAAACCCTTAGGACTCATTTTTGATACTGTTTTGGTAACATACATGTTAGTACATTTAACTAAAACTCTAATAAAACTGATCTGGTTTCTGGAGCCTAGATTATGCTGCAGCTTCCACAAGCGTGGCAGAACTAATGGCACTAGTTTTAATTATTTTGTCAGTATCTCCAGTGTAGAATGTTTTTAGACTGTTTTCATTAGATTTCACCAATAGTTTTTTCACCTAGCATAGACAAGTTGCAGTTATGAGTTAAGATTACTGAGAGAAACATCACTGATACATTTCCTGACTTAAATGTTAAGAGACATAAATTGAATGTTATAGTTTTATCTGTTTCCCTTGAGACTTTTTGTTGATAGGAAAGGAGGAGAGATGGAAAGGCTCATCGTTCTCTTGATTTGTGCAGTTCCATGCTTGCCAGGTCAAAATCTTAAATAACTGAATCTCCACAATGAAATAGCTGCAAAATACCTATACTCCTGTTGATATTATGTATTTATATGGTACTTTGCAATTCATTGAAAGCATGTTACCTCTGACATCAAGGGACATTTTGTATTGCACATCTGCTGCTAAGCCCCTTTTAAAAATAATTCATGTTTGCTTCTTTCTGCATGTTTGTCAGGAAACTAGTTCTCAATGATGAATAGCGACCAGGAAATATATGGGTCCTGATCCTGCATTCTTATCCTCTTTCATGGATTCCTGTATTAATTTGAGTGAGTTTCTGCATGGCTATATGGGGTCTGTCATAGTAGATCTTACTGTGTGTTTGGGGACTAAATATGTAAAATTCAATTTTTATGGCTAATATATGGGGAAAAATTTTAGGCTTTCATTCTGCAATATCATCAACCTGGCGGAGCCCTAATGTGAAGTTCCAATGAAATCAATTAGGCTCCTTATGACGATTGCCTGTGTGTATCCATCAGCAGGATTTGGGTCCTTAAGTTTTATCTTTTGTACACAGGAAAGACAATTCTTATGGGGGCTAGACTTGATGACACGCTGAGGTCTCTTTCAGCTCTATGATTCTTTACCATATCCCTAATAATAAAATATCCTAAGTGAATATATTTTACTCTAAATAAATAAAATCAAATCCACTTTTCTGTTTAGAAAATTCATGGAAAACCTCAGCTGAAAAGAGATTTTAAAGCTAGGAGCAGGTGAAAATGGATTGTAATGGAAGTCCGGACATATTAAACATTCCAAGTGCACATTATATCGGCCTAATCATGCAACCCTTATTTATGAGACTTTAATAAAACAAGTCAGAGAAACAACTTGCATGAGATGTCTGTAGGATTAAATTCTAGGTACAATGGGCAAAAGATGAAAGAAATGGAACATGGGATGTTGTGATATAAAAGTGACATTAGCAAAATGTTGCGATAGTTACATTACTCTCAACTGGCAAAGCTATAAGTGCTGTCATCCTTAACAAATGCTTGTGTAACTTTTATACCTTTATACTAGGGGGCTGCATCCCTTGCTTGCTATGTGCACCAACCCCCCTCTCTCTGGCTGCAACGTGCGCCAGCCTCCCATCTCTTGCCACTTTCACTTCACTGAGAGAGCCAGGGAGTCATGGGCATCCGGTAGCCTAGGCAGGGGAAGGCTTTGCTTTCCCAAACCACCAGGCATGGCCCCGCCCACACTCCATCCCCAGAATGCCCCTGGAACTTCAGAGGCTAAGGAAGCTGGAGCCACGCGGCTACCTCCTGTGCTGGTGCTCCGGGAGCCGGGGAGGCTGCAGCCACGCAGCCTCATCCTTCCCCTGTGCTCTGAAGCCAGGGAGGCTGGAGTGTGCGCTCAGCCCTCCCATCCTTCCCCCTTCTTGTGGGGGCGCCCCGCCTCCACTCCATGTAGGGATGGGGCTTCAGTAGAGGGGGTGGGGCTCGTGGCTTGCCTCTCCCAGTACCAACTGCACCCAATCTCCAGATGACATCATTCTGTCATCTGGCAGGGAAAAAATCTTTTATATATAGAGAGAGATTATAGTGTATTCTGTGTGTCACATTTGTTACAGAAAAATTATCTGATAAATGTCTTTGTATATTTTAATTACCATTTTTCAGTCTCTCCCCTTTACAGATTAGAGTGGTTAAAATGACCATTGAAGGCCTCAGAAACAGTGTTTCTATCTGGTATTGGGGTGTCATGATTTTAATATAGATTATCTGTGACTAGCAAAGGCTATAAACAGATGATGCATATTCTTGGAGAGCTATGAAATCTCTTTGTCCCATGGCATGCAGCAAGAATCTATAAATCCATGTTGTTCACAAGGTATCAAAACTTTCAAATCTCTCACTGGTCTAAAATTGACTAATTCTGGTCCGTGGACTGGAAGTAAAATGTAATCCGTAATCCACCGGAGGGGGAGACAATTTTATAGTAGGTTTTTATTTTATCTGAATGATGACTCAGAGTTTTAAATTGTCAGCATGCAAGAGAAATGGTCAAAATTCATAGAATGCAGTTTATCTCAGTTTCCTGTTTAATGCAGGGGTCCACAACCTGTTCAAACCAAGAAGCCAAAGTACATTAAAATTCGAAACAAGTGGTCAACAAAGAGCCATATAAGAATGCCCATTTGCAGGGCTCGACAATCTATGTAATCTACTCGCCTGTGGAGAGTAGATTACATCCCGGAAGAGCCGGGTTCGGGTGATCTGCGCATGCGCAGAACGCCAGACAGCATGGCTGGCGAGCCCTGCCCATTTGAATGACTGAAAATATACAATGCAATATTACTGATAATTGACATGATGACTATAATAGCACAAATGAAACATTGTAGTCAGACTTTATTTCATGGGACTTCTGCTGCATCTTTTTGCACATTTCTTTGAAGTTTACATTATAAGTGGTTAAATTCAATTTCATTCACGCATTCGGGCTATCTTCTGATAATCTTGTGGCAGGGGACTGGGAAGTGGGGGGGTGCAAGAGTCAGGGTTGGATGAATGAGGGGCTCAGGACACTGGTTTGGGATGTGGGGGAGGTGCAAGAGACAGGCCAGGGCACTGGGAGGGGAGAGAGTAGAATATGTGGAGAGGCCCTAGGGCCAAATTATCTTGCCTGGCACGGGCTGGACTGCTGCACTGAGGCAGCAGTCGCTGGATGAGGGGCTGAGCCAGGATCATCTCAGATAGATTGTGGCCTCCTTTCCTACCAATGCCACAGCAGGAGGGAGGGCCATCACCAGCCCTTCCTGCAGCCAAATGGGGACCGGACCATGGAGCCTGCCCCTGGATTGGGGCCAGTGACAGGATGCTGTGTCCAGATGGCAGCTGGGCCCCAATTGGGGCCTTGTTGTCCTGGCTATCGTGGGAGCAACTGCACTGCAGCCCTAGCCCCAGCTCCAGCACACGGAGCAAGCTGCCTGCCACACAGCCATCTCCGGAAACAGCCAGGAAGCCACCCTGTGGCCCACCCTGGCCGGGAGCTGCAGCCCTGGCACATGAGGCAGCAGCCAGCTACCTGGCTCTGCCGGGCCACATGGCAGCCACCAGGGCTGGAGCTGGGGCCATGGTGCAGCTGCTCCTGAGGCTGCAATGCGGCCCTGGCCCCAGGAGCTGCTATACTGCAGCCCAGCTCCATCTCTGGCACACAAAGTAGGGACAGCTACATCGTAGCCTAGCTCCAGCTCTGGCACACAGGGTTGCCAAATATGGCCAAAAGAGCCATATTTGGTGCCCTACGGAGCCATATTTGGCTCACAAGCCATAGATTGCCAACCCCTGGTTTAAGTGACTACTGCTATCTCCTGATAAAGTGCATTTATCAAAAACCTCATAGGCACTCTGACTGCTGATTTGTCCCCTGGAACTTTTTTCACATTCCAAACCCTCCAAACAGTCACTCTCTCTTTTTGAAAGTACTTCCCGGATAAATATTTCATTCTCCCCCTTCCCCTTTCCAAATTACAGTGGTTTTGAGTGCAGAATGGATGGTTTTTATTGGCAGTTGTTCAGGGTGATCTGCGTAACTGGGTTGTGGTTTCAGTACTTGTAATTCATGCAGCTAAAACAGCATAGTCATGTATTCCATATCTTTTACTGCATATGTGGTCATGATAGCCATGGACTTTTCTGCAGTTCTTGTTTTAGGGTATGGCTAGATGGCAGAGTTTTTTCGGGATAACTCCACTGCATCCAGGGAACGCGTTTGCTCTTCTGCTTTTTTTTTGCAGAAGAACAAACACGCTCCTTCAGAAGCCCTGTATTCCTCGTTCTATGAGGAAGAAGGGAGCTTTTGAAAGAGGGTTTTTTTTCCCTACATTTGACCCAGTCTAGAAGGGCCAAATGTCAGAAAAGCCTCTTCCGACAAAAGAATCAGAAAAAGGTATGCAAAATGCGGAGCGCATTTTGAGTACCTTTTTCCGACAAAAACTTGTAGTCTAGCCGTACCCTCAGGCTTTGTCTGTACTATCGTGGGTCATTGACCTCAGTTACACAACTTGAGCTGCCTGACTAATGTAGCTGAAGTCGACATACTAGGTCTGCTCTATCTTCACAACGGTAAGTCAATAGCTGACGCCCTCCCATCGATTCCCCTTGCTCTTCTCGTTTTGGTGGAGTACTGGAGTCAATGAGAGAGCTCTCAGTGGTCGATTTATCACATCTATACTAGACATGACAAATGGATCTCTGCTGTATCAAACGCTGCCTGCTGATCTAGCCCATAGTGAACACATGCCCATAAACTGTCCCTATTTGTTTCCCTTGCCTTTTAATTCATATTACGCTATTCTCTCTCTCCTTAACACATGGTTCAAATGAAGCATTTAGAAATGATAGTGAATAAAGATATTGGCCTATGCTGTACCCTTAGGGCATCCCTGGGGATGACGGTGAGTGACTGTTATCACTGACACCTTTCTTTGGTCTCAGGTGTGCCTGTAGAGCTAGTTTAAGGTACAGAGTGTGATTCTCTGACCAAAATCTTGGGGGAGAGGGAAGAAACCTTTTACTAGACTTTAAGCAGTCAGTACATATATATTATATATACACCCAAATAATGCTGCAACACACAAAGCAGTCTGTACTCCCCCAGCAGTTCCATACAAGGGAAGAGATCAGTTGCATCTGTGAAGGGGGTCTGGTCCCCTCACTACCTTATATTCAAAAGGACCCAGGTTGGGCACCCTGGCTTCCAAACAAAAAGGAAAATAAAGGGAAAAAGGTCTCTTAATATCAGTAGAGGATCCAAGTGGCAGACACTTTTTGGCAGCTCCGGAATAAGTAACCAGCCCCTATTCTGTGGGGCTAGGGAGCCCTGGCTCTGATTTCCTATGAGTGCCATCTTGCCCCAGGTCTAAGAAGACATCCCTCTCCAGATCTGACAGGCCTAACAGGTATACCAGGTTGAGGTGATTGTGCCCAGAGAAACTCTTTAACCCCTTACTGAGGGGTGGAAACATGTTTGACTACATAGCCCTGTGCTCTTCTCCCCTTCCACTCCATGTGATAAAGCTTGGGGAATGGAAAAATCCAGCCTGAATTTAGCCACAAAGATGTCCTGGTTGTTACTAGCTCTCTTGCTAGTAGGTAGTGGCTTCTGTGATTCCAAGGGGAAAAGGGCACCTATTAACTGAGCTATTAAAACAATAATATTCTTCTAATCCCATTCTTCATTTTGCTCCCTGTTACTCCTGTTGAACCCTAATCCAGCTCCTAAAAAAAATGTATTCTCCACCCCCTCCATCTGACCCTAATCCAGCCCCTAAACTAACTCCCTCATAAGCTCCATTCCCTCTGACCCATCTCCCTATGATGAGGATGTTTCCATCTTTCTTGCTTCTCTTCTAATGTTCAGTTTCTACATCCCTCTTTCCTTCAGTCACTGAACCCCAACTACTGTGTTTGCCAGCATTCCAGTTGAAAGGGGTTAGCAGCTTTCCCCCAGAAGAATAGAGAACCCAGTGACTGGCTGGCTACCTGCCTCTCTGTCTTGTTTTTAAGGGAATAAGAAGCCCAAATCCCATAGAAATTGAGTAGTTTAGCTGAGTTTCTGTCATAAGTTAATGTTAACTTTTCTATCTCTGCAACAGTTTGACAGGACGGTCTAGTGCAGGGGTGGGCAATAATTTTAGACGGGGGGACACTTCACTAATTTTTGAAGTAGCCCCAGGCCTCTGGCAGAAGGGGCAGGTCCAGGATACTTCCATGCTCTCCTTCCAACAGACCCCAATTAGCTTTGGGGTGGGGAAGCATGTGAAGTCTTTGCCCCACCCCTGCCTAGAGAGAACTGCCAGCTGTTCTGAACAGCTCCTCCTGCCCTGAAAGGTGGGGTGCGCCTAGAGGGATCCCTCTAGGAACCTCACCTTTCAGGGCAGGAGGAGACTTCAAGAGCTCCCCCAACCCCCAGGTCAATCAGGGCTTGGGGGCGGGAGAAGCATGTGAAGTCTCTCGCTCCCTGCCCCTTGCAGGATGGAAGGAGATCTTACACACTCTCTGCCCCCAGGCCCTGATTGGCCTGGGGGCGGGCCAGATCCACCAGCTTGAGGCTCCTTGCCCACTCCTGGGCTAGTGCTTAGAGCAACAGTTATTAACCTTCATCACACTGTGACCCTCTTCTGACAACAAAAAATACTACACACCCCCAGGAGGGGGGCTGAAGACAAAGCCCCCCTGAGTTCTACCACCCTGGGCAGAGGCCAGACCAAAGCTGAAATCTAAGGGCTCCTGCATTGGGCAAGGGGACATGTAATCTTAGCCCTGAAAGGGGGCAGGTGCCTAGCGGGAACCGCCAGCTGTTCAGAAAAACTGGCAGTTCTCTCTAGGCAGGGGTGGGGCAAAGATATCCCGTGCTCCCCAACCCCAAAGCCAATTGGGGTCTGTTGGAGGGGGAGCATGGAAGTGTCCTGGACCCGGAGCTTGGGCTTCAGAGTTGCTGGGGCCCAGGGCCAATACCAGCCTTGGTGACCCCAAGGTCACCTGCAAAATGAGGTTGCAGCCCACTTTCAGACCCACAGTTTAAGAACCCTTGGTTTAGATCAAGGGACTGGGATTTAGGAGACTTGGGCCACAAAGTCACTTCACTTCCTGTATCAATTTCCCTATGTGTCAAAGGAGATTTATGAGGCTTAATAAGTTAACATTAGAGGGAAGGTACTAAAGTGGACTACAAAATCCTGAATTGCAACACTTCCAATTCATTATAGTGAAAGCCACCATGGGGTTGAGGCAGGATTTTTCGTTCATTCTTGGTAGCAAAAAGGGATAAAGAGGGGGAACTGGCTAATGTAATAAGTATTAATAACAATGCCTTGAAGAATAAACAGAATGTTCATGTAGTAATCTATCCTTTCTGGGATGGGCTGCCACTGCCACCTAGTCCAGAATGTTACAGGAAAGGGCCAAACCCATCTCTGACATAACTCCAGTAGATGCAGTCCATTCCAGAGCAAATGCCCAGCCAAGTCTCTACCCACTAGCAGTGGCAAGCCCTCTGAGGAGAGGGCTAAGTGTCTCCCACTTCCAATCTGCCAGAGGACTTGCCTGCAGCCAAGGAAGCCCAAATATTGGGCAGCACTTGCTGGATTGGGGGTATGGGCCATCCAACTATCAGTAGAATTTAAAGTTGCTCCCCTCTGGTAGAAACCTCAAGGCGGGGCATGCACTACTATCAATATCTGCTCTTGCCCAAGTGAATCTTGCCTGGTGCACATGGGACATAACTGGTACAGGAAGGTATAATTCACACGTCCCTGCATTCGCAATAGTGAGACTGGCTCATGGAAGGATTACATTTAACTCTAGGGATTGTAATGTGTGGTGTTTTCCTATCCCTGGACTACATGCAGTTGTTAATTTTAACTATCAACTACTCCCTCTCTGGAACAGAGCCATCGGTGCATTTCCCAATAGTAAATCACAGTCTAAAATTGGCAATTCACTGGAATTTCATGAAGTTAAGTCTCCTGCCCAATAAATATTGGCTCCAAACCATGTCTCAGAGGAAAGCTGAAAAATAGGGCAGTGCTACTCTGGGAACTTGCTGTGAAAATCCATCACAATTCAAGCTCAGTGTGAAGGAAGAGCAAATACAAATGCCAAGTAAAATACACAAAATACTGTCTTATACTGACCATGGGGTTTATATTAGCATTCTTCATAAAAGCAAGTTAGTTAAGAGGTTCCTGGTGTCAAATCTGCCAGGCTATCAGAAATTCATCACTGCATTTCCCAAGAGGCCCTGCAACAGAGAGAAGTGTCATTCAGAAGCTATATTCCCTGATGCTTTCATTCTGTGGTACTTGAAGCAATGTTGATGCTTGGAATTGAGCTGCAGACTATCCTCAAGCATTCAGCTTACCTTTGAACATCAGAAGTCTTAGACATGTTGTCTGAAGGTATAGGTATATATTGGGGGAGGTAGCTATGGATAAATAAGTATCACACTAAATTTGTGTTCCACAAGAGTACATTAACTCATTTACCATTTTATTCCTAAATGCAAGATAGTCTGTTGACAGTATATTAATTTTATGTTAGGTTATGTTTTTCATAGGAAAAGCCATTTTCATGTAAAGTGAGAGCACAGCTTCCTTCCATTCCCACCACTCCCAACTCCCAAAATGTGTGCGCAAATGGAAGGGCAGGGCAGGGCAGGCTAGAAATATTTGTTTCAGTTCAGTTTCTTTGCCTTCAAAATGGCTGATTTGTGTGAAAAAGCAGTTTTCTTTGCACTCCTTCACACACAAGCTCTTCCATTTCTTCCTAGATTTGTTGTTAGCAGCGGTGTTCAACACTTATTGCCAGCACACCCCAGTGTATGTTAATTCTGATCTTCATGAAAGCAAATCTTCTCTTCCATTACTAAGATTATTCTTTAATACACTGAAGCAGAAAACACAATCAAACCTTTTAGACACACTGACACTTGAGAGAATATTTGTGGAATGATAGTGGGGACACGAGACTAATAACAATCCTTTTTATGTTTCCGACACCTTTCTTTTGAGCATTTCAAAATGCTTTACAACCATCAGGTTATGTCTATACAACCAGGTTATTTTGAAAAAAGTTATTTTGAAATAATAGCTCCCGAAATAACTATTTCAGAATAAGCTTGTTCCTCTTCACAAGCAGAAGTTAGTATTTCAAAATAACATGCCCATTATTTCAAAATAACAGGCTTGGTAGTGTGGACACTTGCCTTGTTATTTCGAAATAAGGGGCGTTATTTCAAAATTACTCCCCAGTGTACACATGCCCTTAGTAGTTCAAGCCTCATAGTGTCAGTACCTCTGGCTAATGTGCTGCTTAGTATGATCCCTGCTAACCTATGGTGAAAGAAAGACACACAGGGTATGTCTATACTGCACAGTTTTGCGCAAGAAATATGCAAATGAGGCAGTGTACAAAAGCCTCTTGCACAAAAAGCGGCCGCTCATTAATTATGCAAATGAGGCACTGTGATATTCTATGCTTCACCTCATTTGCATATTTATTGTGCAAAACAGAGCAGTATAGATGCAGCCAAAGAGTTTAAAGGCCTGACTTGGAAAAATGTTGAGCACATTATGATTAATTTCCTTTAAAGTTTTGGTGTTCAATACCTTTGAAAAATCAGGCCCAGGCTGTCTCAGGCTGGACACAGGAGCGTGAAATCACTATTTTTGAACATTTGAGTCTAATGCCCAGATCCTCACAGGTTTGGAGGATCTAACTCCCACTGAAATGAATGTGAGTAAGGCTCTTAAATGTCTTGGAAAATTTGGATGTAAGTGATTTTCCAAAAGTCGCACACTGAGTCTCTGGCTGGGCACAGATCTAGTTCCCTAGCCAATGTTTTAACCTCAAGGCCAAGCCCAGCTCTGTTTCAATGGTGATTAGAAAGCAATGGCATTTTAGCAAGTCATTTGGCAACTAAACTGTGTACCACTGAGTGTGGGTCACATGATTTAGTCTAATTCCCACCCTGAAAATTCCCAGTTTCCTATTTTCCCCATTCTTTCCCAGCAGGACATATTGAATATGCAGATGTGCAGATGCTTAAAAATACACATGATTTCCCTGAAGCAACCACACAGACTTTGTTCTGGATATTTGGTTTATCCTAACTCCTCTAATCCCCAAAGTGATATTTAACAGATTTTTTTGTTTAACCTTTGCATGAAATACACTCTCTCTCCCTTTATGTTTAAGACTGTGTGGTTTTAGTTACAGATTCTTAAATGTTCAGAGAGCAGCCTGCAAGGAGCACCACACAAATGAAAATATATCATGATTATTATGTGCAACACTGAAATATATTCTGAATCACAACCCACATATGCCTCCCCTAGAACCGGGATTCTTAAACTTCATTCTACCACATTCATTCTGTAGGGCAGAGCTGAAGCTGAAGCCTCAGCCCCAGGTTATGGGAGGGAGGGGGCAGTAATTTGAACTCTGCCATTCAGGACTGAAGCCCTCAGGGTTTGGTGCTGGGCTGTGGTGATTGGGATTTGGCTTCAGCTTCAGACCCAGGAAGTCTAATGCCAGCCTTCACGACCCCCATTAAAATGGGATCATGACCCACTTCGGAGTTCTGGCCCACAGTTTGAGAACCAGTGCCCTAGAAGATGGTCTGTGTTAGTGCAGTGTACCTGTATACTGATATTCCCCCAAAGACCTAGATATGTTTACAAAGGTTGGTAAATATTATGGGGAAAATGAGGCAGAGAGAAACTAATTGACTTGTCCAAGGTCAAAGAGCAAGACAATGCTTTTGGGACTAGAACCGAGGACTCTTGACTGTCAGTCTCCCCTCTAACCAATATAGGTACCTAGATTTCCATGTAATGAATCTGTGGGAGCAAGCAAAAGGTACCATGCTTGCCCACCAAACCACACTCAGGTAGCATTAGAGAGAGACCAAAGGACTTTCCATTCTGAAAAAAAAGGAAAGAAAACTCTCCATTAGCTGTAGTTATATGAGAGCATTCATCCTCCATAGGAATTCTTGCATTCTCCAGCATACAATCCAAAGCACAAACTCATCCACTCATACTGACACAGGCTTGTTCTGGACTACATGGGCATACAAAGCCCCCCCCACACACACACACATTGTGAAACACAACTCCCCTGCACAACAATAAGCATCTCTCCCTGGACCTGCCAAGAAATGATCCCTCCCCCACTTCCCTCCTGCCCTCTTTATTTTCATGGGAGAACCGTTTATTCCAATGGAAGAACATTAATCTTTATTTCATCAACAAAGCCAGCTTGTATTCCAGATGAATAGTCACTCCATCCACAGAACTTCCCCTGTCCCTTTCCATCCATCATATTTAATATTTCATTAACCAAGAATAGAAGTGTACAAGATAATCATGGAAGAAATCTTCAATATTGTCAATGACCTTTTGGATGACGTTATGAAATAACTGCCTTCCAAGATTTGTTTTTTTAGATGAAATTTCATCTCATATATGAATTCATTATAAAAAAAACCCGCTACATTTTTGTGGGGGTGTTTGCTTTTCCTCTAAGTTAAATATTATAATTAAACAATTGTATTAAGTTTGTTGGAAAAAATATCTCCCACAAGTTAATCCCTTGTGTTGGATAATTTTCTACCTAAATAAAATTCAGAATTGGGAATTATGAATAATAAATTGAATTGTATAATTTATTTCATATAAGGATCATAAACATTTTACAAACTATTGTAACTCCGCTGTTGAAATAGATATCTCCATTTTGCAGATGGGGAAACTGAATTAGACTCCCTATGTACTAGTATGTCCCAAAATCCACAGCATGCCAAATGTAGCCACTAGCTATGGATCGGAATTTCAGGTGTACAGGTAGCTACTTAGGCTACATTTTCCAAAGAGTTCCATACCTGTAAGTTCCTCTTATGGCAACTATTGTCTGATTTTAAAAATTGGTCTGTAGCCCTATGTGCAGAGCTGTTTGGAAAATCTGTCCACTTATCTTGGTGCTCAAAGGTCTTATTAAATTCTAGCCCCATGTGGGGAATTAAGGGCAGAACTACATCCTTAAAGTGTCACTATGGTGAGATGAGCAGTTCTGCCAAAACTTCACCATATCTGCTGAGTTCACCAATGTAAAACAAGGTTTTTTTCCTCCTAGCCCTGCAGATCCAACACAGCTATGGGAAGCGTGAACTGCATTCTATTATGGTTCCTGCCAACACCAGCAAAGCTGGCAGTTTACACCTCATGCTGTTGGGAGAAGTAGAAAGAGGAAAGCTAGATGTTGACCTTCTGGGTATATTTACAGCTCTGAGGATTTAAAAAAATGTCTTTTGATTCCTTTCCATTATATCTTGAAAAAGGCTATATCTAGACTACAGGCTTCTTTCAGAAGAAGCTTTTTTCAGAAGAGATCTTCCGAAAAAACTTCTTCCAAAAGAGAGTGTCCACACTGCATTTCGCCAAAGGATTAATGCCCACAAAACAGATATCAGACAGGATCACAAAGAAAAAAACAATTTCTTGCCATTTCAACCAGAAAGGACACTGTCTCAATGACTTAACTACCTGCATTCTGCTACGAAGACCTTTTACATCTGCACTTGAAAGGGAATCCTCTGAACTGTCATTCATGCTAAAATTCGACACTTTCCGGGGGGATTGAACAAAGACCCCAACTACCTTACCCATTACAAAGATAGCTTCCCCAGTTATCACCTCTAATACCATTAGCTCACAGACATCTACCTTTCCCCACCTCTAATATCATTAACTCACAGACACTTACCTTCCTTCCCCCCCCCCCGCATCCCTCTTCTGTTCTGAAATGTGATTTGTCCTTTTCATATGTGTTCATTTTTTTTAATTGTATCCTTTGGTATATATGGTTGTGACTATTTTCTTCCACTATTTGATCTGAGGAAGTGGGTCTGGCCCACGAAAGTTCATCATCTAATAAACCATCTTGTTAGTCTTTAAAGTGCAACATAGTCCTGCATTTTGCTTCACACTGCATGAGTACATTGAAAAAGTGTTCTGCTTTCTCGAAAGATAGCATCCAGACTGAATGGACGCTCTCTCTCATGTAAGGTGTGATTGCTATGGACTGAGTGGCCACCAAGGCACCTGTGCTTTTTCCTCTTTCCTCTTCTTCCGAAAGAACTCCCTATTCCCCGTCCACACACGCTTTTTTGCGAAAGAGCTCTTTCGCAAAAAGACTTCTTCCTTGTAGAATGAGAATTACCAATGCCAGAAAAACCCCTCTGTTCTTTTGATTTTCTGACAAAATTCTGTAATGTAGACCTACCCAAACAGAAAATTAGGGCCTGAAGCTTCAGAGAAGGGTGTACCAATTGCCACTGTAAAATGTGAAAATCAGGTGCTTCTGTGCACAGGGGCTTTTTCTGTGAGTTAATTCAGGATTCTGTACCCATTAGGGCTTGTTTGCATGACAAAAATATACCAATGTAAATACATCAATTGAGAAACTGATTGAATTAAATCAGTACAGTTCACTTGTGCGGATACTTATTTCAGTTTAAAGATTTATCTAACATTAACTTGCACCAAAATAACATAATTAGTTTTAATTCACACTATGAATCATTTTGTTTCAAATCTATGTGTGAACATGCTGATTGTGAAATAAAAATGCCCTGTTTCAATTCTGCAAACTCTAAATAGGGTACTTTTGCTCTGAAATAAGAATGTCTACACCTTGACTTGCACAGAAATAACTAATGGTATGAATTAAGTTTTATTTGGTTATTTCAGTGCAAGTTTGTGTATAGCTTGATTTAGCTTAAGTTGTCTTCTTACCAACTTAAGCTAAATTAATACAAGACCGTCTTAGCCTGTCTAGTGGAATTCACACAAATTGCACTGATTTTAACTACAAAGGCTTCTAAACTGATTAGATTGGTACAATTTTCTTATGTAGACAAGACCTTATTTGTAGTGCTCTGGTATTTTCTATAAATTCTGTTTATACTAAAATCCTTATTAAATATGTTATGCAAATGGGGTTTTCTTTGTATGGGAAATGGCCTGCCTAATAGTTATAGTAAATTTATAGAACTAGATAAGATGAGATAACTATAGCTTTAATTACATTTATTTTCTTTATTACTTATGAGTACTTTGTGCCTGTGCACGAATATTGCCTAATTTATAGGAAGATGATTGTATGGCAAAGGATGGAAATAGAAGACAACAGATCTTGATTTTAGCCACAGTTCAGCAAAACATTTAAGAACATGCGTTAGTGCTTTGCTGAATCAAATACTTATTCCTAGCTGTGCCACAGACTTTTTGTGTGACCTTGGGCAGTCATGTAACCTTTCTGTACTTATGTGTCCATTTTTCATGTATTAAGGTGAGGGTGATAATACCTTACAGGGCTGTTGTGAGGCTTACCTTCTTAACACAGGTTTTGCTTTAAAACCTTGTGTGGAATTTGTCAAAGAACTATTATTAATTATTATTGCTATCATTTTATTTTTATTTTATTTTATTACAGGGAGTTTATGCAGTTATTTCTAAAAAATGTTAAAGGAGAGAGAGAAATTACATTGAAATGAAACTGTTTTGGGCTTAATATTTTTCAAGGTTATTGATATTTGTAGTCAGGTGCCAGGAATTACTGATAGTTATTTTAGTAAAAGAAACAAATGGGAAACAACTGATCCCTCAGAATATCAAGTTGTTTTGAGCGCTTAAGTCAGGGGAACCTTTTTTTGGGTAAGGGGCCACTGACCCACAGAAAAATCAGTCGGGGGCTGCACACAAGTGAGAAGCAAAAACCAAACAAACCCTCACTGACATGGCCCCCATATTGAGGAGAAAGACATTCCCCTAACACACCAGAGGCTGGGGAGGTGGAGCAGGCAAGTAGATTTTGTGTGCCCCAGCCGCGCTGGCTCCCCAGTGCTATGGAGGGAGCCTCAACCCTCAGGGGCCAAATCCAGGCAAGCCAGGGGCCGCATCTGGCCCCCAGGCCTTAGGTTCCCCACCCCTGCTCCAGGTAGTTCACTTACGGGGAGCTTAAAGCCATAATAACAGCATAATTCTGCACCTTGTGTATAATACAATATTTGCTATTTCATGGAGTTAGGACAAATTCTGGAATAAAACTCAGTTAAGATCTATTAATAGAAACATGGGGTGCAGTTCTGTGAAATTCTGGGAAGTTTTCAATATCCTCAGCACCTGTTGACTTCAGTGGGAGTTAAAGGTGCTGATCAGGGTCAGAAAACACCATGTGAAGGTCATGCAGCATGTTGTTCTTGTCTGACCTGTTCTTGAATCTCTGCAGAGAAGGTGCATCACCTTGGGAAGCTATTTCACTGCCGAGTTGCTCCTACTGTTGAGAACTTTGCCCTGATATCTAGCCTAATCTTAAATGAGGACTGTTATACTTGCTTACAGGCCAAAATCTGAATTTACATTTCTGTGTTTTCTTGCAAATATTGTGGCTATCACTAATCCTCTAGCAGAGCAGAGAGCTGCATTCCTTACACTGCTTGAGGGACTGATGATATCACCAACTGCTGCAGGTGAAACATCAGCTCTGAACTCAGGTGTTGGTAGACAAGTAAAGGAAGCAAATATTTTCCATTTTGCTTTCTTTCTAGTGTAATGTGTTTTCCCTTTAAAATGTTTAATCCTCAATATACATTTCACATTTGTGAAAGGCCCAGCTATATTGCCTTAAAGACTGGACGCTTTTGTGCACAGAATACATATATAGCATTGGGTGGCAGCTGCATCGGATGCTTCCCCAAACTGGTCCTATCTTTTGTTTTGTTACAGCCATGACTTCTTGTATCTTCTGTCTGATGAAAGGGGAGTTCTGAAGCCCTCTGAAGAGGGGTTAATTAGTGCAAATTAAGGTGATGGTTTTTGTGATTCAGAACTGGATTCTGACACCAAACTTGTGTCAAATAAATCACCCAGCAGCCATGAGATAATATTTTGCCTTTTAAAATGTTCATGTTCAGTCATTTTTAGACTTCCCATACACATTTTATTACTGATTTACAATACTAAATGATTTATTCATTTAAGTAGATGAAACTAAGAAGCTTGTGAGTTCATGTTTAAAGTTGACATGATGCTCTCCCACCTGTTCTTCGCTCAAATCCTCATGCATGCTGTCAGAGACTTAGATCTTGGTATTTACATCAGATACCGTTTGGATGGTTCACTGTTTGATTTGAGACGCCTTACTGCAAAGACCAAGACACTGGAGAGGCTTATCACCGAAGTGCTGTTTGCTAATGACTGCGCCCTTATGGCACACCAAGAGAACCACCTGCAGACCATCACTGACAGATTCTCTGAAGCATCTAAACTATTTGGTCTCACAATTAGCCTCAGAAAGACAGAAGTCCTCTTCCAGCCTGCACCAAACAATGCTCCTCCACAGCCATGTATCACTATTGATGGTACACAACTGAAGGTAGTGGACAGCTTTAAGTACCTGGGCAGCACAATATCAAGTGATGGATCCCTTGACAAAGAGATTACAGTGAGGATCCAGAAAGCCAGTCAGGCACTTGGGAGATGGTGTATTAAAGTTCTTCAGCACAAAGATATTTGCCTGTCAACTAAACTCAAGGTATATAATGCCGTGGTCCTCACCTCTCTCCTGTATGGCTGTGAAACATGGATCCTGTACCGTAGGCACATTAAGCGAATGGAGCAGTTCCCCATGCGCTCCCTATGATCAATCATGCGAATACGCTGGCAGGACCGAATTACTAACCAAGAAGTGCTTGATAGAACTAGTTCCACAAGCATTGAAGCCAAGATCCTCCAGATCCAACTTTGATGGTCTGGCCATGTTCTCCGCATGGATGAAAGCATGATCCTGAGGCAGCTGTTCTACGGGGAGCTGGTACATGGTAGTCGCAAACAGGGACGCCCGAGGAAGAGGTATAAGGATAACCTGAAGACCAACTTGCAGTGGAAAGGCCTTCAACCTCGACAATTTGAACTAGCTGCTGCAGACAGGACTAACTGGCGTTCCCTTACGAGAAAAGCAGTGACAAAGTTTGAGGACGACCGCCCCCAACGCCTCACAGCTGCACGTGAAAGATGACATAGAGCTGTGTTCTCTCCTGTCCTGACAACCGGCGTCCCATGCCTTATTTGTAGCCGCATGTGTGCTTCAACCTTTGGGCTCCGGAGCCACATGCGTCTCCACAAATGAAATGCACAACATGTCTTCCTCGGCTCCCGAGAGACAAGCAACAACAGCTGCTTTCCCAGAACCAGGGAGTTTTCACAGCAATAGAAATAATGAAGTCCAGAATATGGGCAAAAATTGCCCTATACAGTTCATGTGTTTCTAATCCAGTGGTTCCGATTCAGATCTTCTGGACACACAACTGTGATCTAGAAGACTGAGCATGGAGATGGGAGTTAGGTGATCAGGATCTTCATTCTCTGCAGATTACCTCAAGCATAAGGGGTTCCTTGGAGGAAGATGTAGAGCTGCCAAAATGTCTCTGCACTGTCTCCCCTTTCCAGCTACTGACATTGAGTGCATGGCTAGAAATTGGGTTACCAGGTGTCCGGTTTTGAACTGGACAATCAGGTATTTGAGCTCTCTGTCCGGGAAACAAATTGAGAAAATATTGGACATATAAATGTCCGTATTTTCTTATTAAGTAAGTTTTATTATTATCATGAGTATCAGTACGCAACTACACAGTAGAAAGGAGACGGGTGGGGACGGGGACGGGGTAGGATGGAATCCCCGGGGCCGGACTCGCCCGTGCGCCCCGCCGGGACTATTCGTGGGACGGGCAGCACCCTGGGATCTGCGTGCGCCTGGGCCAGCCCCGCTCCATGCCAGCCCGCTCCTCCCTCCAGCCCCCCGACCAATCCCGCTCCCCCAGACTCCTTCCTGGACAGCCCTGCTTCCCGCCAGCCGTTCTTCCTTCCACCTCCCCCGATCTCCCCTGCCCAGCCCCGCTCCCCCCGACCTCCTTCCAGCCAGCCTGGCTCCCCTCCCGCTCCTCCCCCCTCACACATCTGAGATGAAGTGTGTCTGGTATTTTTTTGAAATCATCTGGTAACCCTAGCTAGAACTTACTGAGCTATGACTATATTTAGGTAGTAGGGTGGCTCTACAAGAATGGTACAGTAACAGCAGTCCTGAAGTTGCTTCAATTTAAGCAGAAGGCTGGGCAGGACCCAAGCAGGCCCAGGAATTTGGGAAGAGCAAATCCTAATTCATATGCACGCATGGCACAAGCAGAGACAAACAGACTATTGAGTTTAATCCTGACTAGGAGTGAGACCTTAGGCAAGTCACTTAGCTGCTGTGTGCCTCAGTTTCCCCATTTGTAGACAAAAATTACCCACCTTTTTAAATACTTAAGAGTTTTGCGCAGAAGCTGTTATTTAGGTATTCAGTGATTTTTGTTATGATTACTTTATTACCATCCATGTCTCTGGCTTCAGCTTGGCTGATCCAGCCTATTTTTTGGCCCATTTTTTATTGCTTTTAGCAAACCTGATTTCTCACTCTTTCCCTCCATTCTCTTTCTTCCTGGTTCTGTACCTCCAAGACAGCAGTCATGTGGTCTGCTGAGACTGGTAGGTATATATTGGCATTTTCTATATCCGAGCTTAGTGACAGTGAGACTAAATAACACTGACCAGAGGAATTATAGAAAAGCAGAAGATTAAAGCAGCAACAAGGAAACGAGGAAAGGAAATGTGGATGTGCCAGAGGGGCTGACAAGTGCTGAGATGCAGAAAAAGGTAGCAAATGAGCATTGTAAAAGATAAAATACTCCAGTGACCATACCAAAGGAGACAAGAAGCAGTATGAGCTGGAGGTGTCTATGAAGAATAACAGCCCCTTTCTCTGGAAATGGAGAGATTGTGTGGAGAAGCACAACAAGTCAGGGTGTACCACATGACAGCCAGACATGGAAGATCTGTGTTCGGGGATATTTTCAACAGATTGTTTTAACATCTTGGTAAAACCACAGCTGGAGCTGAAACAATGCAGACAACTCTGGTTACTGTTTGCTTAATAATAATTAAAGAAAAGACAAAACAACAAACTTAATTTTTAAAAGATTAACAAAGAAGAATCCACATATGCCCAAAGAGCTGAAAATTTAGTAATTATAGCTGAAAAGTTTCAGTGCTGTAGCAGTGTTAATCTGTATCTACAAAAACAATGAGGAGTCCTGTGGCACCTTACGCTATGTCTACACAGCAGCGTTATTCCAAAATAACACAGTCCACATCTATACTACAAGTAGTGATTTTGACATAATGTTGAGCTGGAGGATTTCTTACTCTGACTCTTATAACCTTCATTGTGCAAGAAGTAAGGGCAGTCGGAAGAAGAGTGCTCTTTCTTGGACTTCCTGCTATGTAGACAGCGCCAAAAGCTGAAATAAGCTATTTCGACTTAATCTACACAATTGACATAGCTCAAGTTGCCTAGCGTATTTTGGCTTTAGCCCTCTTGTGTAGACGCACCCTTAGCCTTAGAAGCTAAGGGTGCGTCTACACAGCACCCTAAATTCGAAATAGGATATGCAATTTGCACTATGTAAATTGCATATCTTATTTCAAAACTATTTCGAAATAGCTTATTTTCAAATTTGTCATGTCTATACAGTGCCAAATTTCAAAATAATGCACTATTTTGAGCCATCCCTTATCCCTCTTGCAACAAAGTTTGCTGGGATGGCAAAATAGTGTGCCCATTATTTCAAAAAATATTTTGAAATCATGTGCGGCTTCTGTAGATGTGGGGTAGCTATTTCGGGGTACTGGAGGTATCCCGAATTAGCCATGCAGTGTTGACGTACCCTAACAGATTTATTAGGGCATAAGCTTTTATAAGTAAAACCCACTTCATCAGATGAATAGGGTGTATGAATTGGAATAAAAGGTGATTTAAAATTCTGGTTGGTGGAACTCTTATTGGCCTTGGGAAACTTTTTATAAAAATATTTCCATTGGCTCTAGCATCAGTTCAGCTGATGGAACAGTTGCAACAAGGCTTTTGAATCCTTAGCTAAAATAGTGATAAAAATAAGTCTGGCTGCTGGAGCCTATGGTTCTAGAGCCACCTATCATGCCTCTTTTAACAGAACCCAGGAAGCCTCTCTACAGATACAGAATGTAGAGAACTCCTTATGGATACATGATACAGGATATACTCACACCAGATAATGGAACTCAGAGCTCAGGTTTTGGGCTATCAGGTGAGGCTCTTTTTAATAGTATTGAAACCCTTGCTGGCTCCTGGTTTTCTGAGGCTTTGCTATTATTATTATTATTTTATTAAATAATATTAATATTATTAAATAACAACAATAATAATTGTATTGTTGTTGTTTTGTTTGTTATTATTTTATTTATTATTTGGTTTATAAGTGGGCTAATGCTTGTACTGGAAGGAAGCATCCTTCTAGACAGCAGTAAATGTTCCTGGATGCATTGGACATGGTGAGCAATTAGAAAAAGGAATTGCTCCAGAGTCAAGTTGTGAGAATAAACAGAAGCTTGAAAGGGGCTCTGATTGCAAAGGGAGGAATGTGTGTCCAATCTCTCCCAGTCTGGAGGAAACTGGACAAGAAGCAGGAAAGATGATCACACAAGTTGCAGTGGAAAGACTTAAAACTTGTTCAATACTTTGTTTAAAACACTTGATAAAGTGTCATACTTGGGGAACCCCCAAGTAAAAAAAAAATCAGGATCAGAAGGTTGTATAGGTAGCTAACATTTTCTGATTTGTCATATCTGATTTCAGCCATTTGAGTCAGTGTTCAACTTTTTCATAGTATGTGTCAAATCTCAGCAGATTGTTTGATGGACAGTCCTAGTTATCATCATGCAATGTCCCTCATGCAAATATATCAATAATAGGAAAGCAGCGATGACTCTTTGATGGATTGTATTGAATGAAATAAAGTTACAGTGTTCAAATTAGAATACCTAAAATTAAGTCAATTCATATTTGGGTCCTCTGAAAAATCAAGGCAGTTATCAGAGTGCCTAAATATTAATATGAGGCCAGCTTTAGATATGCAGGTTTAAAAAATATAGCACAAGATTCTTAAAAGACCCTGGGGATATCTTTAGAAGCAGATGGCAACAAAGAAGTCAAATAGCACAATGTGACCTAACAGCTCTTTGCAGAGTACCACCCAATTGCTCTGCACGCCAAAGTTTAGGAGCTGCTTGCCTAATGCCTAAGCTGAGCTATTCAACAAAACCTTACTTGCTATTAGCACTTTAGTTGAGGCCATAAACACAATCACTAAAGACGTTATCTGTGGGATCTGAAAGGGGGATCACTTTCACAATTCACATTTTAATCTCCACGGAGATTATGACCACTCTGCAATAACAGTCATTAGCAGCAGAATCAACCTTGAATCGTGCTGCAAGATTTCTTTCACCTTTCTCTGAAGCATTTTTTTTGTTCAGTGTCGATGGCAAGGTATTGAACTATGGATCAGTGATCTGATCCAATATGGCAATGTCTATGCTCTTTTTGCTTCAAAATGAGGTGACTGCTGTTAACTGCTACCCATTGAGATGCTTCTGGCAAATTGCTGCGTAGTTCACTGTGATAAGTAATCATCAGCTTTGTTCAACCTTTCATAATTAACAATTATTTAATTAATAATGAATATTTTGTAAGTGTAGAGCACCTATTATTCAAGGTTCTTAAAGACTTTACAATCTTTAATGAGTTTAAGCCTCACAGTTCTACTGTGCAAAACATTAAGCCATTGGTCCAAAGTCACAGATAAAGCCTTTGGTAAGTTGCTCCACAATTGTGCCTTGGATATCTATGGTTCTAGATACCTACGCTTATTCATAGAGGTTCATATTTCCCCATTCCCATATTCTTAGCAGGAAGAATCAAGAGGATGGCTGGCAGCTTACTCCATTACCAGATTCTTCCAGCACAGGGCTCTCCAGGGAGTGTTGGCTATGGGTTAACTGACAGTTACTCCTTTCTCACTACCACTATTCCACATGCAAGGCGCTCCTTTCTCAATAGGTGTCGATTATTTACTACTGGATGGTACAAATCAGCCCCCCCCTTTTCTGTCTCTGTTATTAAGAGGGACCCATCACTTATAACGGGCAGTCTGTACTCCACTAAGGGAATGGAGTTCTTATATCTTCGGCTATCTCAAAACCTTGGGTTGACGTCACACCATCCCTATGCAGATTCATTGTTTGTCATGGAAATACCATCCACCCCCATACAACTTCCTTCCTCCCCAGACTGCCAAAGAGAAACTGTCCATTCTGCCCTCACTATGAAAAACACCCCCACTCCCATTCCAACACACACAAGCAGGAGGAGGGAAGAGGTATGAGATGTAAATAATGTAGTCCTGTTTTCTTCAGACATGGATCCCGCTGTGCCTGGGCAGCATGGCTTGCCTCTCATTGAGATCTGGGTCATACAGGGCCTTTTTGTCCTCAAGCGAATTCTGGCGCTCACATCTGCCTGCCAGGTGAGACAGGTCACCAGCTGCAGGTAGAGCACATCTGGACTGTGGAGGAAGAGAAGCCTGGTACAAACAAACACAGCAACTTCACCATAGCAGGCCATAGGAATTTGGGTTAAAAAAAAGACCCCAAACCTCTTGGGTGGAACGAGCTGCTGAGTCTGGTGATTAATGTTCCCTGCTGGTGTTTATGAGGCTGTATGAAAGGCAGGTACATTGCAGAAGTCGGAATGTACATGTTTTTGGCATAACTTGACAGTCACGGGAGGGGAGCAGCAGGCTGACCTTTCAAACTCACTCCAGCAGAACCATGCCACCCAGGTTCCTCTGGCAGGCCGGAAGAGGTGGATGTGGTTGGAGGCGAAGGCATCTATATGTGGGTGTCCTCCATTGAAGCTGGGAAGGTAGAGAGAAGTGAATGGAGGAGGGGTGGTCTAGGCATGGGTCCAGACAGGGCTGTGTGGGCAATGAGGCAGAGGCCATCTGGAGCGGTGTGACTAGATTGCCTGGCGGGGTGGCACAAGGATTTATTAGCAGGTCTGGTAGCGTGTTTGGGGGGGGGATGAGTAGAGGGCCATTAGAGCAGCAAGCAGGGCCAATGTGCTGACAGGACAGGATGAAGATGGGAGGGGGTGTTTGCCTTGGCTACCTGGGGAGTGAGTGGAGCTGGGAGCACGTGAGGCTCTGTCCGGATATTCCTGTGGCAGAGCTGCCTGGTGGGGTTGAGCAGGGAATGGTGAGGGATGTTTGAACAAGAGGAGCCTTTGAAGCTTTTCTCTCCCAGCTCTTCTCTGGACCGGCATCCCTCCTCCCCCTATAAAGTCATTAGGCTCTGGTGCCAGCCCTATCTCTGCTCCATCTCTAGCTGTTCCAGCCAGTGCATTCACAGACCTCTTGCCCTGGGGGAACGGGATTGGGGTATTATATGGGGTCCTTTTGAAGGGGAGGGCTATTTTCTGGAGGGGGGGTCTGTTCATTTGCTGCTGTCGAGGCCAGATCATTTCCGAAGCAGCTCTGCATGACAAAGGCAAAGGAGCGAGTTTCTGCCTTTGATCTCCCCCCCTGCCAACCCCACACACCTGCCTGTGCTCCCTCCCCTAGCAAACAGAGACCGGAGGAAGAAATGCCATGAGGAGTAGTTGTCTCTGAATCCCCATGCAGATTCGATGTGTGTGTGGGGTGGAGGAAGGGCACGTAACATGAAGATACGGTTGGGTGCATAGGTTCCCGGGTATTGCCTCCCGTGACGCATTTCTGTATGGCTGGTGCACACTACATTTACCAGGGGGTGTCACTGTATGGGGTTGTTATTGATGGAGAATATTAACATCAAGGGGACAGAGATCCTGGGACGAGGGAGGGGCATAGGTATGGGTGCCCCTTAGTTGCTGGCCTGTCCACCCTGACCCTCTCTGCAGAGCCTCACACTGAAAGTCAGCAAGCCTGGGTTGGGGGAAGGGATCCAGGTTCCCACTGTCAGATTGAGCTCTGTCCCATCCACTTCTGGAGCAAGTTTGATCAACATCTGTCTCCTTTATAGGCTGGGATCTGACCCTTTCCCCAGTGACTCCCGTGTCCCTTCGATGCCTCTGTGACTGCAAAAAGGCCTCAGGCCAGGTCTTTCCCTTTGGGGCCATAAGAACCCCCAGCACCGTCTGTTGGAGCTGAGAAGGGACCCATGTAGGGGCCTTACTTGAGGCAGGGAAGAGGAAGGGGGAACTGCATGATTCACACTCCGTCCCACCGGCGTCATCCCTGTTGGTGACTCTTCTTGCCCTTTGCTTTGCAGGCTCCCTCCACACAGGGGTCAGCAACCTATGGCTCTCAAGCCAAATGTAGCTCAGTAAAGAACCAAATATGGTTCTTCTGTCTTTCCCAAAATACATGCAGCTTCCTACATTAAAATGAAAAATTACTTCAAAACTTTAAAAATGCATAATTACTCATGTGAAGATGGTCTTTTTTTCTCTATTTCACCTTTAACCAGAGGTGAAAGTGAGGCAGTGCGCCCCAGTAAAAACCAGCTGCGCTGCGGAAGAGCTGGCCCCTGGGGCACTCTGCTCCTTTAAAGGACCAGCTGAGGGCGAGCTATAGGGGACATGTGCGTGCTCTCAGCCAGGATAGTGAGAGGGGCTGCTGGTGGCAGATGCCTCTATCTGGCCACGATGGCTGAGCTGCAGCCCCATCTCACCACCATGGTCTGTCCCCAGCCACCACACTGTTGGGACAGACCCTACGGCCCAGGTCCGGCGGCCCCGCGACTGCTGCAACAACCCAGCCGTGGTGGTCTGGCTTGGGCTCTGGCTGTGGCAGCCTGGCCAACAAGGCCTCATTTGGGGCCCAGCCCCCATTTGGCCACAGTGTCCTGTCCCTAGCCCCAATTCTGGGGCAGGCCCCGTGGTCCAGCTCTCATGTGGCCACAGGCAGCGCTAGCTGTGCCCCCACCCTGCTGCAGCATGGGTAGGAGGGGAGACCATGATCCAGCTGCAGCAATGCTGGTCCAGCCCCTCATCCAGTCACTGCTGCCCTGGTGCAGCAGCCCAGCCCCTACCTTGTAAGGTAATCCAGCCCAGCATCCTCCCCCCCACATACTTTACTTTCCACCCCCAGCACCCTGCCTTGCCTTCTGCACCCCCCATACTCCCCAGCACCCTGCCCTGAACCCCTCATTCACCCAATCCTGCCTCCTGTACCCCACACACAAACTGCACCCCCAGAAGCAGAAGTCTCATTAAGTAATATCTGTGAGGACAATGTTTCATTTATGCTACTATTAATCATCATGTCTACTAAGTTGTATATTTTCACTCAAGCAATTGATCTTTCTTGTACTGGCTCTTTGTTGCCCTCTTGTTTGGAATTTTGATGCAGTTTGGCTCTTGGGTTTGGAAAGGCTGCGGAGCCCTGCCCCAGCACAGATCTGCAGGCGGCTGGCTAAGTGCGGGGGGGCTGGACTGCACCCTGTTGCGCCATAAAGACGGGGTGCGGCTGTGGGGGTGCGATATAAGCAAAAATGAGGGGCGCCTGCTGCTTTTCTCGCCTTTTTCTTTTCTCTCCTCCCTTTCTTCTCCCCAGTGCAGTCCCTCTCCCGCTGTCCCTTCCCGTCCTTCCCTTTGCAGGCTCTGCCTCCTCCTCCCCCCCTCCCTAGAGTGTCACTCGCCTGGAAGTGCCGTGCATTCCCAGGGACCCCGGCGTGCGGACCAATCAAAGGCAGATGGACCCTCATAAAAGCCCTGCAGGTCCCTGCGTGCCGCGGGCCGGTCACTGGGGCAGGGAGCCGGGCGGGGGAGGGGTCTGCGGGCAGGGCTGGCTGCGCGCGAGGGGTCCCGCGCGGAGAGCTTTGGCGCAGAGAGAAGTGGGAGGGGGGCGCTCGGCTCCCCCCCCCCCCCGCAGGACCCTGATGTGAGCCCCGCGCGCCCGTTGGACTCAGGCCCCCTCTGGGCTTTCTCCTGGTTTTACAGGACGCCCTGTCTTGGAGACTGTCGGTTCAAGGGCTCTTGCAAGGGCGCCGGAGCCGGGAAAAGCGCACCATGGCTGGGACTCGGCTGCTGCTGGTCGCCGCTCTGCTCTGCAGCTGCACCCAGCTCCTGGCGGAGGCGAATTCCTGGTGGTGAGTCCCAGGTCCCTGCTGCCTCCCCGCCTTTCTCCTCCGGTGGGGGCTGTCCCATGTCACGCTCTGCCCCTGAGCTCCCGAGGCCAGTGGGACTTTGCTCCCCCCCCCCGCCCCCCCGGCCAGGGGAGTCAGGGCTTTGCTTCTCCCAGATTCCACGGGCTGGGAATCGACGGGTCGCGGGCTTTCTTGCTGTACCTGCAAGAAGCCCCGAGGTCTGCCAGCCCCCCGGGGAAGGAAACACACGTCCCTTCTCCCAGCCATTCTGCTTGAGGGAATCTCAGGGACCTTCTGGGATTGCCCCTCTGCGGTTTTGACTGGGGGGTGGGGGGAGTCCTCGCAAAAGGACTTAGGGTTTCCTGTTTATTGTCACATTTTCTAGACAGAGGGAATCGGGCCGAGTTGGAGGCAGCGCTTATTGGCACTTCATAGCAAACGGCTCACTCCCTTTTGCAAAGCCTCACCGCCCCCCCCCCAATCCCGTGTGTCGTTTTCTGTTGGAAGCCAGGTTACAAACGCGTTGTGTGTTTGCTCCTGCCAAAGCCTGGGGTGGGGAATTGGCATCTGGTAGAGCCGAACCAGAAGGCACGGAGGTGAGATCTGTCCCCAGCCTCAGCCCTTGGCTGGCAGGAAGGTGCTGGCACGGACGCCGTGTTAAGCCTGGAGACACTCCGAGATCGGAACTCGCGGATTGTATTTTGGTCTCTCCCCTCCCTCCCTTTTTGATGTCCCCCCCCCCCTCATTCCAGGTCTTTGGCAATGAACCCAGTGCAGAGACCTGAGATGTACATTATAGGAGCCCAGCCTGTGTGCAGCCAGCTCCCTGGGCTCTCGCCAGGCCAGAGGAAACTCTGCCAGCTCTACCAGGAACACATGGTGTACATCGGAGAAGGAGCTAAAAATGCCATCAAGGAGTGCCAGTACCAGTTCCGGCAGCGGAGGTGGAACTGCAGCACAGTGGACAACACCTCTGTCTTTGGCAGGGTCATGAAAATAGGTAAGAGGGGGGCAGGGCAGAGGTGGCCCGGGCAGGGCGGGGAGAGGGTGCCTGGGAGGTTTTTGCGCGCTGTCCTGGCGAGGAAGATCTAGTCGGATCTGCTTCAAATACACATTTAGAAGCAGGGCCATCCATTAGCCGAGGCCTGCAATCTTCATTGCGCGAGTCAACTCGCTCCATTTCCTGCAATGGGTATGCTTCTTAATGGAGTAGGGAAGACACCGGGCCCGGTGGGAGCGCACCCCCGGGCACGCCCAGCCCGGCTACCCCTCTCTCTGCACGCTTGGCCGGCGTACCCGCCTGGAGGGCCTCCCTGGCTAGTTTTATGCCTTAATGCAGAGCTGGTGGGTTTGGGCCGGGGGGAGGTTTCGATTGTGTCTAGTGATTGAGGGTGGCAGGGAAGAAGAGAAAAGCAGCCACAACCGATCCGGGTTAGCAAATCCAGAGTGTCCGTACCCGGCAGCGCGCTGCTCAGGGGGACTCCCCGGCGTGGGAGCCCGTCTGTTTACCTGGGAGGAAGGCTGGGACAATTCCTACCCCGCTGGCGGTAAGAGGCGCATTGACGGGCCATTGCCGCCCTGGGCTCGAGGTGTGACCGGCGCGCATTGTCCTCGCCCCTTTTGAAATGCAGCCATCCGCTGGCAAGGCGCTGAGAAATCCGGGCCCGGTTTGATGTGTCCGACCGCCAGGACAATAAAGAGAAGGTGTTAAAAATGGTAGTAAAGGGCACCCCCACCCCCACCCCCACCCCTTTCGTCAGGCGCTTCCCGCCCCACGAAGCTAATGATTTACTGTTGAGTAACCCATGCAGCGCCCCTCACCCCCTGCCATTATTCAGGGATACCACTGCATGGGGGCATGGCGTGAATCCCCGAGCCAGCGCGGATGCGCCTCGCTAGGCGCCCTTGGAGGGCAATAGAAGCACCTTTAACTTCTTGGCCCCGAGGGCAGCCCATGTCCCTGCTCTGAAGCAGGCAATGGGAGCAGAATGCGGGGGTTGCTGGCAGAGCTGCCTTTAACACTCAGTCTGAAAAGCTCCACTCTGCACTGAGACCCCAGCTGGAGGGTTTGGTCCCTGGCACTGAGCCTGCAGATTCCCAACCCCTTCCTCTTAAGTCCCAGGCCCTGTCTCATTCCCCTCCCTCCCCCTGACTATCAGTCTCCCACAAGAGCCAAAGCCCATATGCCCGCTCCTGTGGTCCTCCACAAGGACAAAGAGGGATGTTCTCAGACTGGGTCAAAAGTATACCTGGGATAGAGACGTTCAAGGAGGATAGGTCCATCACTAGCTATTAGCCAAAATGGCCAGAGTGGCAACTGCATGTTCCATAATATTTCCAGCTCCTGGAAGCTGGGCCTGGATGATAAGGGGATGGCCTTGGATCACTCAGTTGCCCTGTTCTGCTCATTCACTCTGAAGTATCTGGCATTGGCCACTGTCAGAAGACAGGATACTGGGCTAGTTGGTCATTGGTCTAACCCAGTATGTTCCTTCTTGTGTTCTTGAGCCATTGGATGGGAATCAGGACAGTGGGGAGATAGGAACTTACAACATTAACATCTGCCCTCCAGGGAACAAAAAATGAACTATCTATGAAGGGACATGTTTGAGCATGGAACTAGTTAATACAACAAAAGGAACTTCCCCCACCCTCCCTTGGTTTGGATGGGTCCCTGGTGACATTGATCAACGGGATCCAAAGCATGGGGTAAATTTTGGCTCCCAAAAGAAATTACAACTACTCCACAGGGACAAAGGCTCAGGAAGTGTCCCATATAGAGATGGACTCCCTTCCCCTTCAGTACCACTTCACTGACCACAGTCTTTTCCTTGAGTTAGGAAACAAGTCCAAACCTGGGTGGGGAATCAATGTGAACAGAAGGGAAGCACGGGCCAGAGGTGGAGGAAAAGAGGGTACAGGAATGAGCCAAAATAGATAATGGAGAAGGGGTAGAAACCGAGAAGGGCCCTTTCCTCACCCTTTTCATTAAAGTGATCCTAGTAATTCAGCTCATACTTTGATTTTGGTGGTAAAACAGTGGTGGTCTGTATGGGTGCTGTGATAAGTGTCTCTGATAGCTGTGATTGTGCTGTGTGTCTTGATGGCAGTATTGGTGCCGATGTTTCCAGTAGTTATGGTATGGGTGATGGTGGGTATTTATGGTAAAGAGGTTATGTTTATGCATGGTGGTGTGCATATGTGTCTAGTGGTGTGTCTGTAATTGTGACTGGTGGGGATATAGTTTGTGGTGTGTCCACCATTTAAAAACTTAACACCTAATACAGATAGATGAACTTGGCAGTCTCTGCTTCTTGTTCCTGGTACAACCAGATGTATTTTCTCGTGAGAGTGCACAGTCACATATAAACTGAAAACACTACAATGGCAAGAAAAGTTATATAGGTATTCCCCAAATATACAAATCTATAAATATACAAATCTATAAATCTAAGGTCTCTATTGCACATCACTGATAGTGTCATGAATTACCTTTTGTCAGTGACAAGCTGGTACTTAGGATGATGTTATGGCTGCTGTCTTTTTTTTCTCTATCCTAGGCTTAGGCACATTTCTTATGATTTTTTTTAATGAAGTACCTACTATAATTTCAGATAATTTGAGGAATTATGTTTTGGGTATTGGAGTAGAAAGCAAAGCATTTCAATCTATTCTGTAACATGTTGGCTGTACGGTCATTCTTCTCTGAGTATGTACTGTGCTTTTATCTCCCACTTTTAACTTGTAGGCCTCAATTCTGTATTGCAGCATGGTTCCTTTATGGTGTTCCAGGTGCATAAAGGGGCTGGAAACCAGATGAATTTCCTCACTGGGGAATATTGTCAGTGATACAGAGCATGTCAGAGTCTGGAGAGAAGAGAAAAGATAAGTAGTTGGGGAAAGATGGTAGACCAGAACTGTTGGGAGAACTCTGGCCATATCAGCCAACAATATGGGCATAAATTAGAGAAGCCCCAGGCACTGGTCTAGAATAGATTATGCTGGGGGCTTCCCATAAGCATCAAAATCCAGGCAGTGCATCCATTGTGTGAAGCCAGCTTTTTCTCTCATCCTTGTAAGATGGCCACAGCTTAGGCTGTGTCTAGACTACATTCCTTTTTTTGAAAAAGGGATGTAAATTAGACACTTCAAAATTGCAAAATGAAGCTGGGATTTAGATTTCCCGCGCTTCATTTGCATAATGGCTGCTGCAGTTTTTTTCAAAAAGGGGCTTGTCGAAAGAAAAACAGCTGTTTAGATGGGGACTTCTTGAAAATAAACCCTTTTTCGAAAGATCCTGTAAACCTCATTTTTGAGGAGTACAGGATCTTTCGAAAAAGGGTTTTATTTTTGAAAGATCCCCGTCTAAACAGCTGTTTTACTTTCGAAAAGCCCCTTTTCGAAAAAAAAACTGCAGCCGCCATTATGCAAATGAAGCACGGAAAATTTCAATTCTGGCTTCATTTGCAATTTTGAAGTGTCTAATTTACATCCCTTTTTCAAGAAAAGGGATGTAGTCTAGACACAGCCTTCAGCTATGTCTAGACTGCAAACCTTTTTCGAAAGAGGCTTTTTCAAGAGATACTTTGGAAAAAGCCTCTTTCGAAAAAGAGCACTTTTGAAAAAAGGCATTCTTCCTCATAAAACAAGGTTTTCCACGGTCAAAAAAGTGCTGCGTTCTTTCAATTTACTTTCGAAAGAACACGGCAGCAGTCTAGATGCAGGAGAAGTTTTTTCGAAAAACCTTGTAGTCTAGACACACCCTTAGAGTGGTAGTCCTTCGTTTATGGTTACTTGGGCTATGTCTATTCTAGAGAGTTTACATCAGCGCAGCTGTACTGATGCAGCTGTGACACTGTAAGCTCTCTTGTGTAGCCACTCTCCCCAGGTCATAATTAATCCATCTCCAATGAGTGGCGGTAGCAGTGTCGGCAAGAGAGGCTCTTCTGCTGATATAGTACTGTGCACACTACCACTTATGCTAATATAATTTATGTCATTCATGGGGGTGGAATATTCACCCTCTCCCCAAAAAACTACATTTTGCAGACATACGTAGTTGTAAGATGTAGTTTGTGTTTAGTAAATCTGTCTTAGTTTTGTATATTTTACAGTGGTATGGCAGTCTGCCAGCATACAGATTTTGTTCAGGGATGTGCTGCACTTTAGCTGATTGAGTTTTGTTTGTTTTTCCTGAGCATTGTTATAGGTTTTGGCGTAGTCTAGTCTCTGGTCTGGCAAGGAGTAATTTTTGATCGCTGAGGTACAGAAATTACCCTTCAGAAATTGATCCCTGTACTATATAGTAAAGATTTCATAAATTCCTAAGGCTGAATTTCTTAAAGGGAGGATAAAGAAACCTATAATGTAATGTAAAGCATTTACTACTGGGAGTATTTTTGAGAGGAAACCATATTCTGTTTCTCTCATATTCATTCTCTCCTGACTGGGCTGTCCCAAGTTATTCAGTTTAGCCCTGGCATTTCTAGAGTTGGTTGAAAAATGATATGTTTTCCCATGAAAAATGTCTCCGTTTTGAGTTGGTTTTCCTTCCTTTTTGCTCCACCTTTTTTTCAATGGTGAAAAGGAAAAAGGGAGGGGAAAAAAGTGGTGAAAGGGAGAGAAGAGAGAAAAATAAAATAATGTTAATATTTAATATTTATTACAATAATTGACAAAATTGGAAAATGAAAGAAAAACAAACATTGTCTGCAAATAAATAAATGGCTACTCTTTTTCATCATAAAAATTTAGAAATACACTTTTTAACCCAGCCCTCATTTTCTTTTTTTTTTTGCCTCACTCTCTTCCCCAAGTTCAGGTCTATCTCTCCTTCCTTTCCAGGCAATTCCCTTGAAAAGAGTTGCTTTGGGATTGGCTCACCTTTGAATCCAGAAAGGAGAGTCTGTAGCCCAAATCAGCATTTTCACAATTGACCCCTGCAATCCCAATGTGCCCCAGGTTTATTCCCACTACTTGGAGTGTTCAGTGGACACTGGAGGGCAGCAGAGCTCCATGGAGAAGGTACTGGAGCACCTCATTTACTTATGTCACATACACAGAAGACTGACCCTAACATTCCCCACCATCCCCCACCCCACCCCAAAGCAGGGAGAACCTGGGAACAGAGCATAGAGTATATTCTGCATGGACAGTCACCGCTCTCAAATGGCCTTGGCATGAAGACTGAGAATGGGGGATATTAAAACAGGAAGGATTTATTGCATTAGTCCAGATAACATTTTCTGTAACCTCTGTTCATGTTTGCTCACTTTCAATGAAAATAACTTATTAAACATGTGACATGATCCCATGGTTGTGTGCAATAGATGTAAATCTAGGTCTGAAATGAGGGATTGCTATTGGGATGAAGGGCAGATGAATGGGGTGATAGCAGCATCCCTATGTGAGTTCAGATATAGGGCGAGATTAATTCTTCTGGGGGCCCACGGCTATTAGAATTTTGTGAGGCCACAATGAGGAGTTCAGAGTGCAGACGTGGGCTGCAGGTTGAAGCAGGACGGTGGGTGCAAGAGGAAAGTGAGGGCTCCGAGTGTGGGTGCAGGCTCTGGGATAGGGCTGGGGATGAGGTGTTTGGAGTGCAGGAACAGGCTCTAGGCAGGGGCCAAGGAGGATGGAGAAATGTTCCCTCTAATCCAGGCATGTCCAAAGTCCGGCCCGCGGGCCAATTGCGGCCCGTGTTCTGGTTTAATACGGCCCCACAGGTAATTTGGCAATATCTATCTTTTATGGCCCCCAACGAATCCATATGTATTGAGATGAATACATTGTAAAATCTCAGTTAATGTCAGTTGGTCTAAATCAGTTATAAATATATTTGGACACAACATGTATACTTGGTGTTATGTTCCTGTTCATATTTTTTGAACTTAAAAGTTGAGACAACCTTTATTACCAATAATATGTAATGTATTTACAATGTTCCTGACATATATTTCAGCTTCTTGGATTTTTTTTTCATCTGGCCTTCAGATATGAAAGGCAGAGTGGTTTAACACCTGTTTAGATTTGTCATCCATGTGATGAAATGAAAAGTATGCCGTTTGCAATAAACTGCATAAAATAGTTAATTTGCATTTAATTTTAATGGTTCAAAGAATGTCAGGCAAAATGGTCGGCCCTCACGCATGTTCACTTCATCAAATCTGGCCCTCTTTGAAAAAAGTTTGGACACCCCTGCTCTAATCTTTTCCATCCATGTGTAGAATAACTTTAGTATGTGCACTGAGGTATGTGTATGTGTACCACCAGTAGAAACAAAAATCTAGCTGTGGGCAGTCTACTAATCAGTTAGGTGGCATTTAAATCTCTCCTGAGCGGCTGTACAAGTGCCCAGCTTACAGGGAACATTGTTTTTTAGTGCAGAAGGGTGCTTGGAACGGGAGGTTTGGGTGGAGGCGCAGGGTTTAGGCAGGACCGGTGCTGGGCCAGGCTCAGGACTGGGGCTCAGGGCTGAGGCATGGGGTCTAAGAGGGAGTTAGGAACTTAATGTGCAGGAGGGGCCTCAGGGCTGGGAAAGAGGTGTGAGGTCTGAGAAGGAAGAGGTGTGGCATGCAGGAGAGGGCTTAAGGCTGGGGCAGGAAGTTAGGGTGCAGGGCTCTTACCTGGGACACCTCCCCTTTAGTGTGAGGGGAATGCAGGAACTCAGTGTGGCCTGTGCTGCCCTGCAAACATTGCCCTCTGCAGCTGACATAGGCCAGGATTCCCAGCCAATGGGAGCTGTGGGGGCAGAACCTGTGGGGAAAATGGTGGCTCCAGCCCAGCAGGGGATGTGTGTGGCACCACTGCTTCGCCTCTTCCCTCTCTGACCCCACTGCCACCATGGCTGGATAATGCTCAGGGAAATTAGTGGCTGCAGCCCAGGACCCTGGGCTAAAGGGGCCTTGCAAAAAGATCTGCACTTTTGGCGGACTGGAAATCTTTTTGCAAGGTCCCCCTTAGGCTTGGCTTTTTCTTAACCTGGCCCTGTTCAGATACTTCTGTGCCACCAAAACCTAAATAGACAGATCTACATATTTACTTTGTACTAGAGATGACTCTGAGCTAAACCTGATTTCAACTTCATGACTGATCTGGGGTGTACCATGCACCTCCAAACGTCAATGGGTTTGAAATCCAGATTTAAATTTTGCAACGTGGGTTTATGTCTACTTTATATATTCAGTATATGGATTTTAAATATACAACAGGCAGGTATGCCCAGCAGGCCACTGGTTCTGTCAGATGTCTTATCCAAACATGCTGTAAAAAGCCTGGTTTACAGACCTTGTACCAGTATATTTATGTTGGTTAGAAGTTTGATTTATTTATTTATTTATTTTTTACTAATATAGCTATACCTGGTAAAACCCCTTCAATGGATACATTTATAACCAATATAAAAATTCCTGGTATCAGTGTAGCTTATTCCCATTCTGTATAGGAATAAATAAACTATATATTAGAGAGATGTGATGGATGAGGTAAATTTTTTTATTGGACCAACAAGTGTTAGAGCTTACACAGATCTCTTCTTCAATTCTGTGTAAGCTTGAAAGCTTGTCTCTTTTACCAGCAGAAGTTAGTACTACTCACCCATCTTTTCTCTCTAATATTCTGTGACTGACAAGCTCCAGGTACATGGCATACTATACCTGTCTGTTGCAGTGTTGTTGTAGCCATTCTGGTCCCAGGTTTTTAGTGAGCCCTGAAGAAGTTGTTTCAATAAAATATATTCTCTCACCTTTGACATTCCACGGGGGAATGGCACACTACAGCCACTTAGAGCTGGAGGGGAGGAGAAGGTTATGCCTGTGGATGATCAATGCCAGCAAAATGTCTCCCTGCTCACCAGCAGATTACCCTAATGGGCAGAGTCAAAGGCTGCTGACTAGTATGGATAAGGCTTAATTCAAAGCAGAACTTGGGCTGCAGCTCCAAGACCCAGTTTCATTATTATAAGCAGCCCAAGTTCTCATCTGGTTTATATACAACTAAATGGGAGAATGGTGCCACTCAAAAGATCAGGGAAATCTGTCAGATATATTGTAGTGCGGATGCTGCACACATCACACATGCATTGTGGCATAAATGATGTGGTACATTCATACAAATATCTGTCTACTGGGCTATGTCTAGACTGCAGGCTTCTTTCGAAAGAGGCTCTTTCGAAAGCATCTTTCGAAAGAGCCTCTTTCGAAAGATCGCGTCTAGACTGCAGGCGGATCTTTCGAAAGAGCAATCCGCTTTTTCGAAAGAGAGCACCCAGCGAGTCTGGATGCTCTCTTTTGAAGAAGCCCTATTTACATTGAAGAACGCTTCTTTCGAAAGAGGAACTTTCGAAAGAAGGCATTCTTCCTTGTGAAACGAGGTTTACCGCCATCGAAAGAAAAGCCTTCTTTCGAAATAATTTCGAAAGAACGCGGCTTGAGTCTGGACGCAGGGGAAGTTTTTTCGGGAAAAAGGCTACTTTTCCCGGAAAAACCCCTGAGTCTGGACACGGCCCTGGAGGCTGGACCTGTTTCACAGCTTATTTAGTAGCTTTTCCACCCCTCTTTCTGAAACAAGGAAATCAGTGCAATATCAACAGTTGACATGCTGTGTTGAATTAAGTAGAAAAACAAAAGCCAGACATAATAACACATCTTACTTTGTCTATGAGAAAGTTATTCTCTGAATCATTCCTACTCTCCCCATAGTCCAGCAGAAAATGTCACAGATGATTATATACCTCTGGGTGTGGGGCAGGGGTTCTCTTTATGTGGTAAATCTTGTCCTTGTTTGCATTTCACTAGAAAAGTTTCCCAGCAAACCACTTTCTGCAAGGGTGGTGCCCCTCGCAGTTCTGCCTTTGTCTTGGGTCATTAACCACTAAACTGGCGATAAGTTGCTAATAATGAGGGTTTCTCTGGATGTGCAAATTGGAAAATAAGGACACCCAAAGCAGGGACTCAGTCCTGCTGAGGGGGATTATAGGCCTTATGCATGATTTACAAAGTACTTTTAAAATAGTCGATTTTTGGTGACACTCTAAGGTTATGTCTACACTGCGGAGCTATTTCGGGATACCGGAAGTATCCTGAAATAGCTATTCCGCATCTTTTGAGCACACCCGTTATTTCAAAATATAACAGGCTCACTATTCCAATGTCCCTGTAAATCTTGTTCCACAAGGGTTAAGGGACGTTTTGGAGTAGTGCTTTATTTTGAAATTTGACCCTGTGTAGACAGGACCAAATTTTGAAATAAGCTATGTAGATATAGCTTTAGAATGTATCTCACCATAAGAACAACAGTGGAACAGTAACACTACTAAGGCTGTACAGCTGTAGTGCAGACTCTTGGTACAGAGATAGAGGAGGTTTCTATCCCTGTAGTAATTCCACCTTCTTGAGAGAGAGTAGTTAGGTCAAGGAAAAAATTATTCCAGCCACATAGTGGTATTTATACTTGGTTTGGGGGGAGGAGGGACTTAGATAAGGCTACGTCTACACTGCATTTTCATTGTTAAAACTTTTGTCGGTCAGGAGTTTGAAAAAACCAGACTCCTGACCGACAAAAGTTTTAACAACAAAAAGCACTGTGTTGTTGGGCAGGAGATGCTCTCTTGTTCACAAAGCTACTGTCACTCCTTGGGCATGGTTTTATTTTGCTGGCAGGAGAACTCTGTAGTACCATGGAATGAGGAGTAACGGTTAATCCAAACTAAGGATTTATTTCAGATTAACATTAAACTGCCGCATGTAGCCATGGGCAGTTCGTTTGGACTAAGGGGGATTTAAAAATGGCGGCCCGACGGGGACATGCAAATAAAGCCCGGAATATTTAAATCCCAGGCTTCATTTGCAACCCCGGTTCCCTGATTTGCCTACCTAGCTCGAATTAACGAGCTAGTGTAGACATACCCTAAGAGCTTATGTGAACAAGAAAACTGTTGATCAGCTAACATAGGTCTTTTCTATATAAGAACATTTTTAACAATGATAATTATATAGTTATTCAAGTATGGTTAGTGTTGTAAAGGCATGGTTTCTTGTACAGACATTCTTTCTTTGGTTTAAAAGTGTCTTAATTTGGTTTAGCTTAAGCCAATTCCTAATCGACTTTAGCTGAAAGAAAATAAAGTAGGTTTTAACTGAAAAAAAAAGTGTCTATTCAGAGGTTTACAACAGTCTAACTAAATTAGTTTAAAATCACCTTTAATTAAACCAGAGTAACTTTCTTGTGTAGACAAAGCCTACTTGCACTTCGTCCCCACTTATTTGCAATCTCGCCATACAGGCCAAAAACTAAATGGCTGTGTCTACATTGGTGCGATCTCACGCAAAAGCAGCCGCTCTTGCGCAAAAACTTGCTGCCTGTCTACACTGGCCGCGTGTTCTTGTGCAAATAAACTGACGTTCTAATGTATAAAATCAGGGCTTCTTGTGCCAGAACTCTGATGCTCCCGCTCAGGAATAAGCCCTCTTGTGCAAGAGCTCTTTCAGAAGAGGCCAGTGTAGACAGGCAACATGAATTTCTTGCACAAGATAGCCCTGTGGTTAAAATGGCCATCAGAGCTTTCTTGCGCAAGAGAGCGTCTACACTGGCATGGATGCTCTTGCACAAAAGCACATCTTTTGTGCAAAAGCACATGCCAGTGTAGACGCTCTCTTCTGGAAGAGTTTTTGCAGAAGAACTCTTCCGCAAAAGAGTGTTTGCATGAGAATGCGCCAGTGTAGACGTAGCCAATTTGTCTGGAAAGTGTACTATCCTCCCACTTCTTTGGCATTCTCTCCAGGTCATGATCAAAACACATTAATGGATCCATGCCGGGGGAAGCTGTCACTTCTGTGGATAGAGGCCTTACTCTATAATAAATAATACATTTATTAATAATAGCCTTTTACTGATAGCTCCTCTATACATACACCTCCTTCCAAAATGAGAGCATTAAATGTTTTATTTTTCACCGTGTATATCCTTATCAGGAAACAACCTCGGGCCATAAAAAAGATCCCAGGTGTATCAGAGACCCAGATTTGCTACTGGTACTGACTACCTGAAACTGCTGGGATAGGATAGTCAGAGTCTTGTGGATGGGCTCCTTAAATGCAAACAAAATGAGGAATGCAAACCTCTGTTATGAACAGCTCCTGAATTACCCATCCTGCCCATCTCTTATCTGCCAGTGCAGAATTGTTCCTTACAATATATCTTTCCATCCTGTTCTCAACCTAATTTTAAATGTCCTGTGCCACTGGGCTCACACCACTTTCCATTGCTGTACAGTCTAATAGGTCTCCCCATGAAGGGTTCTGTATTTATCAAAAGAGGTTTGTCTTTTGTTAATCTTCTTCTCCTCCTGCTCCCCCAGGTAGTCGAGAGGCTGCATTCACCTATGCTGTTAGTGCCGCAGGCGTGGTGAACGCCATCAGTCGTGCCTGCCGCGAAGGGGAGCTTTCCACCTGTGGCTGCAGCCGGACAGCCCGCCCCAAGGACTTGCCCCGCGACTGGCTGTGGGGTGGCTGCGGGGATAATGTGGAGTATGGCTACCGTTTCGCCAAGGAGTTTGTGGATGCCAGGGAGAGGGAGAAGAACTATGCAAAAGGGTCAGAGGACCAAGCTCGCACGCTCATGAACTTGCAGAACAATGAGGCTGGTCGCAGGGTAAGCTGTCCTTTTGTTTTCGTTGGAGCAGAGGCAGATCAAAAACTCATTGTGTGTTTGGGTGTCAAGTCACTCATGATTGGTGATGAGGAACAGTATTAGTCAGCTATGAGCCAGAGGATAAACCAGTAACTGGCTTGGTATGGTGCATGTTCCTGGTTTCACCATTCCTTTGTGAATCCTACAGTGAAGATCAGTTTTCCCATTATTTTGCCTAGGATTGCTGTCCAGCTAATCTGACTTATAGTTACCCTGGTCAGTCCACTTGCCTTTTTTGAATATTGGCATAATATTAACTTTCTCTCAGTTTTCTAGAATTTCCCCAGTATTCCAAATTTTGTTGAAAATGAACATCAGTGGGCCAGAGAGCTCCTCAGCAAGCTTTAAGACTTTTGGGTGCAAGTTATTCAGGCTTGTTGATTTAAAAATGTTTAGTAGATGTTGTCCACTATCCCCCTCAGTTACTAATGGATTAGAAGGTACTTATGTATCCTGTGATATGAGTAGATCATCCTACTTGATTCAAAATGCATATCAGAAATATTTTTAAACGGTACTGTCTTTTCTCTATCATTATTGACAATTTTATTCTCTCCAGTTAGTAACAGGCCTATATCTTTACTAGGACTCTTTTGTTCCTAATATATTTTTAAATCCTCATTATTGTCCTTAGCTGTGCCAGATATGGATTTTTTTCCTGATCTCTTTAGCTTCCGTTATCAATTCTCTGCACTTCATAACTTCTTATTTTTATTGATTGCCATCTATTTCTCCCCTTTTCCATGTGTTATATGCTAATTGCTGCTTTCACTTTGCTACTGAAGCAGGATGGTCTTTTATTCAAAGTTGTTGTTTTTTCTTGATTGTGGAATCATCATCTGTCATAAGCACAGAAATAAGTCTACTGCTATGGGCTTTTGCATTCCTGACCATTCCTTTTAGAAAAACAATTTTGAGGTAAATTTACCATTGGTGAAATACGGCAGGCTGACAGCTGAAACACTTAATGGTCTTTTATTCTTGGAAGAGCTGAGGAGCTTGGGTTATAACCGTCCTTGTTTTGGAGAAGTTGCTGCAGTTTTTTTTCATTAAACAACCACATGAATGTTCAAATATTCTCACTAGTTCTGGGATCAAATATAGCAAATGGCAGCGAGTAGATTAGGGATTCTTCTAGACTGCAATAATAGCAGGGGGATCAAATTAGTAGACATTTGTCCCATGGCACGGTTAAAATGCAGTTGTCATGTGAACAGGAATCTAACTGGGTCACAACCTCAAACAGAACTACAGCTTTATATAGAGCACAGTTGTATCATGGTCCAGGGTCTACAATTAAAACAGTCAGTACAAGGCACAATCATGTTTCATCTGTGTTTGGGCTGCTGTTTTGTACATGGTTGTGGTTATGGCTGAATTTGTAGATAGTGCTGTAGGGGTTAGGAGATTTCATAGTTTGCAGTTAGTGGCTAGTCTGAACAAAGGCTTTACCCAGGGACATATTGCATTCTTTATCAGTAGTAGTCTTTAAATCGAGACTGGGTGTCTTTCTAAAAGATATGCTGAAGGTCAACCACAAAATGTTGGGCCTAATATGGAAATCCCTAGGTGAAATTGTATGGACTGTTATGCAGGAGATCATGTTAGATCATCCCTTCTTATCTTAAAATACAGAAAAGAACATGATCTTAATATCTCACTCTAAAGCTATGTGTATATTAGCTTTCACTTTTTGTTGGTAAACATTTGTTGGTCAAGGGTGTTAAAAACATTCTCCTGACTGACATAAGTTTCATTGGCACAAGTGCTGGTATGAACAGTGTTATTTTGGCAAGCCAGGGGCTGCATCCGGCCCCCAGGCCTTAGGTTCCCCTGCCCTACACACACTCACTCACTCACTCACTGACTCCCCAGAGCAAGAATAGATTCCTGTGCTTGAGCCTGGCAGACTGCCCAGAGTGGCAATCCATGGAGACCAGTCCATGGAGTAGTAGGGTTACCAGATGGCTTTCAAAAAAATACCAGGCATACATGATCTCAGAATGGGGTGGGGGAGACTGGCCAGGATGGGAGCGGGGCTGGCCGGGAGGGTGTTGGGGGGAGCGGGGCTGCCCAGGGAAGATAGGGGGGAGAACCGGCCAGCGGGGAGCAGAGGTGGGCGGGAGAGGGTTGGAGGAGCGGGGCTGGCCAGGGGGGAACCAGCCAGTGTGGAGTGGGGCTGGCCAGTGGGGAGCAGGGTTGACCCGGGCGCACGCAGATCCCGGGGTGTTCCCATCCCGCGCACAGTTCCGGCGGGGCCCACGGACAAGTACGGCCCCGGGGATTCTATCTCGGCCTGGCTCCAGCCCTGCCCCCCTCCTCTCTACTATATAGCTGCATACTGCCTGGCTGGTAGACACACTCACACAGTACGCAACTACGTACTGATACTCATGATAACAAAAAAACTTACTTAATTAGAAAATATTTATATGTTCGGTATTTTCTCAATTTGTTTCCCAGACAGAGAGCTCAAATACTGGACTGTCCGGTTCAAACTGGACACCTGGCACCCTATGGAGTAGTGGCCCAATCCACTTCATTATACCTGACTTGTTCACCCTGCAGTAGACCTCTATGTTGTGCTAAGTTTTCACGTTAAGGATTTTGTGCTTGGGAATCTGAAGTGATATGGGATCATGGCACAGCATATATTTGGAAGTACAGACAGAAAATAAGGGGAAGAACATGAGAGTCAGAGCAGTGGGGACCATATAAAAAACCACAGCATGGCTCACTTGACCATTTGCAGTATCCATTCTGTGAGCGATCAATGATCATTGGCAAGTGTCCTTCAAGTTCTAATCCTATTCTGATTTTTATGTAAAACTGCAAGAGTGTCTCTTTTGGTTTGTGGACAGTCTGAACTGAGGGAAGAAACTCCACCCCCTTCCCCTGGTTTCTAAGCAGAGTTTTGCCTGTCTTGACTCAGAGGCAGAGTTTTTGTGTGCGATAGGGTTCTCCCTGAAGCCTGGTTTATATGAGCAGTGGGTGAAGTAGGAATTTTCCCCTACACAGGTTAACAGGAAGAGCTGTGGGTGGAGGGGTGGGGGGGTTGGGATGTGAAGAGAAGAATGTTCTTTTCTGTTTCAGACAGAGTCTTGACCCCATCAACTTTCCACTCCACTCTGGAGTTTCTGAGGTACTGGCTCCTGGCTTTATTGCCCTTGTTTGTTTGTTTTGACTGTTATCTCAACATGTCCTTTCCTTCCATCTGTCTTTTTCTCCACTTGGTCTCCATTTCCCTGTCTTATTCCCCCAATTTCTTATCTGTCTCCCTGTCCTCAGTCTTTGGCAGTCTGTCCTTCCTCACTGTTTACCCAGTCAACATACAGCAGGCTTCAATCATCAGTCACTCCATCCGGTGCCAGGTGAGGCTGGGAGGGGGCCATCTAATTAACCACACAGGAATTCTCCATTAATTCTTTTCCCATCCCTCTTCTTGTGAGAGAGGAATTAGAAAGATACTTGGGCTTGTGGAATGGGGGCTTTAAACATATCCATTAAATGTGCTTTCAGGGCCATCAATCAGACCCAGTCTTTACAGCTTCATGTGGGGTCTGTTACTCTTCACCTTGATCCTACCTCAGCCAGTAAAGAACTTCTCCCACCTTCACCTCATCCCAGTAGTTAAGGGACAGAGAAAAGGAGAGTCATTTTGGGACTAATGCAGTGATTCCCACAGTTAATGGATGGAGGTTTGTGTATCTAAGCAAAGTGGGACCAGGCTTACTTCTCCTTAGGGGCTTGTGATGTACTGGTAGCATGCACATTCCACAGCATAATCATTACCCAGATGTTTTGAGAATTGGCCATTTAAACTCAAGTCAGAGTAAACGCTGAAAATCCCATGACAGTTAACTGAGAGGGATCAAGTTGCAATGTTTTTCTAAAGGAACAAAGCCAAGGATTAGGAAGAAACAAACTATTTATAAAAACATATGCAAGGGCAACAGAAGCAAGAGTAGTTTGAAATTTGACCCAACAATAACCAAAATGTGTTAACACAAATGTATAACAAGGAGACAGGCACATCAGTTACGATGTAGGAAGTATCTGGTGCTTTGAAAATTCAAGTGTAGTTCAGTCTTGTACAGTACAGTAGTAGTCCTTAGGAGCAATGTGGTTGGTGTTGCACAGTTATAGTCCAATTCTCCAAGGCAAAGTCCGGAAGCTTTAGAACAGTGGTCCCCAACGCGGTACCTACAGGTGCCATGGCGCCCGCCAGGCCATTTCTGTGCACCTGCCGAGTGATTGGGGCCAGCCCTGACACCGGGCACATGGCACAGGGGCGGCGCCAGCCCCGGGCGCGCGGCACAGGGGCGGCCCCGCCACCGGGCACACGATGCATGGGTTGTGCCAGCCCTGGGCATGCTGCGTATAGTTGTCCCTACCCCAGGCGCAGGGTGCATGGGCGCTGCTGGCACATGGGCGCACGGCACAGGAGCGTCGCCAGCCCTGGACATGCAGCTCATGGGATGTTCCAGCCCTGGGTGCGCGGCGTATGGGCAGCCCCGCCTTTCAGCGCGTGGCACAGAAGCGGTGCCGGCCCCGGGAGTGCGGCGCATGGGTGGCGCCAGCACCGGGCAGGCAGCGTATGGGTGGCTCCGCCCCCGGGCATGTGCGCAGCCCCGCCTCCGGGCACCCGGCGCATGAGTGGCCCCGCGCCTGGGTGCCCAGCAGCCCCAAAAGGTTGGGGACCACTGCTTTAGATCCATAGATGTTATGTTATATGATAAAGGGCAATCAGTAACTAATATTAGCAGCAGTACTGTGGGATCCCTGAACTAGTTGAGAGATTGGTTCCACTTACACAGTTCTGTTCATAATGGATTTACCACCGAGGAGGCAGATGTGGTTCTATAACACTCTTGTAGCTCTGAGTTAATGAGTTTAAATTCAATGTAATGAGCAAACCCAATCTTTTTCATTTTTTTCCACTGGTTTTGAGCTTTTCTGTTCCTGTGGGTTTTTTTTTAATGCCTGTCTCTCATTATGGTAAGAAGAATCGTGACTCTTCTCTCTCACATCAGTTACATCTACCAACCCCTCTGATGAGGGGGAGGGGCAAACGGGGCAATTGCCCTGGGGCTGGATGATTCAAAAGGGCCCAGGGGTCGCAGCCCTTCTGCTGCTACTGTGGCAGCCAAAGCCCCAGGCTCTTTTAATCGCCCTGCTGTACACTGCAGGTGGCTCTGAGGGTTGCAAGTGGCCGGGCTGCTGCTCACTCCTGGTGCTAAGGAGGGCTAGCTGTCCCATCCTCCCTTCTGCCTGAGAGCCCACCCCTTCTGGGAGCTTGGAAACAGCCCCCACTACCTTGCCTAGGGGCCCACAGAGGCTGTTGGCACCCCTGACATCAACACACATGCTTTTAAGAGATTAATGCATACAGGACTAAATTAAAAAAAAATTAATTGGGGGCTGCACCCCCTGCTCACTATGCTTGCCAGCCCCCTCCTCTCTGGAGGTAGGCAGCCCTGGCTCTCCTCCTGGCTGCTAGGGAGGGACGGGCTGAGGCATGACAGCGCCTGCCTGCCTCCTCACCGCACCGGCCATCAGGCGGGGCTCGGGCCAGGCCAGCCTCTGCTCTCCTCTGCCCTGCAGAGGGGAGTAGGGGCTTGGATTAAAATACTAATTCTAAATTGTGAAGAAAAACAGCGAGGTCGACTCGAGCTGAAGGATTTCGCCTCTTGCTTCACTGGGGAGGAAGGAGAGAGGGAGGAGGCAGGGTGACATGATGATGTCACTCTGTTGTTCCACAGGAGAAGATTTTTTTCTACATAGAGAGAGAGAATTAATTTTGGGTGTCCAACAATTGAGCTGGATTTTCAGAGGTGCTGCACACCCATTGATGTCTGAAAATGAGGATCAAAACAGCTCAAGTTGGGCACTCTAAAAATGAAGCTCTGAAAACTAGTAGTTTCTTTTTAAATGTTTAAAATGTATGCCAGCCATACTGTGACACTAGAAGAGGAAAGTGAAGCCTGGTCAACACTTAAAATGCAGATTGATATATCAAGATTGCTCAGAGATATGGAAAATTCATGCTCTAGCTATGCCAACCTTTCTCCCAATGAAGAATGCTTGACCTAGCTATTACCACTCTGGAAAGTTGATTATATAGTGACAGAAAACTCCTTCCATTGCTGTACACTATGGCTGTGTCTAGACTGCAGGCTTCTTTCGAAAGAGGCTCTTTCGAAAGCATCTTTCGAAAGAGCCTCTTTTGAAAGATCGCGTCTAGACTGCAGGCGGATCTTTCGATAGAGGAAATCCGCTTTTTCGAAAGAGAGCACCCAGCGAGTCTGGATGCTCTCTTTCGAAGACGGCCTCTTTACATTGAAGAACACCTTCCTTCGAAAGAGGAACTTTCGAAGGAAGGCGTTCTTCCTCGTGAAACGAGGTTTACCGCCATCGAAAGAAAAGCCGCGTTCTTTCGAAATAATTTCGAAAGAACGCGGCTTGAGTCTGGATGCAGGGGAAGTTCTTTCGAAAAAAGGGTACTTTTTTCGAAAGAACCCCTGAGTGTGGACACGGCCTATGTGTGTTTATACTGTGGCTGAGTTTGACACTGGCTTCTTTTCTATGCCATTGTGGTCCCCTTTGTGTAGCTAAGCCCGTAGAATTTATTTTAGTGTTAGAGGAACAACTCGTGTAAAAGTTATATTCAACTTGTAAACACTATGCTGTTATTATTCTCAGTATGCAGAATGGTGACACACTGAAGAAACAAGAACTGTCCTTGGAGAGTGAATGTCTTGCTTGTTCATGCTTAGTGTGAATCTGTTAATTTTCCACATCATTATTACAGTTCCAGCTGTTCCTTTCTGAGAGAGTGACTTCTCCTGAACTTAAAGTTAACAAAGCTCTTGAATGGGGATAGAAGGTAGCGGTCTGGGTACATGGATTTATTCCAAGAGGATATGGACCTAATTCTAGAACTATAGCATCATTGACCTGTTTTATGTATAGGATGTTCTGCTGCAGTGAATGCATCTATGGGCTTTGAGGGGAGAAGACTGGGGAGTATTTCCAATAGTAGGGCCCTTTTCCCCTGGCTGTTTCCTGTGCTTGACTCAGCCCTAAGGCCAGGAACTAGCAAAGATAAAGCGGTTTGCAGGCCCATGTTTATGTGGACCATGGACAGAATTGGTAATGTTGGGGGGATCAGTTTTTACTGACGATGGCAATGCCAAGGCGTTTGTCTATTCTGGGCAGAGAGGACTAGGGGATAATCAAGATCCAGTCAAGTACACAGGAAGAGGAACTCAGTGCAGTTATGCCAGTCCTCAGTGCTTATAAAAGGTTAATGCAGCTCTTGTCTGATTCAATCTGCTCTCCCTGCAGGCTGTATACAAGCTGGCAGATGTGGCTTGCAAGTGCCATGGTGTCTCAGGTTCCTGCAGCCTTAAGACCTGCTGGTTGCAGCTGGCAGACTTCCGCAAGGTGGGTGACCTGCTGAAGGAGAAATATGATAGTGCTGCCGCTATGAGGATCAGTCGCAAGGGCAAGCTGGAGCTGGTAAACAACCGTTTCAACTCACCTACGCAGGAGGACCTGGTCTACATTGACCCCAGCCCTGACTATTGCCTGCGCAATGAGACCACTGGCTCACTGGGCACTCAGGGCCGGTTGTGTAACAAGACCTCAGAAGGCATGGATGGCTGTGAGCTGATGTGCTGTGGCCGGGGGTATGACCAATTCAAGAGCATCCAGGTGGAGCGCTGTCACTGCAAGTTCCACTGGTGTTGCTTTGTCAAGTGTAAAAAGTGCACAGAGATCGTCGACCAGTACGTCTGTAAATGAAAGAGCCACCAAAGCAACAAATCTATATTATATAAATCTATATAAATATATTTTATATTTGTATAAATAAATAGATGATAATAATTAAAGATGCTTATTTAAGAGACATTTTGGTTTTGAAATTTCCACATCGGACTGGCCAGTTTGCCACTCCCTTAATTTAGCTGCGGAGCAAAGGAGGAATTTGCCCTTAGATCCTTCTCCCCCAGAGTGAAGGGAGCCAAAGAGTTGCTCAGAAGGAACTCCCTCATAGCCATCTCACTCCAGAAGAAAAGGGTGGATTCATGGTCAGAGAGGTGAAGAAGGGTGGGTTTCCTTTGCTATTTTATGGTTTAAAACTGAAGTTTGTACGGTGTTGGACATCTGGAGTCATAACCAAACATGGAGGTGTCTTAGTTTTTCATGTTCCAACCCTTTCCTCCCTGCCCTGAAGCCCTTTGGACAAGCAAAACAAGAGGACTTGGACCCATTTTCTGTTCTCTATAAACGACATGCTAGTAGTGCTTTGTTAAACAAGATGGAAAATCACCCAGGGCTCATGCTGAAGAAGAGTATGGATTTAAATACAAGGTACCATATAGAGTTCTTGGAATGAGCCCAGAGCAGGGACTCCTGCACAGTGATGGGGGGACCACCTGTTCCAAGTGAGGAGGAAGGTATGATCTTCAATTGGGAAGTACTGCTGTATCCTGAGAGTTTAAAAGAAATTAGCAGCTAGCTCTTCTGTACCTCAAGGGCAAAGAGAAAATCCTGCCAAAGCTCTGTCTAAGCTGGTTTGTCAAGATCCTTTTTCCCTCCACTGAAACCCACTTTATCTTTGCGGCTGAGGAGTTGCTACCTGTCTCCGGGGTCTATTGGACTCTTTGGGAAAGAAATATACTCCATGAGAGTGTCAGTGGAGCATGTGTGAGAGACATACATACACGCATGCCCACAGGACTGGATGAACACTACACCCCAGTCCTCACCATTGTTGCCATTTCTCTCCTTTGAAGTGGACACTCAAGGTCACGTTGCCCAGTTTTTTGCAATCCTCTTCACTGTCCAAGATGTACAGTTTCTTTTACCATTAAAAAACCCTCACTGAGGTTTCTTTCCCTCTCTCGATTGTGTATGTGTGTTTTCTTTTATTCTGTTTTGTTGTTTATTTCAGAGCCCAGGTGGCCAAAGTGTTTTCTGGTGTAAACCCACACCAGGAATTGGAGCTAAAACCAAGGATGAATTTGTTACTAGAATGTGGAATGAAGTCCATGCTGCACCCTCTTGTGGTGATAATGGAGAAAAATGAAAAGTTGCTTGAGCAGTGGCCTATTAGCAAAATCTGCTACTCTCTCTAACTTTCTTGGAATTGTAACAGAATTCAGCTAGTAAAATATGGATAAAACAAATGCAGTTACTAGCACAACATTTCCTGCCCCTCAGCAAAATTCATTTGCATGCACAGAGGAATCAGAGAAGCGAACTTTAAAATGTAAACATTTATTTATACATCCTTTTTTACTTGATGTTACAAGTTTTTTTACTGACAGATTTCAAATACACAAAAGTGTCAATGAATAGAAAAGATCCACACCCCAGAAAATTAAAATTTTGGATCTTTATGGCTTCTATTTCTTATTTATCATAGCAACTTTTAAAGCACCCATTATTTTACAGAATCCACTATTTCAACCATCAAACATGCAAATGCATATTTTATATTTAAAGTATTAGAAGAGTCCAGAAATATACAAGAAAGAAAAAATATGCATAGTGATTAGTTTCCTATTTTTACAGATGTGTCCACTTTTGTTTTGTAATCCAATTTCGTTTCTTATTCAACAGCCATTATATTTGCTGGCATTGCAGAAAGCAATTTCTTGAAATACAAAAGGTGGCCTACATTTATTTTATCATATAAAAGCCAAAAACAATGGCATAGTAATGCAGAGTAACAGAAATAGTTTTCTATCCATGGAAAAATGTGAATACAGTGGACCAACCCACTTCCAATTAAACCTCAATGGGAACTGACCTGAGCCCAAGATCAGTTCAAATGCATGAGCTATCCAGTCTAGGGATATTACACATTTCCTGTTCTGTAATAAGGCTCACTATACATTGGATATGTCTAAAATATTTTTCTCCTTCTAAGCTCACTTGCCTGTTCTCTCCAGTTCTCACTGCATCAGTGCTTTAAGGTGTTACATACTTATATATGGCACCCTTGAGGCATTGCTAATATATCCAGTAATTCAAAGTGTTTTCACTTAGCTTTTACAGTAAAGAACATACATTTAAGGGAATGTTAATGTATACTTCAGCACTGCACCACAGTAAATTTTGTGGGTGTAAACAATTTCAAGTGGAAGTGATGACACAGTGGGGACCTAAGGGAAATGCCAAGTCTCTCAAACTTTTAAGAGAAAGAAACAAAGAAGGAAGAAGTTGGAGGCCTTCTTTTGGAGAGGTATGGAATGAGGTGCCCTACCACCCAAGTTCTCCAGCTACAGGGTGGAAGAGGCTCCATGAACATGCCAGAAAGGATAAAGGACTTGCCATCTTCCCATTAAAGCAGGGGTAGGGAACCTCTTTTTGGGTTGGGGCCACTGTCCCACAGAAAAATCAGTCCAGGGCTGCACAGAAGCAAAAAAACAAAAAACAAACAAACAAAAAAAGCCCCTCACTGAGATGACCCCCAACTGAGAAGGAGAAAGACACTCCACACGTTCCCCTCCCAGAGACTAGCACAGGTTCCCTAATAGTGGGGGTATTGGGAAAGTCAGCCTCAGGGACCAGATCCAGGCAAGCCTAAGGTTCCCTACCCCTGCATTAAAGTATCAGGAGAGTAGTAAATGATTGGGCTTCCTTCCACATGAAAACAACAGCTGGTAGGAGAGCCTGTTGCTGGAGGATGTTGTTTGAGGCTTATTAAAGGACTTCTTCTACAGGCGAAGAAAAGCTTCCAAACATCTGGATCCTTCTCTGTCTCCCACTTATTTGGAGTCCTTGATCACTGAGAATTATATTAAAAATAACCTAACAGTCACAGGGACGACATAAAAACTACAAGTCAGTTCATCATCTAACAGTTTTTCAGACAATAGTCGCTGGATTTTTTTTATAATAAGCTGGCTTTAAGCTTTCCCAAAGTTCGGGAGGTTGGGATCCAGAAGTTTGGTTCAGCCCATCCCCAGTTAAAGGACAATTTATGTGGGGCACTCACACAGAAAAATGTAAATCAGAGCAGTTGTAGAGTGGCTTAGTGGGTGCAAAGCTGAGGAAGGGCAAGCAGCTGATGAAAACCAAAGAGAAACTACTCCTTGCCAAAGAGGGAAAAAGAAAATAGTAGATTTTAAATTCCACATTGCTAGATAGACCGTATGATCCAAAGGATGGGGAGTCAAGACCTGGGTTTAATTTCCAGCTTTGCCACTGACCTTAGACAAGTCACTTTACATCTTTGTACCTTGGTCTTCGCATGTACCAAAGGAGAGTAATGGTACTTACCTTCCTCTGGAAATCACTTTGAGATGTATGAATGAAGAATGCTAACAACTAATATTTAGTATTATGAATTATTGTAGCCAGTCAGCATTGTGCTGTAACCCTCATAGCTCTAACAAAACAGCATAGATGCAGGCTAGATTGGTACCTAGATGAGGAACATCAAAGAAATACTAACATGGGGTATGTCTACACTACCCCGCTAGTTCGAACTAGCGGGGTAATGTAGGCATTCTGCACTTGCAAATGAAGCCCGGGATTTGAATTTCCCGGGCTTCATTTGCATAAACCGGGCGCCGCCATTTTTAAATCCCGGCTGGTTCGAACCCCGTGCCGCGCGGCTACACGCGGCACGAACTAGGTAGTTCGGACTAGGCTTCCTAGTTCGAACTACCGTTACTCCTCATGGCCATTTTTAAATGCCGGCTAGTTCGAACCCCGTGCCGCGCGGCTACACGCGGCACAGAGTAGCTAGTTCGGATTTAGGCTTCTAATCCGAACTAGCTGTACTCCTCGTTCCACTCTTCATTTGCAACTGCGAATGACTACATTACCCCGCTAGTTCGAACTACTTGCAGTTCAAATGCATGATACTTTGTCCTTTCCATCCTAAATTGCTGTGAAGGATGTGTACCCTCTGGGCACATCTACACTGCAGGGCAAAAGTCGAATTAAGATACTTAGCTTAATTCAGCTTTTGGGGCTGTCTTCACAGCAGGAAGTTTAAGGAAGAACAGTCTTCTTTTGACTTCTCTTACTCCTCAGCTGCGTCTAGATTGGCATGATTTTCCGGAAATGCTTTAAACGGAAAAGTTTTCAGTTAAAAGCATTTTCGGAACAGAGCGTCTAGATTGGCACAGATGCTTTTCCGCAAAAGCACTTTTTACGGAAAAGCGTCCATGCCAATCTAGACGTGCTTTTCTGCAAAAAAGCCCTGATTAGCCATTTTCGCGATTGGGACTTTTTTGCGGAAAACAAATCTGAGTTGTCTACACTGGCCCTTTTGCGCAAAAGCTTTTGCGGAAATTCAAGCGGCCGGTGTAGACAGCTGGCTAGTTTTTCCGGAAAAGCGGCTGATTTTCCGGAAAAACTGGCCAGTCTAAACACAGCCCTCCTGAAATAAGAGTTACAGGAGTCACAGGAAGTTCTCCACTTGACAGTATTTTGAAATAATGGCTTGCTGTGTAGACAGGCATTTTGTTATTTCAGAATAATGTGAGTTATTCCAAAATAACGTTGCTGTGTAGATGTACCCTCTGGGACAAATTTATATCACATGACCAAAGAAATGCACAGCATTACCCATTGCTATCATCTGCTGGTGTACAAACAGCATCATGCACACTTTCTCACTAAGCTTTTATTGAATTTCATTTTAAGATACAGATTATATTGAAGACTCTATATGAAATAAAGTTCCACTGTGTTCTAAATTTGTAAAGGGAAATGCTACATACATGAGCTGATCTGACATATTCTACCTCAGGCAGGGCTGGGGGAGATGGCTCATTGGAGTAAGCATCAGATTTTGGTAAATTTCAATTTCCTGAAACCTGAATACAGACTTTTCCAAGGTCACAGTAACAGAGGAAAAAATAGAATCCCAGATTCCCAGTCATGCGTAGCATTCACTGGACTGCAACCACCCTGCTCTATCATCAAAGACAAACAAATAAAATGCTTAAAGCCACCAGAATACACACAAGGCAAAACAGATCACAAGCATGTACTTTAAACCCAAGGATAAAAATAAAAACAATATAACAAATATGAAGATTAAAACTTTGTCATATCTTCCGTTTGCCAGACTTCTTCCTGCAGGTTTTGAAGGTGTAGCTGTTTCTATCCCACTTCTCTCTCTCCCTTTTCAGATGGCACAAGAGATCTACAACGCTCATCAGGAGAATGAGAGGGGGTGAAAGGTACACTGGCACCTGCTGGAACACAAAGGAGAATCAATAGCAGGAATGGGTTTTCTTTCCCTGCAGGATACAGAAGACAGCTACATCTCCCCTCCTTCCCCAACACTGGGAGATAGCTGTAAGAGGGCCATAAATGTAGTACTTTAATGAGATACACTGGCTCCCTAAAAACTAGGAAGAAAGTGGGCAGGGCCATAGTGCCTTATTCCAAGGGTTTGTTAAAAGACATATGTGCAGGTCAAAAGACACACGTACTTAAGAAAAAATGGCTTGAGGAGGGTGTTGTTCGGGCAGGGGGGGACTAACCTGCTGAGTCTGCCAAGAACTTTTGAAGTGTGGAAGCGTCAAGTTCCCATCTTCTCTCAACAAAATGGAATCTGGGAAATACAGATCTTGGGACTTCTGGGATTTGTAGGTCTCCAGTGGAAGACATGCTGAGAAGCGACAGCTTCTTGCCTGATAATAGGAGTGTCTGGGCAGGATGATTCTGCAGTGGGTTTTTCTTATTTTTGCAAATAAATTCTGGTTGTTTACTATTTACTTTAGCCACCAGACCTCTGGTGAGAGAGTTTGGAATCTTACCAGGAGTGCCTGGGAAAAAGATATCTGAGAATGGGACCATTTTGTTTGTTTTGAACTTTATTAAAAGACTCTCTGCCTGTTTGGACTTTTCCACCAGATCTCTGGGAAGAGTCAGGGTTGTAAAAAGAAAGAAATGCCCCAGGGACAGGGCGGTATTGCTTGGTTGTTGTTTTTACATTCAATACGCATGGCCGCCTGCAGACATCAGCCTGCCATACAACCATTTGTGACAATACTTAGAAATGGATAGTCCTCCTGTTCAATGGAAGCACTAGTTTCTTTTGAGTACTCCCTCATCTAGATGTGCTGAAGTGGAAAGGTATGGTGAGTGATCACCTGTAGACTTCCTTTGATGTGAAGCAGCAGCAACAAGAGGCAAAATTCTCTAGGCTATAAACAGCACAACATTATCTTCAGAAGATATTATTAGGATGGAGCAAGACCTTTGCATACGACCATAGGTGCTGCACCCCCGGGTTTGAAGTGGTTTCCATTACATTGAGGTTTAAAGTTTGGTTGAGTAGCTCTTAGCACCCCCACTATACATATTGTTTCAACATCCCTATTTATAAGCATGAGAGACACATTTAGAATACAGTAATAAATCCATGGCTATCAAGGACAGCTGTCACAACTATGTGCCACCCTAGACACAGCCCTGGGGAGGAATTATGACTCAGAAAGGTATTGATTGTGGGGGAAGCAAATTACTGAAGTTTTTGGACAGAGCAATCTCTAATTTCCGCCCCTTCTGTCATCTCTCTTTCCTCTTCCTTGTAGGAATGCAGAAGCAGCTTCTTTTCAGAGTCTGCTTTCTCTCTCTAATTAAGCCCAGAATCATGAATGCAGCAGGTTGTGGCATTGCCACATAAGGACAAAATGACAGTCTTGCCCATAGAACCACAAATGTGAGATGTGAAATGTTGAATTTTATCTCACCATTCTTAGCTAGTTAGAACTATTTTGTCCTCCAGCACATGAACATCTTTGGAGAGTCTAGAATACAGCATTCTATTAACGCCAATATGGTATTGAAAGGAATAATCAATATTTTTCTAGGATACAGAATTTGTTTCAGTAGTAATTGTAGTAAGTTTCCACCTCAGTTCAAATGGGTAAGTAACCTGGAACACCAAGAAGCTAAGAAAACAATTCTGAATAGGTTCCAATCAGGAACAAATGCCCAATACGTTTAATAAGTGTAGCACTAATTTTTGTGGACTAGCTGGTTAATATATTTTTTTTCTTTTACTTATTTTAATTCCATTGCTCTCCCACCTAATACAGTTTTTAGACAGTTATAATTTCTTTCCTTAAAATATCAGAGGGGTAGCCTTGTTAGTCCTGAATCTGCAAAAGTGGTGAGGAGTCCTGTGGTACCTTATAGACTAACTGAAGGGTGGGAGCATAAGTTTTTTGCCCATGAAAGCTTATGCTCCAACACTTCAGTTAGTCTATAAGGTGCCACAGGACTCCTGGCCACTTTTCCTTAAAATGTTATTTGAGATAGACATATTTAGTTCTTTTAATCATTCCTCAAAAATAGTTCCTTATTTTTTTCCTCTCCTGAAGTTTATTAAATAATTCCTCCATCTAGTCCATATTTATTTTGGGCTGTCACTTATAGAAAGACATCCAATCTTAAAGATGTCAAGTCTCGGGGAATCCATCACGCATTTCTTGGCAAATTGTTCCATCAGATAATTATCTTCACTGTGAAAAACGTATGGCTGATTTCCAGTCTGATTTCACATCCTTTCAGCGACTAGATCTTCTTTATGCTTTTGTGTGTGTTCAAGTGCCTCGCTGCCATCAGAAAACGTCTCATGTCGGTACATAAACCTGTGATCAAGTGACCAGTGATTAGTTAACCTTCTCTTTGGTAACTACACAGCAAAGTGGGGCAGAGAAAGGCTCTTCTGTCTCACAGAGCAGGGAGGAGTCCTGTGGCACCTTAGGGTATGTCTACACTACAAAGTTAGTTCGAACTAACGGACGTTAGTTCGAACTAACTTTCATAGGCGCTACACTAGCACTCCGTTAGTTCGAACTTAATTCGAACTAGCGGAGCGCTTAATTCAAACTAGGAAAACCTCATTTTACGAGGATTAACCCTAGTTCGAACTAGCTAGTTCGAATTAAGGGGTGTGTAGCCCCTTAATTCGAACTAGTGGGAGGCTAGCCCTCCCCAGGTTTCCCTGGTGGCCACTCTGGCCAACACCAGGGAAACTCTACTGCCCCCCTCCTGGCCCCGGACCCCTTAAAGGGGCACAGGCTGGCTACGGTGCCCGTGCCAGGTGCAAGCCTGCCAGCACCCAGCCAGCAGACCCTGCACCTGGCACGGATCGAGCCACCCACCCGATGCCCCCCAGCCCTCCCCCTCTTCCCAGGACCAGGCTGGCGGCTCCTGGGAGCTTGCCCGGGACCGCAAGAGGCGGGCACCCGCCTGGGCTTGTGCGGACATCGTGGACCTCGTCCACGACCTCCGCACTAGGCACAGGAAAGTGGCCGTCTAGGGCAGGAGAGCTGCCAGCCTGGCCACCCAGGAGCAGGTGTGCATGAAAATCAAGGGGGTTCACTGAGACCCCAGACCCTGAGCCCTGAGCTTACAATGGCCGTACTGGGTCAGACCAAAGGTCCATCTAGCCCAGTAGCCTGTCTGCAGACAGCAGCCAACCCTAGGGACCCTGGAGGGGATGGACCGAAGACAGTGACCAAGCCATTTGTCTCGTGCCATCCCTCTCCAGCCTTCCACAAACCTTGGGCAGGGACACCACTCCTACCCCCTGGCTAATACCACTCCATGAACCCAACCTCCATCCCTTTATCTCACTTCTCTTTAAACTCTGTTCTAGTTCTAGCCTTCACAGCCTCCTGCAGCAAGGAGTTCCACAGGTTGACTCTTTGCTTTGTGAAGAACAACTTTCTGTTACTAGTTTGAAGCCTGCTACCCCATTCCTTTCCTTTGGTGTCCTCTAGTCCTTCTATTATGGGAACTAATGGAGAACTTTTCTTGATGCACTCTCTCCACCCCACTCCTGCTTTTATAGACCTCTATCCTATCCCCCCTCAGTCTCCTCTTTTCTAAACTGAAAAGTCCCAGTCTCTTTAGCCTCTCTTCATATGGGACCTGTTCCAAACCTCTGATCATTTTAGTTGCCCTCCCCTCTCCCAGCCTCTCTCTTCTCCTCTCCCACCTCCTTTTCCCAGTCTCCCTGAGTTTTGTTCAATAAAGACAGATTCAATTTTTGAACACAATTGTCCTTTATTTTGTACATCAAGAAGAGGGGCTAGGGAAGGGTAAGTGAAAGGAGGTGAGGCAGGAATGGGGTACGAGCCCCCGATGGGGAGGACTGGGCTGGCTCTGCAGGCTTTTGGGATGGAAGCTCTCCTGCAGCCCCCCCCAATTGCCCCCTCTCCCCAGATGGCAGCCTGCAGCAAGTGCAGCCGGTCTGATGGCCGAGTGCTGTGAAGTGCCCAGTGTGGGTACTCCGGGCACTCCAAGCCAGGACTGCCTTGCAAGCGGGTAACCCCTGAGAACTGTCTGTCCAGGGTGGGGGTCGGGACCCTTTAAGCACAGCCCTCGGCTAGCCTGAGAAAACATCTCTACGCTCTAAGTCCTCCTCTGATTCCCTGCCGGCACTGCTTCCGGCCATCCTTAAGCCCGGTTCAGGATCCACTTAATGTGGACATGCTAGTTCGAATTAGCAAAACGCTAATTCGAACTAGTTTTTTAGTCTGGATCCGTTAGTTCGAATTAGCTTAGTTCGAATTAACTAATTCGAACTAAGTTAGTTCGAATTAACGTTGTAGTGTAGACGTACCCCTAGAGACTAACGGAAGTGTTGGAGCATAAGCTTAAGAAGGCAAAGACCCACTTCGTCAGATGCATGCATCTGCATCTGCCGAAGTGGGTCTTTGCCCACTAAAGCGTATGCTCCTACACTTCGGTTAGTCTATAAGGTGCCACAGGACTCGTCGCCGCTTTTGCAGATTCAGACGAACAGGCTCCCCCTCTGATACGTGTCTGGCAGAGGAGTCAGATCCATTTCAAAATGGGGGTCGGTTAAGATTTGGAGCGGAGACCAAACCATTCCAACTGCTACGTGCCAGGCAAGGAAGCGCTGTGCCTGGGGCAGGCGGCCCAGCGCGCCCGCGGAAGTGGGCACAGTGGGCAGCGCCACAGCGAGACCCCCCTCAGCGAGGCTCGCTCAAGAGACAGGAAAAGCCCGCGCGAGCGTCACGAGCTTCGTCCAGCCAATCAAGGAGTGACGCCCGGCGCTCGTCACGCCGGCGGAAAGCACGGGGACTCACTACGCAAACGACGCGACCGAACCAAAGGTCAAGGGAAAAGCGCATGACTGCGGCGGCTCACAGCGCGCCCGTGTGCGCCTGCGCACTCATACGCCACCAACCCGGCGCAGACTCGTTTCCGACTACATCACCCGAGAGGCCGTGCGGCAGCCCGTTGGGCCGGTTTCCGTTGTGGCGTGCTCCTGCGCCTGGAGGCTGCGCAAAGGCATTGGCTGGGGCAGCCTCGTGCGATGATGACGCGGCTGGGGCAAGTCCTCCCAGTCGCTAGGCAATAAGGGAGGGCGGAGGAGGCGGTGGCCGTTGCTGCAGCGGGAGGGGGGCAGCGACGATCCCGGGGGCGGTGTCACCGTGGGGCCTCCGGAGTGCGCGGACCGGAGGCGGCAGCGGAAGGAGGAAGTGGCAGGTGAGGGGCTGCGCTGCGTAGCGGGGTGTCTCGGGCCCGGCCTGGGCCTGGCGGGGCGGCCTGTGGCTGTGGGGAGTGGCCCCTTCCCCGCCCGGGCAGGGGCTGTGGGGCTTGGCCCCCTTCCCGTGCCGTTCCCCTGGGGCTGGCGGAGCGGGGCGGGAGGGCTGAGCCTCGGCCCCCGTCACCGTCCTCGGCCCCTAGTGGGGTGGGAAGGCGCCGAGGTTCCCCTCGCCCCAGTCCCGCTGGGGCAGGGGATGCGGGCTGGGGGAGGCTCCGATTCCCCTGGGGCTCCAGCTCTAGCGGCTGTCCCAGGTCCCGTCACTTGGCCCGCTGTGCTGCTTGTGTGTGCGCGCACCACTGCGAAGTTGGGTAGCGCGGCTAAGGAGCGGGCACTCGGGGCAGTGCTGGGGGGAACCTGAACTCCCCCTTCCCCAACAGAGAGCTGGACTGATGCCCCAGCACCAGGGCAGGCGAGAAATCAAGCTGGAGTAATAGGGTTTGCTTGCATTCATAAAGCACCGGGAGAGCCTTAGTTGAAGAGTGCTTTGTATAAGCGGAGTATTGTCATTGATCAGAAGGCTGTCTCGTGGTATGCTAAGCTATGAACGCTGTTGTTTGTCAGCCAGAGGTTTCTGCCGCCTTGATTCTTTTATTGTTGGATTAAAACTCTGTCATATAAGAACTGGGTGTTTTTTTTTAAGTTTTCCTGCCATTGGGAACTTGTTTACACTCTTAGCATTAATATTAGGTAATTCAATAGCTTCTTCCCTGGGAGCTGGGGCTGGGGGCTTTGCTGTGAGCTCTGCAGTATAAAACTTAGTTTATACTGCAGAGCCCACAGCACATGTAACTGCTAATATTTTTAGTGGCCACATGATTACTGTATTAAATGATTTTTAACATCCCTAGTTTTAAGCAAGGCCTTGATTAAACAACTTGGCTTTCTTTTCTTTTTTTTCTGACTTCCCACCAGGGCTGTCCCATGACTAGTGGTAACAGTGTTGATGCTAGTGTGGGGCAGATGCTGATGCCCACTAATGTTTTAATAACTATGGGTGAGATTCTTACCTGCTCTCTAATCCTTTTACACTGGGTGAAAAATACAAGACACTTGTTCATGTAGGTGCCTGGGTTGCCATTGACCAGTTAGGGGAAAAAGTGGTTATCTGTCACAGCACTTGGCAGTGGGCTCATAAAGCTTGTGTTTTATCTAACAATTGGTGAAGACTGACTGTAGAAGCTCTTCAGTTGAATATTCAAGGTAGTGAGTTTTGAGTGATCTTGCTTCGTTCCAGTAGATTATAAAATGAGACTCTTCTGATGGTCTTGTCAGACGGACACTTATGTTGCTTTTTCAGACTCTGCAACATTTCTATGTTCCAGTGTACTAACTATTAGAACACTAATATATTTTTAAAAAGCCATTTCAAAGCTATGTAGTAGTGAGATTATGCAGTGAAATACAGGAAAGGAATAGACTTACTTTCTCCTCTCCGAGAACCCTGTTTATCTACACAGCCTGCCCCCCTCACCCTCCATGCTGCTGCCTCTCTATCAGAGGTGGCAGTGGGTGCAGGGGGGGGGAAGCAGATTCGGTGCTTGTGGGTAGCCTGCTTTAAAGCCAGCTCCTCATGGGCACCAGTTCCCACTGCCCCCTCCCCCCATTGTTGGTTATCAGATCACATGGGTTCAGTACACAGCATTTTATTTTCAAAGTATAGTTTATTAGAAGCAGAAGGAAATGCATGGAAGGGTTGTTTCTTCCCCCCTATTTGGCAAAAACTGTGCGGTTGATATGGAATCTGAGACTTATGATTCTAATATTAGGTGGTCAATCTCAAAACTAGCAGAAACATAAACTTTGCAAGATAACATGTCCAATAAAATCACATCTGAATCATTTAATGTAGAAATAAAAAGGTCTAACTTTTAACGCATTTTAGGATAAACCTCCAGGTTTTGTTTGAGGATGCACGTAATGGCAAAGACCTTTGTGAAAACAAAAAGCTATGTATTGCATTTCAAGATTGTGTGAGAGGTATTACTGGCCTTTTGGAAATCAATTTAATCTGCTAAGGCTGCTTAGCCCCTCCCAGGGCTCTTGTACATTTCAAAAGCAGGGAGTGCAAAGTCTGTTTGAGTCCCCAGCTCGCTCCAGCCTTCCCACGGTGCTTCTGTTTTTTAAATGCCCTGCTCTTACTACATTTGAAAGGTGGAAATGCTGCAATTTCTCTGCTGTTCCCCTGCCCCTTCTTCCCATGGCGACAGTGCTGGGGGGAGCTGGCTTTTAAGCTTGCTCCCCCCAGCACCGTATCCTGCTCCCTACCCTTGTTGCAGCAAGGGGGGGAAGCGACTAGTCGAGTAACTAGTTGACTACCCGATAAGCATTTGCTTATTGGATAGTCAAACATTTGCTTATTAGTCTACACTTAAAAAGTTAGTTTTATATAACTACAGCATTCCTGGGTGTAGAAAAGTTACATCCTTGCTCCATATGTATGCTGACCTAATCCACGATGTGTGTATGCTTAGGTCAATGGACTAATTCTTCTGTTGATAGAAGAATGGCTCTTAGAGACAGATTACCTTCTGTTGCTGTAGGAAGCATCTGGGCTATTGCACTACAGCAGTGTTTCTTAAACTTTTTGAGGTCATGGAACACCAAACAATAATAAATTTTTTTAATGCAGAACACCCATGAAAATTTTCTTAAAACAAAAAAAGAATTTGTTGTCAGACAAAAACAAAGTAACAAAAACAAAGAAGAGGTCACAGCACACCTGCGAGTTGTTCATGGAACACCAGTGTTCCACGGAACATAGTTTAAGAAATACTGCACTACAGTTTTGTAGCTGCCTCCTGTAGCTGAGCTGCTGTAACACCTGTAATGTAGACATTAGGGATGTTAAATTGCAAGCAATTGACTAATCGAATAGTTGATAGGGCGGCACCTCCTTCAAAGCGTAACAAGAGCCCTAAGAGAGCCCGGTGTCATGCTCCTTGCGGCATTTCAAAGTGGCAGTGCTCCATGGAGCCCAGGATGAGCTGGGGACTCTCCCCCACTGATGCCGGGCTCCATGTGATGTTACCATTTTGAAATGCTGTGGGGAGCCCAGCCTCAAGCTCCACGTTGTTTTTCAAAGCGGCATTTCCACATGGAGCCTGTGGTCAGCAGGGGAGTCCCCAGCTGATCTCAAGCTCCACGTGGCTGCTGCCGCTTTGAAACGCCACATGCAGCTAGGAGACACTCCAGCTGGCCCTGGGCTGCACGCAGTGTTTCAAAGTGGCAGCGCCTCTTGGAGCCTGGGGTCTGGCCCCAGGCTCCATGCAGCGCTGCCACTTTGAAGTACACCTTCATTCTCCCCACTCTTGCTGCTTCTTTCTAATAGAGGGAGTGGGGAAGCGACTAGTCATCTAGCCTGTTGACTATCCTGTTGACTATCCGGTAAGCATTTGCTTATTGGATAGTCAACTAATCCTTCACATCCCTAGTAGACATGGCCTGGGTTGAGAGGTGATGAATAATTGAACTTAAACAGGGAGGTAAGGTAGCACTGTTGGCACTGATGCTTAAAGACAGACTTTCCTTTGTACATCTTAACTCGGATTTTGAGATTTGTTTCAGTGATTTAATTTACTAGTCAGTTTTACTCCTTCTCGGCATGCATTATATGATTTTGTTTGGTTTTCCAACACTGTGAAAATGTCTAAATCACAGTGTTTGTATCTGATCCTACTGTGGGGGAAGAAGGGAGTGGCTAAAAACAAAGCAATTTTTCAGTCTAAATCTTGGCCCTAGACTTGTTGACTTGCTTGGTAATGCTTGAGTAGACACCATCTGGCATAAAGGGGCGATAGTCATGGAATAAAGATAAACAGATTAGATGCAAGGTTTTGTATGCCTGGTGGCATGTATTAAAATACTTTTTCTTCTCCAGATATATAAGTCTGTGTGTCCTCCTGTAATGAAAAGTTCCTCATGAAGGCATAGTAGCCTCTTTCTTTCCATCATGATCTCCCTGGTTTTCTGAGAGTTGCAGGAGACAACAGTCAGCCAAATAAGAGCATTTGAATGATGGAGAATCTTGGATGCTGACTGGCTGATTATAGGCAGCATGTAACTTATAACACAGTATTGCTTGGTGAAACACATCTTCATACCCATATATCTATAGTTAGTGCAGGGTTCTTAGTACGAAGCTATGTCCCTGTTGGGAAAACTTCCATTAAAATGGATTTCAATACCATTAGGGTACTACCACTTATACTCTTAACTTTGGCCACAAAATTTAATGGAGTCTTCTGAGAATGTGGCACTTGCTGTAAAATGCCTTTAGCAGGGTAACGAATCCCTCTGAGAACAGAAGATAAAACCAGGCACTGCTAACGGAAAGAAAGAGGGCTTTGGGATGGCTGGAGTACGGGCCAAAAGTACCTGTGCTTGGCACCTGACTGTTACTGCAATACAAATAATTATAGTAGAGTAAAAGCTTTCTGTTTAAAGTTTGTTTCCAAGTGCTGTAAAGTCTACATGTTTACAAAAATTGCTTTAAAATGGAGTGTCTCATGAGGGTGTGGGGTTCTGTTATTGATCTTAATTTGGGGCTATATGAGCCCCTGGTTCTTGAGATATAGCTCGTGGAGTTGGGAATGGGGATACTTTTCTTAAAGTTGAGATGTTCTGGAGCCCCTCTATGCTCACAGAGGAATCAAACCAGGACTCAAATAAGCACATCAGGATCTTCCATGGTCTACAGTTACCCACAAAAGTGCATGTATCTTCTGAGGGAAACTAAATTTAAAAAATATTTTGCTTTTTCAGTTAAGCTCCTCATAAGCCTTCATGTGGTTATTTCTGTGGTTTTTTTGAGCATGTACAAAGAGGCTAACTCTCTGGATAACTACCTCTACATCACAGGATCTGGGGGTATTTAAAGATATATAGTGATCATTGAATCCAAGCCTCCTCTTCTGAGGCAGAAATCCCCAGGGTAGAAATCAGAAATGGAAAAAAGCTGGCATGTTGCTCCAATCTGCTTATATCAAAGGGAGATTTTTATTTTGATTAGTTGCAATCTGAGCATCACTGAACATTTAGAGGGCACAAACTATTTTTTGAAAAATAAAGTGAACTATACAAAGAGATACTGAGAGGAAAAAATTATTTTAAACCATGGGGTGTTCTCTCTCAGCTGAGAACATATAAATGAGAGACCTCTCTGGGCCTGCCCCTTGAAATCTGAAACGCATCCTGTGTTGAAAACTGAAAATGTTTGGGAAAAATCAGCTGTCAGGTTTTTTTTTTAATTTTGACTGAGAGCTGGGTACTCCCTCTGTATCCAATAAAAGCACTGCTACAGTTCAGTCGGCACACCCCATAAATTCTAGTTATGCAAGTACAGTTTGCAAAACTACCCCATCTCAGGAAACCATCTTGGTTACAACAGTTTTGTGGCCTATTGAGATGGAAGGCCACTCATGCAGCCCACTTGCTAGCCAACATTTTCATTCGTCGTTCTAATGCTTTAAATACTATCTTACACTCTTGGTTTGATGGAGTTTTTGGATTTGGATTCTATAGAAGATGTTTCAGTGTCCTGAAGCTGTGAGAAATGTAATATGTTCTCTATGCCAGTTTTCTTGCTGTCTTTGGATTTGTGTTCGTTGGCTAAAGTACAGACTGAATAATTTTGAGGTTTATTAGGCAAAATAGTTTTGAAGACAATGGGAAAATCAGATAGTTTTAAAAAAAGATGTCTGGATAATGGCTAGATAATTGAATTCAGCATTGGTTATTGCAATTTTCAAGAAGTAACAAATCAGTTAGTGCAGGGTCTTATAGTCTTGTCACAAAGAAAAACTTGTGTCCTAGTCCGATGCTGACTAGTCTGTCAAGTGATCTTGGTATTAATATGGACCTGTGGATCCTTAAATATGCATCCTTATTTTTCCAATCAGGCTTGTCTGCCATTGAAATTATGAGAGACTCATGTCGAGTTGAAACAATTCAGAAACAGCTTTTCAAACCAAGTTAATTAAATATCTAAATGTCAAAATTACTTTGACCAGGTGTTTCTTATAGCCAAATTTTGCCACTTGAACACACGCAATTGTCATACATTAAAGCAAAATGTAAAATGCCAGTAATTATTTATTATTTTAACTTATTTCTTTGTTCCGTGAGTTTAATAAACTCTTGTGCCATTTTAAGTGAAAAATGATGCTCTTCAGCTTGAGACTTTTTGTAAAGCTTCTTCCCTTCCATCTAAGAACGTATCAATTACCTTGGCTACAATCTGTGTAATTTATTTTTTAGCCTGAACTCTTTGAAAAATTCAGGGTTTCTTGCAACTAACTTTTTGCTTTCAGGAAGCACATTTTCTCCTGACAAATAGTACTATGTTTAGTGTAAGTAGTTGCTGAAGATTCAGTGCTCTCAATTGCTTACTGATTTAGCATAATTCCTAAACAAATAAAAATAAACTTGTTAGTAAAATGCAGGTATGCATCATACATTGTAGTCATTCAGAGGCTATTTTCACCTATTCAGCTTCACAGTCTCTCTGACTGGTTTCTCAGAGTTCATTTAGGTGACTTGAGGAATTATGACAACTGTATTTTTATTTTCTTTCTAGATTTTGAAGTGGTCTCTCCTAAAACACACAGTGAATAGGGTGCTTGTTAGCAACAAGGTGTTCTTGCTGGCTAGGCAGCAACAGAAATTCACTTTCTCTTATCCAGATGTTCTGGTTTCAAGGAGAAACATGTTGAACAACAGAGGACATTTGTTTGTGTGTGTGTGCATATACTAGCAGATTTACCTGGCGTTGTTCAGGTCATTATAGATGGGCTTAAGGCAGGGGACTGGGAGTGCAGATGTGTAGGAATCGGGGCAGTGGGTGAGGTATGCAGGAGGCATGAGGGATGCCTCGCTCCATCTGGGGTGGGAGGTGGGGGCATGCATCCTGGCCAGCAACTCACCAGCACAGGAACCTTAAGGTGACTAGGAACATCTAGAGCACCACCCCCAGCTGGGCATTCTTTTATTGGTGTGCCAGCCCCTGTTGTCATTCTGCAGTTTGACCTGCTAACAGACCCCTCTCTGTCTTTTATGAGAAACAGTCATATTCCAGGCAAATCCCATTGTTCTGACACAACCAAAGCCTCATTACTTTAAAGTTATGATAAGAGAGAGTTGCATACCAAATTATGTGGTCCTTGCTCTTATGTAGGAGGAGTTCTTGAACAGATTGATTCACAGACAGATGCACAAAGTCTCTAAAACATGTATAAAGATGTAAATATGTATTTATTTTGTTGGTTGGTTAGCGTTGTATATAGTTCCTTCTCTTACCAATGCTGACATGACCAGTCAGAAAGGAACATGTGTTTTTTGCAAGGCTTAAAATGTTCAGGCCGAACAAGTTTCTCATCATTTAATGAGACAATGAGGACTGTTCTTTATGATTTCTTAGAACTTTTTCTGGAATATTCCAGTATTTTTGTGCAGCACATTTTGTACTATATACCATTTTGTGAATGTTCAACTGCTTATCTTAGTAGTGTACTTCTGCAAGGTATTTCTAATGGACCGCTTTATGGAGTGGTTCTTTGGGCACAAACTTGGCTGCTGAAAAGAAGATGCAGTCATGCAATCTGCAGAAATGTAAATTTTGAAGTTAGAACAATGGCTTTACACAGCCATTTCTGGGTGTTTCTTTTTTTTAGTAGTTCATTCTGCAATAATATGAAATAATTTGACTTGTTTTCTTGATCCATACCAATAGATATAAGAATTAATTTACTACCGAACAGCTGTCCATTCCTCTGTGTCCTATTTGATTGTTTCCTACATTTAAGCAGTAAGGGTAGTAGGAAACTGGCTGTTGCTCAGTTATTTAGGTCTTACATCATTTGGAGTGGTTCACTTCAAAGATCTGCCCTTTACATCGACTCCTCAACATACCATTTGAACACATCAGCTCCTTTAATACAAAACAAATACCTTATTAGATGTACATTCATTAAAATTAGTTATATATTCTGTTGATCACATTTCTGTTTAAATTAGACACCATGCTCTAAACAACTAGCAATACAGTGAAGCCCCTATTTTATGAACAAATTAGGAATTGAAGGATTCAAAAAACCAAGTTCATAAAATGAACATCTCAGAATTACATTAGGTATGATTCATAAATTTATTGTTCACTGACAGCATATGTAACAAATGTATATATTGCGTATGGATTTTTTTCTGTTTGCAAGAACTGTATCTTTGCTGCCAAATCTGTCTCTTACAAATCTGTACAGCTGCTTGAATACTGGCTGAAAGATTGAAATCACATTCCACTGCAGAGGGATGACTTCAGTTTTAAGGGGGGTGGAATCAAAGCAAAACAAAAAGGATCTCATAACTGGTTGTTTATAAGATGATTGTTCCTAAATTGCAGCTGTATTTTGATGGTGGCTAGGTTGCCAAGGCAGTGATTCCTCTTCATATGGAAAGGGATCTTTTACAGAAGGCCTTTAAATATTTTTAGTTTTTGAGTTTCTTTAGATTTGTCTAGTAACGTTATACCTTGAATTTCTGTTGGGTAGCATATTATGATCTAATTAACTCTTTTACAGACTTACAGTCAACATAAAGCTTATAAAATAGGAGAAAAAGATACAAGAAAATTAATTCACAACTTAGCAAGAGTTTGTGGCTAAGCCTCCTTAGTTATCTGTTTGTACTTACTCAAAATCCGTTTCCTTTGTTGGGAGGAAACACAGAAATGGCATGTGCTATTGGATTTGATTTAAAGGCTTAGATTTAGGCCTAAGTTTTGTCAAGGTTCTCTTTTCTATATTATTACATTAATTTTTTTCCTGTATTGTCATTGCATTAAATAAGGGTGGTGGAATTTTGCCTCCGATCCTGTGGATGAGACAAAGAAATTTTAAAGGGAAGCAGCATATCTTGTGTGCTTATTGATTTAGGCTGAAATATTCTGTTTGGTGCTCATCCAAAAAAACTATAGAAGAAGAATGTAAAACAAAAAGGCATATAAACTGTCTGATCTGCTTTCTTGTGGTTCTCTGCATGATTTAGTTTTCAAGCAAATCACTTATTTATAAATGGGACATCATTGTAGAAATAAAAGGAAGAGCTTGTTTGGAAATCTTCCGAAGCAACTCGCTGGCTAGGTGCCAGCATCCGGCTTTTTAGGCCTCTCTCCAGTAATGGGGAACAAGATCTGTGTTCTGAAAAAAGGTGTAATATCTTGAAGAAAACAGGCAAAGACTGTGACAGGTTGAGCTAAGAGACTGACCAGCTTTATAATTGATATCAGGAGAAGAGTCATGGCTTCAATAAGGAACATGGTATCAATCTTGTATCCAAATTGTTGGCCTATACATATCCAATTCTATTTGTTGGTGATGCTTTGCATCTTCCATTCAGAGCCAGTTATTTCATTTTACTAGTAACCTTTTTCTCTACAGTCACTGGGTTCATATGTTTTTGTTTGTGTATAGGATTTTCATGGGTGTCTAGTAATCTTGTGCCAACTTGGAGTGGCGGGTTACAGTGGTAAGGCTAAGAAGAAATAATCACATGACAGATCAGCACACTTTGAGGTGGATTAATGCTAAGACACTTAAGTTGTGTCGTATGTTAGCTTTGGCACTATGCTCTACATGTATAATACATGTACAACCTAAGGATGTAAGCAACTACTCGAGTAGTCAACTATCCAATACGCTTAGGCTAGTTTGTGTGGAGGGGAAAGCCACAGCGGTCCCAGAGCCAGCATGAGCCGGGACTGCTTAGTCCTGTCTTGCGCCGGCCTCGGGAGCTACCCTCTCTAGGGATGTTAAATTTCAATTAATTGAATAATCGAATAGACTCTGGGATTTCCATTAACTATTCAATTAGTCGATAAGGACTAGAATGTTCTGCCGTTGAAATGTACAAAAGATTGAAAAGCGACATGGAGCCTGGAGCCAGCGGGGAGTCCCCCTCTAGCCTCTGGCTCCATGCAGGCACTTCCCCTTTGAAATGTACAAGGGCCCCAGCGGAGGCTCTTGTACATTTCAAAGTTGGAACGCTGCATGGAGCCTGGTCAGAAGGCAGCTCCCTGCTGGCCTCGGGCTCCATGCTTTGTTTCAATCTTTGAAGTGTACAAGAGCCCCAGCGGAGACTCTTGTACTTTACAAAGTTGATACACTGCTGCTGCGCCCCTGCCCCCTCCCACAGAACTGGAGCTGGGGGGATCTGACTTTTAAGCCAGTTTCCCCCAGCGCTCTCACCTCTCTTCCTTCCCCCTGCTGCCTCTTTGTGATAGAGGCAGCAAGGGCTGGGGGAAGCAACTAGGGTGTCAACTATCCAATAAGCTTTTGCTTATTGGATAGTCAGCTAGTTAGTCACTTACATCCCTGACACCCACTGCAGCTCTGCAGTTGAACTGAAATGTAATAGGAGCCAGGCTGCCTGCACTCCTGGCTCCTAGTACATTAAACTGCAGAGCCACAGCAGGGGTAGCGAACCACCCCCCCTCCATTGACTAATCAAATAGTCAATGGAAATTCCATCTACTACTTGATTAGCTAATTAACCACTACTTAAAATCCCTAGTTCAAAATGTGCCTTTATTATACTTTCTGATATGTCAGAGTTACAGTACTTCATTCTGTCATAGACTATATCTTTTATCCATCTCTGATCTAGACTGTCAGTTAACAACATTTGCTCAACTGGTGTTGAGTAATTAAGTATATTAAGAGTCTAATGGAATCATTGTGCAGTAACTTCTTTGGAAGGATTACACAAAAGGGTCAATGTAAAGGGGAAGTGAGATGAGGCACAAAGTTGGTGCGAGGCTAGGCATGCTTTTAGCCTAAATCCAAAATACATCCTCTGAGATTTATGATTGATAAATTTACTGTAAGGTCCTGCACTATCATGTGGGTAAACCAGATCAATTTCTAATCTTTCTGAACTGGAAAGCAGGGTCTTGTAGTTGCTGCAGGGCTGCTTCAAAAAACAGGCTTTAACAAACAGACCGGATAGGTAGGGTCCCATGGGAAGAAGCATTAAAGGGGTTCAGGAGAATAGATGGTTTCTGAAGGAGACGGTATAAAGGGGTGCCTGCAGACTATCCCAGTGCGAAGGAAAGAGCCACAGTGGCTTATTATGTTTCCTATCAGAAGCTCTTTAATGACCTGAAATCAAAAGGGAATCGTGCAAAAACTGTAAGCACAGACAAATTGCTAAGGAGATGTATGTAAGGATAGCACAAACATATATGGGGCAAAATCAAAGTCAAAGGCACAAAATGAGTTACACCTAGCAAGGGACATAAAGGGTAATGAGAAGTAATTATTTATATACATAAGATGAAAGAAGGCATAGGACTTCCACTTGATTGGGAAGGAGAGCTAATAACTGATTACAGTAAGAAGACTAAAGTGTTTAATGCCTATTTTGCTTCAGTTTTCGTTGAAAAGGTTAATTGTGACCAGATATTTAACATAATTAAATGTTTAATAAGGGAAAGTAATACAAGTGAAAATAAGAAAAGGAATAGGCTTCCCAGAGAGATTGTGGAATCAGCGTCACTGCATACCCTTAAGAACAAGTTGGAAAACACGTATCAAGTGTGATCTAAGACTGTCTGCTTGGTTCTGTGTTAGCTTAGGAGGCTGGAGTTGATAGGTGCATGAGATCTCTTCCAGCTCTACCTTGTCTGATACAGTGTATTGTACACACTGAATGTAGATGAAGATGTCTCATACTGTTTGATATCTGTCCCTTTCAGCTGATTATTCGAGCTAAGTGTATCAAATTTAGCCTGTTCAAATCAAGCTTTAATCACATATTGTTTAGTTATTGCAACAAACAAAACACAATCATAAGCACTCTGCTTCAGTAGTTCTTTATGTAAATGCCTTACTGCTAGATAAATGTAAGCCTCATAAATGTTCTGATCACCTAACCTCTTAAAGATGACCTAGGGAAGATAAAATCCCAAATTCCAATACTTTTACCAATATACAATCAGTATCCCAGCAGCCACACTGAATTTCATCAGCACATGACCCCTAAAATTGTAAATGTGCTATATAAAAGCCCTTAACATTGCCTTTCGGGAGGGCATTCAGCACACAGCTGCAAACCTACAAAAATGTCATCCGTCCAAATAAGCAGAATATTTGAACATCTTTAATTTTTGTGCCTTTGGCAATGGTGGTGGAAGGGGAAACAAAATGGGGTGATCCTATTCAATAGGCCAACTTTATATTGTCCCTTTTAGGAGAGAAGTAAATCTTGGTAGTAGGTAAACATCTTTCACAGGTATATAACTTGAGAGACTGTCTGTGGTCTCAATAACGATGACATTTTGGGGGATGACTAATGCCCATTTGTTTTTGTCTTTCAGTAGAATGTTGCCTAATGGCTGTGGTATTACTGTGACTAGAGTTACAGGCACTTTTAAATTAGTGAGTCAGCAAACATAATGAAAAAGGAGAGAATTATGGGGCATGTGAATTACTTAATCTTGAATTGAAGGTTGTATTTTTAAAGGGATGTGACATTTAATGGGCATGTGTCAGAATGTTATACTGAGTGTACACAGGAAGTACATTCTGTAAGTTCTTCCTGAATGTGAAGAAATAAATCAGTCAAGTCCTTTGCTTGTAATATAGGCAGTCATTCACCAAGAGATTTTGTGGCACGAAGGACAACTTACTGACAACAAGTCCAGCAGAATTTTTGGAATACTGAGAGTCCCACGGCTTTGCATCTTCAGGTATTGACGGACTGCTGGGGTAAGAAACATATTGTATAAACTTTAGGGATATGATTAATACTTTTCAAATTGCTACATTGTTTGTATTTTTAGTGGTGTCTTATCACATCTGTTCCAATGCTTCTCTTCTAGTATTTTGAAATATTTGTACATACAGTCCTCATCTGTTATGTTTAAAAAGTTTCTTTTTTCGTCTCAGGAGAGGGAAGAAGATGATGATGATGATGATGATGATAATAATAATCAGGGCTTGACAAAGGACGGTGAAAGCCGCTCGCCAGCCCTGCACTGTGCATGCGCAAGAGCTGCATTCCGCATGTGCACGCCGCCAGTAAACGGGGTGCGTGGCTGAAATCTACTCGCCACGGGCTAGTAGATTCTATAGTTTGTCGAGCCCTGATAATAATTAATAGCAGCCGTGTGGTACATGGGAAGGTGGCCTCAGGTTGGTCTGCAAGTGTCTGTGTGTTTAAGTGCTCTATATACTCTAACTCCAATGTTACTGTAGTCCCTATGTAGTGAGCATAGGGTTGCCAGGTGTCCAGTACTGAACCAAACAGTCTGTTGTTTTTGACTCTTGTCTAGTAAAAAAATTCAGAAAATACTAGATACCTAAAATGTCTGGTACTTTCTGATTTTTTTTTTTTTTTTCCCCTGCAGCTAGGAGGTGAAAATCCCGGGCTGTCCGGCTTGATACGGAGGCAGCCTGGCAACCCTAGTGCTTACCAGGTTCCGCAGGGGAGCTGTCCGGCCCAGTGCAGGGAGGCAAGATGGCGGGTGGCCGCCAGCAGCTTGTTAGGGCCAAAAAGCCTCAAAAGCATTTCTTTAAGGGGCCACACTGGTGGTGGTGGTGGTTGGTTTTTTTCCTCTTCTCAACTTTCGTCTTTCTCCTCCCCCCCCCCCCCCCCCAACACTTTTTTTTTTCCTCAGCAGAATTTTTTTCCCCTGTGTTGGTTAAACCATCTGGCAACTCTGAGCAGGGTTGGCTGCTCACTGACCCTGAGGAAGAAGAGCCCCCCTCTGAGACCATGTGGACTGAGCCAGAGCCTACTCCTTTAAGTCCAGAGAGGCCTGAGGGAGGGGCAGGAAGTATAAAAGCTAGGCCCAGAAGCTCAATAGGGGGCCAGCTGTTGGAGGGAGCAGAGGCCTACCCTAAAGACGCTGAGGAGGTGGCCAAGGTGTCCCAGGCCTTGAGGAGGTGACCCTAACCTTGGACTATACAGACCCTGTGAATCCATCGCTGCCTGGGAGCCAGGTACAAACTGAAGGGGAATCAGGAAGTGGCCCAGGGGAAGGGGAGGATGGTCAGGTGGACCTGATCACCCTTTAAGGTATGTCAGCATACTTAGGGATGGATTCCCTGCTGACCCCAGTGGACGCCAAAGCTGCCAATGCTTGGGCCCTGGACTGGGACGCAATAGAGTAGAGAGGGCCTGCATCCTCCCAGTCACCGTCATATTGGGTGGCAGTCTCCTCCTTCCCACTTGTGTTGTGAAAGCTGTTTGTTTGCCTGCCCCACCCTGAAACAGGACCGGGGCCACCATTTGACTTTGAGAGCTTTTTATTTGCCAACCTGCCTTTGGGCCCTTGGTCTTAAAGGGGCTGCCAGGCTAGGAAGTATAGGCTTGAGCACCGGGCAGGGGCCCAGGACTGAGCGAGAACGCTTACACCCTAATATAAACATATACAAACTTAGGGTGGCACATGGACAGGCACCATCAATTCAGAACCTGAAAAGTATGGACATAAATTAAAGGAAAACCTTGTCCTCTTTACTGCTTTCACATTGCTGATAATACTCTATAACCTTTCACTTTGCCCTCTCAACAGCTCACAAAAAGTAATGTATACCCATATTCCTCAAACTTACATTTTGTCACAGACCTGGCCTCAGTCATTCTTGTAGAAAAATTGGCACGTATGACTGTCACACATTGCATATACAGGCAGTCCCCGAGTTACGCGGATCTGACTTATGTTGGATCCACAGTTACGAACGGGGTTTTTCTCGCCCCGGAGGATGGGAGAGGCGGGACGCCCAGATGCGCCGCGGTCCCACCGCCTGCGTCCTCCGGGGCGAGAAAAGCTGCTCCGCATCTCCCTGGTCTGCTGGGGGGGGGAGCCCCCCCTCCCAGCAGACCAGGGAGACGCTGAGCAAAGCCCCGGAGCACGTGTGCAGCGGGACAGCCCAGACGCACCGCGGCTGTCCTGCTGCCGGCGTGCTCCGAGGCTTTGCTCCCCATCTCCCTGGTCTGCTGGAGACCAGCAGACCAGGGAGACGCGGAGCAAAGCCGCGGAGGACCCGGGCTGCGGGACCACCGTGCGTCTTGGTCCGCCGCCCGCGTCTCCCTGGTTTGCTGGGGGGGGGGGGGGTGCAGCTAGTGCCCCCCCCCACAGCAGACCAGGCTTTCCTCCGGACGCCTGTGGTAGAGCAGCTGGGGCGCTGCCAGTTGGTCCCGTAGTGCCGCTCTGGGCGCTACTGGACCAACCCAGCAGCACCCCAGCTGCTCTGCCCCAGGCGTCCCCAAGTCAGCCGCTGCTGAAACTGACCAGCGCTGACTACAGGAAGCCCGAGCCAGAGTTGCTCTGCCCCGGGCTTCCTGGAATCAGCCACTGATCAGTTTCAGCAGCAGCTGACTTGGGGACACCTGAGGTTCTTAAGTTGAATCTATGTAAGAACTGGCATCCAGATTCAGCCTGTTGACACTGATCAGCGGCTGATTCCAGGAAGCCTGGGGCAGAGCAACTCTGCCTCGGGCTTCCTGTAGTCAGCCGCTGGTCAGTTTCAGCAGCGGCTGAATCTGGACGCCAGTTCCGACTTACATACAGATTCAACTTAAGAACAAACCTACAGTCCCTATCTTGTATGTAACCCGGGGACTGCCTGTATTTAGGAAGTTGTTTTGCCTCAACCGTACAAAGCTTATTAAACTTTTGAGCTGGAGTGAGTTTGAATTTGGGGTGTGGTATGTATTGCTTGTTGGTGTCTGTTGGAGGTTGAAATTAAAGCTTTATGAAGTCTGGGAGTGCTCTAGGCTAGTTTTTTTTTTTAAGTTACCAGTCTATAGATCTCCCTGAAACAGTTTAGAGGGGCAGCAAGCTGGTCTCTGGTATGAAAGGCTGAGAAACACTGGCCTAATCAATGTCAAAATGGCACAGAGTGCAGAAACTCTTTCCATCTCAGTTTTGCATTGATGGGATTCATCCTGATTCAACTTTAGCTGTCATTAAGGTTTATTTCCTATTTTGTTGATGGATTTGGTGTACTGTAGTGGTAGGTCTATAAAGTCACAAGGGAGGTAGAAGATGATACTTATATTTAAGTTATAATTTACAGATAATTGTCCTTAATTCCCCCAATTTTTTTATTAAAAACAAGTTTATTAATTCCATCTGTTGCATGCAATCACACTAACCCCTTTGCATGGGTCAGCAGCAGGGTTGGAACACTGGATTTTCAGACTCCAAGTTCCGATCTTAAAGTAGAAGTATGGTTGAACTTCTGTGGTCCAGGACTTTCTGGTTCAGCAGCATCCATTGGATGTTGCTGGATCAGAGAATCCCTGTGGAACAGATGACTGGCAGGGTTCAGAACTCGCTGGAGCTTGGTGGCTGGGGAAAGTAGCCCAGTGGGGAGGCTGGAAGTCCCTCTCTCTTGACCTCCCCAGTCCAGTAACTCCCTTGTCTGGAAAGAATTTGTTTGAGATTAGGGGGTTGTCTGTAGGCGAGGAGTGGCCTTTCCCTCAAAGCCTGTGAGAGTGAGAGGTCATTTTCCAGGAAAGGTTGTAGATTGTTGATAATGCATTGGAGGGGTTTAAGTTGTGGACTGTACGTGATGACGAGTGGTGGTCTGTTTTTCTCTTCTTGGCCTGTATTGAAGTACAGACAGTCCCCGAGTTACGCGGCTCCGACTTATGTCGGATCCGCAGTTACGAATGGGGCCCTCCCTCTCCCTGGTCTCCAGCAGACCAGGGAGAGGAAGCAAAGCGGCGGAACACGTGGGCAGCGGACAGCCCAGACGCGTCTGGGCTGTCAGCTGGCCGCGTGTTCCGCCGCTCTGCTCTGCTCTGCTCTGCTCTGCTCTGCTCTGCACCCCGTCCCCCTGGTCTGCAGACCAGGGGGACGGGGAGCAAAGCAGAGCAAAGCCACGGAGCCCGAGGGCAGCAGGATAGCCATGGCGCGTCTGGACTGTCCCGCTGCCCCCGTGCTCCGTGGCTTTGCTCCGGACGCCTGTGGTACAGCAGCTGGGGCGCTGCTGGTTGGTCCCGTAGCGCCGCTCTGGGCGCCACTGGACCAACCCAGCAGCACCCCAGCTGCTCTGCCCCAGGTGTCCCCAAGTCAGCAGCTGCTGAAAATGACCAGTGGCTGACTACAGGAAGCTCCTGCCCTGGGCTTCCTGGAATCAGCCACTGTTCAGTTTCAGCAGCAGCTGACTTGGGGATGCCTGGGGTTCTTAAGTTGAATCTGTATGTAAGTCAGAACTGGCCTCCAGATTCAGCCGCTGTTGAAACTGATCAGTTTCAGCAGTGGTTGAATCTGGACGCCAGTTCCGACTTACATACAGATTCAACTTAAGAACAAACCTACAGTCCCTATCTTGTACGTAACCCGGGGACTTCCTGTAGTTCATGTCTCTTTTGGCTCTGTTGATCTGGGTTTTTTTTTTCCACTTCTCTGTGTAGATGTTTGTCTCTGTCTGTGGGATTGGAGCAAATCCAGTTGTATTTTAGGGCTTGGCTGAAAACAATAGATTGAGAAATGTGCCTTGGATGGAAGCTAGAGGCATGAAGGTAAGTGTAACCGTCGGTAGGTTTCCAGTATAAGGTGGTGGAAATGTGTCTGTCCTGTAATTGTATTCTAGTGTCAAGGCAGTGGGTTTCTCGTGTGGACTGATCCAAGCTGAGGTTGATGTGGGGTGGAAGTTGTTGAAATCCCTATGAAATTCTTTAAGGGTCTCTTTCCTGTGGGTCCAGATGATGATGATGATGATGATGATGATGTCATCAGTGTAGCATAAGTAGAGTAACAGTGTTAGAGAGCGAGAACTGAGAAAACGTTGTTTAAGGTCAGCCATCGAGATGTTGGCATATTGAGGGGCCATGCACTCCAAGTTGGAGATCATAGCCTTGCTCAATAATAGCAGTGAGGTACATGGGATTATAATGTAGTTAGTAAAGGTAAGGGTTGAACAGAGTCTCTTTCCTAATTCAGGAAATCTCCCTTGGGACTTTCCCATCAAATATCTCTAACTTCTCTCTTAGACCTCCAGATACAATTTTTTTTTTTTATCTTGAGCAGCTATTGCAGGATCACTGTTGCACTCAGTGATTTGACTTGTTGCATTTCTCTGACAAAAAAGTGAAAAATCATAACGCAAACAGGTCCTTTATATAAAACTGCTCCACATGTGCCTATGAACAAAATAGTAAAGAATATATCCCATTGTTCATTTTCCTGGCAAAGCATGTCTGAAAACAGGTGAGGGAACTCTTTTTTTTGAAGCTTTGCTGAACACTTACACTTTTTCAGTATCAAACCAGTTTGCATCAACACGAAAAATTCAGATACAGGAGGCCCCCGCTTTACGACGGCCTGATTTATGACCCCCAGCGCTTATAACCTTTTACGTAAGTGTGGAAGGGGATGAAATCCCCCAACTTACGTCCTCGACACCACATTTACGACGATGTCCGACACCTGTCATAAATGCAGGCTCGAGTTACGATGCCCCCGACTTGCGACGCTATCCCCAGAGCCGATCGTGTTGCAAATCGGGAGCAGCCTGTACTGAAAGCTGACATTCTGTCTTGCCATTTTATTGCCCTTGAAAATAAAAGTTTAAAGTTCATGTGTTTAACTTACTTTTGACTCAACCTTAACTCTAGTTTGTAACCAGCCAGTCCACAGTTGCATGTAACCTTCCTCTTTATTACAACACACATCCATTCCAAAACCATCCAGCAAATAACCCCCATCTGAAAAATAAAACTGAACTAGTACAAATCACCTATTTCACAATTAATTCATAATTAAAGTATGTTGAATACATAAAACTGATATCCATGCTTGAGTCACACTGTTGCTCCATAGCCAATTCCCTTATGTACAGATGCTAGTTTTGTATATGGGTCAAGGCTGGTCTGGGTAGCTCAGTCTTCACTGAGGACTTTGTCTTTGGTCTAATCCATGTTATGCAGAATTTAGCAAAAAGATATATTTTGCAGCATTAGTCATTGAACAGTGTTGAGGGTCCACAAATGTATTTCCATTTTGTTTTTATTTTCCCAGGATCTTATAGTTCACCATTGTGCTACAGCTGCTTATCAATCATACAGCTGAACTCTCCCTACATTTTGTAGTAATGAAAAATTTGTATGAACAAAGGATGTTAAGGAACAAGTTTGCTAATTGTGTAGCTGATACAATTTGTAATGACTACACGGTTAGTTGATAAGGGGAGGTTCTTTTCAGAGCTTCAGCAGGGTTAGCTCCCAGAACTGGCGAGTCAGGACTGCGCAGTCCCGGCTCACGCCAGTTCTGAGACCGCTGCGCTTCTGAATTTTAAAGGTAGTAAGAGCCCGGTGGCTTGCACTGGGTCCAGCAGCCCCTCTTCACGGCAGCCCAGGCTAGAACTGGGCATGGATAGAAGCTACTGCCAAAGCAGCCTCCCCTCCACCCTGGGATTATAGAGAGACACCAGCATAGTTTAGAGCTGTTTCTGGCTACATAGGATTATATTCTTAACAGTTCTAAGTTACATGACCTAATACATTATATTCTAAAGGGGCAATAATAATAATAAATCTAAACATTTAACAATCTTAACTAATAATAATAAGAAGAATTAATAATAAATCTAAACACTTTAAGTTGTGGGGAACAAATTATGGGGAGTCACTTCCATTTGGGGGAATCACATTTTTAATACATTAATATGTTATCCCTACACTGGTTTAAAAGCCAGTTCCCCCCAGCTCCATGGGAGGGGTTAGGGGGGCAGTGGAGGTGTTCCATCTTTGAAATGCACAAGAGTCCTTCCTGGGGCTCTTGTACATTTCAAAGCAGAAGCACTGCATGGAGCTCAGGGCCAATGGGAGTCTCAAAGTCCCCTCTGGCCCCAAGTTCCATGCGGCATTTCCATCTTTGAACATTTCAAAGGTGGAACACCGTGCAGCACCTCTGCCGTGGAAATGTAGCAGCAGCTGGGTTGGCTTTTGCTACATTTCAAAGTGGAAACACCCTTATCAACTAATTGAATAGTTGATGGAAATTCCATCGACTACTGGATTAGTTGATTAATCAATTTGAACATCACAAATCCCGGCCAGCAGTTGCCATTCTCCTGGTGCCCATTTTTGAAGGTAGGGCTGTCCCTAGCAGCAGCTCAGAAGTAAGGGTAACTCCATTCATCTGAAGAAGTGGGTTGTGCCCACAGAAGTACAAACCATCTACATTTTTTGTTAGTCTGTAAGGGTATGTCTAGACTACATGCCTCTGCCGACAGAGGCATGTAAATTAGTCATACCGACATAGTCAATGAAGTGGGGATTTAAATATCTCCTGCTTCATTAGAATAAAAATGGCCGCTATGTTGTGCCGGCTCAGCTGTTTGTTGGCACAAACCAGCAGTCAAGACAGGGATCGGTCGACAAGAAGAGCCTTTGCTGACCGATCCTGTAAACCTCGTTTGCAGAGGCATGTAGTCTAGACATACCCTAAGGTGCTTCAGGACTATTCATTGTGTGTTTACTTTTTTTCCAGTTAAACTAACATGGCTACCCCTCTGAAACTTTCATAACACTGTCCATTACGTTGTAATGGCTATTCAGAGTCCATTAAGAAGTCTTTCCTCTACTTTGAGAGAAGGACTAGGAAATTACATGGACAGCATGGTATTTCTGGGAATTCTCCTAGGTCCTTGAGGTATCATAAAAGGCTTCTTGAAATTTTATGCATAAGCTATTACTTGTCGGAGTTGTGCGGGAACTGTAGGACAGGTAGCTAGATGATAATGCAACTTCAGTGCTGTTAATGTGCATTGCACAACAAAACATCCGTGATTCTTAACTTGAAACAAAAAGGTAAACATGAACATACTACAGCATTGGAGCTTAAATTGGTACTATTTCACAGTTTCATGTCAGCACTGGGCAGGCCACCTGCTCATGTTGAATCCAAAATAGCCTACTCCTAACTTATTCCTTCTTTGAAGTCTATTAATAGAAGGAAGTACAATGTGTTGATACACCAGGTTTATTTATCTTGTTTGATTTACAAAACTATTAGTTCTTCTTCGAGTGGTCCCCGTGGGTGCTCCACTCCAGGTGTCGGGTCCCGTCCCGGCGCCGCTGGTCGGAAAAACTTCTATAGCCGTAGCCGAGCCGGACCGCGCACGCGCGGACGCAGCGCGCGGCGTTCGCGCCTTTGCAACGGACCGGCTCCCCCTTGTCAGTTCCTCTCAGCCGCCCGTGGTTGCTGGCGGAACGCCGTTTGTCTCCTCAGACAGGAGCCGTTACTACACAAAAAAAAAAAAAAAAAAAAAGAAAGAAAGAGAAAGTTAGTTAGTTAATTGGTTAATAATAGTTAGTTAGGTTAAAAAAAAAAAAAAAAAAGAAGACAAAAAGACAAAAACGAGACATTATGCCTGGGTCACCGGGATTTAAACGGTGCGCTCTCTGCAAGGAAGCCATGCCAGCATCTGACGGGCATGAAGCTTGTGTCAGATGCTTAGGAGAGGCGCATGTGCCACAAAAATGCACTCACTGTGCTAAATTGACTCCGCGGGCACGCAGAGATAGAGATATGCGCCTGAAACTGCTGTTGTGTGACAAAGCTTTACAGCCTCCGGAGCAGCAGGTCTCAAAGTCCTCTATAGGACAAAGGAAGAGATCAGATTCCCCTGAGGCGTTGGGATCAAAAAAGAAGAGAGTTTCTCCCACCCGCTCTCTCCCGCCTCCCTCGCTGTCCCGGGCTGGTCAGGAGCACAAGCCGGGTGTCTCCGGGGCGGCAACGCACTCAGGCAGGTCGCATAAGCCGCAAGCGGCAAGCCGCTCGTTATCGGCACCGGCTCCGCGTCCCGCCGAGAGCACGGTCGCTGCGGAACGCTCGGCACCGCCACAGGGGCTGGAGCCGCGACAGTCTGCCCAGCCGCATCGAGCGGCACCGCAAACGGCTATTGGGGGCCAGGACAAGCCGGCACCGTGCTCGGCACCGGATGCCGCATTGCCAGATGGCACCGGGGAGCGGAACGAACGGGGCCGGCAGATCGCCCCCCACCGTGCCGAGTCGGCACCGGCAGATCATGCTGCTATCGCAGCTGCACCGAGTGACCATCTGCCTGCGGTGCCGGGCAGGATGCTAATGCCTGCCGACAATCCTGGCGAAATTATTCCTCCCCCTACCAGCTGTTCCTTATCAGGGCAAGGGGGAGAGGCTTCCCCTGCCTCAGCAGTCCCGACAAAGGCTGCTAGAAAGTCAGCACGAAGGCATTCAATTTCACCTTCACCTCAGCCTTCAGTTTCTCCTTCTCAGTCAATGAGGGCTAGTCATCCTCCGTTGTCTCATAGCCCAACAATGCCTTCTCCTCGCTGTAGGTCAAGATCTTGTTACTCTGACCATCGGGAACGATATCATTGCTACCGTCGGGAATCATCATACAGATCCCGCTCACCTAGCTACTCCCCGCCTAGATCTTATCATAGGCGGTATGACAGCAGATATTCCTCGCGAAGGTCTTCCCCTGACCATTTTGAATATAGAAGTCACCGGTCAGTTTCGGGATATGGGAGACCTCATTCTCGCTCTCATCACTGCTGCTGCCATACTCCTCATGAGGCACGTCAATCATCTCCAATTCAACACTGGAAGAGGGCATCGCCTAAGCACCAGAATCCTTCGCCTTCAGTTCAGCTATCTGAGCCCGAGGAAGGCCAGATATCGGATACGGACGATCAATTACGATCTGTAACTCAAAAAGATATTTCGACATCTTCCCCAGACGATGCAGTGTTTGAAGGGGATCCATCTCCCCCGGACGACACTAAAGACTTTCAAGACCTTTTTAGGAGAGTAGCCCAGTCTCAAGAGGTTCAGATAGCAGACACTCCAACGAAGCAGTTTAAGCTCTGGAGAAATTTACACCCCAAACAACAATCTAAGGTTGCTCTTCCTATGGACGAGGCGATCCTCCAATCAGCAGCAGAGATTTGGAATACCCCGGCTTCGACTCCACCAACTTCGAAACCGGCAGAAAAGCGTTATTTTATAGCATCCAAAGACTCGGAATTTCTGTTTACTCACCCGCAACCAAACTCCTTGGTCGTCGACGCAGCTCTCCAAAGGGCTAAGAACCCACAATTGAAGAATGCGGGGGCTGATAAAGAGGCAAAGAAACTTGACATATTTGGCCGAAAGGTTTATACATCGGCCACCTTGCTTCTTCGCATAGCGAATTATACAGCTCTGTTGGCGAATCATAGCTTCGACAGTATAGCGAAACTTACAGACCTGTCCCAAAGATCATCGGAGGCGGACAGAGAGTTGTTACGATCGATCCTCAAGGAGGGCTATGCATGTTCCAAGGCCAATCTTCAGATAGCCATGGATATAGCAGATACAGCAGCTCGAGGAGTGGCAACAGCGGTGTCCATGAGGCGCTCTTCTTGGCTCGCCACGGCGGCAGTGCCCAAGGAGTTGCACTCCAAGGTAGAAGACCTCCCGTTTGACAAGGTGAGGTTGTTTGCAGAAAAGACAGATGAGGTGCTTCACACGGGAAAAGATTCAAGAACGACACTTCGGACGCTGGGGATGTACGCACCGCCATTCCGCCGCCGTCGTTATTTTCCATACCAAAGACGGTACGATTATCAGTCTCGGAGGCAAACAAATCGTCCGTTCGACCAGTCGCGACCTAGACAGCGCCCTCAACGAAGGCGTCCACCACCACCCAGGGTGACGGGCACGCCCGCCTCAAAACAGCAAGTTTGACTCCCTTGTCGGGGGCAAGCGCATCATACCAATCGTCATTGCACAGACAAAACCCATTTTTCACCACCGCTTACGACCTTACTATCATCAATGGGTCGCAATAACATCGGACAAGTGGGTTCTGGAAGTCATAAGCAGCGGCTTCACCATTCCTTTCACTTCCATCCCTCCCACCACCCCACCCTCCCCGTCCCTTTTCAGGGACCCATCTCACGAGGATCTCCTGCGACAGGAAGTCCATCACCTCCTGGACATCGGAGCGATAGAGAGGGTCCCCGATCAGTTCAGGGGAAGAGGGTTCTATTCCAGATACTTTCTAACGGAAAAGAAAACGGGGGGCTGGAGACCCATTCTCGATCTAAGACGTCTGAATCGTTATCTTCGCAGACAGCGCTTCAAAATGGTGACACTGACTTCCATAATCCCATCCCTCGATGTCAACGATTGGTTCGCTGCCCTCGATTTACAAGATGCGTATTTTCACATCACAATACATCCCGCGCACAGGCGTTTTCTGCGATTTGTGATAGGTCTCGATCATTTTCAGTATCGGGTTCTACCATTCGGTCTGGCTTCAGCACCCAGAGCCTTCTCAAAAACCCTGGCCGTCGTGGCAGCTCATCTGCGTCGGTTACAGGTGATAATATATCCATACCTGGACGACTGTTTAATAAAAGGTGCCACGCAGCGAGAGGCATCGCAGATGGTGGCGACGGTAGAACAAACGTTCGAGTCACTCGGCCTCCTCCTCAACAGGAAAAAATCAACACTTATTCCGACGCAATTCATAAAGTTTATAGGGATAAACCTCGATTCACGCACGGCAAGAGCTTACTTACCTCACGAAAGGTTTCAAGCGATCAAGGATCTCGTGACCATACTAACCAGCAATACCATGGTATCGGTACACAGTTGCCTGCGTCTCCTGGGCCACATGGCAGCGGCCACTGCTGTAGTTCCTCATGCGCGCCTCCACCTGAGGGGTCTCCAACATTGGTTGTCCACAGTTTATGTCCCTGTGAGGCACGACATCCAAAAGGTAGTATGCCTACCTCCGCATGTCCAAAGATCCCTGCAGTGGTGGACGAAAAAGCAAAACCTTCTGCCAGGGGTTCCATTCCATCGACAACAACCATCGGTACAGATAACATCGGATGCCTCACTCATCGGCTGGGGGGCCCACATGGGCAGCGAACGAATTCAGGGCAAATGGTCTCCCAGCGAAAGGCGTCTGCACATAAATCTGTTGGAGCTTCGGGCAATCTTCTACGCATGCAAACATTTTCTTCCCCACATCAGAGGTCTGACAGTGAGGATACTGACGGACAATATAGCTGCAATGTATTATGTCAACAGACAAGGAGGAGCACGGTCACGATCCCTATGCGCCGAAGCAGTGCGATGTTGGAACTGGTGCATACAGAACAACGTAACCATAGCAGCGTCGTACTTACCTGGCACCGCCAATGTAATTGCAGACTCTCTCAGCAGGCAATTCCCCACGGATCACGAGTGGGAGATAAGGACAGATGTACTTTCTGTGGTATTTCAGAAATGGGGGATTCCACAGGTAGACCTATTCGCAACATACAACAACAAGAAATGTCGCCTGTATTGCTCGAGAGCAGGGCTCGGCAAGGGCTCTCTCGGCGATGCGCTTCTGGTCACATGGAAGAAGACACTTCTGTATGCTTTTCCCCCCACAGTGCTTATCTCCAGGACACTGGAGAAAATCAGCTTAGAAGCGGCGACTGTCATTCTGCTAGCGCCAGCGTGGCCCAGGCAAGCCTGGTATCCATTCTTACACAGAATGTCAGTTCAACCACCTTACCCTCTTCCTCTTCACCAAGACCTCCTTACTCAGGAACGAGGCACGCTGTTACACCCCAGACTGCAGGCGTTGCATTTGACGGCGTGGCTCCTCAGTGGTTAAAAGGGGATGAAAATCTCTGTTCTGAGCAGGTCAAGACAATACTTCTACACAGTAGGAAAGACTCTACGAGGAACACGTACCTTGCAAAATGGCGGAGATTCGCTAACTGGTGCATTCAAAACAACATACACCCTCTCTCATCTCCTCTACAACACGTTTTGGACTACATCCTTCACTTACGGACTTCAGGACTGGCACTATCGTCCCTAAGAGTGCACTTGGCAGCCATCAGTGCTTTTCACCAGCCAATAGAAGGTTCCTCGCTCTTCTCCCATGCAATTACAAAGAGGTTCCTCAAAGGGCTCCTAAATTTGCATCCACCACGAAGGGCGCCTTCCCCTTCTTGGAATCTGGATTTAGTATTGGACACCATTATGTACCCACCTTTTGAGCCCTTGACATCAGTTTCTCTGCATATGCTAACAATGAAAACAGTCTTCCTCCTTGCAATTACATCGGCAAGAAGGGTAGGTGAACTGGGGGCGTTGATGGCAAGCCCTCCTTTTACAGTTTTTTCCAAAGATACAGTGACGCTGCGATTACACCCAGATTTTATTCCCAAAGTCTGTTCTTCCTTCCATATTAACGAGCCTGTGGTCCTCCCGACTTTTTATCCCAAGCCTCATTCTTCAACTAGGGACGCTCTGTTTCACACGCTCGATGTCCGACGTGCGCTCTCTTTCTATATAGATAGAACACGTCAATGGAGACGCACTGACAGGCTGTTGGTATCTTTGGCACCTAGATCAAAGGGCAAAGCGCTTTCCGCTCAACGCATTGCAAATCTCATCACTCTCTGTATTACAAAATGCCACTTGCTTAGGAATAAGCCTCTACCTGTTTTACCTCGGGCTCATTCTACGCGAGCGGTAGCGACTACCACTGCCTTTGCAAAGGGTATTCCCCTTGCGGATATCTGCCGGGCAGCTACCTGGGCCTCTAGCGCAACTTTCGCACGGCATTATGCCGTAACTAAGAGGTGGGCTTCAGATACAGCGGTAGCCTCTGCAGTCCTGTCCACAGTAGAAAATAACTGACCCGGAGCGCATTCTGGGTTACTGCTTTATACTCACCTGGAGTGGAGCACCCACGGGGACCACTCGAAGAAGAAGAAGAAGTTACTCACCCTGTGTAGTAACGATGGTTCTTCGAGATGTGTCCCCGTGGGTGCTCCACGCCCCACCCTCCTCCCCGCTCCGGGTCTTTCTGCTTTATCTTTCAGAGACCGAGCGGTGAGAGGAACTGACAAGGGGGAGCCGGTCCGTTGCAAAGGCGCGAACGCCGCGCGCTGCGTCCGCGCGTGCGCGGTCCGGCTCGGCTACGGCTATAGAAGTTTTTCCGACCAGCGGCGCCGGGACGGGACCCGACACCTGGAGTGGAGCACCCACGGGGACACATCTCGAAGAACCATCGTTACTACACAGGGTGAGTAACTTCTTCTTCTTCTTCCATTTTGTAATATTGATTTCTTTTCTTATTTGGGTGTTCTTGAGAAAATGTGACTTCTGTATTATGTGTGGGAATAGCTAATTCTAAGAATTCTTCCATCCTCCTAGCTACTGCACCTCAGGTGTGGATTAACTACAATGATGGAAAAATCCTTTGTCTGCAGGAAGTATCTATGCTATAGCACTATCGTAGCACAGCTGCAGCTTGAAAATAGATGGACCCAAAGAAAAGGAAGTAGGAGAGTAATGCAGAGAGAATTGGTAAAGGAAGAGAGGCATAAATAGCAATGGTCTAAAGGGAGCAGTTTTTTCTCACTGAGGTAACTGAATGCGACAAAGGACGGTTGAATAAACAAAAAGTTTAGTTTCTTATATAATACATAAGACTATATTCTCTCCTTGATATTTGTGAAAACTTCCCTTTGATATCAGTGGACGGTCTGTGGATTGAGGGGATTATAAAGTCCTGAATTTAGATCCTTGCTCAAAGATCACAGGTAAATGTGAAATGAGGCCATCTTCTCCACGTGAATTTGACACTCAGATACTTCTGATCCATCATTCCTATATACTTGCTCTCATAAAATATCACTGTACATTAAGAAAGTACTGGTTATTCTCATGTAGATGGAGCAGAAGAGATTAATAGATTTTTACATAGGGAGTCTGTGGTGATATGGCAGGGGTGGGCAGGGTATGGTCCACGGGCCAGATCCATCCTGCCATGCCTTTTTTAATCTGTCCCTCCTGCCCCTGCACCATGGAGCAGTGCTATTCAAAATAGCTAGCTGCTCTCTGCACTGAGGGGGAAGGTTTTGTGCGCTGCTTCCCCATCTCATCCCACTCCGCAAAATCTTTCAGCTCCTATTGGCCAGAAACATTCCAATGGAAGCTGAGAGATTTTGTTGGGTGTAGGGGCAGTGCATGAAGGCTCCTCCCCTCCCCACCCAACAGAGGGCCACATAGAACAGCCAACAGGGAGTTGCTGGCAGGCAGGGAACTCTGCTTGAGAGTGCTGCTGGTCAGGAGCTGCTTAGGTAAGCTTCTCCTGACCAGAGCCTGCCTCTGGCACCCAATCCCCTTCCAAACCCAGCTCCTTCCCAGACTGTACACATCCCTTCCTATGCCCTTCCTCCAGGCCAGAATCCTGTCCTGCACCCATACTCCATCCCAGACCCTGCACACCAATCCTCTGCCCCATGTCACAACCCCCTCCTTCACCCAAACTCCCTCTCAGAATCTCACCTTCTCCTGCACCCCACTCTCCTACCCCAAGATCCCTTCTGCACCTAACCCTATTCCACACCCTGCACCCTCACCATAGAAAAGTGCAACTCTTGACCACTTTCCAAAATCTTGGAGTCACCATCCCCCCGCCCCAAAAATTATTGCCCACCCCTGTGATACAGGTACTATGGAATTTTTTTCTGAACCTGCAATTAGCCTTTGATCTTTTATATTTATTAGCAAGACTGATCTTTTGCTGTTATGTTGGTTCAAGCCTATTATACAGGTTCTTTGGACTGATTTTAAATTTGGGATTACTGGTCCAATTAAAAGTTTTATGGCAGTTAACTATACTGGTATGGTTAAACCAATCCAACTAGTTTAGACTAGGTTACTATAAAGGTGACTTATTCCAGTATAGCTAATTCCTATATGCAGGAAGTGGAATAAACTCTATGGCTGTGTTTACATTGATGCGATCTTGCGCAAAAGCAGCCGCTTTTGTGCCAAAACTTGCTTCCTGTCTACACTGGCTGCGAGTTTTTGCACAAGAACACTGACGTTCTAATGTATGAAATTAGTGCTTCTTGCGCAAGAACTATGATGCTCTCGCTCAGGAATAAACCCTCTTGCGCAACTGTTCTTGCGCAAGAGGCCAGTGTAGACAGGCAACATGAATTTCTTGCGCAAGAAAGCCCGATGGTTAAAATGGCCATCAGAGCTTTCTTGCGCAAGTGAGCGTCTACACTGGCATGGATGCTCTTGCGCAAAGGCACATGCCAGTGTAGACGCTCTCTTCTGGAAGAGTTTTTGCATAAGAACTCTTCCACAAAAGAGATCTTGTGCAAAATCATACCAGTGTAGACGTAGCCTACAGGTATACGCCATTGTTATATTAATACAAGGGCAGTCAATTATTTTTTTTTTGTTCTGTCCAAATTTCTTAGTAAATGTGTGGAGTCTAGACCTTGACTAGAGAAACATTTTTCATACTGCAGGTGCTCCTGTTCAATAAGCATGTACAAAGTGGTGTAATATAACCAGGCCTATTGCTTATATTAACTGAAATCAACCATTGTGTAACCTGAAAATATTTTCCAAGAAAAATGTTACGTCTGAGACTGAGAAAGTACAGAGATAAAATGTCAAATAGATGCAAATATTAGAATCAGACACCTTTTGAGTTTTTAAAGAGGTATTAACTTTGGTTTTATCAAATAAAATGTATTGTAGGTATGTAAGCCCCCTGATTGGCCCCCACTCAACTTTGGGTTCCATATATCAAGTTGGCAAAAAGAGTAAACTGCTGGGGAAGGAGGTATTTGAGGGGATACTGTGTGTGTGCGTGCCTGCCTCCCTCCCTCCCTCCCTCCTAGGAGATACAGGCAGTCCCCGGGTTACGTACAAGATAGGGACAGTAGGTTTGTTCTTAAGTTGAATCTGTATGTAAGTAGGAACTGGCGTCCAGATTCAGCCGCTGCTGAAACTGACCGCCAGTTCTGACTTACATACAGAATCAACTTAAGAACCCCAAGCGTCCCCAAGTCAGCTGCTGCTGAAACTGATCAGCAGCTGATTCCAGGAAGCCTGGGGCAGAGCAACTCTGCCTCAGGCTTCCTGTAGTCAGCGCTGGTCAGTTTCAGCAGAAGCTGACTTGGGGACGCCTGGGGCAGAGCAGCTGGGGTGCTGCTGGGTTGACCAGCAGACCAGGGAGACGGGGAGCGCCTCTGAGGACGCCGGCAGCGGAGCAGCCCAGGCGCGCCTGGGGTGCCCCACTGCCCGAGCCCCCCCAACCCCCCCGCCGCTTTGCAAAGCGCGGGGAAGCTGGCGGAGCAGTCCAGGCGCGCCTGGGGTGCCTCGCTGCCCTAGCCCCCCCTCCCCCCCCCGCGGCTTTGCAAAGCGCGGGGAAGCCGGCGGGGCAGTCCAGGCGCGCCTGGGGTGCCTCGCTGCCCGAGCCCCCCACCACCCGCGCGGCTTTGCAAAGCGCGGGGAAGCTGGCGGTGGGGCACTCCAGGCGCGCCTGGGGTGCCCCACTGCCTGAGCCCCCCCCCCCCCCCGCGGCTTTGCAAAGCGCGGGGAAGCTGGCGGAGCAGTCCAGGCGCGCCTGGGGTGCCTCGCTGCCCTAGCCCCCCCTCCCCCTCCCGCGGCTTTGCAAAGCGCGGGGAAGCCGGCGGGGCAGTCCAGGCGCGCCTGGGGTGCCTCGCTGCCCGAGCCCCCCACCCGCGCGGCTTTGCAAAGCGCGGGGAAGCCGGCGGTGGGGCAGTCCAGGCGCGCCTGGGGTGCCTCGCTGCCCGAGCCCCCCACCCGCACGGCTTTGCAAAGCGCGGGGAAGCCGGCGGCGGGGCACCCCAGGCGCGCCTGGGGTGCCTCGCTGCCCGAGCCCCCCCGCGGCTTTGCAAAGCCGCGGGGGGGGCTCGGGCAGCGAGGCACCCCAGGCGCACCTGGACTGCCCCGCCACCGGCTTCCCCGCGCTTTGCAAAGCCGCGCGGGTGGGGGGTGGAGGGGGCTCAGGCAGAGGGGCATCCCCGCTGCCCGAGCCCCTCCGCGGCTTTGCTCTGCGTCTTCCTGGTCTGCAGACCAGGGAGACGCAGAGCAAAGCCCCAGAGTACACGGGCGGCAGGACCGCTAGGTCCCGCAGTCCGTGTACTCTGGGGCAGCCCCGTTCGTAACTGCGGATCCGACGTAAGTCGGATCCGCGCAAGTCGGGGACTGCCTGTACTTGCAACTTTACTATCAAGATATGGGGTAGCATCGCGCTCCCTGTCATAATGGTAGGGTGGCTGGTGCAGGCTCAAGATGCAGTTACAGCCCGTCAGTCAGCACTGCCCTAAGGGCTTCTCCCTCTTGCTAGTGTTGGGAGCTGGACCCTGTCTGTCACCACTTCCAACCGAGCTCTGAGGCCCCATGGTGAGACAGTTGACTCAGCAGAGACATTTGAGAACTCTACTTACTTGGTGGGCTAGGTGTTCCAGCTCTCCCCCTCCCCCAGTCACCTGATAACCTCCTGCTGCCACACTCACTGAGCCCACTTGCCTCCTTTCTGTGTTGCTGCCAGTAACAAAGAACGGAGCTTATGAGGCTGTGGCTGCCCAACCAGCTGCTGGGGAGTACTGCACCCTGCAGTGTGACTCAACCTCACACCCCTATCTTGGGGGGTGGGGGGAGAGGAAGCCCTGCGCTGGGAAGTGAGCATGGTCTGAGCCTCAGCTGAGTTGCAGCCCATTTGATCTTCGTGGTCCTTTCAAAAATATCTTGTGGTGCTGGCTCCCTACTGAATACCCCTGTCATCAGTATAACTGTTCATACTGGGCATTGTACTGGTGTAACCTTGTTTGTTTAAAAAACAACTCCTCCCTAACAAACAATTATATCAGTACAAACATTGTGTAGACCAGGGTCTATCTACTGAGTGTTTGAAATGTAGGGCAAATGACTTTTCAGCAGATTATCCTTGTTGATTACCTATTTTGCACCGTTGGCCTTTTGCAAGTAGAGAAACCCAAACTTTCACCCTTTGCACTTTGAACAGATTATGGATGATATGTTTTGTTTTGTTTTGTTTTTTTGTCTTTTTGCAGTGCATAAAATTTCAGTTTATTTTGTTCTTTCAACATACTTGAGGAAGCTGTCGTTTTTCTGTGTGATCTCTAAAATTTTTATTGTGCAATTCAAACTGCAGATGGATAGTGCAATATAAAACACCACAGGCATTCCTTCTGTATTTAGATGCCATTGCTGAACTGTTAGTATTAGAAGTTGGAGTAGGGAATCAAGACAAATCAGCTGAAGACCAGGGAGCTGTGGCAGCCAGAACTCTCTTCTAGAGGTAACAGATATTCAGTCCTTCCTATTTTTGCTGCTATGGACTGCTCCAGAGTTGGGACAGTATATGGTCACTTCCTTGAACTGCAGATACTAGACTTTTTTATCAGAATTTTGTGGGTATTGGGTATGATTAGAGATGTTAATGTTTGAATACATATGGTTAGCATGAATAGTGCCATGAAGTTCTACACCTAATCTATAATAATGCTTCCTAATAGTGCCAGAACTGTGGTCTCATGTGTTAGTAATAAAATTAAATACTCTGTACTGAAACACTAATTTGTTGAGTGGATGGATGCAAGGAGTTATACCCCTTTCCCAAATCCTTACTGAGTAGGAGATAGTGCTAGAGTAACATGTCACAGACTTAAAATAAAGCTTTAAATATTGTGCTTATATGCTTTGCGAGCTCTTCTGCTTTATCCTTCATTGCTGTACTTGAGATGGGTAGGAACCGGAATTTAATTATCCTGTGGAGTAGGGATGTTAAATTTTGATTGATCAGCTAATGGAGTAGTTGATGGAATTTCCATCAACCATTCAATTAGTTGATAAGGGAGGGGGGAAGATTCACTCTCCTGTTGCACTTCTCCCTTTGAAATGTACAAGAGCCGCAGGACTGGCATGAGCAGAGACTGCTTCAGTCCCCACTCAGGTAGTTTCCCTGCTGTTCCTCTGTCTCCCGTGCCTCCCCCCACCCTGCGGAGATGGTGCTTGCTCCCCCACTTGCCGCCTCTTTCTGAGAGAGGCGGGAGGAAGGGAAGCGACAAGTTGAGTCACTACTCAACTATACAATAAGCATATGCTTATCAGGTAGTGGACTAGTTGCTTACATCCCTACTGTGGAGTAATTGAGAGTTGGGCCTACCAGACAGGGCCAGTGTTAAACTCTGCAGAGTTCATGGAAGAAAGCTGAATCCCCATCACACAGAGCTGAAGCGTGGGACTGAAACTTAGGTCAACACAACTTAGCTTCATGGAGGGCTCTGTAGGATGAGGTCCCAGGCATTTGGACTGCTTGCTACCCTCTATGCTGGTCCTGGCTTTTATATGCAGAAAATTAGTTGTGGTACAGGTGGGCCATAGAGCTTTTATATCATGTTGGGTGAAAGGGAGCTCAGAGAGAGACTGAGAACCCCTTCTCTAGAGGACTGCAAGTAGGGCCTTCTTCACTGAGTGCTCACAACACTAAACTGCTCTTTTCTGAACCTAAGCAATGCCAATAATCTGTGGCATCTCTTAAGGCAAAGCTGGTGCTGTTTTCTTCCTCTTTGAGTTTGTTGAGCACTTAGAGCAGTGAGTTAGAGTGGTTGACTTGCTTAAATTATCCAAACAAGTATGAAGAATTCAACTGGTGATTCTACATTTTGCCCCTTATAAAGCTTGTTTATTTTAGTGAATTGCTCGAACATCTCATCAGAGCATCTTAAAAAAAAATTAACTCTTAGGTTGTGCATTGTTTAGATTAAGTAGACACAGGCTGATACATTCTGCACACAATATTTTAAAATTCTGCACATTTTATTTGTCAGAAGTGGAGACTCCACTATGGCATTGGGGAGCACAGATCAGTGGCTGTACAGAGGAGGGACATGGACTTAGTGGTGAGGCTTGTTGGTCTGCAAGACACTAAAAGTCACAACTGGGAAGCTTCTGAATTGGGGTTCACTGGCTATGAGCAAGCAATTTTAAATCTGATAGTCTTGGAGTTTGGTGGTGAAGTGGACATCCTGGTGTGACAGGGAGTTGATAATCACTGTAATCCAGGGCTACTCAGCTTTGAAAGCTCCGAGGGTGACAGTGATACTCACAACACATGCTGAGGGCCGCAACAAGTGTGGTTGCATATACATACAAATAGCTTTTCACACTGACTGGCATGAATACAAAGATTAAGGCAAGACTACACAACACGCAGGCCCCATTTAAATAAGTTCTGTTGATATTAATAAAATGCAATATTTACCCAATTTCCACTCATATGACAGCACTTTTAATAAGCAATGGCAGGCCAGGAATTTAACTACGAAAATGCATATCAAGAGAAGACCACTATATTGACTACTTTTTTTTTGTGTTGGCTCCCACCTGAGGGCCACATGTTGAGCCCCATGTAAACCCAAACTGCACCGCAGGCCACAAACAAATGGGCTGCAGGCCACATGTTGAGTAGCCCTGCTGTAATCTCTAGCAGAGCTCGCTCTTGTTCAGGCATGTAAGTAACACTGTTGTTTACAGTTCTGGGTTCCTAGAAGACAGCATCACTACTAGTTAGCTCAGCTATTGTTAAATGAGGGATATAAATGGTTAAGTCGTTAACTGGAGCAGCTCCACATCCACCCTGGGCAAGGTTACATACACTCTGGCTTTATACTGCAGAGCATGTAACTGCTATGATTTTTAGAGACAACATGGTTGTATTTTTTAAATGACTTCTTACATCACTAAGTCAAAGGTAGATGTAGAAACTGACTAGGGGTGTAAAATCCTGCTTACTTGGTTAACCAATTAAACATTAGGCAGTTAGTTGGTTAACCAATTAAACTAAGCAGGATCCAGGCTGGGGACCACTTCAGCCCAGCTGGAGTGGCCCAGAGGGCTCTTGCCCCTAGCCTCATGGTGGGGCTGTCTGCCAGCTACAAGCCCCTGTGCTGGGGCTGCTTCTGCCAACCTCCAGCCCCCACCGGAGCAGCCCCTGCCTGTAGGGTCCCTACAGACAAACTGCTCCAGCCCTTCCCAGTTAACCAGAATAGGTAAGCATTACCTCTTTAGGGTGATGCTTACCGGTTAACCTTTCACATCACTAGACTGAACTTTCCTCTTGCTCTAGTCGAGAGTAAGTCCCATGAGGCCTGAGTTGAGACAGTGTGGGGTAATCTGGAGCTTCCATTTCCTATTTTTAACTTTTCTGTGGCAACTTTAGTCCCTTGGGTCCAGTGCACAACAAAAATAAAGCCATTGCAGCAAACCTCCAATTTGTACTATAGATAAGACATTAAATTTTGCTTTCTAAAACTTTCTAGCCTTGGACATGAGATACCAACAAAACTCTGAAGATCCAATATGCTGTACAAATTGGAACAGGTTTGTAACCTGTTAGGAGATGGGGTAACAATATAGTTGGGTCCCTTCAGCTAGCTGTATTTTTAGTGTGGACAAGTTGTTTTGTTTCCTTTCTTTGGGTCTGAACATGCTTGATTGTCTGCCTTGGCAGTCTGCTGTGAATTTCTCAGCCTGCAGTGTCCACTGACAGTTTGCTGTAACCAGATTACAAAAGCACCTAGTTGGACACACTGACTCTTTATTAGAGGCTGAGCTCTTTATTTTGTAGATGTGCCTTTTTATCTGGGGATAGAGAAGTGGGAGGAAGAGGCACATATTTTCATTTGTTCCAGATTTTTAAAGGTGACCTCCAGAAAATTTAGCAGTTGGTCTTGTACATTTTTCCTTTTATAATGTATAAAGAAAACTTAAGTTTTTTAAAGCTTTTCTTCTATTTGCTTTACTTTTAAATATTAAAAATAGTCTGGTTTTGCTGGAGGACATCTGGGTGGAAGGCTTTAAGATAGATTAACAGCCTTGCCCTTTTCCTTAAGGTGCAAGAGTTCAGATTTTATCTATAAAAGTCAGTAATTGACGTTAAATGTTAACAACAAAACAGATTTTAGCAGATTTAAATAATTTTCTTAATTGCTCAACTTCTACTCTCTTGTATATCATTATTTCATTAATTCTCCAGCCTAAAGAGGACTGTAATTTCTAATGTAAAATCAGGCAGAATCTTTTTGGTCCTTATCAATTATAAAAAAACAAAAGTCAGTTTTTGTTTTTCCCTCTTTGGCATGTACTTATTAAAACACAAAGTGAATTCAGTGTTGCTAAAAGGTGTTTGAACTTCCCAAAATGTTCCTACCCACCATCTCTTCCTTCCACAATGCAGCCATTTACAAAGTAGGCCGGGTCTATGCTAGGATTTTTTCTGGCATAGCTGTGTTGATCAGGGATATGGCTTGTGACTAACATACCTATACTAACAAAAGGTTACTGTGTGGATGCAGCTTATACTGGCAGAACTTGTACCTTAGCATGAACAAATAGTGTCTAGCACACTGACCCTGTCAAGATTAAAGTGCTTTTCAACACCTCCTGGTTATCTTAACCCTACATGGAGATTACAACCCAGAGCAAAGGTTACAAAACAGCCTTGAAACATGGAGTTCATAATTTGACTTGGACTTATCACATAAGCTGTGTTGGCATAAGGCACATTTTTAATGCTATATCCCTGTATCCATACTAAGAGTTGTGCCAGTGTAACTGTCTCCGTTGGGAGTATAACTATCCTCTCCTCCCACACCCAGTTCTGCAAGTAACAAAAACTATAATCAAGCCATGGATAAAATGACAGGTGTGACCTTGCAGTAAACTACTTGATATAGCATATGCTGTTTCTGTACCAGCAAAGTGTTAGGCTGTAATAGCAAAAGGGTTGTCAAATGTCTACTGCATTGATAGCTCCAAATGTAATTTAAAAAGGAGCCCATCTAGGCTAGATCTTGGCTAGTAGATAATTTTTTTTATCTATCTATAGTCTGGGAATGCACCGTGATTGTGCATGAAGGGAGCAACACCCTGGGCAAAGGCACAAACACAGAGTAGCCAGCCTCTGCTTGGCAGGATGGCAGGAGTGAGAGGTTTGTTGGGGTCTGGCAAGCAGACACAGACTGTATGGGGGAGAGGGTACTCAAGGCAGCACAAATGTGTGCCTGCATCCCAGTATGAGCCACTTTTTTTGCAGCACAGACTGTACTTGGCAAGCCCACAAATAGGACCAGAGCCACCAGCAGGGGAGGGGATGGTAGGACATCTTCCTTGCTGCTGAAAACTTTTCCCAACTCGGGAAGCATTGGGGGTGAGAACTTGGCAGCAGGGAAGTGTCCAGAACAGCAGCTGTCTGTTTCCTCTGCCTGAGCAGCCCCAAAGCCTTGTCCTGAGCTCTTCTCCCATCCCTTCCTCTGACACACAAGGTCAGTTCTGACGAGGTGGGTCTTTGCCCACAAAAGCGTATGCTCTAATAAATCTGTTAGTCTATAAGGTGCCCCAAGACTTCTTGTTGTTAAGGCCAGTTCTGAGTGTCTCCAGGGAGCACAGCCTGAGGATAGGAGTGCATTCTGCTTAGCTGAAAACATGATGGGGACCCTCCAACATGAGCCCTGATCCAAATCTTCCCCAGGCAGCTGGACCAGCGATGGCTCCATGGTGTGATGGGGCAGCACGGTAGCCACAGATGGCAGACAAGCAGGGTAGTGCAGATGGAATGGCTTGTCTCTTAGTTCTAGTGGCCAAAGGCCTATTCCCCTCTGCTCCATCAGGGATATACACAGCACTGACAATGCCCTCTCCCATCTCCTTTCTGCCAAGGGGGAAAACCATTACAGACTTTTTCTATGATCTCTTATGTGCTTGAGTACTATAGATATATCAACATAAGTTTTAAGTGTAGATAGGGACCTACCAAACCCAGTCCATTTTTGTCAATTTCATGATTACAAGATTTTAAAAATAATACATTTAATGACTTCAGCTACTTAACTCTGAAATTTCCTGACTTTGTAATTGTAGGAGGTTCAGATCAAAAAAGGGAGTTGTGGCGAGAGTTGCAAAGTTCCTGTGTGTGGAGGCTTGCGATACTGCAACCCCTTCTTCTGAGTTATTGAGGGGCAGTAATGCCTTCAGAGCTGGACAGCAGAAGAGTGGCAGCTGCTGCCCAGGCTCCCAGCTCCAAAAGCCGAGGCACTGCCAGCAGCAGCTCAGAAGAAAGGATGGCCTGGTATGGAACAACATCTGCAATGCTGTAGGCAGATCACTGCCTTCAAAGCTTGGTGCACGGCCAACAGCAGCTTCTCTCTAGCTACCCAGCTCTGAAGGCAGCACAGAAGCAAGGGTGGCAATACCTCAGTCCCCAAAATAACCCTGTGATCTCCTTACAACTCCCGTTTGGGTCAGGGCCTCTGATTTGCAAAATACTTCTCTCCCTCATGAAATCTGTAATGTATAGGGTAAAAGGGCACAAGACCAGATTTCACAGTCCCTAATACATTTTTCATTGCCATGAATTTGGTAGGGCCCTAAGTATAGAGCAAGCTTAAGCCCTGTGTTCTTTGTTTTACTGCCACTCTTTCCCAGCTCTCACTGCCAGGTGGCGTTGAGGGGGGAATGTGTCTAAGCAACTGGACTTCAAGAGGGCTATGGCACTGGTTCCAGAGTTGACATGGCCAACCATTGTGGGTGAGATCCCACAGACAAAAAGTATGTCAGTGTCTGCACTTGCAAGTATGCCTGAACCGCCCCCCCACCCCTCAGCTAGAAACTGTTTATCACTGCCTAGACCTAAGCATTAAGTAGGATTCAGTAGCTGAATTCAGTTGCCTGAGACCAGGTAGTGACTGCTTATTAGTGGGAATAAACTGTATTGATATAAATATCTTTGTCATAATACTTGCATCCATTCTAGATATGGGGTGTGGTCTGCTAAATGTACAAGTCTGGGTCAGTTGCTTAAGGGGTCTGAAATACACTGCATTTTTGTCCTGGTTACAGGAAAGCAAACATGTACCAGGCAAGACTATTGCTAAAGGTGACATGTTAGCTTATCATAGTCAGGGCTCGACAAACCGCTGAATCTACTCGCCACATTTCAGCCAGTTGCTCCATGCTCCCATTCACCGGCGCTTCGCGCATGTGCAGTGCCGGTATGGTGCATGTGCGGTGCGGGGCTGGCGAGTAGCTCTCGCCGGGGTTTGTCAAGCCCTGATCATAGTTATTACAGGAGTATTAACCATGTTGTGTGTTTACGCTCCATAGGTGGAGCCTGGCATGTCATTAGCTGTGTAATAAACTTAGCTAAATATTAGTTTAGACAGAGTTTGAAAAAGTCCAGTTAATCTTTGGAGGTCATATCTTTGTTGCTCTTTGACTGTAGACAGTTTTCTGAAGCTAGGTTAACTGTTAAAGAAGCTCATTAGTTTTTTGTGTAGGTTCTTTTACTGTGACTATTGCCATGGTATCTGAATAAGTCAATAAGAAGGGTTTTATCTTCTAGGGATTGTATCATGGCAACTGCAAATCTTTTTCTTTAAATGGAATGTCAGTGAGGAATGAGCAAAAAATTGCAGAAGCTGTGTACTTGAGTTCTACAGTCTGTTGACAGCCATGCTCTCCCCTGTTCCTAACATTAAAACACTTCAGTTTTTGGAAGCTGTTTCCATGTGTTTTGAGACATTTATCTCCCTATTTTCTGTGTCTGTCTGGCTTGGCAACGAGTGTGTGCATTGTAACATTATAAAGGGGGAGGGGGAGCAGTATTTTAACTATGGCCTACTAAACGCATGCTATTGTTCAGGTTTACTTTTCAGAAACTTAAATATATTTTTGGGGGCTCTCAAATACTCTGGTAGTGGATACTCTGGTTTAAGACTCATTTGTCCTTCCTATTCATGACTGTAGCCCCCTTTCTTTCCAATTAGTCATCAAATATTCATATGGCAACTAGCAGTTGCTCACATGGAGAAGTCCTATTAGGAAGGTGATTTTTTTTATTTTTTTTTTATTTTTAGCTCTGTCTACCAAATAGATTTTAGTTTGTTTTTAATCTAATCGGCCTGGTTTTGTTCTTCCTCTTTTTTTTTTCTCTGCTCTTTTTCCTCACTTACAAAAGGATAGGCACCATATACCCAGCTTTACACAGACAAGTATGGGAACCTTCTTTACCTAATCTTTGTAACTTTACTGTGGACATAGAATTGTACAAATGTAGGGCTGGATGCTGTGCTGAGGAAATATTGAATATACATAGACAAGCAGGGCCTAACTTGGTCTTAAATCTCCAAATATGGGGGCACTGCAGCCTCTCTAAGAAACCTGTCGCAGTGCTGTGATTCTTGTATTTAGAAACTCTTTTGAACAAATAAGTTCACCTAAATTTCCCTTGGTGCAAACTAAGCTAGTTACTACTTATCCTACCCTGGGTGGTGATATAAAGAGGACAGTGATTAATTATTTTCTAACATTTTCCGTTCTTGAAGACTTATGTTCCTTCAGTCTTTACTTTTAGGCTATGTCTACACTGGTGCGTTCTCACGCAAAAACTCTTTTGCGGTAGAGTTCTTCTGCAAAAACTCTTCCAGAAGAGAGTGTCTACACTGGCATGTGCTTTTGCGCAAGAGCATCCATGCCAGTGTAGACGCTCTCTTCTGAAAAAAAGCTCTGATGGCCATTTTGACCGTAGGGCTTTCTTGCGCAAGAAATTCATGTTGCCTGTCTACACTGGCCTCTTCTGGAAGAGCTCTTGCGCAAGAGGGCTTATTCCTGAGCGGGAGCATCAAGTTCTGGCACAAGAAGCCCTGATTTTATACATTAGAACGTCAGTTTACTTGCGCAAGAACACACGGCCAGTGTAGACAGGCAGCAAGTTTTTGCGCAAGAGCGGCCGCTTTTGCACCAGATCGCGCCAGTGTAGATACAGCCTTACTGTTTGCTCATGTTTACTCCAGGTTGGAGGTATGTGCTCACTTCCAACACCAGTGTATGTGGTGTTTCCCATAGCAATGTCCATACGGAAGTGGCTCTGGTGACCCCTGGAATGGTGTCAACATGATATGGTATAAGGAGTGCTGTGCTTCCCTTTCACTCTCAATTCCTTCTTACCGCCAGTGATGGTGCTTTGGCAATCCCTCTTCTAGTTCCTACCTGTGAACAGTGTTGTTGAAAATAATTTTCTTCTTGTAGTTAGAGTTCCCTTAGTTCAGTCTGATATTTAGAGTGTCTCTAACAGGACTTAGCCTCAGGATGGGGCATGCTTCAATCCCTGGGGTTTAAGAACTGTAACCAGTGTAAGAAGCCTATACCAGTCAATGACCCCTATACTAGCTGCTTGTGCTGCCTGGGGGATACTTACATTATCACATTTATAGTTTCAAATGCTTCACAAGAAAGGAGCAGGGCATTAGACTAAAGGCTGGGATGGGCAATAATTTTGGAAGGGGGCCACTTCACAGAATTTTGAAGTGGCCCCGGGCAACCCTAGAAGGGGCAGAGCTTCAGGGGAGGGGTTGGGACCAGGACAATTCCTGTGCTCACCTGCCCACAGACCCTGATTGGCCTGTGGGTGGGGGAGTGTGTCATGGCTTTGCCCTCCCCTGGTGCCTAGAAAGAACCGCCAGCTGTTTCAGCTGGTGGTTCACTTTAAGCGCCACATGCCCCTAGCAGGGGGAGGAGACTTTGCGTGCTCCCCTGTCCCCAGGTCTAGATTGGCCTGGGGGTGGGGGAGTGGCAGGGTGGCCATGGGCTAGATCAACCAGCTTGGTGGGCTGGATCCAGCCTGTGGAGGCTCTGTTGCCCACCCCTGCTAAAGGTGCTTCAGCATTGGCACGGGCACTAGAGCGGCCTGACTCAGACTTTGCACACACATGGCCACAGTGCGGAGTGCATTGGAACAGCAAAGTTCCCTGGCACTGTCCATCAGGAAGAAGATCAGAGGAGGATGGCCTGTTGCTTTCAAGGGCAAGGAGAGGGCAATAAGTAAGCCTAGACCGACAAAGGGTGGCTCATCTCCTCTAAATGGGAGTTGGGCGTCAGCTTCGGTTGAGCAGGGTAGCCCTCCTATAGTCCCTAGCACCAGAATCTGGAAATGCCTTCTACCCCACAGACCCTTAAGGCCTTTCTGGTCTCACCCACACCACCTATCATAGCTCCCAAGTTTAGGGATAAGCCTGGCTTGGGACCACACCCTTAGTCCCCACTTGTGCAGCTCTGCTTGCCATCTTAGGGATCATTTCACTGGTGCTCACCTGCTGAGAGCTGTGCCCTTTTTCAGCAAGCTAGAGAGAACGCTGGCTTTGGCAGTACTCTGCTACGATCAGCTCATCCCTAAACACCTATCCTCCTCCTATGGATACTGTTTGAAAGTCACCTGACTTGGAAAGGACGTGAACAAGCACTCAAAGAAAAAGACAATCAATTATGGGTGATCTTTGAGATGATTACTCATGTCCATTCCATGGCCTGGCCTCCTTTTCCCCTGTCAGAGTTTCTGGCAAGAAGGAACTGAGGGTGTGAGAAGCACATGGTTTTCCTTATCCTGTACCATGATGGTGCCATTCCAAGGGTTGCCAGAGCCGCAATTCTGTGGATACTGCTAATGGAAAAAACTTTCAGCATCAATGCATGTGGCAAGCATACCCACCTAACTTAGAATGGATGCAAGCAACACATTTCTAAGCACACCAGTTACCGAATAGGTAACGGTCATCTTTACGCTAAACATGCCCAGTTCCTTCAACCTTTCCTTATACGTCATATTTTCTAACCTCTCCATTTTTATTTATTCAAATTCTTCTTATGTGATGCCCAGACTGGGCACAGTACTCCATCTGAAGCCTGTTGAGTAGAGCAGGACAACTAACACCCATTCCTTACGGATGAGACACCATATTAATACATCCCAGAATGAAGCTTGACTTTTCATGGCAGTGTTTCTGTTAACTCATTCAGTTTGTGATCCATAACCCCATATCCATTTCAGCAGTATACTGCCTTGCCTCTGATTCCCCATTTTGTAGTTGTGCATTTGTTTTTTCTCTTCCTAAGTGTAGAACTTTGCCTTGTTTTTAACTGAATTGCATCTTGCTGATTTCAAACTAATCTCCAAAGTGCTTGCAAGCCTTCACAGTTTGGTGTAATCTGAAAATCATTCAAGCTCTTAATGCAAACTTTGAGTATTACCAGATCCTGGACAGACCTGTGAAAAACATCACTTGATGTGTCTTTGTAGTGTGACAGAAAACTACCAGTGATAAATACTATTTAAATAAAACTCCGGTCATCTGAAGAAGTGGGCAGTGCCCATGAAAGCTCATGATACCATCTACATGTTTTGTTTAGTCTATAAAGTGCTAACGACCATTTGTTTAAGTTCAAGTATAGTTTTTCAATTTAATCTAGACCCCATTTTCCTAGTTAGCTTATGAGAATATCATATAGGACTGGTCAAAAAATTGAAGGCATAGCAAGAGGCTGATCCCTGGCAGCAGCCCTGTCTATGCGGGGGTCCGAGCTCCCTGCAGACAGAGGCTGCTCCAGCATCTGTCTGCAAGGTGCTAAGACCCCTGTGGACAGGGGCTGCTGCCAGGGACTAGCCTCTGTCCACCGCCAGCCCAGGCCACCTCTCTTCGCAGCAGCATCTCCCCCTCCCCCCCGCACCCTGTCCCATCAGCAGCAGCCTCTGTCCACAGGGAGCTTGGACTCCCTGCAGATAGGGGATGCTGGTACAGAAGCAGTAGCGTGGAGTGGTGGTGGTGGGGAGGCTCCCTGGGGGAGGTGCCTGGAGCACACTGGCTGCTGGCCCTGCCCCTGGGAACTATTGAATAGTCGTGTAAACAATAAGATTTCATGTGCTTACAGGCTATTCAATTACACTAACATCCCTGTGGAGTACAGTAGTCCTCTCTTCTGGGGCAGCCTGCATACTGAACTCTTCCTTCCCAGCCCCGCCCCAGAGTAATTATTTAAATGAAGCATGTACATTTTCATTTTATCTCCCCCCCCCCCCCAACCTTAATTGAATTAAGGACTCAAGCAATGTTGGGTAAATCTGCTGGTAGTCGGTAATTCCCTGGATCCTCCTTCCTCACTTTTTTGAGGCTCAGTAGTATGTTTGTCCTTCTCCAACCCTCTGAGACTTCACTACCTGTCTTCTGAAGGTAATTGCTAATGATTCAGCCATTGCTTTGTCTAGTTCAGGAGCAGAGAACCTCTTTTCTCTTGAGGGGCCACTGACCCACAACAAAAATCAGTTGCAGCCAAACAGCCCTACAGGGGAGCGTGAAGGCTTGGAGTTTCCGCTTTGTTCTGGGGTGGGTCCAGAAATGAGGTTTAGGGTATGGGAAGGACTCCAGCCTGGGGCTAAGGAGTCTGGAGTGTGTGAGCAGGCTCATGGCTGGAGCAGGGAGAATGAAGGTGAAGGAGGGTTAGGATGTGGAGGAGGTTCTGACCTTGGACAGGGTAGGACTTTGGGATGGGGGTGTGAGCTATAGGAGGGGGCTCAGGACTGAGTTCAGATGTGTGGGGTGAGGGATATCCGTTTCAACTGGGTGCCACTTACTTCAGGCAGCTCCTAGTCAGTGGGGCTAAGGCAGGCTCCCTCCTCCCACCCTGATCCTTTGCCACTCTCAGAAGCTGCCACAGCAGCACTCCTGCCCTTGCAGCTGCTTCCAATAGCCACTGCTCCTGGCCAGTGGGAGTTGTGGGGGTAGGGTGGCACAGATGTTCTCAGAGATTCCCTGTTCCTTCCCTGATTGTCTGTTGGCATCCCTGCATTTAGGGGATGCAAACAGCTAAACTAGCTTCTCCCTGCAACCAGGTGAGCTGCTAAATTAGCTTCTCCCTGCAACTGGGTGAGCGGGTCCTTGTAGTTCCAGCCCCGTAAGCAGGTGTAGCCAACTCTCAGGGCTTCCAGCCCATGGCAAGTCTCAGTGCTGCAGGCTGGATCAAATTAACTGGAGGACTGGATCTAACCTGCTGGCTGCAGATTCTCCACCCTTGATGTAGTTGCTTAATTACAAAGGTGCACTTCATCAGGTCTTGCCAGCTTGATTACAGCTAATTTATCTAAACAGTCTGTTACCCACTCTTCCTATTTTGGTCTGTGTTCTTTTCCCCTTGTTGTTAATGTTAATTAACTGTGTTAAGCCTGTGGTCACAATTAAACTTCTTAGTGAAGAATGAAGCAAGAAAACACTGGATACTTCTGTTCTCTGTGCTCCTTCCATATTAAGTAATTGACCCACCTCCTGAATGCTGTTTACATGCCACTTTCCAAAGTTAATCTGTTTTTTCTGTGGGATAAAGTATACCTTGCCTCAACCCAAAGCATTTGAAAACATTTTTTGCAAACTTTCCACAAAAGAGATCTTTATTTCCTGGCTGGAAAAAAATTGGAAAACTTCAGGCCCAAAGAAGCAGCTTCAGAATTAGAACAAAAAGCAGGCAGAAGGGAATTATAACAACCTGTTCTGTCATCTTAACTACAGCATTTTCTATTAAGCAACTACAAAACAAATCTGGAAAGGACTGTTCTAAAGATAAAAGTATTTCTGTAGCAATCTTGTCTCTACTGTGTTAAGTATGAGCCCGTGCAACAGCTATGTGTCAATCAGATAAGTATTCAAACCAATCCGTATAGGTCAGAGGTGTCCAAACTTTTTTCAAAGAGGGCCAGATTTGATGAAGTGAACATGCGTGAGGGCCGACCATTTTGCCTGACATTCTTTGAACCATTAAAATTAAATGCAAATTAACTATTTTATGCAAAGTTTATTGCAAACAGCATACTTTTCATTTCGTCACATGGATGACAAATCTAAACAGGTGTTAAATCACTCTGCCTTTCATATCTGAAGGCCAGATGAAAAAAAAATCCAGGAAGCTGAAATATATGTCAGGAACATTGTAAAGTACATTACATATTATTGGTAATAAAGGTTGTCTGTCAACTTTTAAGTTCAAAAAATATGAACAGGAACATAACACCAAGTATACATGTTGTGTCCAAATATATTTATAACTGATTTAGACCAACTGACATTAACTGAGATTTTACAATGTATTCATCTCATACATATGGATTCGTTGGGTGCCATAAAAGATAGATATTGCCAAATTACCTGTGGGGCCGTATTAAACCGGAACATGGGCCGCAATTGGCCCGCGGGCCGGACTTTGGACATGCCTGGTATAGGTAGCCATGTTTGTTAGGGTATCTGAGCAGCCTTCTCATAGTACCCTAATGAAGGAGTTAATTGTCTGTGATGAGGTGTATACTCCCACAGAAGTGATGAACAGGTTAGAGTCTAGTTAGTTTAACGAACTGTGCCTGAAACGGTGCTAGGCCTAACTGGTGATCAAACCCAATTCGGGGGGCGGGGGGGGGGAGGTAGGGAGGAGGGTCTTTATAAAGGAAAGAGCAAAGGGCAACTAGAAGGGGGACCAGGGAGGAGATGCAGATGAGAGGTGTCTGAAGGTGAAATGCTGAGCTGGAAATTTGTCTAGCCAGAAGCTTATTAGGTACTGCTGTTTACTTGAAACCCTAGATCGGGGTAGGCAATAACTTTTAATGGGGGGCCACTCCAAGGTTTTGGCAAGTGGTCAAGAGCCACATTTCTACCGTGGTGATGTGAGGTCTGGGACAGAGGGTGGATGCAGAAGGAAACTTGGGGTAAGGGACGTGGTGTGGAGTCTGAGAGGGAGTTTGGGTAAAGGAGGGGATTGTGATCTGGGGCAGAGGGTTAGGGTGCAGAGGATCTGGGGCAGAGGGTTAGGGTGCAGAGTACAGAAGGGGGTATGGGTGCAGGCGAGGATTCTGGTCTGGGGGGAGTGACTTTGGGAAGAGGGGTAAAGGGTCTGGGAGGGAGTGGTGACCTCGGTGAGGGGGTACAGAGGGTTTGGGTGGTGACCTAGGGCAAGAGATTGGGGTGCAGGATCAAGGAGATGGTGTGGGTGCCAGAGAGGAGTGCAGGGTCTGGGAGGGAGTTGTGACCTGGGAAAAGGGATATAGAGAGTTTGGGTGGGGGCCTAGGGCAGGTAGTTGGGAGGGTAGAGGAGGTGGAGGTGCCAGAGGCAGGTTCTGGCTGGGAGGTGCTTACCTGGGCAGCTTCCAGCCAACAATCCTGCTGAAGGCTGCAGTCGCAAGCTGCTCCACGTGGCTCTTCTCACAGTGGCGTGGGGGTGGGAGCTTCATTGACTGCTCGTGCCACCAGCAAAATTTCTCAGATCCTATTGTTTGGGAAGTGGCCAGTGGGAGCTGAGAAATTTTGCTGGGGGGCAGAACAGAGCAGCCACATTTAAAGCTGTGGCAGCTCTGCTGTGCTTAAGGGTCCTAGAGAGGCAGCCACGGGTCAGATCCGGTGGCTTAGTGGGCCACATCCAGCCTGCTAACGGCCTCTTGCCCACCTCTGCCCTAGATAGATGGAGAGTGACACTCTCCTGTTTGTTAAAGTAAAACTCAGGAGCTGGGGGCTGATGTTAAGATGGTCAGAATTTGGGGCTACCTTGAAAAAAAGGCTACAAGCTCAGTCCAGTGGGGTCAAGATTCCATTGCTTTGTTCTTTGTTGGACTTGAAGTTAAGGACTCTAAGGCATTGCAAAGGGTTGGCTGCTACCTGAATTTGTTGATGGGCTGGGTCGCACAAATGGCTGAAATAGACCAAAGGTGGCACAGGAAAATCTGAGGAGCATCTGTTGCAATGCCACATACAGGCACTAAGAGATGCTGTGACAGCAGCGTTGCAAATAGTACCGGAAGGGCGCACACTTACACAGGGCCATCTTGTGTGGGACAAGGTGCAATGGGAGCTCTACTGCTCAGAGAAAGGAGGACCAGACAAATAAGTTACACAGGCATGGTTTGGGGTTCCAGTGCACACTGCCAGACCTGTAACATAGACAAGCCTAGCACTGTAAGAAAAGCTAAGCATGTCAGCTGCCATGATATCTGAATATTAACCATAGTGTGTTCACACATACTTTTTAGAGCCAACCATTTTACTTGCTGGTTACATGCTTGCTTATAAATAGTATCCCAAGCCAGCATGTGGAGAACTTGTTGCTTTGCCTAGGGCAGGAGCAGGCAGAATTTCAATCCTACTAAACTGGCATCTAAAATTGGAGTTCTTGCTTACATGATTATTTTATTTTTGCTTGAACCTATTATCTTCACTAGGTTTGTACAATTTTCTAACGTTTTAGGGTCACCCTCAGGAACGAGATGTTGATGATCATAGTTCTTAACATGTTGTGGGCTATGTATAATGCTAGCCTTTTAAAATGTTTTCTCAGTGATTCTTAATTAAGGGGAGCTTTCTCCAAATAGATCATTTTAGGCTTCTTTCTGTAATGTAGTTTAGGTAGTATTTTGATTCATTTCCTAAAACAGGCACAGCTTTGTAACTATTTCTTTTAATGTAGTTTTTGTTTATAACTTACAAGGGTTGTTCTAATGCAGTATTCTAGCAGCAGTATTCTAACAGGATATTAGAGACACAAAGTGGATGAGGTAATGTCTTTTATTGGACACCTTGTATCTAGTCAACTGATTCTTACTATATCTGCTTGTGATTGTAATTGTGTATGTTAAGTGCTTAGATGTTACTGTAGTGATTAGTAGTAGTACCTTCAATGTTTGTAAAATGAAGACCTCTTCATCTCAGAATTCTTTAAATGTTAATGTCTTTTAGCATTCCTAAATTACTAATAATTGTTTATGGATCAACCTGTTCTGTTGAATCTTGACGTGTCTAGTACCAAATTGGTGGTAGTTGCTGTTCATCTCCTACAACAGATAACAATCCTTGAGTAATGGAAGGCTCGAAGTCAGTTAACTTGAATTAGAGAATTTCCTGCTAATTTAATGCATTTGTATTCAAGTTTCCCAAAATATATTTGCAGCAGCACATGAGTGAAAATTCACTTCCAGAATGGTTCTTAACTGTCATAAGGGGATAGAAAACTACTCTTGGGTGACTAGAAAAGAGTGGCAACTTTGGCTATGACAAAGACATGCCTTTTAAGACTTATTTTTTTTGTTCCACTTGCTTGAGTACTGGTGCAGTTCTAATGATAGTTATTAGGGAGGTGCTATTGTAAACATGTCAAGAGGCACTCCTACCATTGTTTTTATTGATCAAGTCTATAGAATAAGAGGCATAGCTGTGTTAGTCTGTCACTTTAAAAACAATGAGCAGTGTCATGGCACCTTGAGACTAACAAATAGAATGTGGTGTTAAAAACACTAATGGCCACCCAAGCCTAGTGGAGAGGCAATTACTTCTACTTGTGGAGTTGCCACAGTGTTGGTATAAGAGACGGAAAGTCTAATGTAAACAAGCTGTAATTCTGTTTTATAATGCAGCCTGCCATGTGCCAAGGAACATTCTATAGTATGTCCTTGATGGTGGCTTAGCTGTCTAAAAGTACAGATGAGATAAAAAACTTCCATAATATCCATGTTTGACATTTGTTTCAAAAGCAGAAAGATTTATTAAACACTTCCTGTTTTATGTTGTGAACTGGCTGTCATATTGGGGCATGTAGTAACTAGTACTTTTGAAGAAAACATTCCTTCTGTCACCTTTAAAGGACGTCTGAGCAAGGGAGATAGTTAAGAAGTATTGGTCATTGTGAGTAGAAATGGAAATCTTATCTAATAAGAGGTGCCACAGATAGTACAGACAGGGCATGGGCACCAATTGGATACATTTCCATGCAGGTAACAATGTGTCATGTGCCTAACCAACTTTCTAGAATCTTTCTGATGTCAATTATGTAAACTCTGCTTTTTCAGGGACAACACATTATCTTCAAAACCCATCCCATAAGAGGAAGCAAACTCCAAGAGAGCCCCCAGAGTCTCATGAACGGAACAACGAATCTCGATAACACCTGTATTCCAGAGCCAGGCCTACGGCTCAGGAAAGGACACATGCCCGACAATGCAGGACTGTCAAATCATGATAATGGCCACTCTGATGAGGGACTCCTCTTAGAGGAGCCAACTTTATCCGTGAACTTTCAAAAGGTAAGTTGGGTATCTTGAAACTCTGTAAATGACTCAAGATAAATGAGGCTTGACTCTTACGTGTTGCATAATTGTTCTGGAGTGTATGAATTTAGGGATAGATTTTATAAGGTATTTAGGCCCTTTGGTAAAATGGGACTGATATTATAAGTTTTTGGCACCTGGGTGCTTTTGAAAGTCCCAGTAGGTGCTTAAGAGTCCATAATCTTAGTTTTTAAAAGTCTCTACTCAGAGCATGAAGTAGAAATGTGTGTGAAATTTGTAGCATTCATGAGAAAGGATGGGAGTGGGGAAACAAAGGCAGAATGCTCTAAGAACAAGCATATAGGCAAACTTCTTGCCCATCAAATATGTGGAACTAAGTTATATGTTCTGTCCAAGTGAATTGGTCCATGTTTGGAGAATGTCTTCCTCATAAGCTAAAGATTCTGTAATGTCCAGGAAGATCTATAACTGCAGCTCCATTTTGTGCTTTAACAGCTGTGTAACTGTGTGAGGACTCACAGTACTTCATTATCCTTGGAAGATGGGGAACACTTTGAATAGTGTAGAAAAATCAGCCTGTTAGCAACACTGTGCCTTGCCAATAATCTTTGTAAACAAAAATGCTCTGGCTTACATTGGGTGTGTTCAGAAGCATAATTCAGTCTGCTGCTAGGTTACAGTTTGACTGTTGGTACAAAGTTAGCTGAAGAGGCTTTCTGAATTCATCTTAAAATATCCCTGCAACAAGAGTGGAAAACAGCAGTGCTCATTGTCCTTTGAAACAATTGCAAATAAGCGAAGTGTTCACTATACAGACATTTTTAGCAATTGTTTATCACCTTAGAAAGTATTTGGGGTATTTCATGAGAACTCTTAAGACTCTGGGTCTATAAGATAAATAACATTCTGCCTGCCATTGTGGAGATGGACTTAGATACATTTGTTTGTCTTGACACCGATAAAAGGTTGCGTGTGTGTAAGCTGACTTACTTTCACAGCGTCCTCTATGTCGGGTGTTAATGTTGCAGTGATCGCTAGTAGCATATAAATTGTTTTTTAGTGTTTAATTATTAGCGCTTGTTATTTCTCTCTGCTTTTCTTTCAAAAATCATGGTGCAGTCTCAGTAAACTTTAAAAAGTTGTGGGTTTAGTGTGATGATTTCATAGTTGTTGGTTTAAAAAAAAATCCCACACCCCAACAAATGAAATCCAGCTTTACCTCTTTAAAGTCATAGCAGGCCGGAGTTAGCCTTTGCCGCACCAAGGAGGCACTGACCATGCATAACAGCATCCTACAGGCACTGTAATCCTAATCACAGCCTGGGAGGAGAAGTTGGGGTTTCAGGGCTTTTTTTTTTTTTTTTTTTTTTAAGTGTTTCAATAAATTGTTACTAATTTTCAAGATAAAAGAAAACCTGTATATAAGTATCACGGGAAGAAAGAAGCATAGTAAAAATTGTTGGATAATATAATGGTGATGGATTAAGTCAGGAAACAGGGAGGGATCTGCTCTTCCCAACTTGCAGAGTCAGTTGTGTTGTGGGATTGTATATTGTTTGATACAACATTTATCCTAATTGTTCTATGTCTTTGCATGCAAAGACAACAGCCAGGCAGATCATCTGAGGACAGAGGTAATGAGTTGCACAAATAGTTGTTAAAGAAATAGGTGGTAGATGAGATCTTGACCGTTTGAGAGGATACCTGAACACAGATGTATTTGTGACCAGACAAAATCATGCAGTTTCACAAGTTCTGCTTGTAGCTACAGAATAAATTTCCCGTTTGGGTGTCCCCTACGTATTCACACTTTTGAGATGTGCTAAAGTGACTGAGAAGGTCACTCCTCTTTCTCATTGCTCTGTCTGTGGGACTTATATGTCATGAGCTAGAAAGGAGACTCTTCTACTACAAGTCTTGCCTGTTAAAACCACCAGGTCTGAGGTTTCTGAGGGTACGTCTACACTTGCACTCTTTTTCAAGAGAGGGAGGTAAATGAAGACATTTGAAATTGCAAATGAAGCTGGGATTTAACTATCTCGTGCTTCATTTGCATAATCGTGTTATGGCACTACAGGCAGTCCCCGAGTTACGCGGATCTGACTTATGTCGGATCCGCAGTTACGAACGGGGCTTTTCTCGCCCCGGAGGACGGGAGCGGTTGGACGCCCAGATGCGCCGTGGTCCGCCGCCCCCGTCCTCCGGGGCGAGAATAGCTGCTCCCCGTCTCCCTGGTCTGCAGGGAGACGGAGAGCAAAGCCTTGGAGTATGCCCGCAGCGGGACAGCCCAAGCGCGCCTGCGCTGTCCCGCTGCGGGCATGCGCCAAGGCTTTGCTCCCCGTCTCCCTGCAGACCAGGGAGACGGGGAGCAAAGCCGTGGAGCACGGCCGCAGCGGGACAGCCCAAGCGCGCCTGGACTGTCCCGCTGCCCGCATGCTCTGCGGCTTTGCTCCGTGTCTCCCAGGTCAGCAGACCAGGGAGACGGAGCAAAGCCGTGGAGGACTTGGGCGGTCCCGCCACCCCCGTCTCCCTGGTCTGCTGAGGGGGGGGGGGGTGCAGCTAGTGCCCTCCCCTCCAGCAGACCAGGCTTTTCTTGCCTACCCCTGGGGTACAGCAGCTGAGGGCTGCTGGGTTGGTCCCGCAGCGCCGCTCCGGACCAACCTGGCAGCATCCCAGCTGCTCTGGTTTCAGTTTCAGCAGCGGCTGAATCAGGACGCCTGGGGCAGAGCAGCTGAGGTGCTGCTGGGTTGCTCCAGTAGCGCCGAGGAGCCGCGCTACTGGAGCAACCCAGCAGCACCCCAGCTGCTCTGCCCCCGGCGTCCCCAAGTCAGCCGCTGCTGAAACTGACTAGCGGCTGACTACAGGAAGCCGGAGGCAGAGTTGCTCTGCCCCAGGCTTCCTGGAATCAGCCGCAGATCAGTTTCAGCAGCAGCTGACTTGGGGACGCCTGGGTTTCTTAAGTTTAATCTGTATGTAAGTCAGAACTGGCATCCAGATTCAGCCGCGGTTGAAACTGATCAGTTTCAGCAGCAGCTGACGCCAGTTCCGACTTACATACAGATTCAACTTAAGAACAAACCTACAGTCCCTATCTTGTACGTAATCCGGGGACTGCCTGTACTTCGAAATAGCGCTATTTTGAAATAACAGATGCTGTTAAGACACAGTTATTTCGAGAGAGCCCTGAGACTCCTGAAAAGACTGATAAGAGGCCCAAATCAGCTCTGGGACTTTTGTATTTCGGTGAACCTTCTGTTTCCAAATTATCAGCCTTGGTACTGAGCTCCAAATCCAAAAAGATGAAGCAATTGGGTAGCAAAATAAAGCAAGATTATCCCAACCTTTTTTCCACCTTCAGGCTCAAGTTTTAATCTTTCCTTTTTAAAAAATCAATTCTTTCCCTTTTCCTTACAACCTAAACCATTTTGTATTCTAAGTACTGAGCAGATTCTTGTAGCAATATGCTGACACTTCAACCTTTTTCAAAAGGTCAGACTAGTTGCATTGAGAAGTCTCAGCCCCAGTCCTTGAGACATGCTCTATCTGGACATTCTCCAGGATTCCCTCTACCCACTTACAGAATTGTCAGTGCATCATTTTCTCCATCACAGCCTACCAGATCTTTCAGAGCAAGGGGTCCCCATTTCACTGAGGCACTTCCATGCTTCACAGTACAGCTACGCAGGACAGCTCAGCCAAAAGAAAGAAAACATCACTCAACAGTACAAAGGACTGTGGTGGTTAGAATACATGCAAAGAAAATGGTTCTTTGTTCACTTTCTGTCAATGGAGGATTAAAATACAAAAGCAGAAAGTCAAGCACAGGTTTTTAGGGCTGTATAAAAAGCCCATTCATCAGGTTATAAAAAAAGTCAAATGTGTTTGATTGTATCGGTTCAACAAAGCCACAGCAAGAGGCATTTCTTTAGGAGCTATCTCTGCCAGAAGTACAGCAGGGAAACAAAGACAATCCAGATTATACAGAAAACTAAAAAAGAAAGGGGGGGGGGAGACTCAAAAGCCAGGCGATCTAGGAAGGAAGCACCTGCTAAAGAATGCTTTTTCTAAACTAGAAAGGGAGAAAGTAAGTTGCAAAGAAGGAAGAAAAGGAGAAGGCTTGTAGAAAAGCCTTGATTTGCTCAGTGCCCACTCTCTCTCTCTCTACAACTGAACTATCATTTTCACTGTCATTAACTGGCCACAAGATTTAGGTATCAGGTCACTACTCTACATACACAACAAGAAAACATACAAAATATGGAGAGTGCAACTGCATATTCCCACAATGCAACTGAAGACTACATGGGATTGAGTGAGATGGACATTCTCTGAAAAGGGAAGTATATCACGGAGTGTACATGTGTTCTGAACTGCTGTAATTAATGAAAAAGCAGTGTGATAGAGTGAGGACTAACTGAAGCTTCAGGTATAAAAAGTCAAATAAGGTTATAATAGTACTTAGCATGATTATCAATTCTTGTATTTACAGTAAAACTTTTGCTATCTGGCACTTAACTAGCCGGAAAACCTTAGATACCGCCAAATTTCCAAGCCGGGAACGGGGGAGGGAACTGGCGCTTTAAGCCGGGCGTGTGTGCAGCATGTACTTGGGGGAGGGGCGAATGGCCACCTGATGCCAGGCCGCATCCAGGCCCCGCCCCCCGCAGCTCTGCCCTCCAGGGCTCATGGCCACTCAGCCTCCCCCTCTCCCCCAGTGCCTCCTGGCCTTCTCCCCAGCAGATCAGCCCCCCCCCCCCACAACTCCCAGCAGCACGGCATCCCTGTAGCTTGTGGCTGCCCTGGCAGCCCCCCTTTTCCCCCCCACACACACCGTGCCTTCTGGCCCTCCCGGCAGGTTAGCCCCCTCGCGGCTCCCTCCTTCCCCCGGCAGGCTGCCCCAGCCATCTCCGCCCACTGGCTTCCACTCCCCCTCACCAGGCTGCATCTTGCCCCCTCTATGACTTGTGCCCCCCCCAGTAGGCCACATCCTGGCCCCCACACCGCTCCCCCCCAGTAGGCCCCACACTGCTTTTTCTCTCCCCCCCCCCCCCCCCCCAAAAGATATCCAGAATTTTCAGAAAACTGGCACGACCTAATTCCTGTGCATGCTGGATAACACAGGTTTTACTGTAGTATAAAAACTGAACACTTAAAATACAGTATGTAGTGGCATAAATATTATTGGCATGTTTGGTTACCATTCATTTTATTTTAAACCACAATGCACTAACATTAATGTCATATTTTCCATAGAATATGAAGTTCAGTACACTCATTTGTATTTTTTCTAGTCATCTATTTGTAAAGTGATATATTTTAGTGCTACCTGCAGAGGCTCAAAGAAATTTTAAAAAGTTTGAATACTGAAGATTAGAATTGCTAGGAAAATCTGAGGATTTTATTTGTCAGGGTTTGGTACTTCTAAAGAGGCTCAATATACTATATTTCAAAGGCAAGAAATGGATCCTTCGACAAGAATGAGTGTGTGATGATTTGGGAGAAATAATCCTTGCTCTCCAACAGTATTACTTAAGCATTTTTAGCTGTCAGTTACCTAGCTAAGACTGTTGAAAAATACAATTCTATCAGGACTCAGTACTGCTAGTTCTGGGTTTGACAGAATTTCCTCCTACGAGTGAGGTGGCAAATGTGCGTGCATGCATGCTCCTTGGGTTCAGGGAGGTTTTAGAGAAGCAGATCAGCTGTCAGCAAGTAGAATATGGATGAGAAGGTCAAAGGTGAACAAACAATACAGTTTAACACTCAACTGTAGCAATAAATGAAGATTACTTACCTGTAAGTGTACTAACTATTGTTACTGAACAGTGCAGCTGCCTTCTAGTACTGCCTATTAGAGCATTTATGTCCTCTCCAAGACCCTCTTCTCAGTGTTCACATATACTTTGGGGACAGGGCTATAAGAGGGAATGTGTCAGCAGTCAGGGCCATAACCAAGGTAGGGTGAGCAGGGCAGCTGTCCAGAGTGTAGAGCCGCAGAAATAGAAAAAGGATGGAATAACCAGGAGAGGGCAAATATGCTTCCTCTCCCCAGGTGCTAAAATGCCTAGGTCTGGCTCTGGCTGCAGTGGTTCCTTCCCTGTTAATACAAATCTAGGAATAGTTAAGACTCTTCCAAAAAGGCGAAGGAGGGCAAGGAATGTGACTACGCAAAGTCTGTCTTGAAGAACCTTGGTTACAAGTAAGCTAGGACAATCCTTTCTTTGGGTCATCTGCGTATTCACACTCCTGAGACAGTTTAATCAGCAGTATGAAGGAAAAAAGATGGATGTGGAAAAGAGTCCTCATTAAATAAGGCCTGAACTGATTTACCAAACTGGGTGTCCTCTCTAGCTGCAGTATATAAACACATAATGCTTAGTAGATACAGATATTGAACTACATGTGGCTGCTTTACAGGCTTCAATTAGGAGTCTATGCCATAAACACACTACAGAAAACAGCCACCCACTGCTCCAGCAAAGTGTGCTCTTGGCAGGGCAGGGGGAAGATCATGAGGCATATGAAGTAGTTTACATGAAGTGTTAAAATCCTTGGTCCTACCTAAACAGAAAGGTAACATGGCATCCAAACATTTGCATGCAGAAAATGTCAAACACTAAAAGATGTTGATGGTGAGTGATCGCTCCCTTTCTTTCCCCCCTGAGAATGAAAAGTCTGTTCTCCAAGCCTATTTCAGTTACAGACACTACTGTCTTTGGAACTAGGCCCAAGTGTTTTGCTACCAAATGCAAACTTGCGCCTTGCATTATCTTGGCAGAAGATTGGGATAGTATTTACTGGAGTCAGCGTGAAAAGGGGATCTGGTTTAAGCCTCCCAGTGCAAAACTTGGCAGCAAGGACATTAACAGCAAGCTGTTGGTGTCAGTATTCATAACTTAATTGTGCCTTTTGATTTTTTCATATTCATCATTTTACATGCAACTGTCTTGCTTTGTTCAAACAGATTAATTATTTTTATTTTTTCCATCTGTTTTCTCTGGTAGTTGGCATTTGGCTTTTTTTGTTACAAATCTGGTTTGCTGTATTTTCCATGTTGTCTTTTTATTGTAAACTTTTTGGCAAGGAACTATCTTGTTACATTTGTACAAAGCCTAGCCCAATGTGATTGTAGATGCTATTGCAGTATATGTAAATTGGCATATGTCTTCTTATAAAAAAGAAACAAAAGATCTCAGATGCATCCAGATCTTCTTGTCCTAGATTCTTACAATTTCTTGCATTCTCATTTCTCTATTTAAGTTTTACACACCAACACTTGTTGGTAAAGGTAACTATTTTAGAGAACAGGAAAAAGCTGTGGTTCTATCAAAGCATGCTTACTGGGACTCTCTCCTGCACATCTGAAATAACATAGCAACATTAGAACTACTGCCTCCATTGGCTATTCCTGGCAATAATACACAGTGCACACTTCATATGGAGATTTGTTACTTGTTGAGGCAAATAGTTAGCTAGCTTCAGTGTTGATAATATGAAGTAATATGACAGTTTTTGCTTTGTGAAGAATTTTGGAATGTACAGCCCCAAACACCTGTCCATTCCATGTCCCTTGTATGATATGGAGACCTAAACTGTGGGTAAGGAACTCATTTCTGGACTCCGGAGCCAGCACTGGTCTGCATCCTGAAGTTGTTAAACTCTTTGCTGAACAATAAAGAAAACAATTGTACATGCACAGCTTACATATAGATAAGCATATGGGTATGTTCTAAAAGAAGAGCCTAAGAAGAGCCTCAGTGATCTTATTTAGCTTTGAGTAGGCAGCACCTACCCGGAAGGTCAGCAACATACGGCAAAGTCATGGTTCTTTACCGCTGCTGTTTTTCACCTCCCACCCAAAAACTAGTCTGAAACTTAGCAGGAAAAGCTCTGAGAGAAGGCTGCTTGCATTGTAACTGGACGCCTTTGAGTTTGACCTAGCTATTTGTCTGGAAGCTGCTTTGCAGGAAAGCATTGGCCCCCTGCTGTATTCTGTGTTCTCTGTGCCTGTCAGCTGGTTTTTTAACAATCACATGCTGTGCTGTTGTGTGGCTAGGAGAGGGAGGAGGGGTTTTATTCAGCACTCACTGTGTAGAAAAGCATTTGTAAGAAAGGTTAGATCCATATGCCTTTGTTCTCGTGGAGACCACATCTGCCTCACTTGGACAAATGTGGGGGAAGGGACTTAAGGCATTTCAAGAACTGGGGATTCTACAAAGAAAGGCTACCTACCTGTATGTTCCCTTTTATAAGCTACATAAAACTTCCTGCTTTAAGTTATTTCTGAGTCCGAAATATGTAGGACAAAACAACTTCCCAATTTAGTAAGTGTGTTCTCTAGAAGTTCAGTGTTAGGCAGCTTGCCTTTGTCATACTGCTGCTTTTGGGTTTAATTTATCTATAAAAGCCATGAGGAAGGGTTTGTGAGAACCTTCTGTGGCAGATGCAGTTCTTCGCAGCCTTTGCGTTCTTCCATTTGGGAACCAGTCTTTTCCCTGAGCAGATGCATATGTGGCAGGATCTCTGTCCTTGTCAATATTGAATACTGGCACACAGATCAGTAGTTGGTCATGCACATAGAGCAAACAAACTTTATTTCATCCAGGGACAAAGGAGATAATTAATTGTAACTTAGATACATTAGCAAGATTGCAGAGGTTAAAATGAGTGTCCTTAAAATTGCTTTTTTCTAAACAAATACTTGAATTTTGGTGCCCGTTCCTTTTAATCAAGTGCATGCAGGGAGTCTTCCATGACCAGGTCTCTAAAACTATTTCAAAGTGTTTTTGTTAAATTGTGTTGCTGTTTTTAGAAGGTGACCTGCCGAGGAAAAGTGCTAAATTTCAGTGAGTTGGAGGCATTCAGTGCATATTGGTCAGTAGCCAGGTTGTAAAGAGGTTTGGCACAGTATTACTGAAGAACGGAGACCTTCTAGTCCTGGTGACAGCTATTTCTGCTGACTGTTGCTCTGAGTGTCACCCCAACACCCTGCTGAAACCTGATTTGGACTGACTCTTCGCTTGAAAACTAACTAACATTAAAGCAGAGTCTGAATTTGAAGTGCAATTTTACATGCAGTTCTAGATGGTCTCTGTGTAGACAAGTCTTAAGGCAAGGTTTTTTAGGAACACAGCACTTTTTACAAAGCTGCTTTTTACACCCCAAAGGGCATAAACTGAAGAAACTCAAAATATATAAAATAATCTTTAAAAAGGAAACCAATTAACATAATCTGCTGTAAAATAAATAAATAAATTGCGAGTTGGTAAGTGATCTCATCAGCTTCAAGACCGTAGATAGCACTTAAGTCCTAATATTTCAGCATCACCTTTGGGATAATGGTCCCTAGAACAGATGAAGGACCACGTAAATAGTAAAGGTCAGGAATCCAAATTGTAAAAAGACATGGAATCAAGAAACAATCATTACTATTCTAAAGAGTCCTCCCCCGAAGCACTCATCTTACAGAGAACAGTGCCCCACCTGTGCTAGGGTAGTCAGGCTCTCATGGAAGATAATTTTTTATAGATAGTTTACAAAGATAATGATAGCTGGGCCTTCTGGAGACTAACAGACCTCTAATGTAGAGTCCTTATGTACGTGCAAAAGCTCACTCTGAAGGAATTAGCTCAGCAGCTTGGAAGCAGGATAATGCCACACTTCTTGGTTACAGGTCAGAGAGATTGCAGGTCAGTAGTAGTTGATGCTAATTTTATGTGAAATTGATTTGTCTAATTTTTAATGAACACAATTGTCCTCTTGTCAGATTGAGTGGGTCTTCAGAGAAATTCTTCTCTCCACACTTAAAGCACATTAGTGGCTGGAGGATCCTGGTCTGGTACCTGATCACCAACTCTAATTTGTGTGTGTGTGTGTGTGTGTGTGTGTGTGTGTGTGTGTGTGTGTATAAATAAAAAATAAGTACACATACAACTAATTAAATAGATTCTGGGTAATAAAATAGGGTTCTTGTAGCTGTCAGTGCATTTAATCCTCATTTAGGATTAAAGGAACAACTAGATTCCCATTTAAACTGTTGGGGTTTCTAGTGCTGTTTAATGCAGGGGTAGTAATGGAGGGCCACAGGATTCTTTCTTCACAATCCTTTCATTTTTCATGAGGAGCATGTTTCATGGAAAGACAAAGATAAATTGGAGTAGGAGGGCAGAGGCTTCAGTAGTGCCCTCTGCAAAACTTGATCATTGGTAGATTAAACAGAAGTCAGTAGTAAACCTGTACTGATTCATATTGCCTTATTGGGAATATGGGAAACCTTGTTATGGGGAGACTTCCTTATAATTTCTGATATCACAATGCCAGCCATCCCCATCACCGGAGATCTCTCAGGGATAGGGTGTAATTGTGGGGGAGAGGGCTGGGCAATGGTGAGAAGGGGTGGGATTTGGGGAAGGAGGGCTTCCTGTTGTTGTTTCCCCGCTGGGACTCCTGGTCTGAATTGCATAGTTGCTCTGAGGGATGTCCCTTCTGGTCAAGGCAACAATGAGATCAATGTATTCATGTTCTAAGTCTGAAACTTTGTGTTAGCAAATAGGATACAGTTTGATCCTTCTCTATTGAATAGGCACCTGGAGTGTGAGAACATATTCCCTAAACTTTCAGTTCATTCCTCCTACTTTATAATGGTAGCATGTTGTTGTGATTATCCTGGAAAATCTCATTTGGCAGAGGTGCGTGTGCTCAACATTCCGCTATAACGTGACTAAAGGTCACTTACTTATCTTGTTTTATAATCTCAAAATTGATAGAAGTGTTTGGTGTTCTTTCATCTAAGGTAGAATTCTTCATTAGAGGGAGGCAAGTCCCTACAGCCAGGAATGGGATCAGAACTATGAGAATGGTACAGTATTTAAATAATCATGACTGACTCACATGTATACAGATGATAAAACAGCAGTTGGTGATTTAATTCCTTGCTTGAAGATGTATTAGTGGGGCAGGAGAGGGGAAATTAAAAGGGGAAGGTGATTAATAAATATTACAAGGGTGCTCTCAATGTTGGCCCTTGACTTTATGAAAAGTATGCTTTGTATATTCCTAGCATACATACTGTAATCAGTGTAATATCATGTCCGGTCCAATGACTGGTTGAAAAGAAGATGCTAAAAACTGTGAGATGAACATTAGGCAAGACAAGAACCAAAGTACTCAGAGATGAGCTGACCTGGATAGAAAGCCTTAATACTAATCACTATAGACTGCCTTCTATTCTTATACTGCCCTCAATACCGTAGTATCTGAGCATATCTAAAAAGAGGATGCTAGTGGAAATGCTCAGAAATAGAGCCATAAAGAGGAGTTCTGGAACAAAGAGCTCTGCTCTTCTTCCAATTCAGCTGAAGCCTTTTCATGAAGAGCAAGAACAACTTATGTTGACTCTCTTGTCTTGGAGGGAAACAAATTGAGTCACTCTTCTACCTTAGGCTAAAACCAAGACCTTTCTATCCTCCACAAAGCCTTTAAACAAATTCTTTGACTGATGAACAGGCCAAACTATATAGAGGGTGAGTTTGAGCAATTCTTTTATATACATATTAAGGGGCAAATAGGTTTAAAAAGCCAGTTGCTAAAGAACACTACGTAGCCAGCTGTGTGTGTGTTTGTGTGTGAGAATGAATAAAAATAAAAACTACACTAATACAAGTTTAAGATTAGCATTTGAATGAAAAAAGTCAGGAAATTTTAAGTTTAACACCTTGCATGCAGGTCTCTCTACCTGATTGCACTACACTGTGCAATGTTCAAGCTATTTAATGGAACAAAAAATATAAACTTACATAAAATATCATGTTGCCCCTCATTTATGTAAATTAAAGTATCATCCTTCCCTGTCAACCAAATCCAATGTTCATGTAATCTTTTTTGTATAAAAACTTTTAATGACAAAAATTAGGTGTAAAGTATAATTACATAGACTACTCCCATTGTAGCTGAAGACTGCACAAAGATGTGGTATGCCACAAGCGCGCGTGTGTGTGTGTGTGTGTGTGTGCGCTTTGACTTTGTCCCCTGTTTAAAGTACTAACCAAGGCCGCCATCTTTTGTATCGGGTGACATAGTGTTGTATTTGCTGAAGCCCTAGGCCAGTGGTCTCCAACTTTTTAAAGCATGAGATCACTTTTTTGAATTTAAGTGCAATCCAGGTTCTACCTCACACCCGAACACTCTTGCTGAGCCTGGGGCAGAGAGTTTAGGTGCAGGAAGAGATTCAGAGTACAGGCTCTGGAAGGGGGTTTGGGTGAAGGGGGGACTCAGGACTAGGCCAGGGGTTTGGGGTGTAGGAAGGTTTGGGACTGGGGTTCAGAATGCAGGCTCCAGCTGGGCACTGCTTACCACAGGTGGCTTCTGGGTTGTGGTGTAGGGGACTAAGGCAGGCTCACCCCTACCCTGGCGCTGCACCACTCCCAAAGCAGCCAGCGCTCTCCATCCCTACCCCCCTCTGCTCTGTGGAGATGAGGTACAGGGGGGAGGGAGGGGCAACCTGACATCAGCACCCCTTTCCTCTTCTTCCCATGCTCTGCACAGCAAGCAGGAGGGTTCCAGGGGTATAGGGCACCTCCAAAGCAGAGGGCAGGAGCAGCACGGCAGGGCTGAGAGGGGCAGATCAAGTGCCAGCACTTGATAGCCTCTGGCCAAACCTCTCAGGATCACCTGTCAAAGGTTCCAAGATCTACCAGTAGATCGGGATCTACTGGTTGGTGACCACTGCCCTAGGCAATGAGATCACAGGGGTAGGAATCAAACTCAGATTTCCTCCATGACGTTGCCTCATGTTGTCACAGGGAAAAGTTTGTGGAGCATTTTCCAAATTAGACACTAGTGTATACTTAGACCAGTAAGTCTATGTGCTTTCAAGCATTGTCAGTTTACTCCTTGTAAAATTTATCCAGCCCAAGATGCATTACTACATCTAATCACTTGAATCTGTGTTCTTAGCTTTAAAATGTTATGGATCTGTGAAATTTTGAAGGGTTTTTTGTTGCAAGGGATGTTTAGCATTGATTTTATTGAATTAAGACTATCCTCACTCTAGATCTGAGAGAAGGTTCTAAGAATTGCTGTGCATTTGAAATGAATTAAGAGATTGGAAAATGACACCCTGATCTTTCATGTTACAAAAGACCACAGCTTCTATTTCAGAACAAAATCTGATGAAGCACATCTAAACTTAATCCTTAAGAAAAAATAGAAATACTTTAAAACAGTATCTTGAGTGGAGCATAAAAGAGCATGTGAAATTAACATGATGGGGCGGGGGAAAACTCCCTCTAAAAATTCTGAAGTACTAAAAAGCTAACTTGATTTTTGGAGGCAGTTTTATAGGGTACTGGATTAGGTGTTAGTCTGAACTCTTTTCCAGACTCTGCCACCTACTTTGTCATGTCAGTGATCAGTCTCACCAGTTCTCCCCATCTAAGATTTGATATCTGTAGGGTGATCCAGTTGTGAGCTACCCTCATGTGGTGTGCTTAGAAGAAAAACCAATTTATTTGATCTGACATCTACAGATGTGGACTCCATCCCACACAAGTAGAACAGGAGCACACTCTCATAAGGGAATTTCTCTCTTCTCCCAAAGTCTTTGCTGTTCATTTCCCTAAAGTGCCTTTTCTCTTTTGTTTTTCCCTCATTTTACCTTTTCTCTCCACACCCTCCAAATCACGTTTTCTACTTCTCAGCTCCATCACCCTTTACTGCAAAGAGAGGTTAAATCCTGATACCAAGCACTGATACTGAGAGGGCCGGGAATTCTGTGTGCCAGGAACACCATTTTGGGGGGGCTAACGAGGCAGTAGCTTTCCCTCCTGAGTTTGAACCCCTGGATTTCATGCTAGAGGTCTGCTTAAAGCTGCATGCCCTGACTCCAGAGTTAGTTCTTAAACACTCCCTGTCTCCAAAGGCAAGCTTGCAAGCAGCCCAAACTGTTGCATTTATTATAAAAAAGAGGGAGGGGCAGGGTGATGAAGAATAACAAAAGGCTGGTTATTCAGGTAACTGAAGGATTTTTAGATTATCATGAAAACATTGCCAGTTAATCCACTTAAAAGATAGAGGGGGAAAGTTTAAAAATGACTGTTTTTTGTATCACCTGCATTTGGATCAGTGCTGTTACACTTGTCATAAATTTTCTTGAAAAAGGAGTCAACAGTGACTAATACAAAACTGACTACAAAGAGTTACAAAGGGATCGCACAAAACTGGGTTATTGGGCAACACAAAGGCAAATGGAATTCAGTGTTAAGTGCGAAGAGATGCACATGAGAAAATATAATCCTAACTATAGATACAAAAATGATGGGGTCCAAAATAGCTGTTACCACTCAAGAAAGATCTTTGAATGTTTGTGGGATAACTTCCTGAAAACATCTGCTTAATGTGCAGTGGCAGTCTAAAAACTAAGCTAACAATAGCGACGAAGAGTCCTGTGGCACCTTATAGACTAACTGAAGTGTAGGAGCATAAGCTTTCGTGGGCAAAGACCCACTTCGTCAGATGCATCTGACGAAGTGGGTCTTTGCCCACGAAAGCTTATGCTCCTACACTTCAGTTAGTCTATAAGGTGCCACAGGACTCTTCGTCGCTTTTGCAGATTCAGACTAACACGGCTACCCCTCTGATACTTAAGCTAACAATGTTGGGAATCACTAGGAAAGGAATAGACAAGGCAAAATACCATATTGCCTCTATATAAAATCATTGTATGCTTACATCTCAAATATTAAATGCAGATCTGGTCACCCTCTCCCCCTCTCCCCCTCTCGATCTATATCTATATATCTATATCTATATCTATATCTATATCTATATGATTTGTAAAAGGTACAGAAAGGGCAACAAATTATTAGGGATAAGGAACAGCTTCCATATGAGGAGTGATTAACAAGACTGGGATTTTTCAGCTTGGAAAAGAAATGATTAAAGGGTGGGAGATATGTTGGCAATCTAGAAAATCATGAACGGCGTGGAAAAATAGAATAAGGAAATGTTATTCATTCCTTCACTAAATTTAATTGGGTAATCTTGTGTTATGTTATAGGCAGTATATTTAAAACAAACAAAATGAATTATTTTTTCAAGTCAGCTTGTAGAACTCTTTGCCAGGAGATGGTGGACAGGCCCAAATTATAACACGGTTCTAATAGGAACAAAATAATCTCAAGGACGGTAGGTCCATCAGTGGTGGTTAGCCAGAATGGGCAGGGATGGTACCCCTAGCTTCTGTTTTCCAGAAGCTGGGAATAGATGATGGAATGGATCATGACGATTGCCTGTTCTGTTTATAACTTCTCAAGCACCTGGCATTGGCCACTGTTGGAAGACAAGATACAGGACTAGAAGGACCTTTGATCTGACCCAGTATGGCCATTCTGATGTTCTTACATAAACCTGAAATGTATGTGCCCCCTTGCTGTAACCCACTAGACTCCACTTCCCTTCCAGAGCTGAGAGAGCTCCCAGGAGTCCTGGCAGGGTCTCTCTTCCCAGAGTTAGTAACAAAGTAAGAATATACATTAAAATTTTAAGGCTTACTAGTGTCCCTTAAGTGCCTTGCCACAAGATGTCAGAATATCTTCGACTCAGTCAGCTCTAACACTGTTTATTTACTTTTATATAGGATTTAGATACAGTGCTCCAGTCAGCTAACTGCTAAGTTGTCTCCCAAAAAAGCAGAGTTTTCCAGTGCCTTGGTAGCCCCTGGATAGAGAGAGTGCATGTGAGGGAGGGCGGATGAGGTTGATTCCCCCCCCCCTCCCAATTTGATGCTTGGTTTGTACTGAGCATGCTCAGTAACGCTGCTGTCCTCAGTCTGCCTCCCATGCTCTCACTCTCCCTCTCCTCCCCCCCCCCCCCCAAATCACGGCATGCACAGGTTGCACCGCTCACCAAAATCTGACATGGTGCCCCTGCTCTGTGCTCCCACTCATGCTTTTGAGCAGCTTTTCTGCTTTGATCAAACAGTGAAGATGGTGGAATCACCACTTTTTTACCTAATTTGTACAGCAGCCTCTAGTTGTGAGAGGTCTTAAAGAAATGGCAAGTAGAACTTAGAATATGTTTTCAGGGAGGACTACAAGGTTTTGCAATGGGGAACATTGGCAACTATGCAAGAATAGTACACTCTTGTTTTCATAGGTGTGTATGTGGGTCTCCTTTAGTTAGAATATTAAGCTACGTCAGAAATCTCACTAGAAGGAAGTCTACTCTTATTTAGAAATTTACCAGTATGACGTGGAAAAGGCTGTGGCATAAAATATGCTTTTGATACTGTAATCAATAAAAATGTGTGCTTCCTTCATGGGCACTAGAACATGATTTAATGTGTGCTGCAGTGGCTGTTTTCCTGTCTAGGAATGAACCACCACTCTTAAATTTCTGGGGAAGGTCATAACTCTCTCAGTAGAGTGTCTAGTTGCCATGTGGTTAAACAGCAGTATCAATATCTGGAATGGGCAATGCATTATACTAGAAATCCATTTATCCACACTTCACCCCCTTACATAATGCCTGTTGTACAACAGGTGTGTGGCATGAGATGCATCTATTTATAGTCCTTTCCTTCACCATTTTAACATAATTCTGTGATGAAAGGGGTGCATGTGTTAAAATTCTGAAGCTTATGTTTTTAAAATAGAGAACCAACTCTGACACTTTTTTGTAAAAGCTCCTTTTGGGTTTGATATGAGTTGCTGCTATGTTCTTCCGTTTAAAATTGGAGACCGCCATATGTCAGGGTGGCATTATGAACTGTACTACCCAGCTACTAGTCTTCAGGGAATAATGGGAATTGTTGTCAGTCAGAAGCTGTGACGTCCTTGAATTTCACACCATGTCCTTGTTCTTTCTCTCTTCCCTTCCAAAAGATATCTATCTAAAGTTTTATATTCAATAAAGACCATTTTAAAACTCTTCCTTCCTCTGTTTCTGTTCTGCTTCCAACTCCACACAGCTGTGGGAAAGCTTAATCAAGGCTAAGTATCTAAATCAAGCAATTTTCCTAGTGGAATCAGTTGGACAGTAGTATTCAGGCAGGACTCTTGTAAAGCACACGTCCGCTTTTCTTATTATCTAAAGTTCTACCACCTATTAGGGATGTTCGATATCGGGTAATAAAACAGTCGAGTAACCTCATAAAATATTATGGTTACTTGACTATTCTATAGTCCCTGGGTGTGGGGACAGCAGCCAGTGTGATCTGGCTCTACTCCTGGGGAGTTCCCTGCCACCATGCGCTGCTGCCTCTAGCAGTTGGAGCTAGTTTGCAAGGGGAGTCAGTTTAAAAACCAGCTTCCGCTGCAGACCAGCTGCCTGCTGCCCCACACTGCTGCCTCTGATACGGAGGTAACAGAGTGGGGTGGTAGCAACCCCCGTCCACGGTAGTCCAAGCTTCTTGTGGATGGAGGCCACTGCAGGGGGAGCGGGTGTGGGAGGCTGCCATGAAGCATCTTATGTCTTCAGTGGCCCAGGCTGGATGCAGACAGAGGCTGCTCCGTCCATGGACAGAGGCAAGTGCTGCTGCAGCAAAGCAGCCTCTGTCCGTGGGGAGCCTGGGCCCACCGCAGGCAGAGGCTACTGCAAGGCTGCCTCCTCACCGTTGCTGCCTCGGGCGGAGGCAGCGGGGGGAAGGGAGGTGGCACCCTGGAGATGGTGTTGGGGGAAGGCGGTGACTGGCTTTTAAGCTGACTTCCCCAGCACTTATTCCTCTTCCCTCCCCTGCCTTCTGATAGAGGCAGCAAGAGTGGGGAAATGTGAGTAGTCAAGAAGATTAATTGATAAGCCAGTGGTGGGGAACTGAAGGCCCAGGAGCTGGATGCAGCCCCCAGTTGGCTGGGTCTGGCCTCTGAGGCTTGGGGCTCCCCCTCCCCCAGCATTGAAGAGCCTGTGTTGGTGCACCATTTGTGCCCCCCACCCATCCCTCTGTGAGGCTGGAGCACACAATCTACTAGCTTGGTCCCCCCAAGACTCTGGGGTGTGAGGGTAATGTGGAGAGTCTTTCTCCTTTTCTCCTTCTTTGCTTCTCATTTGTGTGCAGCCACCTGACTTATTATTTTTCTGTTGGTCATGGCCCTGGCCCAAAAAAGGTTCCCCACCTGTGCGATAAACCTTGGTTAATCGGTTAATCATATGCGACTACTTTACATCCTACTACCTATAGAATTGAATGCTTTTAAAAATGCATCTTGTATCTGTCAGGATTGCATTTCAAGGTGTGCCCATCTCTGGGAAGGTCTGCTCTGTAATCAAGAGGTACAATTTTTCAGCACATGTGGAAATACTTAAGTTAGCTTTGATATCTGCATCCAACCCATGATCTACAAAGATGGTCTGTTTATATCCCCAGATTTGCAGGATGCTATTGCTTTTACTGCTGTCTTGGGCAGTGAAGTCAGGGCAACGTGGATGGTGGCTGCTTGTGTATGTCCCCGTGGCCCCTGGTGGACAGGACTAGACTGAAACCCTGGGTATGCTGCAGTTGCATCTTCTGACTCCAGTGTGGATGTACTCTGTGTTTCACACTCCTCTTGTCCCCAGTAGAGATCATAGACAAAGGATTTCATCAACAGCATGTTCATTTGTTCAGCTGTTCTTTATGTAATAATAATAACCATCAGCATCATCACATTCTAAGGTTAAGCAAAGGATCTTTGCTGGTGTATGTGTCATTATCCTTTTGACCTTCCTAGAGTCCATGGTGCTTTGTTTTCCATTTGTCATGAATGATAGCTGTTGAATTATACATCCTATGGAAGCTAGGTTAATATGCTTCAGCGACATTTCTGCTGGCAGTCCCTCATTCATTCTGATGGGACGTAGAAGAGCATGGAAGAGGGAGTTAGTGTTGCTACATTTTAAATACATTTCAAAATTAACCTTAGTAAGAACCAAAATATCTCATCCTCTTCTTAACCAGATACTTTATTTTTGGTTTAACTTCAACTGTAGCTTACATTAAATATTAATGCCTTAATGTTTTCTTGAACATAACTTTATAGCTTGATAGCAGGAAGGAGAGGGAAAAATCACTGTTGCTTGTCACCAATTTGGTTTGTGTACCTCAAACATAATGGTGCCAAGTCCCAAGGTATTTGCTGTCACCGTTCCTGCTGGCACTGTTTTATTTATTTATAAACACATCTCCAAAAGGCAAGCAGAAATTGAACTGCGGTTTATAATTAACCATGTTTCTCTAATACCTGTAAAATCCACCCAAATAATGCCTTTCCTTTCATCCTAGGAATAAAATAACACTGATTTTGGGCTTTGCAGTGCATCCTGAGGTTCAGTAAATTTAGACTTTGAATAGATTCATGAGGTAGGGGAATGGATTCCATAATTAAGAATCTCCAGGCAAGATCTTGTGCCTATCCCCCTCTTGTTTTAAAAACCGTTCATTTGAACACCATGTCTGATTTTTCCTTTAGTCAGAGAGGGGGTATTCGTATCTATTATAACTAAGGTCTATTTGTTTAGCTCATGTCAGAGGTGTTGGAATTAGGGATGTTAAATATTTATTGAATAGTCGCTTAATCTCATGAATTCTTAACAGTTACTTGACTATTCTATAGTTCCTGGGGGTGGAGCCAGCAGCCAGTGTGCTCTAGCTCCACTCCCAAGGAGCCCCCTGCCACTTTGCACTGCTGCCTCTGGAGCTGGTCTGCGAGGGGAACCAGTTTAAAAAACCAGCTTCTCTTGAGGACTGGCTGCCTGTTGCCCCACATTGCTGCCTCTGTATCAGGCAGCAGTCCCTGTGCAGGGGCTTCCAGACCTAGTGTCAGCTGTCACTGAGCCAGGCTGCTGGCCAGCCTGCTAAAAACTTTCTGGCATGGGGGGAGGAGTGGAATTACATGTCGTCTATAGTATTAACCTATAAGCTTTTGCTTATAGGTTAATCGACTACACTATTACATCCCTAATTGGAATTCCAGTCCTACCTTTCTATAAGGTCTCAATTAGGAAAGTATACATTGTAAGGGCCAAACTGTGAAGGTCTTGTAACATGCAGAGTGCAAAACAGATCCAAATATTAAAGGACTTTTAAAAATAAATCAAAAACAAAAATCCTGATAGAGGCCTTGTTAGTAGAGGGAGATGGTAAAATTGTCGATGTAGAAAAGTAGAGATGTCTTCTATGTTTGGAATGAAGCTTGGTGATATTCTATTCCAACAGTAATAAGTTGCTTTTTAACATTTCCTTTCATTAAAATACGAACACTTTAAAATCTGGCCTGGATAACTTGCATCTAGGAGTTCAAAGGATTGACTGAGGAGTTTTGCCTCATTTATATTAGATTTTAATAAATTTGGGCAAGTTCCAGAGAGACAAGACTCACTGCTTTGCCAGTATTTAAAAATTTAAACTAGGCCACCTAGCTAACTGTAGGTCAGAAAGCCTGGCTTTGATCCCAAGGAAAATAAAGCAGGGGCTGCTAAGAGACCATAGGTGAAGGATAAAAATATAATTATGACAATGTGGTTGCATGGAAAACAGGTCTTATCAAATGAGCAGTTTCCTGTTTTGGTATCAGTACATTAAAAAGGATATTGGGGGAGGGGAAAGGAAAAAGATGGAGTGTTGAGGTGAGGGGGAGTCCAGAATTTTCCATATCTTGATAACTGGCTCATTAAGGGTGGGTCTTTGGAACAGGTACAGAAAAGCTTCAGTCTGGTTCACTACATTGCAGTGACAGAGTCCTGATGACAAACAGAATAGCCCACTTGAATGCCATTCCAGCACATAGAGTTTATCAGAGGGCCTTCTTTACAGAAGCACATTTTAAAGCCATGGTGGATCTCCTTGCCCACAGAGACATCCTATCACCATGATCCGTACCTTGCCTGTGGCTGATGGGTCACAAAACAGCATGCATGTATGTGGTCAGACATGTCTGGCTTCATCTGTGACCCCAGAAGACCCCCTGAACCAAGCAGTCATGGTACTGCACTGCATCCTCTCAGCCTTGAACTGGTGGCTAGACCCTGAGTCAGTGCTGTGGGGAGTTCCCTTTGTGTCCTTATCACTGTCTCACCCTGTTTTTGGATGCATCAGATGTGAGCTGAGGTCTCAACTGGGCAAGCTTCGCTACAGCACAATCTAGCCCTTCATATCAGTGTCGGGGAGCTCTGTGCAGTTCACCTGGCCTGTCAGATGTATTTGCCCCCACCTTAATGGCAAAGTGGTGCAGGTCCTAAAGGACAGTATGGCTGCGATGTATTGTATCAACAGACAGAGTGCTGCCAGGTCCTCAGCCCTTGTGTCAGGAGGTATTCAGCCTCTGGTGGATATTCACCTACCTGTAGCCAAGAACATCCTGGCAGATCACCTCATTAGGACCTTCTTTAGCCACAAATGGTCTCTCCATATGGAGGTGGTCAAACTGATTCCCCAACAGTGGGGGACTCCTCAGGTGGATCTGCCTGGATCCATTCTCTATAAATCAGGGACAAGAGATCCCTGTTAGATGCCTTCCTGATTCTGTGGTCAGTGCCCCGATGTACGCCTTTCCTCTGGAGTTGCTGATTCACTGGGACCTGCAAAATGTGAAGCGAGACACAGTGCCGGTGATTCTCAGAGTCTCATCATGGTCTCTCTAGCACTGGTTGGGATGCTGCTGAGTTTTTGGCTATGTCTCCGCTGCAGTTACCCCTGGAATTTCCTCTTTGTTTGCATCTGCTATCCCAGAGCCAGGCAGTCTGCTGTATCTGAACCTGATGATGTGGCTGCCCTGTGGCTAAGTACAGATGAGCATGGAGTGCTCTGCTGTGGTCCAGCAGGGAATGCTGGGCAGCAGGAAGCCTTGCATCAGCTACCCATGTAGCAAAGTAGAAGCACTTTGCACATTGGACCTGACACACATGCATTCGTCCTGAGGAGACCTCAGTGCAGGACATCCTGGATTATTTGCTGCAACTGAAGCCCCAGAGCTGCTTTTTATCTTCAGACAAGGTACACCCGATGGCCATTTTGCCTTCCACACACTTCAGGGCAGGTTGACCTTTGCCCATGCCATGGTGATGCATTCCTGAAAGGTCTAAAGTTCTGGTGTAACTGCTGCTTGTGAGTCACTTAGAATGGAATTGATGTGAGCAAGCACTCGGAAACTGTTTTGTCTTCTCCTACCTTCCGTAACTATTCTTTGAGGTGTGTTGCTCATGTCTATTCCATTACCCACCCTCTGTTGGAGAAGGAACTGAGAGGGTGTGGATTGGCAATGCCTGATATACTGCAGCATGAACGTAGCACTCTAGAGGGCACCCCAGCACTATGGGTACTGCTAAGGCCAAAATCTCTGACAGCCATGTGTGTGAGTGCGTGTGTGCCTTGAATGGAATAGACATGAGAACACATCTCAAAGAATAATGGTTACAAAAGTAGGTAACCATTTAATCCTTGCTGTTTAACTTTACCAAAAAAAATAAGATTCAGTGGCTCAAAGTTGAAGCTAGAAATATTCAAAGTGGAAATAAAGTGCAAAATTAACATTCAGGGTAATCTACCATTGGTATACAACAGATTTTTCCATATCTTGAAGAAACTAAATCAATATTGGATGTTCCCAAAGAGTTCCATTACTTCATCTAAAGTTATTAGGCTCAATGCAGGAACTACTTGTGAATTCATGAGATGTGAAATTCTGTGGCTATTATACAGGAAGTCAAGGTAATCATACTAGAACTTTTTGGCCTCCAAATCTTTGAATGTGACTTGGCACTAGGATTCTTAGCAGCTTTCTAAATCGAAGACTTGAAGGACACAAAGACTTACCGTCTTTTCTCTTTGTTTTCTTCTACTCAATATTGCTGTGACTGTGGTTTTTTTTCCAGCTGCCTCAAGATTTACCTTGGCAGCAGAAGTATTGAGTCCCTGATGGTATGGATCAATTCTAATAAACAAAGCAGAATTTAATGACCTGTTTCTTTATTTGGAATGTGGAATGACCAAAACATGTCTTCACTTGCTTTATATCTTTGTACTCTGCATTTTAATGTGCTGTGGAATGGGAGATGTGAAATCATTGTAGGTAAAATCATCCTTTATATTAATGCTTTTATAAAACAGGTTTCTGAAGTTTGTTTCCATTTCTAGATCAAAATCCTGTCATCTCTCTGTACAGGAGTTTTCTGTAACTTGTGTTTAAACCTTTCTGTTCATAAGTGCTTTTTTACTTAGTGGAATATTAGAGGGGCAACTGTCTTTAACGTATTAATATGACTGTTGAACATCTGATTTCCTGGTTTCACTATTGGAGAATCTTGCAAGTCCAGCAAAGATGAGCAAATCAATACTTCATAGCACAATACAGTGGGCATAATTTTCATATAAACAGATTTGAGTGAAGTGATAAAATGTGCCTGATTTGATTAAAGTCTGAAGCATAAAACTTGTAAATCCTGCATTGAGATTGACTGTAGCCTCATCCTGGGAGACCAGAATTATAAATTTTTGGCAGCACCTTCCCATGGTGATTCAAGGATTTAGTACTAAATTAGATCTAGAGAGATTGTGTTCATGTAGCAAATAGTTTTGCATTGCATTGGTAGGAAAATGAGCTACATTATCTGTGGATTTTATATCTGATCAACTTTACAGAATTGCACTGAATTTTCTAGACTTGTTTTGTGATTGGAATAACCATGGATACCACTTTCAAAAGCACCAGTCACTTGAAAATTTTACTACTTGTTGAATTTGAAACTTCATCTCAACTGCTAGCCCATATTTTGTTTTAGTGTAGAACATAATATTTTCGTTATCAGTTTTTATTTTAAATGTTTGTTTTTTCTCTTCCAGAGTTCGGAGGAATGCGACTCTAAAGATGAACCAGCTCAGGAAGATGAAGGCTTTATGGGTATGTCCCCTCTTCTACAAGCCCACCATGCCATGGAGAAAATGGAAGAGTTTGTATGTAAGGTAAGAGAGAGCTTAATTTAGCTAGTAGGTTCCAGTGACTGACAGGCTATGTACCTGAAGTAAATTGTACCAGCAAGAAGCTGGGGGAACAGTAGATGTACAACGGGAGCTGGTCGTTCAACAATGCTCTATTGTCAGCTTCATGTGTGATTTTCTGTAATGGTGTGTTGGGGGACCTTCTACATGAGCAGGCACATAAATAGGTGGAAAGGAATACAAGAATTGGGAATGGCATAGGTCTCCTGTTAGTGTCAGAGTTCAGATCCTTGTTGGTCCTCTGCTTCTTGGGCTGCTAGTGCTGGAAAGGCATCAAGCTTAGCCACAAGAAAAATAATATTCCTCACTTGATTTTAATGTCTTTCTGTGCTTTTGAGATGGTACTGACTATATTTTACATATTAGATGTAAAATAAAAGTGTACCAAACACTAGTGAGCATGCAGTTAGGATGGAAAGATGGGACTCTTTTCAGGGCCTTTTCTGTTGATGGAGAAGACCTACACCTAGTTTTCCTCAGTGAAGTGAATAGGAAATACACCCATCCAACAGATACTAAGTCCTTACTGCACTATGAACCAGTCATGTTAAATCCACTTTTTGCCTTTGTTGAGCAGTTACAGTGAACCTAGTTGTGTGTCCATGATTGGAACATTGAAGTATTCCATTTCCTGCACTGGTGGCAGCAGCATTTGTGTTGTGTAGAGTAGGGACCAGAATGACTTGGACTTGAGCATAGAGATACACCTTTCCCAAAGGGAACTGTCTGCTCCCTAGACTTACTATGTTAATTTTGGCTACTTGAAAGCACAGACCAACTCAGGATTTCGTTTTTTCCCTCCCCTTTGCCACATCCACCACTTACTGGACTTCACTGGCTGAGATTATAACCATGTGCTCTTAACCTCCAGGTATGGGAGGGCCGATGGCGGGTCATACCCCATGATGTTCTTCCTGACTGGCTAAAGGACAATGATTATCTGTTGCATGGGCATCGACCACCTATGCCCTCTTTCCGTGCTTGCTTCAAGAGCATCTTCAGAATACACACGGAGACTGGCAACATCTGGACGCATCTTCTAGGTATTTCCATTTAAAGTGAATGTGCAGTGTTAATTATTGAAGATCATAAGCATCTGGGGAAAAATTTTTAAATGGACTGAGCCAGCCTGGCATGCACTTGACAGCAACGACTCCTGTTCTGTGGAGTGGGCCTGATCCTTCACTCTGGTCTGCTGGTTCATTGCTCTCGTGTTGGAGGAGCCTGTCACAGCATCACATGAGGGCATCTGTGTTCAGGCGGAGTCCTGTCCCTGCAATGTCCCACCCAGTCTCCTTTCCCGGCCCTGGTGCTGTCATATGCAGGGCATTAGGATCCCCTCTTCCTCTGGGACTTTGACCCCATCTCTGCGAACCTTCCTAGGAAGTGCCATATAAGAGCTAACACCTCCTCTTAGGATTGAGGAATCTAGCTCTATCTGCCAGGAATTCTTTGTGCAGCCATGTATGGGGCTTTGCTTGCTCACATGGGGGATGCATGCGAGCAGCGGGATGGCTCCAAATAGATTTGGGGGTGGCTGAGGCCGCCCCTAGACCTAGCCACCTGTTGCCTAAGTTTAGGGGTGATGACAAAGGTCGTTTCAGCTAGAGCAGAGTTATAGGTACAGTTATCCTTTCAGCAATGACATACTGGATAAGGTTCCAGGTGTCCATTTTTTAAAATTCTCCCACCAAAGATATGGGGGGGAAGGGAGTTAAGGTGATCTTGTCTCTGGTGTTCAGCCCCTCTTGGGACTGCTAACTCAGCACTGTAAGATCTGATCATTGGGACCCATAAGCATACATCTGAAGATCACTTCTGGCCTTCAGAGTGCACAAAAGTTGCAACAAGTGTAGGGAACTTGTGGGGATGGGAGTGGAATATACTAGATGAGCATTTCCTAGATCCCAGAGAAGGACGTTCACCCTCTTCCTGTCCTCTTCTCCAATTACACAAATTGAAATCTGTACTGTGCTATTGACATGTGGCCTTTTCTGGAATAAAGCATAAGTGTGTATGCCAAATATATACTTGCTTGCCAACTGCTGTTGCCCTCCCTCTTTCTAGTTGAGGCAGCATTTTTGTTAAAAGGGGAAATATGCAGTGTTAGCTCACCCTCTCCCTCACCTGTGCTCCTCTTCCCCAATACGTGGGATTCATCACAAGGTAAGGAGAAGCATTTTGTGGGAGCTCTGTGCTTAAAGCAGTGATGGTGTCACCTACTTTTCAGTCAAGGAGAATTGGCTATAACTCTTCTCAGACCTATTTGTGCTTTTCTCCATTTTGCTGGAAAGGTACATACTCCTTCAGTCCTCCCCTGGAGATATGTGCTTCTTGCACAGCACTTTCCATTCCCTACCAAACTAGGGGCAAGAGTCTGGCCAGCGGGTCAAGCTTCCTCGGCAATGCTGAGCATTATCTGCTGTGGCTTACACAAATTAGATTCTCACAAGTATTGCTTGTTTCCTGGCAGAAACATCTGAAGTGTCAGTCTAACAAAACAGCAGCTTTTTGAATGCCTTTGCCTGTGCTGAATACCCCCTTCTCATTGCTCAGGGTGCATTATCCTAGGGCGACCAGAAGCTCATCTGTCCGCAAATTAGTTTTAGAATTAGCATTGCAATGACTCTGACCCATCAGCCCTCTGGCTTGGCTTTGGAAGATAAAAATCTAGTCTTGAACTCTTCCAGATGTTGAGTGAACAGCAGTATTCTTTAGCAAACAACTTAAGCTTTGGAATAAACATGCCACAGCAGCAAATTGGGCTCAGAGAGGTTTGCTGATCTATGAATCTATGGTATGAGCCACTGTTCCCAGGAGTTCAAAAAAGGTCTTTCAAAGATGTGCCAGTGATTCTGATAAGCATCCTTATTCCTCCTTGTACGATGGAAACGGGTTCAGGAAACGGGTACTTGATTTTTATCTGAAACTGGGCTGTGAAGAAGTCTGTCAGTCACTTTGAGAGGGGGAGATGGTGGTTCTGGGTGATCCCTTCAATGAATGCCACAACTTGGGGAATTTGGGAATAAAATTCCTGTGAGGTCTAGGATTTGCGATTTCCCTATCTTTATCTTAGAAATGGAGGATGTAATGTGTGGTATTCCTTACCACTTAAATTAGCTATCAGGGACAAAATAGAGATTTGGCACCCAGCTCAGAGCAGCAGTTGTGTGCTCATTCAGATTCTGGGTACCTCACACAACCAGTGAAACCATTGTTTCTATTCAAGTATCTACAAAGTCAGTCCAATCAAACACATTGAGTGAAGGTCAAGCATATGATTGTGCCAGAGCACATGAAAGTGTAACATTGTCATCATGATCTTGTTCAGTATTCCTCACACCTGTAAACTTGGTCCAGTAGAATACCTTTGCATGAGTCTGATATTTTTGCTTTATTTTTACTTAGGTTGTGTGTTCTTCCTGTGTCTGGGAATCTTCTACATGTTCCGGCCAAACATGTCCTTTGTAGCGCCTGTGCAGGAGAAGGTGGTAGTTGGAATGTTCTTCTTGGGAGCCATCCTCTGCCTCTCCTTCTCATGGCTTTTCCACACAGTTTACTGTCATTCAGAAGGTGTCTCTCGGCTCTTCTCCAAGTAAGCACCCAGTGAAATGCATGCTAGATGGGAAAAGGATGGGCAGAACGGCACAGGGAATCATGGCTGGGGTTTGGAAGCTCCACTGTAACAGTATGTGATCTAGCTATGTGGCCACAGAAACATTTTCAAGTAGTAGTTGGTTGGTAAGGTTGCACGCAGTTCCTTCTGGTCCAACATTCCCTAGATCAAAGGTGTAAGTTCCACTCTGTCCCTTTGCTGAGGCAATCTCAGAAACAACTTTTCGCTGTTGCGATGACTGTACATACATTTTAAACTATTACAGATAAGATTCTAAAATCTTAATGTAACTTGTTTGCCTTTGTCCTTCTTTTAATGTATTTTGGGTCCACGTGGGCCTGACTAGACAATAGTGGATTTGTCAGATAAAAGAGTTTAGAAAGTATAACTCTTGTCCCCGTTAAGCACCCTGCTTTGGCTGGACAATGAAGGCCTTTTGCTCTGAAAAGATCACTTACCAGTGAATTTTGCAAGTGTACTACAAAAAGAGTCCAAAAGGACCAAAGACTTCCTCCTGAAGAATCTGTTCCTGCAAAAGGCTATGGTAGTGCATGAGTCTTCTGTTAGGAAGCAAACAGTCTTGACAGTGGTTCTCTGCCCAGGGACTGGATGTAGCCCAATTAGCACTGCAAATACCCAGCTCAGCTTTGTGCTAAAGGCTGCAGAGCTGGGGTTGGCTGGTCTACCATAGGGTGCAGGGTTGCAGCAGGTTCTGAGGTTTCTGCCGCCTACCCAGCTCAATGCTCCTGGTTCCATTCTGAGGGGCCTCTGGGTGGAGGACTGTGGCCTCGGGTTTGGGCAGGGACTATGTGGAGGGCATTATGCATTCTTTACTTATGGCCCAGGTGACGTTTTGTGGGCCATATATGCAGCCCATGATGATAACTAAGTTGAGAAGCACTGGTCTGAGAAGTATGCATCTGGAAAGAAGGCACCATATTTACTCTGCCACCTAACTGTTACTAAAAACGCCTTGGTTGATGATGAGAGGTTGCTTCCTAGGTGGATACTAAGACCCTGGGTGGGGAGTCTGTATTTGCCATCCTAATATGGACTTTCTAAAGTCAAAGTACAGTGTCCAGAATTCTGGCTGCACTCAGGTAGGCCCCATAATGCATATCTATCTTCTTTTGCATCAAGAAAATGCTCCTGAGTGGTTTTAGTAAATTTATTCTTCCCCTAAGAATAGAAATGAGATACTCTTAGATGGCACGAACTATTTATACTCTGGGCCTGTCGAATGTTGGGCTCAGGGGAACAGCATACACCTGCTGGTCACTGCTCAGTAATTGGTCTTACGATGGCATGACCAGGCAAGTAGAATCAGCAGTGGGACTCTATGGGAGTAATCATTCAGTGTACGGTGTAAGTTAGCCCATATTACAGGGATAAGTAGGCTAAGCAGTAAACACAGTGGTCTGGGACTGACTTTCTTTATCAACCTGTTCTAGGCTGGATTACTCTGGCATCGCACTTCTCATCATGGGCAGCTTTGTTCCATGGCTGTACTACTCCTTTTATTGCAACCCTCAGCCTTGCTTCATCTACTTGATCGTGATTTGTGTCCTGGGAATTGCAGCCATAATAGTCTCGCAGTGGGACATGTTTGCAACCCCTGAATACCGGGGGGTGAGAGCAGGTAAATTTATTTTATTTTATTTTTTTGCTTCTTCATTATAGCTGTTGCAACCTATTGACTTGTAACAAAAATTGACTGGTAGGAAAGCTTTCATTGCCAAAGGATGTTCCTGTGTGTGGAGAAACTCAACTACAGTAAAATGCCAGTGGTCCAGCATCCAGTGGTCCAGCACTCCTGATGGTCCGGCACCATCGGGAACCCGGAAGTGCTCTGGGCAGCTGGACAATTGGAGCTGCTCTGCCCCTGGCTTCCCTGATTCAGCCACTGCTGAAACTGAGCAGTGGCTGATTCGGGGAAGCTGGGGGCAGAGCAGCTGGGGTGATGCCTGGTTGGTCCCATAGCGTCGCCCCTCGGCGCTGCGGGACCAACCCGGCAGCACCCCAGCTGCTCTGCCCCAGACTTCCCCAAGGGCTTCCCGGAGTCAGCCGCTGGTCAGTTTCAGCAGCGGCTGACTTGAGGAAATCTGGGGCAGAGCAGCTAGGGTGCTGCTGGGTTGGTCCCGCAGCGGCGAGGGGCGCATCCCCCCCACTCCACCCCAGACCTCTCATAGCCCCCCCCCTTCCTATAGTCCGGCATATTTGATAATCCCGCACCCCCTGGGCCCTAAAGGTGCCAGATTATCAGAAGTTTACTGTAACATGTTGTGGATAACAAACTTGTCACATCTGTTGTAAGAGAAGAATAGGTGGTCTGGGTGCAGGCAGGAGTAGGGGGACAGCACATGGAGTGGGAGAGGTAGTTAAGTTTTTCCATCATTATATAACAACTCTCTCCTTTCATAGGTTAGATACTGGAAGTCAATGTCTGACTCCCATGGACTCCTAGTACTGCTCACCTTGTGGCTATAATATTAGGTCTGCTAAACATTGTAGATAGCCTCCTGCTGAGTGCAAATGAGCAATCCCTCACTTGTCTCTATCTAGACAAGAATTTCAGGGGGTAGCTAAGTTAGTCTGTTACAGAAAAAACAACAAATGGTCTGGTAGCTGTGCCTACAAAAGCTCATGATACCATCTACATGTTTCGTTAGTCTATAAAGTGTTACCAGACCATTTGTTATTTTTTTAGATAAGAATAGTTACTGTCACCTTGACAGTAAAGAATGAGAGTGGGGAGGGAGCTTTTAGGGGAACTCAGTATCTTTTGATAACTCAGTTTAATGCTGTATCAAGTTTCTCTTGTTTCTTCATCTTGGTTTTATATGTACACAAAACAGTGTGCACTCCAAGGAGAACTGTTGTTTATGTTCAGGACAGATCTGAATGTCTGGACACAACAGGGAGTTCACTTTCTTGAATATTAACCGTACAGTAGATAGAATGTTCTGTTAGAAAGGTTTAATACTCTCTGCTAGGAGAATCTTGAAATCAGCCAAGCTGTGATCTGGCAAGATACAGAATCAGATACTCTTCAAGTGCGGGCTTCTATGTTCATTCCTGGGGCAACCTGCATGTTGCACTGTTAATAGTGTACATCAGTGGCCATTTCCTTGCGGATCATTCTCTACCATACTCTTGCAGTAGCAGGATATTTTATGGGATATAGGCACCCTCTATAGCCTAAGAACGTTAACATTCAAGTTGGTGCGTAGGTGGCCTGTACATAGAGGCATGAACTTGAAAGTGAAGTTACATTTAGTATGTCTGTTGACCAATATCCATAGTGTATCAAAGAACTTTGCTTTCTTGAGCACTTGCTTTGTTATGGCATAAACTTGCCACCATAGTTCAGATGTCCACCTTGTATCTTTTGTGAATGTTAGGTTCTGTCTATTGCTGCTTTCTTTATCCAAGCTTAACTCCACCATTTTCCTTCCCTCATAGGAGTATTTCTGGGTCTGGGTCTCAGTGGTGTCATTCCCACCCTGCACTTTGTCATCTCTGAAGGCCTTCTTAAGGCAGCCACAATGGGGCAGATAGGCTGGCTAGCTCTCATGGCCTGCCTGTACATCACTGGTGCTGCGCTATATGCTGCTCGGATACCAGAGAGATTCTTCCCGGGCAAGTGCGATATCTGGGTGAGTCTGCAAAGAAATTGGATACTAAGATTGTGACACATTAGCTTGTTATGCTGAAGTCTGGTATTGCTATGCTCTTGTGCTTCTTTGATTGTGGTAACTAACTGTAGCTGCTCTAACAGCTGCTTGTCAGACTTTATAATCTGGGACAAGATTAATGGGTTTGACGACTAGAAGTTGACACAATGCTGTTACAGATTGTTGAAATGTCTTTACAAAGGCTAGCTGTGGGACTGTACCTTGACACTAAGGCTCTGCAATGTGCATGCCACTCTGCTCCTAGTCTAGTAGGTATCCAGTGTTACCTCTTCCTTTAAACTGGAAGAAGTGGTCAATGTCACTGTCTCATGGTTTTCCATTCTGCTGCATTGTAATCACTCATTTCCTGGGCTCTTACCTTGGATAGCCAGTGACTGAGCTAACCCACAAGCTGCTTGTTGAATCCTGTTCATCCTGCCTCCCCATATAGCGGTGGAGCAAACAGAGCAAGCCTGTGTTGGAAATCCACTTGATGACATTGTGTCCAGTACCACTAGAGCAGTGTGTCAGTATCTGTCCACATTTGAAAAATAGGACGTCACTAGCCTCAGCAGCTACAGTGTATCTCTATTTCTAGGAAGTAAGAGTAAGGACAAATACACTGTACTTTTAAGCCTTTCGGCTTGGGAACGGGATGCGTGCTGGTGTGAGATCTGCCAAAGATGGATAGGCACATAGCTATACATTCTTTTTAAATTTCAAATCTGCAAGTGATTCTGCTGTCTATGAAATCTGAACTAGATGACTTCCCCTGCTTCCTATGAATATAGCTAGGAAGAGGGGGAGATGCTATAGACAGTGATACTATAGTGACTGGTTCAATATGGGATATTGAATGGCCCAGCAAGTGGTGTTAAGCTGTTGCTGCTGTGTGCACTGCTGTATGCTTCTGTCCAACACAGGTCTTTTTGGAAAGAGGGTGGTACTTGAACTCTGTCTCTGGTTGAACAGTAATGTCTTGTTTCCACAGTTCCACTCCCATCAGCTGTTTCATGTCTTCGTTGTGGCTGGAGCTTTTGCGCACTTCCATGGTGTTTCAAACCTTCAGGAGTTCCGTTTCACAGTTGGGGGAGGCTGCACAGAGGAAGGAAACATGCAGTAAAACCTGCCTTCGGCCCAGGACCAGAACCAAAACAGAGGACTGCGAGAGGGGTTGAAGTTAACTGGCTAATGACACAAACACTTGAGAATCAAAGCCTCATGTAATCGGATATGGAATCTTCTTGGGATTTCTAACATGAGAAATTTATACCTCAAACGATGGAGTGAATCAATTTGAAGACCAGGAAATTCTTAAACCCTAACTTATTCTTGATCTACAGATTGAGCTACGGAGGACCGTTTTCAAATCGGCTTCTGTTCAATGCCATATTTATTAGTAGAAAACAGGAGGGATGGCTTAGCAGTTTTCTTTTTTAAATCTAGTTTAAGATTTATATCTTCTTTAGGGGCAGGGGAAGGAGCTGATTTTTTAGATGCTCTTGTGGGGGGAAAAATTGTAAATAAGATTTCTAACTTTCTGTTAAAATAAATTTATATAAATGTTTTAAACAAATGGGGGGGGGGGGAGAGAATGGGTTTTGTATAGAATGCACCATGCAAGTACCACACACTGTTTCAATTTTGCACAAAAAAGTGACTGCAGGAGGATCAGGTAAAATCCTTGGGAGTGAGGCATGATGGTCCTGCAGACTCTTCCTGGAAGCTGGCACATACTGGGCAATATAGCATCCTGATCAGTGTTTGGAGCCAGCTCAAAACATGGCACGTAACAGTTGGCAATGGCCAGTTGCCTATGTTTTAATCAAGCTATCGTTCAGGTCTCAGTAAGTTTAGATATTCAAGGTAATTGAATAATGCATGTAACATTTACATGGGGCGATTGCCTTCTGAGCTTTCTTGGCCCTCCGTGTGGGGGGGAGGGATTGGATTGTGGAATTACAATGAAGTAGCATGTTTTGTTGCCACATGGAGTGTAACAGGTGTGTGGGTGAGAGAGAGATGTGGCACATGAATTGACTCCTTGGGTACCAGTCTGCAAACAAAACCCCCTGTCTTCTAGCTTTTCGGCTGCCATTCATCTGCTGTGCTTTGATGTGACTATATGATTTTAATGGCCCGTCAAAGAATAGAATAGCTACTCAGGTGGGTGAACATTTGCCAGTAACGGGGGTGAGGAGGAAAGGCTGGCACTGGAAGGAAGGAGCAGAGCACTCAAAGGAAGAATGCTGTTTGGTTGCTTACACACACTCGATTTTTTTTTATTGGATTTTTTCCTTATCTCATGTTTTGTAGTGTTAAATTGACTAGACTCCCTATCCTACTGTTGATGCTGTTCCTGCTAGGAGGGCATCTGACTTCTGGTATCATTGGCACTGCTGTGAAGCAGCCAGCAGGAAACACTCAGATTGAATGGTTTCTTTTGACCTAAAGTACATCACCTTCATTTGTGTACAGAGCCACATGGCCTCCAGAGTCTTGTAGCTTTTAAATCTGCACTAAGCCCTGCACTGTTCTTGGTTTTCAGGCCCAGTCAATTTCCCAGACCTGCTTAAGTAGCAGGAGAGCTGGGGGTTTTTAACTTGGAAGTAAAAATGGAGACAATTTGGACTATGTGGAGCCCCTGCATGGCGCAAAGATATATTCTTCTCTTGGCAAATTGGCATGGTTTCATCTTTGGAGCCTAGTCAGAAGCCAGAGAAATAAGCAGATTGCTGGAGAATCTTATGAGTCTTGGGGCGAAATTAAGTTTCATATATATAGTTTATAGCACAGAAGTTTCATGTCTTGGAGTGTCTGGTTGCTGGAAACTTTGAGCTGTTATCTGATGGGCAAACAGCCCCAGTATACTGTGCTTCACAGAGCAATGGGATGGTAAACTTATTTTACATTTTTAAGGGTAAAAGTTCAAATTTGCAAGTGAAAAATGTAGATTTCAGAGACCTTACAGGTAAACATTATTGGGAAGCGAGGCTGCTATTGAATGTTTCAAGCAGTTATCTTGTCTAGTAGGGTTGAATAGAAGTGGAAGACCTCCATTATGTTCAAGGTTCCTCACCTGACCCTAAAAAGGAAGTATTTTCTCTTTGCCCTTTGGGTGGAGTTATTTTCAGAAATGTTGAAATAAAGCTTAGCTGTAGAAAGAGGTGCTTCATTTGAGCTTGTGGGAAGTGTAGATGAATGTTTTTCTTGGCAAGATCACCTTGCTGGGTGTCAATAGGACTGAATGAAAGGCTCGTCTGGTGGGTTTCTGCAGTGCCTAACTGGAACATAGAGCAGTATTAATCAGGCACCTGTAGTGAGAAGCTTTAATAAATATAGGCAGGAGGTGCCTCTGCTACTTGAGAAAGCAATGGTACATATCAGAATCAGACTCGTTCTGGAAAGCACTTTGGATACCTCTGTATCAATACCAGCAAAAGTGGCAGTCTCCATCCTGAGTCACCCTACGCTCACTCCATGAAGGGACATTGTAACCTGGCCCATCACAGCACAGAACTATTACAAAACACAATACTCCACCTGCTGTTCTTATCCCAGTCGATCTCTGTGTAGGACGTTTTGTGCTCCAATAAACTGCCTAGCTGTGCACTTTCTCCCCCCCCCCCCCCCCCCCCCCCCCCCGTCCCTCCCCTGTAGCGTTTGCTGAGAACTCTTCCCAGGTTGGCACCTGAATGCCTTACTCTCAGCGGTCAGAGGCTTGCTTGCTCTGTGTGCAGATTATTGCCATAGAATAGATAGGACCTACAGCTCCTTTCCTTCCCCATTAAATAGTGGCCTTGTTCAGTATTTTCTTTCTTTTTTTAAATTGCTTACTGTTGGAAGCAACAAAGCACATTTGGGGATTTTCCTGATTGGATCTATGGTGATTGGTTCCATATGAGATGGGATCTCATGACTTGCTGTGTTCTTAACTTCTAATAAAAGAACCAAATGGGATATTGACCAAGTTTGGCTCTTTGTTGTTCTGTGTGATATTTACAAGAGTAAAGCAATTTCTTCTCTCCCTCCCCTACATTTCTGACTGACCAAACCGCCTGTTACTAGGGGACTGAAGGAAAACTGAGATCTGTAGAGTTATTACAGACCTTCGTCCGGCTCCCTCGGGACTCGACTGGTCCTGGACAAGGGAGTTTTCCAGACCAGGGAAGGGAGGCACTAGGCTTTTTGCTGGGCTTCTCTCCCCCAGCTACCTGGCACCACTGCCCTTGGCCTCCTGACTGCAGCAGCCCTGTGAGCTCTGCAGTCCTGCAAGCCCCGGCAGCCCCACCAGTGCCATGAGCTCTTGTGGCAGCCTTGTGGTGCTCGGAGCCCGCAGCAGAGTCCACAGCTGGTGGGGTCATGGAGTCCTCACCCCATGGGCTCCGGAGTCCTCACCAGCTTCCCAGCCTGGCTGGCTGTGGGCTCCAGTGTCCCATGGGCTCCACTGGCTGGCTCCACTCCCAATCACTGGCAGCCTTTGTGGTCCAGCAACATCTGTGGTCCTTCTGAACCAAGGATGTTGCTGGACCAGTGAGTCCTGGAACACAGAGTTTCAACCTATACTTGCTTGGAGCAGAGTCTGGGATGTACCTCGAACACTACGACAGGACTTAGATTCAAATAATTGACTTGTTTCAGATTGTTTTACAAGAAGTATTTTTGCCTAGTCCTCAATAGCTGAGCAAATATTATTTAAAACATTTATAAATTGGATCTGCCTAGCAAACCATAAGCCTGTTGGTGATTTCAGGACAACACATAATTCTCTAGAGAGGAGGTTCTCAAACTTTGATACTGCGACCCCCTAAAATGTTAAATGAATGTGTGCCCCCCCCCCCCACCCGCACTGCTCCACGAGTAAAGGGGGAGTTGGGAGGTTTTCGGGGGCAGTGGGGCTGGCCGGGGGAGATTGGGTGGGGGAAACGGGCTGGTGGGAAGCAGGGCTGGTGGGGGGAGTCAGGGGCAGCAGGGCTGGCTGGGGGGAGATTGGGAGGAGAAGTGGGGGAGAACCAGCTGGGAGGGAGTTGGGGGGAGCGCGAATTGGCGGCGGGGAGCAGGACTGACCCAGGCACGTGCAGATCCCAGGGTGCTGCCCGTCCCCCACACAGTACCGGCGAAGCGCGAGTGAGTTTGGCTGCAGCTCCTCCACGTGCTTGACCAGCGCTCCGGAGCATGTACAGGGCTTCCCCTCCTCCCCAAGGTGTCACACGCAACCAGAGGCTCTCGCCCCCCCATCTCCCAGCCACTCCCCCTGCCCCCGCCAGGCTTCCATTGAGCTCCCAGCTGGAAAACCAGAAAATACTGGACATTGCACATATATGGACAGAGGGCCCAAAAACCGGACTGTCTGGTTGAATACTGGACACCTGGCAACTCTAGCCTGTGACCCCCCTCTAAGTTTCTTACCCCTGGGGGTCGCGACCCACAGTTTGAGAAACGCTGCTCTAAAGTTTAAAAATGGTTTGGCAGCTACTTACAAAGTTAAAAGTTTCCATCATCAAAGATGGGGGGGGGGTATCCTCTTGCTCCATCAGCGTTATGTGCACTTCCTTTGTGTGTCCTGTCTATGCTAACAGGAGAACAATTTTAAAAACTGGCTTGAGTAATTGTGGGCGAAGGGGACCTGTTGGCATTATTGTCATCAATGAGTTACTTCGCTGTTGTGAAGCATCTCTTTCTGGGGGCATATCTGCCACGAAAATCAACACACCAAAGGTCAATCTTCCAGTGTTTGATACAGTGGGTCTGTTAAGAACCCGCCAATTTGAATGCTGACGGTGCCTCCGGTGACCCTGGAACTACTCACAATTGAAAGGAGTAGACAGAGTTTCTCCCATCAACCTCCTGCTGTGGGACTAACCAGAAAATCAATGCAAGGTACATTGACGTCAGCTACGCAATTCACATAGCTGGAGTTGCGCATCTTACATTGATTTTTTTTTTTTTTTTCCTCTGCCAGTATAGACCTGGCCTCAGACAATAACTGAACTAAATATCTAGAGAAGCCCATTTTAAAATACTGCCCCGACAGTCACTTGGCTCTAACTGCTTTCAACTAGAAAATAAAAGGTTTGGTCCATGTTTCTGAGGGTGGGTCAGAAGGTGGTTTGGACAGTCACTAGTGTCAACTCTTAACACAGTGCAGTCAATCTTTGGAACTTGTACTTTTGGCCTTCACTGCATTCTTCATCAACTGGATTCAAAAAAGGAATTAGGTAAGTTCATGGGGACAGATCCATCAACGGTTATTAGCCAGTGATGCAAACCCAAGGTGTGGGTGAATCTAAATTAGACTGCCAGAAACTGAGACTGTACAACAGAATGGATCACTCAGTGATTGCTCTGATCTGTTCATTCCCTCCGAAGCGCGTGGGAGCAGCCACTGTTGGAAGACAAGATACTGAGCTGGATGGACCATGGGTCTGACCCAGTGTAGCTGTTCTTACACTCATCTTCTGCCCCTATTGAATATATTTCAGTCTCTCTGCCTTGCCTTTACCCTGTCCCTCTCTTCCAAGACATCTGCTGGACTGGGAATGAGATGAGTTATTGTGCTGCCATGGAGCCCAGGTGGCCTTCTAGGGCTACGTCTACACTGGCAGCGTCTTGCGCAAGAACTATTTTGTGGAAAAGTCTTCCACGAGAGCGCGTCTACACTGGCGTGTGCGTTTGCGCAAGAGCATCCATGGCAGTGTGGACGCTCTCTTGCGCAAGAAAGCTCTGATGACCATTTTAACCATAGGGGCTTCTTGCGCAAGAAATTCATGTTGCCTGTCTACACTGGCCTCTTGCACAAGAGGGTTGTTTCCTCGTGGGGACAGGAATAATTCTTCCAGAAGAAGCCCTGTTTTACAACACTGTACTGTAAATTTACTTGCACAAGAACATGCGTGCAGTGTAGACAGCAGGCAAGTTTTTGCACAAGAACAGCTGTTCTTGCACAAGAAGCTGTCAGTGTAAACCTAGCCTAGTAGTCCTTAACTTTACCACTCCTTCTTGTGCATAGGGGAACAGAAAAGAACACTGCAGTAGAACTGAGTGAAACTTATACTGAACAAATGTGTGCTTAATAAGGAAATAAGCTTTGTAGAATTCAAGAGTACTATTTTGCAATGTATATTGCCTAGCACAATGCCATACTGACTGTGGGGCCTTCTACAGACCTCATAATACAAAATAAATGATGAAAGGGAGTAGGGTCTAAAACTTCTCTCTCCCCCCCCCCCCCAGAAAGTTTAAGTGGAATTAATTTTCCTCAACCAGTGAGGAAGTTACTTGCTGGAGGGCTGGGAACAAGGCAGGGAGCTGGTGGGTAGCAAGGGTACCAGAAGCTCTGGTGAAGGGGAATGAATGTTAGCAGCTGTTTTGATATTCCTGGAACCACATCCTCTTGAAGAGCTGTTTTAACACTAAAAATTGGTCAACTCGGTACAAATTGACTATTCAATGGTGTTGCCAAAATAGCTTCATTCAACAAAATGCAGAAGTTCAAGACCAACATTTCTTTAATCTCTTTCAATTAAATACATTTCACATGAGACGACCAACATTCCCAACTGCAGAGAATATTGACAGGGCACTGCTATTAGCAATGCACCTTACCTGGGGATCGTCAAAGGAGCTCAATAGCCCCCATCATATGTTCGATGGCCATAAGGTTGAACCAAGACACAGCCAATTGCCTCCCCCTTACGCTTATATTTTTTTAAGTGTTCCTTTTATATGTGGTCCCTGGAATCCCCGAGGCTTCCTCCCCAGTGCCACATTGAACGTTATTTCCCAGAGCAGCCATGATACACTAGGTTTTTGCCAAATGGAAGAAGGCTTGGTTCCTGCTCCATAAAGCTTGCATGTTTGAAGATGACACAGCTGCAGTTCAGCTGAAAGGTTTCTGCTTTTGCTTTCAGGACAGTCACCCAAACACATCACTGCAACCACCTAGTGTTGCGAGGTAAGTCCATGGCTAACTTTCCCAATGCTCCATTTCATCCCCATAACCCATTTCCTAGTTAAAGTCAAGGAGCCGTCCTTGCCATGTCTGTACTTGAGGGTTTAGTGCTTCAAATGGAAGCTCTGCCATAGGCAGAGCAATGTGAGCTAAGATTCTTCACCGGGCTTCAGTGATAGTGTGAAGCAGGGCTTTGCTATTGGCTGCAGTCATTGTCTTGGTGGTAGGATCACTTGTAGCATGGTATTGCTTTCCAATTTGCAAGCCTCGATCAAATGCACCTTTGAATTTTAACCCAAACAACTCACCTTTCAACTGGGGATTCAAGACTGTGGTGGCGCGAGGAGGAATTAAATGCCTTCAGAGCGATATCGTTGCTACCACTAAGGGAAAGGAAGTTAGGTCTTTGTAGCTTTGATTTCCCCAGACGTTATATTGGTAGATGCTGCTTGCATCACCTATGACGGCCACAACCACTGCTTTCTGCTTCAGCAGACTTCGAAGAGCTGCCACTGTCAGAATCCCATGCTTGCATTGTATGCAGCTGAGGGAGTGAATAAATATCATGACTGACAAGTTTCTGTATAGTGTATTGCCCGGCTTTGCCCCTTTCTTCATCTCAATGGAAAGAGGAGGGTGGGAGATGTTCTGTCCTCCCACACAGGAACGTATCATTGGCTGTTTATAGAATTGTCACTATGTACCACTTGAGAAACACTGTAGTTTGTTTTGGGGATTATAAACAGCCATGTTGTGTTCCAATCACACCCGGTTGAGATTTACTAGTCAGTTCAATGTAGTGTTACTCAGTGTGAGAATGCAAACAGACGTGGACATCAGGTGTTTGTGAATTATTTCTTCCAGGGTGCCCTCAAATGAGTGAAAATCTCATTTCTCACACTGAGCAGGAAATGTGCCCTTTCTAAAGCAGAGAAACCATTGTCCATAAGTCCAGGGCGTGTCATATGTGCTGAGTTTCAGTGGTAACGGAAAGCATGATGATAAACCAATTTTAGTTAAACTGGTGGGAAAGGTTGTTGGACACTCTTATTGTGGTTTAAGCCAATTTAGTTTGGCTTAAATTGATTAGGAATAGGTTGATGCTAAACTGCAATGAGCCCCTTTTAACATAAACTAAATGCTGCATGAATGTGCACTGGTCGAATTGGGTGTGAATTTGTATGTAGACATGAGCTTAGTGCTGAAGATGCTTCAGTTAGCTCTCTCGCCTCCAAATATCCAGTTCCTCTATTCTTAAGCCCCTCCCCAATACCAAGAATGTAATTGATCTCTAGGCAAATACGATCTGCTCAACTAGGCACCAGTCACTCCCATGCTACCTATTTTACACATTAAGCCATTGTGTCTATGGTAGGTTTTCTGGCTGTCACACACTAAGCATGTTAAATATCAGTTAATTTACTAGTTGAGTAGTGGATGGAATTTCCATCAACTAGTCGATAGGCATTTCTGCATTCCTCCTTTGAAATGTACAAGAGCCCCCTTTGGGGCTCTTGTACATTTCAAAGGAGGAATGTGGAACTCTGCGTGCAGCCCAGGGCCAGAGGGAAGTCCCACTGACTCTGAGCTGTACTCGGGCATACCAGCTTTGACATGTACAAGAGTCCCCAGCGGGAGCTCTTATACATTTCAAAGCGGAAACGTCCCCATGGAGCCTGGGGTCAGTGGGGGACTCAAAGTTCCCCACTGACCCTGGGCTCTATGTTCCACTGCTGATTTGAAATGCCACACGGAGCCTGGGGTCAGCTGGGGAGTCGCTAGCTGACCCCGGGTTCCACATGGCAGCTGCCTCTTTGAAACGCTGAGGTGGCATTCAAAGGGGCAGCACCGCATAGCTGATCCCTGGCTTAGCTATGCGGACTGCCCCTTTGAACACTGCCCCGGCATTTCAAAGCGGCAGCACCACACAGCTGATCCCAGGCTCAGCTGTGCAGCACTGCTACTTTGAAGTACCTCCTCTTCTCTCTGTCCTCCCATTTCCCCTCCACTTTGCTGCCTCTATCTGATAGAGGCAGCTGGGGGAGGGGGAGAATTCAGTTAGACAACTGACTATCCAATAAGCATTTGCTTATCAGATAGTCGACTAGTCCTTAACATCCTTAATACGCACCCTGCTTCCAGTGTTCCCTGCAAGCTATGCACTTGTGCAGCTGCTTAAGCGAGATTCAGATGCTGCCCAGCTGATTAGGAGAGTGCCCATAGCTAGATTTTTGTTTCTATTGGTGGTGTACATGCCTCGGTGCACATAAAACAATTTATTCTACACACGGATGGAAAAAATTAGAACAGCATTCATTCCCTCCTTTTTTAGATGCTGACCTTCCAGTGCTACTGGGAGTTAAACCTCCAGATCTGTGTCCCAGGAATAGAATGTGCTCTGAAATACACACAGCATCTCTTAGAATTTAGTTAAGATTTTTTTTAAAAAAAAGCCAGCCCTTCATTCTGTGAACTCAGTTCATTATTTCAGAATAAATGACATTTGTCAAGTACTCCTATCTCAGCTGTCCTTTTTAGACCTCTGATACAACTGAGAGAAGCAGGATATCTTGTGCTCCTGTCTCCAGTACCATTGCAATGAAGTAGAGCTGGGTGAGAATTTTTGACCATGACAGTTTTTCATTAGAAAATGCAGATGTCAAACCCAAAACTTTTCCTGCAAAAAAAGCAGGTATTTGGGGAAATTTTCATGTGAAAGGCTTCTTGAATCCTGAGGAAATGGGGGAAGAGAGGCATTATAGGTTGCGCACCCCCCTCACATTTTGTCCCTTCCACAAAAAAATCTGAGCTCTACAGCCTCAGGTACATGGGCACAAGTGTGCAAATGTATATTTTTGCCTCTGCCCTGAACAAGAAGGAAAAAAATTACAGCTGCTGTGCTTCATGCCATGTTATGGTGGCTGTACAATGCCACTCAGCTGGAGCTGAACAATGGCTTCTTTCACAGCTGCTTGTTTACTTCTCTGTTCCGGATCTGTGTTTTATTTTTGCTGTGCTATTTTTGCCTGGGCTGCCAAGTGTTCAGGCCTGAGGAAGATGGCAGTAAAAGCATCTTTCTTTAACTCAGGGCTGCATGAGAGCTGATATCCCTGCCAAACAAGCAAGGAACCAGAGTTTGGGAAAACACAAATCCTACTGTCTCAGACAGGGAAAACTGTAGACATATGTGTGAAGCACCTGAGTCAAAAAGAAAACTGGTCACCCTTCTAAGGATTCAAAATACCAGGTGCATCATAGACAGCAGGGACATGAAAGTAACTGTGTAACTGATGAGCCTGGGCCCATCGGTTAACATTCACTGTTACATGCAGGCTTCCGGTACATGGAAGGAGCCAGCTTAAAAACCAGCTCCCAGCACACACCAGCTTCCAATGAGCTGCCTGATGCCCCATGCTGCTACCTCTGATACAGAGGCAGCAGTTTAGTGTGGCAGCCAGGAGCCCCTATGTGTGAAGAGCCAGCTTAACAGCCGGCTCCCTACATGCGTCAGGTTGAAGGGAGCCAACTGCTGCACTGCGTGTAACACTGTGAAATGTTTCAGTGGTTACTCAGGGATGTTAAAATGTGTGTAATTAACTATTAGGCAGTATTCCATTAGACCACTGGAGAGCAAAACCCAAGGTTGGCTTTCAAGCGGAACCAGCCTGTAGTCACAACTGCCTCAGGGAGCACAAAAGTCTGACTTGTGTGCTCAGTGGGTCCCAGGTCACATCAGCAGCTGGGGGGAGGAGGGGGGAAGAGGGGCCACACTTTCCCTTCATGACTTATTTTCTTTTTGTACGTGCTTCCAGCGAAATCTGACAGCCTTCATGATACACTGTTGGCTAAACGCTTCGGTTTGCTGCCCCACCTCTCTGGTCTGCGCAGCTCTTTCTTCCTGACTGACAGCAGGGGTCTGGGAAGCGTAGATCCCGCTGAGACTGGCTTTGCATAAGATGCTATTTGCAGTTGGGTAGTGTTCTGTGAGGCTGCACATGGTGCCTAATGCTGGCTAACTTGCTCCCCCCCCCCCCCCCAGTCAGCCTGGCTGTCACAACATTAACAGTGGGTCTATAAATCATGTTCCCTTCCCTGTAGGCAGCAGGGAATCCCAGACAAAAGAGCATCCAGCACTGGCCAAATGGTGCTGCAGGTTAGTAATTAAAACCCCAGAGGCCTCTTCCATCACTCACAGTAGCAGCCCGGATGGGGACAAAGGGAAATGCTCTTGAAATATTTATCACTGCACCACAGAAAAATGCCCTGTTACTAGTTTAAAACACTACAGGAGCTTTGTGCAGGGGAAACAGATGAACCTGGCCAGAGTAGGGGCAGGGAATGGGCACCTCCCTTCCTCTCCCCTGCCATGCCAGGGCAGGCTGGATGTTTTTGCTACAGGAGAAGCAGCTGCAGCTGCCTTCAGAGCCTGGGGATAGTGGCAGGAGAGGTCAGGAGGTCTCTGTCCCCACATCCCCCATGGTTCCCCCTCAAACCAAACCTCATGACGATTCCTTTAGATGCTGGCAGCTCCTGTCTGACTAGCTACTTTTTTCCCTCTTTGATTCCTTCATGCCCTGTCCAAGGTCTACAATGGGGAAGGCGGGCCCTTTTTGAAAGGGGCAGGCGCTGGCTCAGGGACAGATGGAGCAAGAGAGACAGCACATAATGGGGAGTGATGGGAAGTGGGAGCACATGGTAGAATTAACAATGCTCATTGCTGGCTTGTGCTTTCATCATTTTGCCTCGTTTGTTTTATTTGTATGATGGCAGCCCTCTGAAGCCCCAACAGAGCATGGCTCCTTGGCTCAACTGAGAGCACTGCATGTTGGGAGATGTAGTCTCCATGGGTGTGTTGCTAAGTAAAGCGGCTGCCATCGGTTCCATTTTAGGCAGCTCAGGCTCATCCCTTGAGTGCCTGGCAAACTGCCAGTGCAGCTGTAGGGGTTACACAGCTCAATTGCTCCCATGTCATAGGCTCTGCTCTGGTTGTTGTCGCCACTAGTGGCCTGGGGCTGTTTGGACTTACAAGGCTGAGATTGGTCCCAAGTAGAACACGTCACGCCTTAAATTCGGTTTAAAATAGGCCATCGATCTGTTTTTAGAGACAATGGCAAGCACTTTATTTAAAAAAGAAGAAAAATCTTGTTCCCTCCTCCTCAAGCATTGTTTGTAATTCCTGGAAACATGGGCCTGGCACCTGGGAACAGCCAGAATCCATTAACAGGCGGCCACTGCTGTCTCCAGCCCAGCCTGAGGCCTCAGCAGTGTTGAGCACAGCTCTGGGGATAACGCTTGTTTCTTAGCTACTTCAGCAGAGAGAGAAGACTGGCAGCACAAACCCCACTTCCTGTCTCTTTTTTTCTTTCTTGAAGTAGGTCCCGATGCAGGAGGGGTGGTTTCATTTTGTGTGTTTAACACACAGGCAGGTGACTTTCCTTTTTTGGTGCAGGCTTGTTAGAATTTCAAGAGGATTTGAACACTGTTTAAGAGAAGTCACTTCTGGGGCCCAAAGCTCGGGGCCAGTTTTTGCTGGAATAAGTATAATTAGCCGAGCTGTGCTACTTCCTCTTCTCAGTTAGTATAAGCCAGATCATGAATTGTGTAACAATGATGCGGGGAATCTGGTCTCAAGGAACCACCTTCTTGTGCAGAACCTCCAATGAGGCATTTTTCCTTTCCTGTTGCCCTGTTCTTCACTGGCTTCCCCTCCCTCTCCCCCTCTCCCCCCCATGCCCCATAACCAGTAGGTAGCCAGGGTGCTGAAAATCTTTAATCCCAAAGAGCAATGTGCACAGTAAATAAAATATTTTCAATTCTGCTGTTCCTGAAGGGCCATGTGTGCCCAGCTCCAACTGTCCTACGCAGTAAATCAGCCTGGTGCGGTATAACAAGGCAGATTTATATTCTGAAGAGCTCTGTTTATGTAGTGGGCAGCACTGGTAAAACCCGTCCTGCCTCTGTATAGACTCCATCACTAGTGGCGTGTAAATGAGGAAGTGCCAGGCATGATGGAGTCAGAACCAGCCACTGGAAGTGGTATCAGATGTTCCTGAACCTCCAATTCTCTCATGAGCTCCTCCGGTTGGTCAGGTACTGGCCCCACCGCTGGGCACATCTTATCCAATGTTTGTTGCATTGACAGTTAATCCATTTGATCCACAGCTGTGGTGGCCAGCACTCAAGCTGCAAGTTCTTCTGGAAGAAACAGCTTCCACTGCCAGCAACTGAACTAGAGAGAGAGACAGGCCAGTATGTGAGGGGTCTCTAATGCCTTGTCCCCACAGGTCCACAAGGAGTTGCAAAATGCCTACACTGTGGGCTCCTCCCTGCCTAACAGCTCCAACTTTCTCACTCAGGCTGTCCAATGGAAGTAATGGACTCCCTTTTATTACCCACTTTTTCTGCTAGCTGTAAGGGTCAGGGTTAGACGCTGTCACCGCAGGAGGAGAGCGAAGGTCGCCAGCGCAAGGAGGAGTAACGGCAGTGAGGCTGAGATCTCGGCAGCTCCACCGCAGTCCTGAGCATTCTCCTGAGGACAAATGAGAAGGAGGCCCATGATCAGCAAATCTATGTCCAGGGTCACAAGGACATAAAATGATTCATTCCACTGACAGGAGCGGGGAAGCAACGTTAAGGGGCTCATGGAACGTAGGGCGTGGAGGCTGCTTCACTGGAAAAGCCTGACCTAGTCCCAAGCGCTTGGGCCGCTCTGAGCCGATGCACTACATGTAGCAATGGGAATGAGGCTGAACACCCAGCCACCCCACCCTATCCCCATCCGCAGCCACGCAGTTCTGTGGCCCCTACCGTACCTCTGGGTGGAACGCATGGCAGGTATCTGGCCGCCGCCTCAGTTTCTGGGAGCGCATCCTGTCGCACTTCACCGAAGCGTTATGTGTATTGCCATTAAGATCAACAGTAGTGTTCAGAAAGGGAGAGAAGCAGCACGGACGAAAGACTGTGAAATCCCTTGGGCGGCCCAGCAAGGCCAGGACTGAGTCCTGTGTCCTAGGAACTCGGACTGGGGGAGGAGAAGCAGGGACAGAGGCAAACTCACAACATGGGAGGGCTATCCTGACAGGCTGGAAAAAGAGAGAAGCTGCGGTATGGAAGCAAAAGGTTGTGAAAAGAAAGCTCAGGTTGGCGCTGTGCTGGGGAGGGAGCGCAAGGAACAGAGGCCAAGATGGCAGAAATGTTCAGCTGATTTACTTCCTGGTGCCAGGATAGTAGGGACAGGAAGCTTAATGTGACCATATTTAATGAGGAAAGGGCCAGGGGCTGATCCTGCCAGACTGAATTAAAGAAACAGCTATTGTAGGTGACTCATCTGGATGCAGAGTAACTGGGCTCACTGTTCTCAGCTGTTCTCCCACCACACTCCTGGCTGTCTGTTTCCTAGGCTTACCAGTCCCAGCTCCAGGGTTCTCCCTCTCCGCCCCTCCCCCCCCCACTGTGGCTTTTCGTTAACATCCCAAATCATGCCAACAGTCATTACTTCTCCTATTCCACTGCACTGGAGCTTGCTGAGGGGGCTCAAAGAGGTGCAGCGTTAATGGATGGAAGTCTCCCCCATTTAATTTGTATGCCTTCCTCCACTACGCTTAGGGGGGACAGTTGGAAAGTCATGTTTCCAGTTACTGTGGCTTCCCGCAATCCTGAGCCAGAAGTTTTATACTTTCTGTACCAGAGGGTGGCAGGGAAATTTTGTGGTTAAGGCTTTGCCTTCTGTGCAAGATAACGTTTCAACTCCTGCCTCAACCACAGGCTTCCTGAGTGAGCTTGGGCAACTCAGTATTTTTGTGCCTCAGTTTCCCCATCTATAAAGTGTGGCTAACAACTTTCCTGCCTCCCAGAGAGCTGGGGGCACTTAATTTATTAGTGTTTGTGAGCCATTTTCCGGTCACCTGCTAGTGCTCTTTAAAACAACACATTACCATCATGCCCCCCATATTGCTTCTGAAGTTCCCAGATTAAGTTCTCTTGCATATTTAAGTAAGCTGCTGCCTCTGGAAGGCTGGTGTATTGCTAGGCATGTTCCCTAGACTCCCAGCATCATGTGCAACGTGCCCTTCCGCTGTAGCTCTTACAAATAGATAAATGCCAATTGAGGCCAGCTCACAAGGGGAGAGTTGTGTCCAACTTCTGTTACCTACCTAGCAAGCAGGTGACTTGTAAGAGGAACATCTGTGTTGAATTTTAACAGGTTACAGCCCAGTCATGAGGGAGCCCAAGGGAGTGATGGGAATGTAAAGATCCCCCTGCACTCCTGTATGGGCCACTCCACATTGCTGGAGTCACTATTAGGCTGCTGCTCCCTTTCCACTCAGGTGTGTGGCGCAGTGGCTGGCAGGGGTGCAGGGTGTGAGCGCAGGTATCTACCCAATGCAGTTAACAGCTGGCACCCCACCCTGCTCATCACAATGGAGAGCACTCTTCTAAAGTGTGCTCTAACTGGGGTTAGATTTCTTAGGTGGCTAAAAGATTTTCATTTTCAGCCACACCTCTAACCTGCTGGATTTATCTCCTTGCTCCCTCCACTATGCTCACCTGTTGTACCCACACCAGCGCGTCCTGCTGTATTACATGTGGTGACATACCTCCCTGCTTTTTCCTCTTCTCCACACACTAGCTGCTACAGGACTCTCCTGGGACTAATTGTTGCAGTGGGAGAACAGACGAAAGGGCTGCAGAGTCTAACACGGTTGTGCTAGAAGAAGGATATATTTGACTTCTTTTGCTTCCAGGAGGACAGGTGGGAAGATGCTGCAGTCACAGGTAGCATCTGTAACCACGAGCAGCAGGTTACTCTTGGTGATCTGCTGAACTACAAACATCCTGTGGGGGGAGGGGGAGAGAGAAAGAAAACACGTGGCCCACACCACCCCAAAACAGCTGGTTAGAATAGCTGACAGGAAAATTGCAGCCCACAATGCTAATGTGGATAGCCAAGGGATACACGTTGAACAGAAATGTTGAAAAGAGAGGACAGAAGGGAAAGGACAGACGAAGGAGGGGAACAGGAAACTGAGAATGCAGGGAAGAAGAGGTGATGTTCAGCTGATAAAATTAAGGTTGCTTTTAGTCTTCAGATAATGCCAAACTTGTATGAATTTTAAAAATTCCAAGCTAGGCAAATGTCTGTACATAGCTGCCTATATGTACATATACACATGTTTATGTGTGTATACTATATATTATCCCAGGAAAGTAAGAATTTTCTTAGGTGGGAGAAACTTGGTTGAGGAAAAACAGAAACACAGTAATACAAAACGGCACATGTCATCATGTAGTTGAGTGGTGTTTGCTGTCTCAGCATTTGCTGAGTTTTGTGCCATTGTCTGAAACCTCACTTTATAATTACAATTGTAATTGTAATTATAATTACAAAGTGTCCCCAATCCATTTTTATAGCTGCATATGGGACAGGAAAAACTGTGAACCTTCCCTGAAATCACGGCCCATATCTGAGTGCAAACAGCCACCCACATTTTGATAAGTTATGCATGACTGGAGCTGGGTGAATTTTTTTCAATGCATTTTTTTCATTGAAAAATGCATTTTGGTGCACCAAAATTATGAATTTGGGTCAAATCTGACAAATAGCTTTGGCTGAGAGAAAATCTGAATTCTCCACCATTGTTCTATTGTGAAATAATGTTCAATGTATTTCATTTAGAATGTTTTGCATTTTTGTTTCATAACATACTAGATTAGGAAAATACTTAAAATAACCAATAGTTCTGCAGCACATTAGAGACTAACAAAACACATAGCTGGTATCATGAGCTTTCGTGGGCACAACCCACTTCTTCAAATTTCAGGTTTCATCTGAAGAAGTGGGCTGTACTCACAAAAGCCCATGATATCATCTACGGCTATGTCTACACTGTAGCCTTTTTCTGGAAAAACTTATGCAAATGAGGCGCGGTGTGGAATATCACTGTGCTTCATTTGCATAATTAATTAGCAGCCACTTTTGTGCAAGAGATTTTTGCGCAAAATGGAGCTGTGTAGATAGCTCTTTTTTGCACAAAAACCCTCTCTTGCACAAGAGTCATTTTTCCTCATTTGCATAAGCTTTTCCTGAAGAAGGCTACAGTGTAGCTGTAGCCTACATGTTTTGTTAGTCTCTAAGGTTGCTGCAAGACGATTCATTATTTTAAGTTTTTTTTTAATTACAGACTAACATGGCTACCCATCTGACAATATTAGATTTAGATTTACCAATCTTTTTTTTAAAAAATCACCCCCAAACAGGATGTAATAAACACCCCAAGATGTAAAAAACACCCCAAATAGGCCACATCAAATAGAAAAAACTTAATGTCAAAGGGACTCAAACTATTTTGTTTGACATGAAACATTTTTTTTCAGTCTCCCAAACAAAAACACAAACAAACGCACATGAACAACCCCATTCTTCTCTGAGTTCTGGTAGTCAGTGGAAGCAAGCGTGAGCCATAGTGCTCTGCTGCCCTCTGCTGGGAGTTTGAGGGAGGTGAGAGTTCTGTAAGCTGTAAACCCTGCTGAATGGAGGAAGATGCTTCAGATGATGAGAAAATGAAGACACTCTTATTTTCCTATCATTGCCACACAATACCACACTGCAAGTTCCCCACAGGCCAGGATGCACCAACTCAAAGCAGCATCCAGACCCTGCCAGAACATCATGCAAACCTGTAGCAATGGAGATAGGTCTACAATGATCAATCACAAATCTTTCTAGAACCATGGATCCTACACGTGCCTATCGTTACACCTGCTGCACCTCATCCAGTGCACTAACTGCCCCCACAACAACTGTGAGTGAAACTAGACTACACTTTGGAATGAGCTCCTGGAGGAAAATAAGAGCAAAGCATCCTGTCAACTGTAAGTGAATGCTTTTCACAAAGCGTTTTTCTCTCCACTCAAGCTCAGCTGAGGAAGTGGGTTTTGTTCACCAAAGCTCATGCTACTATATATATTTTTGTTAGTCTCTAAGGTGCCACAGGGCTACTCGTTATTTCTAAAATTAGACTAAAATGGCTTCCCCTCTGAGACTTTTTTCACTAAGGCCCCATCCTAAAAGAAAATCTGAATAACTTTCAAAAGACAAACTTGGGAGCTTAAATTCATAATTGTGTTAGACATTAAAAATCATGGACTGAACAGAGACACTGGATTTGTGCTTTATTTCAACAATCTGTAACTCACTAACCCCTTCTTTTTGTCCTATGACTGTAGAGATGTTAATGCGCCACTGTACTTTGAATGGTCCCTTATTTGTGCTAACTGGTTATGCTAACCAATCCGTCTCACCTTGCATTTTACTGTGAGGCTCTGCATACTTTTCCCAGACCTGAAAAAGAGCTCTGTATGGCTTGAAAGCTTGTCTTGCTCACCAACAGAAGTGGGACCAATTACTTCGCTGGCCTTGCATTTTCTGTGGGTGGCTTCTAATCTATGTATAGGCTGCTGGTGCCTGTCAGTGTACATATGGATGAGTATAACCGTAAGGGAGAAGCTGAATGTGCCTCTCACTCCGCTTTATACTCCTGTAAAGGCTACCGGGTCCTGGAAGCTCACACTCCGTGTTTGCAATTCACCCACGAGGTTGGAAGTTTGATTTGTCACTGGTAGGAGGAAGCAGGAAGTAGGTCACGGTTCCCTCTCCTATCTTCCACACCTAGCTGCAAACCCACAGATTAGCCCTAAATCTTTATTCTAATAAAGAGTAGCTCTATGTATGCTTCCCAGTCTGTGCATTTCAGAAGTTCATAGACTGTAAGGGACCAGTTAGACCAGCAGTCACCAACCAGTCGATCAGGATCTACCGGGTGATCTTGGAGCCTCTGACAGGTGATCCTGACCAGTTTGGCTGGGAGGCTGTCAAGGGCCTGCACTTCAGCTGCCCCTCCTCGCACTGCCCTGCTGTTCCTGCCCGGAGCCTCAGTGCTGCCCTTGGGAGCCTCCTGTGTGTTGTGCAGGGTGGGGGAGACAGAGGCAAGGGGGTGCTGATTTCACTCTGTCACTGTCTCCTGTACCCCATCTTCACAGAATGAGGAAGGCAGGGTCTTAGCAAAGGGGTGGAGCAGGGGTATTTGAGGTGATCCTGGACTGACAAATTAAAAAAGTGATCTAGTGCTTAAAAAGGTTGGAGACCCCTGAGTTAGACCATCTAATCTGATCCTCCTCCTATATCAGAGATCTTTTAAATGCCACCCAGTTACACTTGTATTGAACCCAATAACCGGTATTTGTGACTGACTAAAGCACATCTTCCAGAAAGGCAGGTGGTCTTGATGTGCTTTAGCCCTAACACAAGGAGCTGAAAAACCCAGTCACTTCTCTCGGTAGCTTGTTCCAATAGCTAATTGTCTGTCAAAAACTTTTGCCTTGTTTCTAAGATGAATTTGTCTGGCCTCAGTTTACATTCATTGGTTCTTAATATGCCTTCCACCACAGGCCAGGGAAGCAGCAGAGGCGGTGTCCCGTGGGCACAGGCAGTATGCAGAGTTGCCTGGCCACACCTTTGCCTAGGTGGCTGGACATGCCATCTGCTTCCAGGAGCAGTGTGGAACCAGACTGGGCAGGAAGCCTGCTTTAGCCCTGCTACGCTGCTGACTGGCGGCTGAGTGATACAAGCACCGCCTGGCTGGAGCCCACACCAAGAACGCCCGCCTGCATCGCGCTCCCCTGCCTCAGGTCAGACCCCTGCCCCGCACACTAATCCCTCCCAAGCCCTGCATCCCCACTTGCACCCCAACCTCCTGCCTCCGCCCTGAGCCTGCCCCCACACCCTAAACCCCTTGGTTCAAGTACAGAGCTTTCACCTACACCCCAAATCCCTCATCCCCTGCCACCATCCCCAGAGCCTGCATCCCCAATCAGAGCCCTTACCCCAACTTGCTGCCCCAGCATGGAATTCCCTCCCCCCAACTGCTCTCTTCTGCCCCCCAAAGCCTCCCCCCAGCTGCAGTCCTCACCCCCCAGTGCACTCCCACACCCTGCCCCCGCCCAGTGACAGTGAGTGAGGTTGGGGGAAAGTGGGTGACTGAGGAAGGGGGTGGTGCCTCAGAGAATGGGCAGGGCCATGTGCAAGCGGGGAGAGGGCAGGGTAAGCAGAGTTCAGTTGTGTGCAGTTAGAAAACTGGCCACCCTATACACATATCCCAGGACCACACTAGCTCTTTCCCCTCATGATTGCACTGGGAGCTCCCCTTGAGCTGCTTGTCCCCTGTGAAGCTCCCTACATTGTTTTTTAGTCACTGCTTTCTAGCATTTACCCCATTCTGTAGTCACGGCCTGCAGGCCTTGGCCCTAGATACATAACATTGCCTTTGTCTGTATTGAAAAGCCTTGTGTGTGCGTGGACCCAGGTTGCTGAGTGTTGCAGGTGGCTCCACATGACTTCACTGTCCTTATCGTTATTTCACGCTCTGCCATCAGAGTCACCTGCAAGTTTTATTAGCCACGATTTTATGTTTACTTCCAGCTCTTTGATAAAAATGGTGCGTATCACTGGGCCTACTCAGGGGGCCCTTGGGCAAGGTGCGGGTTGGGGAGGGGCTGGCTCTGTGCCCTGGAAGGAAGAGGGCCTCGGGCAGAAGGGGCGAGGTTAGGACTAGCCTCCTGCAGGCAGCCCTCAGCACTTCCCAGAGTGTGCTGTGCTCCGGTGGCGAGTTAGAGAGCTTGAGGCTGCAGCCCTTTTGAATCACTGAGCCACGGGGCAGTTGCCCCCTTTCCTACCCAACCCGCCATTGGTGGGCCTGGGCCTAGTACTGCTCCCTGTGGAACCTGACCTGGAGTCTAGTGATACTGTCTAGTGCTAATCAGAGTGTCATGTGGGACTAAGTCAAATGTCTTGAAGAAGCTTATTGCTGCTACGCTGTTACCGTTCTCAACCACACTTAGTCTCCTCAAAGAATGAAATCGGGTTTAAATGACAACGGAGGTGTCAACTCCGTGACTGCTCTGGGGCTGGCGCACATACCAACAAAAATACCGGACACACTGGACATTACATCACAATCTACATTGCATCTTATGTAGAAAATACCAGACATTTATAATTTCTCAATTTGTTTCCGGAACAGAGAGCTCAAATACTGGACTGTCCAGTTCAAAACCAGACACCTGGCAACCCTACACTCACAGGGAAATATTAGCAGGTGCTGAGCATCCAGCGGCAGCCAAGTTGCTTCCTTCCTCCCAGCACCTCTTGTCCGCCAGTGACCCTTCTGAGCAACTCCTTCCCCTCCCACGCAGCGCCTCCCACCTACTGCAAATTGTGGTTGCATGGAGTGCAGGGTATTCTGGGAGGGAGGAGGAGCAGAGACAGGGTGTGCTCAGGGGGAGGGGGCAGGGAAGAGGTGGGTCGGGGCTTAGGGGAAGCAGTGTAATGGGGTAGGGGCAGGGCCAGGGGCAGAGGAGAGCCTGAGAATCCTCTGGCTAGAGGGGAAGTCAGCACTTATGGTTGACGAGACCTATTTTTCAAAACCCCCATGACAACTAGCATTAATTATATACCTGTTGTTGAATTATTTATTAATTGAATTCCATGTCAGCTTTGCCATTGTTTTGCCTGAGCCTGATATTAGGCTAATCGGTCTATAGTTACCTAGGATCCGTTAGATCCATTTAGCATCCATACTTGGGTTCTGTGAAAAATTAGATTTTGCAAAGCCTAAAATCAATAGAAATGTTAAAAAGGGGTGGTGGTGGTGGGGGGGGGGGGGTTAACCCTGCAGTGAGTGGGTGGCAAAGACTGCAGCATTAGGCTAGTGCATGGCAACCCAAAAGGCAAGCTGACTATAAATGAATATGTGAAACTCACCAGCACTAAGAGCGAAAAAAAAATCTCATTTTAATAATTCTTTCAGCTTTAATAATGTAAGGGTTATTAAGAGCTGGTCACATTTTAGTTGCTGAAAAATGGCTTTTATTCAAAATTAGAACCTTTCACATTTTAAAAAAATTCCTCTTTTTGATTAAATTGGAAAATAATAAATTTACCCACTCTTTGCCTTCTTTGGCTTATAGTTTTTCCTTTATTTCTCCTCTTTTCCTTGCCCCTCTTTTTCTGTGGAAAAAATGTAAGGGGGGGAGAGAGAAACAAATGCAAATAGGGGGAAAAAAAGGAAAACTGAAAACTATTGAAAATGAAAGCTTTTTAAACAGAAAATGTTTGTAAAAGTTTTGAATAAACAATTTTTTCCTCTCTCTAATCTGTCCAGGGAAGATGATTGATTTGCGTGTGTGGTATTTGCCCATTTCCCAACCAGCTCTAGCTATTAATAGGAGATTTTGTTTTGTGTTTTATTTTAAAACCAAGAGTTCGGACTGACCTTTCTGCCTACCTCTGATGACTCACAATGTGGCCAGGGAGCTCTGTAGCTCATGAGAGGTGCTGTGGAAATGCTGGTGACAAACAGGCATAGTGTATCATGGGACTGTTCCCTTTCAGTGAGGTTCCAGAAGGAGTAGAGGTCTATGGGTAAAGTCCTGAAGGAGTAGAGGTCTATGAGAGACTTATTTCTTACTTTTGGCAGTCTCTGCACTCGATCAGCCCGTTGGTTTCTTTGATGGTGGTCTCATACACGAAGACGGGGTATTCAGTGTCACATGGCTGCAGCATATCATGTTTCTTATGCTTGTGAGCTGTGACGGCATAAAAGGCATGCAGTGAGAAATGAGGGTTGGAGAATGGAGAGAGAGAGAAATGGATTGAAAGAAAAATGTGGATGGTGCAAAAAAAAAGGCAAAGATGTTGACAAAAATGAAATGTAGTGATACTTAAGGCCAGTAGGTGGTGCAGGAAAACCAGTGTAGGAGAAGAAATGTGTTAGGTATTACTCTATGGTTACATCAATAAAGTAACACTAGGTCTTATCAATTCACTATTTTAAATAATACTCATATAATTAAAGTGCTACAGTTCCTCTAGTATGGATGCAGTTAAAGCAGTACCTTATATCAATGTAACTATTCTCATAGCAAATGAGAACAAGCAATATCAGTATAAGGTACTTTTAGACTGATACAACTGAGTCCCCAGTTGGGGGTGTATTGATTTTACTATTTTGGTAGAAAAAAAATCCTACCCCTAATTTAATCCACTGCATTACAAAACCCTGTATGTAGCACAGACTGTTATTCTTGCCTGAGTGAACTCACCTGGATGAGAAGCATGGCAAATCTAATAACACCATAAGGCCATGTTGCTGTGCAGGAAATCATCTTCTGACCTACTCTCAGGGTTAAGAATGTACGGATTGTCATATTGCTCTAGACTAAAGATCTGTTTGTGTAGACCAAGAGTGGGCAATAATTTTTGATGTAGGAGGGGGGCACTCCAAAATTTTGGAAAGTGGTTGAGGGCCACACTCTCCCATGATATTAATGGAGGAACAGGGTCTGGGATGGAGGTTGAGTGCAGAAGGGAGCTTGGGGTAAGGGAGGGAGTTGGGGTGAAGGAGGCAGTTGTGACCTGGGGCACTGGACTGCAGTGCAGGGGGTTGGATTATGACTGGAGGCAGGGAATTGGGGGTGAACTAAGACAGGAAGGGACTGTGATATGGGTGTAGGAGAGGGAGGCAAAGAGTTGGAGAAACAAGGGACTGGGGTGCCAGAGGTAGAGTTTGGCCAGGAGACTTACCAGCTAGCAGCCCATTTCTAAATCAGCCTTCCTGAGCTCTTGAGTCTCTGACTGGGCGGGGCTGATTAATCACCTGTGAAGCTGTGCTGCCCTGCAGCTTACAGGGAACATTGTGTGGGAGTGGGCCAGGCATCAGGCTGCAGCCATATGCTCTAGAGCCTCTTGTGCTTCATGGCTGCCTGTTATTGAAACAGGAAGCTCCCATTGGCCAGTTTCTGGCCAATGGGATTGTGCTGGGGGCAGGAACAGCTCCTAAAGCATCCCCCCTGCCCTCCGGAGACTCAGTTTTTCAAGATAAAACCGCCCTGCAGCCATGTTTCTGAAAGGTGTGTGGATGGGGCAAGGCAAGCGGAGAGCCTGCCTCAGGCTCCCCACAGCATCCACAGGCTGGATCTGGTGGCTTGGCAGGCCATATTTTGCCCAGGCCTGGTGTAGACTGTCTTTAACAGGCCAATGCTGGCTGTCTGTGAGAGAGGTTAAAAAGCTTTCGTAAATCTTTAATTGTTTTTTCCTATAGCTATTTGGGGTGCGGGAAGGGGGATTTCTTTGACCTCAGATAGTGAGCAGCTTGTGCCTCAAAGCCAGAGCATTGATATCTCATTTTTCCATAAATATATTGGCTCTGCGGTGCTAACAATAATACAAACAGTTTTTACTTGGTAAAATCATCAGCCATGTCTTGAAGGTACCCAGAGAACGAATTATTAATAATTTTATTATACTGTAGTGACTGGAGAGCTGACCCACTGTGTTCAGCACTGTACAAACATAGTAAGAGACTTTTCTTGCCCCCAAAGAGCTAACAAGCTAATAGACAAGATAGACAAAGAATGAGAGAAGGGCAGGATTGTTATTCCCATGTTACAGATGGAGAACAGGGGCACAGACAGATTAAGTGACTTGCTTAAGATCATATAGACAGCTGAAACAGAGCCAGGGCCAGATGCCAGATCTTGATTCTGACTCCCATGCTTTAAGCACAGACTCACAGCACATATGATGAATGCCATTTCACTCAGTCATAGATCTCCGGCTATAGCTGTAGTTTGAGCCTCTAATTGTTCTTTTCTTGGAATTCCCCAAATACACTGCACAATCTAATACATTCCTATTTTAATTCTTTGGCAACTTCTTTATGGCGTAAATAGTGAACCTTAATTTCAAATTTCAGGATTACTGTACACTCATCCTTGAATTTCCCTACATTAACCTGTGGAACTCCTTGCTTCAGGCTATAACAACTTTGTGGGCAACCGGGAAGATCTTGGTGGTTGTGCTGTATTCTATGGCCACCCATGATGTCAGGGGTAGCCTGTGAGCCTAGGTAGACTAGGTAGTCGCCTAAGGTGCCACTGGCCCGGGCACCTGATGATGACATCATGGGGCACCCGGGTGCCCGATGATGATGTCATGGCTATTGACAGCTGTGCAGGTGGGGGCGCCGATCACGCCTTCCGCCTGGGACGCCAGCTGCCGCAGCCGGCCTCAGGCCGCTCCTGCATGATGTCATTCTGCAAATGGGGGGTAGAATGTCAGTCCCCCTCTTCCAGAAGTGCAGGGCCCCTACCACTTGTGTCAATGGAGAAATCTCTATTACCTATCATATAGGGCTGTGATATAGAGCTGAGCAGTTTGATTCTATTCAGTACAAGGAAGGGCATGCTAATCAGTACAGTACAGTATTATGGAGGCAAGTATCACAGTAAATTTCAAAGTATTAGATATATACAGCTATAACAAATAACAGTATTTGCCTTTACTCTAGCAAGGGATACAACCTACAATGGTTCTCCATCTCAGAATAGCGCTCAGCAACAAATCAGGTAGCCACATCCGGATGGCAGAGTTGGAGTTAAATCAATTTTACAGCTGAAACATCATTAAAAGTCAATGGAGTTATACCAGCGTCAAAATGCTGTAAAGGAGGGAAGACTCCAGCTCTTAGCTTTGAACATTATGCCCTCAAGGGACAGACCTGTGAAATGGGAAGATAGGGCCTGGCCCTCAGGTGGGGTAACTGCCTTGGAGCTGTGCTAACCCAAATCAGCTGAGGCTCAGGCCTTAGTTGTCTTAGAAAGAGAAATCAGTCCCATTTGAGCACACCATCAGTGTCAGCTTTGTGTTGTCCTAAGGCCTAGTCTCCCTGCAGAGTTGCTTGCAGCACTGCTGTAGCCCTGTTAGTCCCATGATAGGGGAGAGAAAAGATGGGTGAGGTAATGTCTTTTATTCTGTTGGTTTGAGAGTCAAGCGTATGAGCTACACAAAGCTTGACTCTTTCACCAACAGAAGTTGATCGATAAAAGATATTACCTCACTCACCTTGTCTTACACAAAGTTGCAGTGGCTTATCTAAAGGTAAAGGTGCATTTAAACTGATTGAATTAAACCAATGCAAACTCCTTTGTGGACACACTCAAAACAGTTTAAAACTTTATATTGGTTTAGCTTCCAGCAGTGAATTTATCTACATCTGTGTGAAATACAAGACGTAGGATAAATATATGTATCACATACATTAAACCTGGAAAGTGCTTCAGCTTCTTTGAGAAACTCCATGCTGGACAGCAAAGCAATGCTAAAAACTATTAGTACGGTGGTTAGAGGTTTGTGTAAACTCAGGGGATTTGACAAATTGCAAATTTGATACTAAAGTGCATGTTAATTTCTCCCTGTTGTTATTGGCAGCCTCACTTCCAGAAAGACTTTGTCAGGCAGCTGGCAACAAATCCATCTGAGGAACAAAGAACCCATAGCTTCTTGTTATGGACTACATGACCTAGCCTGGGAATTCATATTCACCGGTGCAAGTCATGAGTAACTGCACTGAGGTCAGTGTGGTTATTCTAGACTCACATTGATGTAAATGAGTTCAGAACTTGTCCCAAATACAGAGAACAGAAGCTGCTTGATAATTTTGTAAAGCGCCTGCCTTAAACATCTTCATATCATCAACATCTATTTTTTTTTCTGCCATGGAATTCTAGAACTAATCCTTTTGGTGCCATAGCTTTGTTCTGAACATATTTTCAGTTTTAATGATTGAAGACTATAGTTTCTACAGTGATGGGTACTAGTATACGTTTTTGAATACCTAGATACCTAGATTTCCCAGAGAACTAGAAGCCCCAGATCCATTGAGTTACAAGACAATGGAATGGATGTTGAGTGTAATGGGAAATCTGTGGAAGCAAGCATCTCTTTTTGCCACTTCTCGAATACAGATCTGCTCCTTTGCATGAAAGTGCAATCTAATCTGGAGGGATTTTTAAGGGGCCTGCAAGAATTGATTTAAGAACTAGAGTATAGGTTGCACCTCTATAAACCGGAACTCTCTGGTCTGGCAACATCCGTAGTCCAGAAGAACTATGGATGTTCCAGGATCAGTGTCCTTGGCATGCTGCTGGGGGTGGGAAGAGCCCAGTAGTATGTGGGGAAGGGTGATGCATGGCTCAGCTGGGCTGTGGGTGGAGGAGGGGAGCTGGGAAGCCCAAGAGGTTCAGCTGGGCTGGGAGCCGGCACATGGCTCAGCTGGACTGGGGAGGGGGCAGGAGCTGGTGTGTGGCTCAGCTGGGCTGCGGGGAAGAGCCGGGAAGCCCAATGGGGGGCCAGGGAGGGGAGGGCTGGCAGCAGGAGGGCCAGAAATGACCTCCTCTGGTTCAGAAGAGTCCCTCATCCAGGACCTGGAGGGTACTGCACCAGGGTGGTCCAACCTGAATAGACATACTAGATGGGCTGCATGAAAGAAATACTGCATTACTGTAGCACTATTAGGGTACGTCTAAACTACATGGCTTCGTCGACGGAGCCATGTAGATTTGTTGTTTAGGCAAAGGTAAATGAAGCCACGATTTGAATGATTGCGGCTTCATTTACATTTACATGGCTGCCGCGCTGAGCCGACAAACAGCTGATCAGCTGTTTGTCCGCTCAGCGCGCTAGTCTGGACGCTCCCCTGCCGACATCAAAGCCCTTTGTCGGCAGCCCCGGTAAACCTCATACCACGAGGAATAACGGGGCTGCCGACAAAGGGCTTTGATGTCGGCAGGGGAGTGTCCAGACTAGTGCGCTGAGCGGACAAACAGCTGATCAGCTGTTTGTTGGCTCAGCGCGGCAGCCATGTAAATGTAAATGAAGCCGCGATCATTTAAATCGCGGCTTCATTTACCTTTGCCTATGTGGCTAATCTACATGCCTCTGATGACAGAGGCATGTAGTCTGGACACAGCCTTAGTGAGGAGGAGGTAAGCCAAGATGTTGTGGAAGGAAAACCTATGTAGCTTGTTAATATTTGAAGTACATAAAACTGTGTGGTTTGTTTTCTTCTGAAGGAGTGGGTTATGATTTGTTCCTTTTCCTGCATAGCTCCTGGAAAGGGAGAGACAGTGATAGCTGGTTCACCAAGTAGCCTACAAGGTCTAATTAGTCAAAGGATCTTTCATGCTTGCTGATATTATAGAGTCAGAGGTGCCATTTCTCAGTGTTGTAGTAATAATTGGCTAGGCTTTGTCTGGTCAATCACCAAATAAATGAGTATTTTCCTCCTTTTATTCACTTGTCACTAAACCTAACCCATTGCAACACCTCAGCAAACTGAACAAATAACAGCACCTCTATCACCATCTATTGGCTATGCACAGGATTACAGTTAGGCACCGCTACCAGCATAACTCTGAAACCTCACTGCAAATTCAGGACTGTCCTGGGGGGGAAAAGGAATGGTTTGCTTGTTCCTTCCCAGTTCAAGGATTCTGGCTTTGTGGCCCTTCACTTTCCATTCCTATGAAACTCAAATGGTTCATTATGAGTCTACTTACAATGATGAAAGACGGCTTTGGCTAGTCGAGTCACATAATGAAGATGGTCACACATGATGGCATCACAGTGTAGGTATGAAGTCACATGGGGAAGTCATGGATGGCGCGAGGGGGAAAATGAAAGAAAGCAGAGAAGGAAGTGATGATGAATAGTACAGGGACCAGATCCTCTCCTTCCCCAGCACAAAGATAGTAATGACTAAAACAAAACACATCCATTTAAAGTAACAAATAGGGATGGATACACAGAACCAAATCTGTCACTCACTTCTTGTATCTTCTAACAAGGACACTCTTTTGCATGAATGGATTTGGCAACCTAATCTCCCCTGAACCACACAACTTCTGAGAACCTATGTGATCTTGAAGGAAATATCACACCTTCGGGGGGGGGCCATGTCATTTATCATGCTATGTATTTGGCATGAGGTTCACGCTTGTTCAGAAAGCCTACACAAGTCCCCTCACCACAGAAGGCCCAGTTAATCTTTATTTTGAGGACTTACATGGAACTTAGATGGTGCCTAGGCCTCGTCCTGACTCTGTGAACAGGGATGAATTTTGCCTTATTAGTATAAGATCAAGTGCTTCAGAATAGTGGGAAATGCAGAGCAATAGAAGGCCAACTCTCACAGTGGACTTTGGGGTTTGGCCATTGTCTTCAACAAAAGCAGGCTTTACCTATGAATGACTAGTGAAGAATTCACATTATAATACAACATAATTCATACAGATCCTTCCAGCCTCTAGTGAGGTGTTGTGTTCTGCTATTGTGCAATGTTGTTTTCATTATCTTGACTGATAGGTACCCTGTAGAATATAGTAGGAAATGACAAATGATAGCGGCTTTTTAAAACCATCCTAGACAATTTACTGTGTTGGCTATCAAATTCCATAGAACCCAAGGGAGTCTTCCAACAGAGTATGCACCACAGCTGACTCATATATTCAATTAGCCCAATATGAGGAAAACTTATTGGGGAAGAAACCACTCTCTTATGTCACGTGATAATGTCATGGTCGCCCCAGGCACTGAAACAGGAACTTTATGCTGAGAGCTTTTCAGCTTTGGAGCTTCAGCAGATCTTCAACATGGTGGTAATAGGTCCTGGAAACTAAATTCCAGAGTTGGAGTGTTGCCGTGGCACGGCGGAACACTTCTCGTTGTAGCTCCTTCCTCGAGTGGTGCTCTACCATTTGGGTGCTCTGGGGGTGGCTGTACCCCGGCCTACTTACCATCTGCCAAGTTCTCTGAGTGCCAGAAGCCACAAATATTGAACTCCAAAAGAAACCTGACAAAAGAGCAAGAGGAGAGGTCATTTTACAGTAGCCCATGTTGATAAAGGAGTCACAGAGATGGTGACATGCACTGCCCAGGCCTAAAGAGACCAAGTCCTAAAAGGTGCAATATGCATTTTCTTGCAACTGAAGCCCTGAATCCTTCTTCAGTTTTTCAGCACACCCTTGGCCTCTCTGCTTTGGTCATTCTGGAATGGCTAACTGTGTCTTAGTCCTAAAGGACAGTGTAGGCAGGCCCTCAGTTAATATTCTTCAGCTGTGTGGCTTTTGAGGATGAGAAATGACTGTCACCTTGAGAACCAGCTGTGGCTTAAGGATCGATCACTGTGACAGAAGCAGGTACTGTGCAAACCCTGACAGCTGCAGAGTGTGCCTGGTGAACTAATCTGTACTAAAGATGGGCTTGGAGCCTTGGATTCTGGATTTTTGCCAAAGTTCAACGGTGTTTAAGATTCAGTGTCTCAGTGTGAGACCAATGTTAAGACTGAGCTAAGCTGCAACCATTGGACGTAGAATCCAGATGTAGAGCTGAACTTCCTCTCAATCTGAGGGGAAGCTGACACCAGTACTCCTGTTTAACTCCCCAGCCCTGCTCTGTATACTGCACCATGAGCAGGAAACACAGGGTATAGTCTCTAGCATGTTACTAGGATCCTTATTTGAACAGACTAATTTCTTCTTTGTTTACCTCTTTTCAACTAACAGTTGCTCTCAACTGATCCTAGTCAGCTCTGAAAAAGGATGGATGGTCTAGTGGTTAAAGGAACAGCTCTGGAAATTGGGAGATCCAGATGCTATTTCTGGTTCTGCCACAGACTTTGCACTGTGATGACCTTGGGCAAATCACACGAGCACTCTGTGCCCCTGCTTCCCAGTCTGCAAAATGGGAATGTTACTTTTGTATCTCACAGGATTGTGGGGATTTTCTCAGATACTATGGTGATGAATGTCACCAAAATGTCTATACAGCAGAGCCTCAGAGATATAAACACCAGAGTTACAAACAGACTAGTCAGTGATGCACTCATTTGGAACCAGAAGTACTTAATCAGGAAGCAGGTGAGACCAAACAAAAAAGCAAATAAAGTACATTGCTGTGTGAACCATAAACTACTAAAGCATTTTTCTTCTGCACAGTAAAATTTCAAAGCTGTATTAAGTCAATGTTCAGTTGTAAACTTTTGAAAGAATGACCATCATGTTTTGTTCAGCGTTACAAACAACCTCCTTTCCTGAGTCGTCTGTAACTCTGAAGTTCTACTGTAGTCACGTCTTAACAAGGAGCCTGTGCTTGTACTTGTCTTAGATCTCTCCCTTGTTGGTGTGAGCCTCCCAAACTGTGGTACTCACATGAGGAAATCACTCATCAGCCACTTCACTGCAGCAAGCAAGGTATAAATGGGCTGAAGAAAAAGAAAAATGAGAAATGCCATAAAGATCTGGCCACAGAAAAGATAATCAAACCTGCAGGACTCAGCACTTCATCTAGGTTCTCTTGGAGAGGGGTGTGGATGGTGGGTAAAGGCAAGGCTAGGGGAGGCAAGCCCCAGCCCCACCCCCAACCCTGCCACTCCTACTAAGGCCCTGCCCCCCCCATGGGAGTCAGCCCCTGCCATGGGACCCAGCCCTCTTTCCCCCTCCCCCCAGCACCACAGGATGGGAGAGTGACACACATCCTCAGCCTCCCTGGCCCTGGATCACAGGACGGGTGGGCTCTCGGGGGCAGCAACACACTGTCCCCAATATGCCTACAGTAGGTGTTCTAGGGGTGGAGTCTGGGTGGGGTCAAGATGGCAGTTTGGGAAGGCTGTGTCTTTGCCTGCCTGTTATATCCGCTGCCCCTGGAGATGGGCTAGAATTTAAGCTCTTTGGAATCAGTGGGAAATTTGCAAAATGCACCAAAAGCCACTGGAGTCTCCTTACTACTACTAATATCTCCACATCAGGTCAGAAAATGTATTACAAATGTGAATGGAGCTTTGAAGATCTATTACTTAATGATTTCCCTCTGGCATGCATAGCCTTGAGAGCACAGGACAGGGAAGAAATAAACTTACTAAAGAAGACAATGCCAGTTTAGAAAGCTGTTATCTGATGGGACTTTTGGTACAAGCTGTGGCATTAGCAGACTTGCACTACAGTTATCATTGTCTGCTTTAGATAACACAGCATCTTAACCTCATATATATCCAGCCTTTCTTTAAAGTGGATTGCCAATTGCCCAAACTACCTACCTTTTAGGTATTTCCTGGCCTACATACTATTCTTAGAAGGTTTAACCTTGGTCCCCTCATGTCTTCATCTCCCATGGTAGTCTGAATGTCTCTTCTAAGAGGACTTTCTCCTGACACTGACAGTGCAATGCCCAGTCAATTCCTCCACTTCCATCTACAGATTGTAACCTAAGAAGAGACTGGTACTGTGTTGGTGACAGTTCATTACATTGATTTCTGTGGTTCCCTATATGCCTGACAGGCGTGATGGGCCAATTGCAGGCATCCTGTAAACGGCTGAAGGAAATGGTGTTGCACTGATCTGTCAGGTTTGAGTTTCCCCTCACTTGTGAACAAACTACTCCTTATCTTGTAATAGGAATGTGTTTTAAAGCATTAGGAAAGTTCTGGTCCAAACTACCAATGAGCATTCATGCAATGGGCTGACTGCGGGGACATACATACACTGAGTAGAGGCCGGGCGCCACTGTGATGGTGGTAGGGCATTTTACACATGGCTTGATAGTCGTACATTGTCACCCTATAAAATTGAAGCAAAACAAGAAAACACACAGTCAAAAGCAAGAAGTGTGACCATCCATGAAAAGTGTGAGAATTTTTTTCCTATTCAGGCTACATCCCAGATGTATTTTTATACAGAAGAATTGCCATGCTTGAGTAGACTGATTATCTATCTAGTCCACTGTCCTGTTCATGGCTAATGCTGGCTGCTACTGAGAGAGGTGTGTTATGACTCTGTAACTTTTATGTTGAAACGTTCCCAATGAATATGTGAAGTTGCTAAAGAAAAGGGTGCAATAAAAAACAATTTAGTTTTCAGATTAGAGGCCCTAGCCGGTTACAGACAATCTGTTTAGTAAAGGATCACTAGGCAACACTGTGAATGATAAAACTCATCTTGATTCAAAAGAAAAATGAGTATTTAAAGCAAACAAGTGGGCAATTTTTACTTACACAGTACTAGAGTTAGACTTTCTCCTTCTAATGTAAGTATATCAATGGATGATTAGTCCACTGACAACAGAGTAAAGTAAAGTTTTATAGCCTTAGAACCTAACAGTACTTGTTTGATATTGGTTGGAATTCACCTCAGTTTTAACAAAACTACATTTTTTAACTACAGGTTGGACCTCCCTGGTCCGCACTCTCGGGACCTGACTGGTCCCAGATGAGGGATTTTTCCAGAGCAGGGTAAGTCATTTCTGGCCCCCCACTGCCCTGTGTCCCTGCCCCGGTTCTCTCTTCTCCCCCCGGAGCCCTGCCGGGCCACACGTCACCCACACCCTGCATAGTACCGGGCTCCTGGTCTCTCCGCCCCTCTTCTGCACGTCGGGACTCTCTGATCCTTGAACATTCATGGTCCTTCCACACCACAGATGTTGCTGGACCAGAGAGTTCCGGTTTAGGGAGATGCAACCTGTATTATAAGAATAATTAACATTAAACTCCTTATTGCTATATTCATCAAAAATTATGGGGGAGGAAACAGTTCAATTATTTGATCTCTTGCCCAGTTGTGGGGATATCCCGATGACTGCAAAAGTTGAACAAGTGGACTCTGAAGTGGCAATGGAACAACAAATTATTGGTAATTTTGTCAAAGTAAGGGAAGAAACCTACCCTGAAGACATTGCATTATGGCCAAAATCCATTTAATTGGATATGATAGAATATTTCTTAGTAAATAAGACAAAAAACCTAGCTAATATTGAGAAAAGAGTATGAGGTTGGAGGCCAAAAGCAATTTAGGGATTTTCATGAGTCCCATTTTCTGAGGATGAAGAAAAATGGAACAACAGAAATTAGAAAGTGGTTGATTTTTTGGGAAACCACCAAGGCAGTCTACTGTTAATGTTTGCAAATTATTCCCTGACCATAGTAAAGGAAAACAAACATTTGTCAATGGGCACTCTAATTGAAGAAATGTTGCAAGAGATATTGCTAATTATGAAACTTCCAAAGCTCATATTAATGCTGTGTGTAAGTGTGTTCAAAGATGTAAATTGGGAGTGGGGAACTTAAGGCCTGGGGACCGGATGTGACCCCTGGCTTTCCTGGATCCGGCCCCCAGGGCTCAGGGCTCCCCCACCAGCATTGGGGAGCCCATACTGGTGCTCCGCCCCCTCTGCTGTCCCACTTGTCTGCAGCCCCTGACTGATTTTTATGTGGGTAAGTGATCCCTGTCCCAAAAACGTTCCCCGTCCCGGATGTAAATTATCCAGAATAATTGATTCTGCGTTATCAGCTCAGTTTGAGAAGTGTTCTTATTGGAGGAAAGTGATGAGATGTGTTATTGCCACCGTGAAACTGCTGTCTTCTTTGGGACTATCTCTAGAGAGGAAGTGGAGAGTCATCAGTGTCAAATTGAAAAGGTAATTTTTTAACCTGCTTTGAATATCTTAGTGAGTTTGACAATTGTCGCAATGAACATTTGAAAAATTATCAGTATTATGGCTCAGGGAAGACCAACTTTTTAACGTGCCAAACCTACAATGAATTCATTACTATAATGGCAGAGCAGCCCAGAAACCAATTCACAGATGAAATAAAGGATGCCAAGTACTATTCCATAATAGTCGATTCAACACCAGATGTGAATCATGTAGACCAATTAACATTAATTTTAAGATATGCGACTGGCAATGGTGAAGTTGTAGAGTGATTTCTTTTTTTTTTTTTTGTACCACAAAAATCACATGCCTCTGAATGTCTAGAGACAACAGTTTTGGAAATGATTGCAAATTTAGGTTTGGACATAAAAAATTGTCGTATGCAGAGCTTTGATAACTCCACAGGTATGTCAGGAGAATATTGAGGTCTACAGGCAAGACTGAATGCAAATCCCTCTGCTTTATTCATACCATGTTCCAGCCATTCCTTAAATTTAATCTGCAACACTGCATCTTCTGAGGGAGCTACAGATTTTTTTAATTTCAATCAAAACATGTATGCTTTTTTTTTTCCAGTTTCCACACATTGGAGAGTATGCTACAATCACACTTGGAGCAGACATATGGAAAACATTTGATAGTCAAAAGAATTTGTGACACCAGGTGGTCTGCTTGTGGAGATGCTGTTTTGGCTTTGAAAATGAGCTATGATGTTATAAAGATAACTTTATAATACATAGCCACATCAAAGTCTGAAAAACCATGTGCAAAAACTGAAGCAAAACCCTTAGCAAAAAAAGTTTGAAAAGTGAGATATTGCTGTTTTTACTATTTTGTTGGACTGTTTACTTCAAAAAATTAATGCCATCAGCAAATCACTACAAAAAGTTGATACCAATTTATCAAATGCTGCACAATTATTAGCATTTTGTCATGAAAGTTCAAAACGACTATAGGTCCGTAGACGCTGAGGCACTAACATAAACAAAAAATATAGATTGCTCTGATATATCTGATGAGAAGAATAAAAAACCCAGGAAGTTATTTTTCAATGAAATCAATTTAAAAGGGAAAGAGAGGTTCATTGTTGAGACTGTCAATGTTATTTGTGACATAAAAGTGCAGTTGCAGAGTAGAGATGAATCTCTAAAGAAAACTGTTGATTTATTTTGCATGCTTTTTGACAGAAGTATGGATGAAGATGCTAAAAGCCACTACAGTAAGAAATTATGTGAATTCTACTGAGAGAACATAGACAAATTTTTTTGAAGATGAAGTGAAACATTTCATTCATTTTATCAAAAACGATGAGGTCTGTGCTTTGAGATCACCAGTTGATTTGTATAGACTTGTACATGATGGTTTGCAGGCAACCTTTCAAAATGTAGAAATCATTCCAAAAATATTTTTAACAATACCTGTCGCAAATGATTCTGGTGAACATTCTCTTTTGCTGTATTGAAATGAGTTAAAATCATTTGCGAAATACGATGATTCAGAAACATTTGACAAGTTCAGCAATATCGACAATTGAAATTGCCTCTTTTTTAATCCATCTAAATGTTTAATTTTTTTTTAACTTACTGAAGTATTAGTATATTAGTGTCCAGCTAAACCAAGGGAAGGCTGTTCAAAGGGAAAACAGTTTCAATCAACTGCATTGCAGCTACTGGAGAGGTCTCTGACAGCCAACCAATCCTTTAAAGTATTTCAAGATGTGATGAGAAACTGAAAAGCTTTCAACCAAAAGAGGAGAAGTTTTCTGTATATGTCTAGCACCATCTAATGTATGGAACTAATACATAGGTGGAGTTCACACAATACAAGACTGGGGCAATTTTGAATTTAGTTAATTTCATAATGCTTTGCAGTAGCTAGATCCAGTAATCAAGAGAGGCATAGCAGGAGAAGGGAGAAAATAAGAAGTGAGAGACTTGCCAGGTGTCTGTTTTTTGCACAGAATGCCTGGTCATAAGGGACCTTGAGGGGTCCTATCAGCACCTCTCACCAAACTGTTAAAAGTCCGGTTGGCAGTTCAGCATGGCTAAGGCAGGTTTCCTCCCTGCTGAAGCTCTGTGCAGCTCCTGGAAGCAGCATGTCCCCACTCTAGCTCCTACTATGCACAGGAACAGGACAGGGAGCTCCAGATGCTGTCCCTGCCCCAAGTGCCAGCTTTGCAGCTCCCATTGGCTAGGAACTGTGGCCAATGGGAGCTGCAGGGGCAGCACCTGGGGATGTGCCTCCATGTAGGAATTGGAGGGGACGGACGGACATGTTGCTGCTTTCTGGAGCTGCTTATGGTAAACACAGCCTGGAGCCTGCACCCCTGATGCTTTCTCATGCCTCAACTTCTGAATCTTTCAATCCCAGTCTGGAGCACCCTCCAGCATCCAAAATCCCTCATCCCCACCCCCATCCTAGAGTCTGCACCCCCAGATGGAGCCCTCCACACCCCAACCCCTGCCCCAGCCCTAAAACCCCTCCTGTACCCAAACTCTGCCCCAGCCCAGAACCCTTTCCATACCCTGAATCCCTAATTTATGGCCCAACCAAGAACTTGCAGCCCTAGCCACATCCCGACTACATCCTTCACCTCCTGCCACATCCCAACCCTGCCCCAGCGTGGCACTTCCTCCCATACCCTGAACTCCTCATCCCTACCCCCCCTAGACTCTGCACCCCTCGCTAGAGTTATTTCCTGTCACATCCTAAACCAGTGCCCCAGCCTGGAGCTCCCTCCCACACCCATAACCCCTTATTTTTGGACCCACCTGGAGCCTTAACTCCCCCAACAGAGCCCTACCTCCCATGACCCAAACCTGAGTCCAGTGAAAGTGAGTGTCAGAGAGTGAGTGATGGAGGGATGGGGGGAGGATGGAGCTAACGGGGCCAGGGCCTCAGGGAAGGAGTGGGGCAGGGTACAGGGAAGGGATGTTTGGTTTTGTGTGATTAGAAAGCTAGCAACTCTAGTGAGGATTTTGGTAAGGGGGTAGATGCTATGGAAATAAACAATTTAACTTTCTGTCCCATCTCATGTTTCCCTCTTTGGCTTTATAGCCAGCTACACATTTCATTGTCACCTGTATCACTTAACAGAAGAAAGGCACAGAGGTGAGCTCCACTTACTGTCTGAACATTCCCATGTTTTGGAGTTGGGTCATTACTGAGCCATCCACTTCACCAAAAAATTTTCCTATCTGCACAGAAAAAATGATAAAAAGGGAGAGGGAAGAGAGACATGTTAGTGAAAATAGTCCTAAGCTTTCTTCTGGTATAACCATTCTATTCTGTCTAGAAGATCGACTACCTGGAGACTACTGTTAATAAACAACAAGCATTTTAAAGAGCTGTCACTTAGCTCCATATTTTGATTGGCTGAGAGGTTTGAGGTGGGACCTCTGTTCTCTTGTGTATATTTATGACCTATGCTCAATGGTTCTGAAAGCATGCACCTCTCCTATCTGAGCTAAAACATCAACTATGTTAGCTAAAAATCTGTAGCAGACTTGTAAACAACTTCAGTGTATATGTCCAGTGATGTTTATTTAGGAACCATAAGGGATTTTACTTCTCAGCCATACAAGTACTAAAGATACAATATTAACAAATATAACAATGTCTGTATCACTTTTTGTTTAAAAGAGATGTTGTGCAAAGATATATTCGGGATTATCTGTTGGGCAGGTTATTAAAATCTCAAGCAATAAAAAATCTTTATACAAGTCAATGTATATTGCTGCTGAAGATTTTTTTGAACTGATCAACAATTCTGCCTTTACTTACCAGCAATCCATAGTAAATTCACTTTAGTTATGTTTAACACTTATCAAAGCAGTTGTTTGTTTTCAGGCAAATCTACTTTCTCTGATGATTGCATGAAAGGTAACTTAAGTTATTTATTGGTCTTCTGTCCATTTTGTTGTGTATAGATCTGATGGGTTAGTTTTTCCATAGTTTTTTATGGAACCATTCTTTTAGTTTGGGCAAAATTTCCCTTCTCTAATGAGAAACTTGTTCAGCGGCCAATAGAGATTAATTCTTCATTACAGCGAGTGTGACCATTTTCTGAAGCCCCAGAAGGATTCACCAACAAATCATTGGATAATAGTCACCCAACATTAATAATACTTGGTTAAAAATCTCCTCCCAATACTCAAAGAACCAGATATTCCCACCACACATACATATTCACAAAGTCATGCCTTCCTCCAGTTTGGATTTTAAAATCTCAGACACAGTCAAAGGTGTCTGAGCAAGCTGTGGCTCTTTCAATCTGATTATGGTGTTAATGGTCCAGCTGCTTAATTTAATGCCATTCTGTAGCAGTAATGGGAGCCAGGACAACTGGATTTAACACATCGCAATCTGCATCTGGCATGGCAAGGTCAAAAGGCCATTGTTGGACTTTGAGAGTGATCTGTTTAGTTCAAGAATATGGGGAAGTGTTAGGCCTGGTCTATACTAGACCAGGAAGGTCGGGTTTTACAGTATGCAACTCCAGTTACATAAAATGCATAGCTGGAGTCAGCTTACCTTAAGCCAAGCCTTGGTGGTGTCCGCACTGTGGGAGGATGATGGGAGCAAATGCTCCCATCGGATTCCCTTACTCCTCACAAAAGGAGAAATACCGGACACTGGCAGGAGCTGCCCTCAGTGTTCAATTTAAGGGTCCCTAAATTGAATGCCAGAAGATCAACTTCCAGATCGTTGATCTTCTGGTAAGTATAGTCATGCACTTACTGGGTTTCTGCAATTCCTCCTGAGCAGAGAGGGCCTGATTCTCATTGCATGGCAATGTAAAAAGACTGTAAAGAATGTAAACATTTAACAGGTCTGTATAACTAAGAATGAGGCCCAGGAAATACAACCAGAAAACAACAATGATCAGGCCTTTTGACACACAGCATTAGATTTTCAAAGCTAGGTACTTTTATGTACTGTGTGTTTGATAATAACATGAGCAAACTTCAGTCTTAGTAAACCCAAATGGCTCTTTATCATAACAATTCTTCAAAGAGTAGCTCCAGCTATAACGTATTAGTCCTTGCCAAGTGCAAACATCTTGACATCTGAGTGCAAACTCTTCCCTTCTGTCACCTGTTCCACTCCTTCCAAGTTCCATGTGGGTTTCCACAGGCACATGCAGTTTCATGTATTCACAGACTTTAAGGTCATTATAATAATTTGGTTTGATATCCTGCATAAAACAGGCCAAAGGCTGCCATAGGCAGTGATTGTGGGCATGCATCTGTGGATGCCTGATGTGCACATGCAGATCAAGTATTTGCATAGGTGCACGTGCACACACATACACCCCCCCCCCATGAGGCACTTTACTGACCTTGTGCATGTATTTAAACCTGTTTTGTGGGTGCACCGTATTTGTGAGCATAATCTAGGTGCATTCAGCTGTATATGCTCAGCTGAAGGCCTCTGACTTTGAAACTCTGCTCCTCTGTGTCTGCATCCCAAAGTTCCACTTGTCATGGAAAAACAGGCAGGGCATTATATGAAGCCATTCTGGTTTTAGTCAGAGAAATGTAGCACTAAAAGGCTATGAGAGGTTGTTATGTTAGATCATCAAGCCAGTCCCAGCCACAATGTGACAGCCTTGCACTGGACTGTCAAGCTGGTGGCTGGGGATCATTTTGCTTACTAGCCACATTGACACCATTGCCAGGCAAGGGGGACACAAGGGACGTTACGAGACTTGCACCAGTCTGCCACAGCCACAGCATGGACTTGCTGAGGGTCAGGAGAAGCATATTGCACTTAGGAAGGAACTCCAGTTAGGAAGGAACAATCAGATTCACACATACAGAATGGGTAGCGACTGTCTAGGAAGGAGTACGGCAGAAAGGGATGTAGGGGTCATAGTGGACCACAAGCTAAATATGAGTCAACAGTGTGACAATGTTGCAAAAAAAGCAAACCTGATTCTGGGATGCATTAACAGGAGCGATGCAAGCAAAATACAAGAAATCATTCTTCTGCTCTACTCTGTGCTGATTAGGCCTCAGTTGGAGAATTGTGTCCAGTTCTGGGCATCACATTTTAAGAAAGAGGTGGAGAAACTGGAGAAGGTCCAGAGAAGAGCAACACAAATGATTAAAGGTCTAGAGAACATGAGCTATGAGGGAAGACTGAAAGAACTGGGCTTGTTTAGTTTAGAAAGGAGATTTCTACCTGCATTCGGCATGGGGACATGATAGTGGTTTTCAAGTATCTAAAAGGGTGTCACAAGGAGGAGGGAGACAAACTGTTCTCCTTGGCCTCTGAGGATAGGACAAGAAGCAATGGGCTTAAACTGCAGCAAGGGAGATTTAGGTTGGACTTTAGGAAAAACTTCCTAACTGTCAGGGTGGTTAAACACTGGAATAAATTGCGTAGAGGGGTTGTAGAATCTCCATTACTGGAGATATTTAAGAGCAGGTTAGACAGACACCAGTCAGGGATGATCTAGACAGTGCTTGGTCTTGCTGTGGGGGCAGGGGACTGGACTCAATGACCTCTCGAGGTCCCTTCCAGTTCTAGTGTTCTGTAATTCTATACCTCTTGGTATTGGGGACCCTATGTGTTGCCTCCCCCAATTCACTCCCTATCTGTGCCCACCCCAGCCATGGTACTCTCACCCACAAACACACCTGGTCACCTCTTATTTGCTGCAACGTCCATTTAGGGTGTGGTGAAGCTTTGTGACCCAGTGATCCCCCGACCTTCATGGGCCATGCTAGCAAAATGTCCACATAGAGATGACTGAGGAAGACCGAGTTAGGGAAATAAATTCAGCATACAGGAGGAGAAAGAGATGATGGAATTATTGGGAAATGAACAAGATCAAGCAAATTCAATTCCTCCACTATGCCTAAGGCTGCAGGCCTGGGGGAAGAGTGTTAAAAACCCACTTCCAGTTTCTGGGGAGCAATAGCAGATGTCAATTAAAATTTATTGAAGAGCAAATAAAATGCAGAATGATGCCCCCAGCCATGTCTGCAGAATGGGTGAGAGAGGCTACCTGTCCAGTGATGGAACAGGCCTGGCCCTGCTGGCATGTGACTCTAGGCATCCACTGGGACTGGCTTTGGTTTGTATTTTTAACAGTATCAGGGACCAGCTCCTCAAAGCAGTTCTTGTTCCAATGTAGTCTGGGCTTACGTGTTTCTTCTTCCCTCCCTCCTGATGACTACAGTCGTCAGTTCTCTCTTCTGTCCCCTCCCCTGTCATGTGTCTGTCTGTCTGCAACACCGCACTCCCTGGCTGATGGACTCAGATGGGGGGGGGGGGGGGAATCAGTGAGAATTAAGAGACTAGCAATTTTTTCATGTCAGCCTGCAGAGAGCTTCCATCTCCCCACTCATTAAAGCCCAATACCTAAGTTGCAGCTTTCAGCTTTCACTCAGCTTCTTGCTCCCTTTGGGAAGAAGTTACTGGACTCCCTCCCTCCCCCAAATCTCCTAAGGCAGAATGGAGTGAAGAGACACGAGGGAGAGGATCTCTCAGCTTCTGGAGTAGCTAAGGCAATTCCGCCCTCTTTGCTCACGTCACCACTGTAAGAACACACGCACTTTGGCACTTTCCTCTATTTTTAATCTGGAAATATATGCTGGAAAGTGTCACACTGTTGGCAGAGTCTGTTTGTTCTAAACAAGAAGCTGGTTTGTTGTTTGCCTTTCTTCTGCAGAATGCAGGTGGAAATTGGAATGAGGTCCCACCACCATTCATGTGAGAACAGTAACAGTTTGTGCTGCCTTGAAGTGCAGATGGGGTGCGGGGAGAGCTTCCTCTTGAGACACCCAGTACTGCGTGACTCATTGGACTCTCCTCAGAGATTCATTCACGATCTGCTGTGTTTCCTGGTTTGTTTTGCACGCTAATCGCTGCAGGCAGAACGTCTGTCCATCTCTCTTTTAGACACAGATATTGGCCTCTGTATTTTAATCACGTTCACTTGCAAAACACTGGCGTCAGCATCAGATCCTAGGCACATATAACTTAAATAGCTAACTTGGGTAGGGATGAAATGTGGTAAGCTGGCCGAGTGGTCCCCTGAAGGAAATCCAGATTCGGGAATGCTACTCTGTGTTAAGATGCCCTGGATGTGGAGAGGCATGAAGGCTTCAGTGTGGTGAGCTGTCCTGGGTGAGTCCCAGGCTATAAAAGGCTGCAGTGTACTGAGAAGCCCAGTGTGCAGACATAGACCAGGAAGGCCGCCCTACCCAGAACTCAGGCTCCTGATTTAGTAAATCTACTGCCTGTGAGTCCTGCTGGTGATTTCTTCTGTGATAGGCATTGACCAAATGGAAGCTAAGAATGTAGGAATTTCATGTAGGATTCAACAATTTAGAGACCAACCCAGGTGAAATAAAGAGCCAATCTAAATACAAAAGCACCAAATGAAACAGAAGTAAAAGAAAGTGGTTGATGAGCTGTGGCCTGGGAAATGATGAATTTCCCCAGCTTTAGGGAGTTAACAGCTAGAGGGACTGACAGCACAGGAGCCTGCCAGAATGCCTGATCTCAGAGGCATGCGGATAATGTTTATAATTTATCCAAATCCATGTAATGACAGGTTTTCATTTGGCCAGCTCTTCAGAGAACAGCTTTGCATAAAACCCCACTTTCCATAAGAAGCCGAGACAATGCAGAGGCAGCATCACATGCATACAGGTGCACGGTGCCCAGAACTGACAGCAGTTACGACATTATGCTCTCTGCCATTGCCTTTGCCCATGGGAAATGGCTTCAAGGGTGTAACTTTAAAAAAAAAAAAAAGGGCAGTTGAGGGTTAAGATAAAGAAATAGTCAAACTTAGTTAAAAACAAACAATCAAACTACAAACAGTAGGAACACAGACCTTCTCTGCAAGAGCAAACCAGGGTCCAACCATTTCTATATCTTGTGGCTGACAGTAGCCAGTACCAGATGCTCAGGAAAGGAGGGTGCAAGAAACCCCACAACAGAGACTTCCAGAAAAATCTGTTTAAAGGGGAAGTTCCTTCCTTAACCCCCTTTCAGTTGGTGACTGATTTATACCTGGAAGCATAAAGTGTATACCCCCTTCTACATTTTTTAAACTGTACAATGTAATTGTGGATTGTTTCATCAACCATCTAAATGACTGCTATTTTATACACAGATATTGGCCTCTGTTTTTAATTCTACTAAGTTCTTGACTCTTCTGTGGCCGTGAATTCCAAAGTTTATTGGAATGAAATAAAACAAAGGTTTTCTTTTATACATTTTTTTTCCTGTTTCATTCACTGTCCCTTATTTCTTGCATTGTGAAGAAATGTAAATGGATGTAAATATTCATCTTAAAATTAAAACGTCATGATCTTTTCAATCTTTCTGCATGTGGTTTTCTCCCCATGTTGCTAATCATTTTTTCAGCCATTTCTGAAGACCCACTATTTATGCTGTATCTTCTAGAAGAGGGTGGCCAGGACTGAACATACCGTTTCAGGTGAAGGCATATCAATGACTTGCATAATGGCATTACAATAGTTGCAATATTATTCTACCTAATACTTTATGCATAACTTTTTTTTTTGATATCATGGTTTCACAGAGCAGATGTTTACATCGAGATGTCCACCATGCTGCCCAGGTCTCATTCCTGAGAGTTAAATTAGAACCCAGGCATGTATACGTGCAGGTCAAATTATTCCTTCCTACATGCATTACATGTGTCAGTACTGAATTTCAACTCTAACTGTACTGTACATTTGCCTCACTTCATTAATTCTTTGATGTTCTCCACAGTCTTCTCTAGTTTTGACTAACCTAAATTTTATCTGCACATTTCACCATTGTGCTCTTTCCAAGGGGGTGGGACTACAGAATTGCCAGGCCCCCCGAGCAAGGTGGAGGGACATCTCTGTGCTTCCAGAAGGGGTGGGGCCTCAAGAAGCAGAGGCAGGGCTGAGGCAGCCAGCCCTCAGCATGCCTGGAGCATGTCCCATCCCTGCTGCAGCCAGCCATTAGCACCACCTGGACGGAATACATTGCCTATGGCTCTGGTAGAGATTTAAAGAGCCTGGAGCTCTGGCCACCGTAGCAGCAACAGTGGTGACCAGGAATCCCAGGCCCTTTTGAATCTCTGGGCCCTGGAGCAGTTCTCACCTTTGTCCCTGTCAGTGGGTCTGGCTCTTTCCCTCCTCCCTTTCCAAGATTATTATATTAAACAAGACTAGTCCAACTATGGAACCTTGGATCATCCCTCCGAAAACCTTTTCTATGTTGTAAATGGACAATTTATTCCTATTCTTTGTTTTCGGTCTCAGCTTCTTTCCAGTCTATGACAGTACTTTATTTCTAACCCTATAACTATACAGCCCCTCATGAAGAATTTTGTCCTTATTCTCCTTACTTGCTCTGACAGACCAGTGGGTCTATAAATTCTCTCTCAGGTTTCCTCTTTCCAATTTAATTAAAAAATTTGTTTTTGGCTTTTTGCTCTTCAAATTTTTCATTAATTTCTACCTGTGACAGTCTATATCATTAAGTAAAGACAATGAGGAGTCCTCTGGCACCTTAAAGGCTAATAGATTTATTTGGGCATACATTTTTGTGTGTCAAAAACCACAGTGTCGGATGCATGCAGTGGCATGCAACCTCCTCATTAGAAGCATGCAACCTCCTCATTCTTTTCAGAAACAAACTAACACAGCTACCCCTCTGAGACTTATACCATTATGGTAACTACTTTTACAAGACTCTGATAAATTGTGTACAAAGTATGCCTTTTGAGGTATAATTTGAAAGCTCATAATCTGCTGAACATTATTGTCATAGTAAAATATGGATATCATCAATGTATGTAAATTTATAGGATTCTACTGTCTATCATTGCTATAACATGCTTCGAGTTAAGAAAAGCAGGCACAAACCAGTTTTTCAGGAACAAAGGACAGACCATCACCCAGCCTGGTGTTGTTGAACTATCACTGCCCTAAGCAGCCATTCTTCAACAACAAAGAAGTGTGAATGAGAAATTTACATTTCATCAGAGGAACAATTAAGACTTCATATCCACAAAAGACTGTTAATTGCACCCCCAACTGGTGAAAGAGGGGATAGTGCATCTGACGAAGTGGGTCTTTGCCCACAAAAGCTTATGCTCCTACACTTCAGTTAGTCTATAAGATGCCACAGGACTCCTCGCCGCTTTTGCAGATTCAGACTAACACGGCTACCCCTCTGATACTTGGTATAAAAATGAGACAATTCACCTCTTCTCCCATCTCTTTGTTCTTGGCATCAAGACCATACCTTAAGGGCAAGGAACTAAGGGTAAGTGTCCCAGGCTGAAAGGGGACCCAGTCTGTGAAATTTATTATAACGTATGGTGAAGAAATTTTGCTTTTAATTTTGTTTGGTAGGTTAACCATTAGTATGCATTTTACTCTTATTTTCATTTTGTAACCAACTTTTATGCATCATTACTTAAAAATCTGTCTCTGTAATTCATAAATGTATCTTATTGTTTTATCTTAACCAAAGTGTTTGACTTGAAGTGTTTGTGAAACTCCATTTGTCATAACAAGGCTGGTGCATATTGTTTTCCTTTGATGAAATGATGTACTTTCTATGAGCCTGCATTATTCAGTCGCATGCTGGACAGTATGAGATGTGTAGTTCTGAAAGACAAGTCTGGGACTAGACAGCTTGCTAGTGTTGCTCTACAGTTTAATTCATGAGTGGCTAGTGAGTAGCTAGGAATGATTTTACATGCTAGAGGCTGGGTGTGAACGGCCTAGGAGTGGATGTTCTTACCCCAAAGCTGTATTAGAGGCATCCCAGGTAGGAGACCTGAGGGGACAAAGCTGTTTAACAGTCCACACTGTGCCTTGGGGAATGTCACACCATCTTACATTGTACCTGCATAGTTTATGCTGCTTTCTACTGACTTCACTTGAGCTAGATTTCCATTTTCCAAAGGACATTTGTTTGGCTTGGGAACCTGGCTGTTCAACCACACTGATTCTTTTCTTGCCTTTCTGCTTTATACTAGGAGACTGAATGCCTTTTGTGAAGCTCATAAGTCAGTAGCCTCCAAGGTGAGGGTAAGGGTTTTAATTTCTTTACTTTTGACTTAAAAGCCTTTTAATTAATTTTTTTTCATTATCTTTAAAAATTCCCTTTTTAAAGCTCAGTCACAGGGCCTTAGGTACTTCCTCAGCTTCCCCCGATGATGTTGAACATAATTATCTCGTGGCTGCTCTTAATGATTCAGCTAGGCCATTATTTATTCAACCAACTCCCAGAGAGAGAATGGTATCAACACTCTATCCTTCTCCAGTACCCTTTTATCTGAAACTGGCAATGCACATTACAGGCACCGATCCATTCATCAATTAAGGCTCACAATACCCCTAGGGAAGGGACAGGTAAGTATTGCTAGCCCCATTTTAGAGATGCAGAAACTGATGCACTGGAGTGACTTGCCCAAGGCCGTACATCTAGTCTCCTTGCTCTCCGCCCTAGGCATAACCTCCAGACCCACTCACTACCCAATTGCTGGGGGAGGGTTTCAGCAGGTTGGATGAAACACGGTGAAGCCATTCTGTTTAGTGTTGATGTCTCCACCTCCTCCCATCTGCCCCAGGCGTCCCTCGCTAGCAATTGTTTTTTCTGATGCTTGGAAGGAAAAGTGAGAAAAGAGGGGCCTGTTCTGTGTGTCTAAACCCTCGGCCCTTGTTCAGGACAGTTGTAAGGAGGATACTGTGCTAAATGCCCTGCTCTGCTGTGCAGGGGTCCCATCCTGGGTCTGCATATTCAGTAACTGGAGGCCGATGCAACTGAATTCTTCCCTCTGTTGCATAAGCAAGCCTGAGTTCTCTTACCTCTGTAGATCTCTTGGAAATGAGTATAAACCCATTATTATCAATGAGGAAGCAGTTCAGATTCTGCAAAGATAGAAGGAAAAGGAAGTGAAATTGCAGACAGCATTTTGGTTATGATTGGTGGTTTACAGTTACTAGCATAAAAGGGGGGGTAGTACAGCCTAGTAGTCAGGACACTGTCCTTGGGCTTAGGATACCTGGGTCATACTCCCAGCTCTGCCACTACCCTGATGTTTGACCCTGGGGAAAGGACTTCCCCGCTCTGCCTCTGTATACTATAAGCAAATAAGACACAAGGTAGGAGGGGAAACAAAGTGTGGACTCTGTGGCAGAGATGGTCTTTTACTACGTCTGTGTGGGGTGCTCCTGTATTTAGAGACTTTGTGCATCTGTCTGTCCGTGAGTCTGTTCGTTCAAGAACTCCTCCTTAATGGTAAAAGCTAGGACCACCAAATTCAGTATGCAGCTTCCTCTTACCCTAACTTAAAGCAAGGTCAGAATTTTGTTGTGCCAGGAGAATGGGATGTGACTAGAATGAGATTGTTTTCCATAACATGGAAAGGGAAGGGTCTGACAGAGGAATAATGATGCTTCACAATGACTACAGGGGGCAGCAAACGCAGAGGCAGTTAAATTGCAGAGTGACCTTGGGGATGGCAGACAGCTGTACCAGGAAAAAAGTGGCCAGCTGGAACTGGGGCTTTACATATTGCCAACCACCGGAGCAGGTATGTGGCACCCCGCTCCTAAACCCTGCCCACCTAGCCCTTGGCTGCAATACCAGATGGGTGGAGGAAGCCCTGCTGGCCAGGAGCCCTAGCTTCCCTCAAGGAGTTACTGTGGAGCCCAGCCCTGCCCCCCTGCGACAAGTCACTGGGGGGGATGGGGCAGCTCAACCTATGACAAGCCACCAGCCAAGGGTACCAGGCAGCCCTCTCCCCCCCGCATAATGAGCCACTGGCTAGTAAGGTCAGGCAGCCTGGCAGTGCAGCCCTGACCCCCCGGGAGGAGCTACTGTCAGAGCAGTGCCATCCTCACTGCCACAGGCAGCCCCAGTAAGCCCCCCTCAACCTTCCAGAATCCTGCTGTGAATCCCGCATCCTCCTGCCCTAAGCCCCTCCACACCTCCCAGCCCCTTGTCCTGACTCCTGCACCCTCCACACCTGCAGTTCCCTGTCCTGAACCCCCCCCCACCTCCCTAAGCCCCAGCCCTGTCTCCTGCACTCCCCCCTGCCCTATATCCACAGCCCCTGCCCTGAAGGACCCAAGCAATACTAAGTAAGTCTTCTAGTCTAAACAATATTTAAGAAAACACCGCATGCTGTAGGAAAAGGAAACTCTTCAGGATAGCATAATACTACTTTGCATTTACCTAGCGCCCTCCGCCTGCAGATGTTTAAGTGCTTTACAAACAATAGTGAGTTAATCCTCAGAGCACACCTTGTTATAATGCCCATTTCACAGTTGGGCTATATAATGCTCATCAGGGCAAACTGTGAGTCAGTGGCAGAGTGAAGAAAAGAATTTGGGACACCACTCCTAACAACCAGTTCTTCTGCTCTAAGCACCAGATGATCCTGCCTCTATCTAGGTAATTTTTTAAAGAGAAAAAGGTTCCAGAAAAGGGGGGTAAGGGCGTGAGTGCTCTGATCAAGTGCCACCATTTCGTGGACAATGCTAAACTTCAATATTTTGCAGTTTATCCTATTGTCTCGGACTGAGGGTGAAATTAAGATTCAGAAGAGACCCTGAGCCCAAAAGGATTCTCCTCCGACCCTACTGCTCCAGAACAGAGCTGTGTTCCACAGTACAGCAGCCTGTGGAAACCCGGGATGGCACAACCATAGAATGGAGAACACAATGAGCTTCTCTCCCTAACAGGCATCCTCTTCAGCTGCCACTAGAATCCACTGGCCAAGTCAGAGACGAGATCGATGCACTCTGAGCCCACATATGCTGTCCTATGGCCCACCCAAACTCATCTGAGGAAGTGGGTTTTGCCCATGAAAATTCATTTTCTCTCTCTCTCTCTCTCTCTCTCCACACACACACACACACACACACACACACACACACACACACACACACACACACACACACACACACACACCAAACCCTTTAGTATTAATATACACACATACACACACACACACACACATTGGCAAAGCTCCAGCTATTCCCCATCGGTCTTGTGCTACGGGCGGGTTGTGTTAGCCTCAGAGGCTCGCTGTGGCCCTCCACATGGCCTCTTGCTCTTTACTCAAAGCAGGAGCCACAGCCTACTAGGCCATAGTCATCACAGGCTAGTTCATAAGTTTGGGGTAACAGCCCCTTTGGAGTCCTGATCTGCCTTTGCAAGGCAGAGGTTGAGATGTTGTGGGGAGGTGTGTGGGGACCCCAGGTCCACCCACTACTCTAGGTTCTGGCTTAGGGACTCTAAGGCAGCAGCAACAGCCAGGGTTACTGCCACTTGCAATCAGGCAGCTTTTCCCTGGGCCGCTTCCCCAGACAATCCCTCCCAGCACCTTTCCTTTGGTACCTGCTCATCAGTCCTCTGCTTGCACCCACACAGCTCCTACACACAGCACTTTCTCCTGGCTGTCCTACGCTCTTTTCCTCCCCCCTTCCTTGCCTGGGGGAGACTTTTAAAGTGGCACCAAAGGCCTTGATTGGCGGCAGGTGTTTAATCAGCCTGTATCTTCCATGAAGCTCTAATCGACCTCAGGGTGCCTGCCTGATTATGCTGCTGGTAAGTTTGGGGCTTTTTTTTTTAAATCAGGGAAAAGAAAGCAGTTCACCCAAGCCCCAGCATGTCTTCCCTCCATCAGTGTGCGGCAGCCGCTAGTTTGGCTCTGTCCTAATATATATACATATTTCTTCGTCTCTAAGGGTGCGTCTACACAGCGGCGCTATTTCGGGATAAAGTCTGTTATCCCAAAATAGCACTGTGAATGTCTTAACAGCACACCTGTTATTTTAAAATAACAGACCGCTTATTCGAGTTTCTTGTAAACCACGTTGCGTGAGGAATAAGGAAGACGCTGGAATAGCACTAATTTCAAAATAGGCTGCCTCGAAATAAGGCACGCAATTTGTGTGGGTCAAATTGCATAGCTTATTTTTGAGCTATGCGTGACTCTGTAGACGTACCCTAAGGTGCCCTAGGACTAGGTCATGTTTATGGTGATTTCACCTGACCCAGACCAGCCGCTGGCAGGCCCTGGTGGTAGGTCAAGCCCTAAACTGAATGTCTGGCTCAGGAACAGGATGACTCTGGTCATGGTCCTGCTGAGCACTTCTTGTAAGGCATTGCACAACCCTGACTCCCAGTGATTTCCATGGGAGCCACAGACTCCCAGAGCCTCCCTGGATCAGACCTTCTGCTAATGACCTCCTCAGCAGTAATCTTCACAGAGACACTTTAAAAAACTCAATGCAACTTACATCGTCCTGACAGCTCAGCGGACACACGCCATCCACATCACTGCACTGGAAAGAAACAGGTGAAGTTAAACGATGTCAGTGCATCATCTGTTTGTACATCCTCTGGAGGCTCCCCGACAAATGGTCTACATCTCACAGCTGGGTCCAGATCGATGAGTGTGTTACCACTTTGAAAGAGACTGTCTGTGCAGCACACACTTAATGCCTGCCATGGAGGCCAGCAATGGTTCTGCTCTCTACCCATAGTCTAAGTCCTCAAAATAACAAGTCTTGTCTTCACTGAATATAACATGTAAGCCTGCCTCTGTCTCCTTTTCCCACTCTGAACAGGGCCTTACTCTTTGCATAGGGTCTGCTCATAGAGCAAGGCCCTACTCAGGGCTTGTCTGTCCTGTCAATACGTGGCTAGCTGGGGCAGAACACTACAGCAATCTAGCTTGCTGAGCACTAACTGGCTGTGTGGCTCTTGCTTCGCCAGACAAGCATGTCAGAGTGCACTAAGGGAACTTGTAGTGTGTTGTAGTGGGGTCATCTGAGGCACTTTAACGGGTGGCAGGCTAGAGCGCTGTATGTGCACAGCCCAGCTTACCACGGGCTGACTGGCAAGCCAAGTCCTCAATGTAAATGTGTCAAAAATCAAACCCTCTAGTATTAATAACAAAAATTATTACACATTGGAGAGAAAACATAGGGTGTGTTTTTATGTCTCCCAGCATCTGCACCAAATAAAGGCATTACGTTTTAGGGAGGGACTATTCTCAGGCAGAGTTTTTTCCAAACAGCTAATGACACAATAGAATTTGAATGTGCTCCGTGAGTAGCCTCAGGCACAATCCATTTTGTTTCATTCAAGGATCTACAGATACCAAAGTTGACGTGTGTGTCACACCATTGAACTGGATAGGGACAAGAGGAGTTAAACAGTGAATAACAAAAGCCTCCAAGTGCTTATTCATTTCATAACTATTCCATGTTTGAGGTGACTGCTTGTATCTGTCTCTTTGTGTTATCTTGTAATGTTATTTTCCTTGGGGGCTGAGGAGGGAAAACAGTGTTGCCAATTTCTCTACTTTGGGTTCCCTTCCTTCCATGGCTTTTCTGAGATTGGGGGAAGAATAATGACAAAGATGACAAGTCTTGCCTACTGTGGATCAGCTGCTGATTATTTAAAAACTGCAATAAATTATATATATTTAAAAAATAACTCCCTCTCCACCTGCGCTTCCTGGATGTCTCTAAAAAGCTGCAGATGAATCAGCCTTTCTAGTCACCATTAAACTATTAATTTTAGTTAGTGTTGTTTCCCATCTCAGGATTGGCATCCTGTAGGCATATTTCAAAGGACAATCAAAGAATTTTGTTAGTTTCAGGCTCTATGGCTTTATGTATCTTCATGCCACAACTACAACTGTTCTTCACATCTTAATAGTTTAATAGACAATGACATTATATTGATCCATTGATGTGAAGGTGCAAATGTTGCCATATCATGATGGGATTATTTCATCCCCACATGATATATGCAAAAAAATTGACAGCCCAAGACCACACTGGATTTGCTCTGGCTTGTCTGGCTTACAAAATATGACCATAATTAACTCAACAGTATTATTCATAGGGATGGAGATTAACAAACTAAGGATAAGTCAATTGAGTTAACTCCAGGGATAGTTTGGGCCTGTAATGTCTTTTGTCTCATTGTGTCTTTTGGCTCAGGGTTTGAAGTGATTTCTCAGAACTACTGGCTCCACCATCACCCAGGGATGGAATTTTCATTATACTCTAAAAACGTTTCAGGGGTGTGAAAGTTTGTGTAAATGAGATATGGATGCAAGCTGCAAATACCTGGATCCAGATTTTAGACATCTCAAAGGTTAAGGCTGTTCAGATCTGAGGGTTTAGTTGAGCCTAAGATAAAGTCAGGGGCCACACAAAATTCAAGTCCAGATCCATGTTCAGATATCAAGCCCTTCCTGCAAAGTAAAGGTCCCAGGTTTTGGTTTGAGCCTACCTCTAGTTTTTATAAACAATGAGTTGTCCTGTGGCACCTTAGAGACTAGCAAAAATCTATATAGTATCATGATCTTAACTTCAACTCACCTGCAGTGGGTTTTGCTCACCAAAGCTTATAATAGTATATATATTTTTATTAGTTTCTAAGGTGCCACAGGACCTCTAGTTTTTATAATGTTATTGTGCCTGCTGATGAGAGTAGCAGAGAAGTGTTTTCTAATAAAGTACACATGGAAAAGTGAATAGTCTTCCAAGGTAACTTTTGAATTTATCAATAAGATTGTATCATCCTGTCAGTGGCCAGCTGGGGACTGGCTCAGAGAAGAGTGATGTAGCAGAATTTGACAGAACCTAAGAGTTCAGATGAGAATCCCAAATAAATTTAGGAGAATTATTTTCAACATGAAAGACCCCACAATACCCATTCCCAATTCATGTACGCCCATCTACATGCATAAATTATAGCAATGTCGTTAATAGCATTTGGATAGATTCTCATCTCAGCATAAGCATAAATCTGGAAGAACTCTCTTAAAGCCTTTGGAAGAAATAACTCTGGGTTTGCAGCAGTGGGAATTCTTGTTTATTGCTCGAAAAAGACCGGGAAATGTATATAAAAAACCCACAGGGTTGTGGATAGTTTAATTTGTTCTCCCCATTAATTTGAGACTGCTGCTTCAAACATTTCTGCATCACTACTCCTTCTCCAGGGGCAAATCCACATGAGGCTCTGTAGTGTCTCAGCTGGGACTCTGAATCACTACGCTCCAGTCTACTTTAAGCTTTGGCAAAGTTACTGCAAAGGCAAAACCACAAGATAAGTGGGCTTGACCTATCTGCAGCTACTACAAGCAAGGGACAGCATATACAATACGACGACAGAGAAAATACATGTGACAAACAAAGCATCACAGAACACAGGCAGGGACGCAGCAGGGAACTGTGGGCAATCTCTATGTCCTGAGCGCCTGTCTACTTACATCAGTGTCATTGGGCTGCGAGGGAGTGTGGTATGCGGAGCAGTGCAGTATGTAGGAGAGAGATGGAGAAAAAACAACAACAAAACATTCATTAGTGACTCCTTACTGAACTGCTGGCTTGTGCCAGTCAGTCGGGCAAACTTCTCTTTCCCATGAGTGAGTGTCAGGAACAAGACTGCAGCCCTGATGCAAGAACCACCTTTCAGCTTCTTTATTCTCCCTTCCCAGGCTCATTTCACTCCTGGGAGTGAATGTATGTGAATTTATTTTTACTTTCTGGGGTCATGTCCCCCAGAAGGTTCTTGGACAACCTCCTTCCAATAAACTGCTTTTATAAACCTCCAAGGAGCTCCTTCTCATGGGAATCTTCCCCCAGATGACAAAGGGGGTGCTGTAGTCGTCATGAACAGAACAGATTATGAACAGGAGGCGACCAGACAACTCACCAACACCAGATTCTACAAGCTTCTCTCCTCTGAGCCTACTAAAGAATACCAAAAAAACCTAAAAGAACTGCTCATGAAGCACAAGCACCTCTCCTAATTCCCGACCAGAAGTTTTCTATCTGCTACCCAAGACACACAGGCTGCATCTAGACTACAGCCATGTTCTTTCGAAATTAAATCGAAAGAACGCAGCTTTTCTTTCAATGGCGGTACTCCTCATTTCACGAGGAATAACGCCTTTTTTTCGAAAGTGCTCTTTTGAAAAAAGGTGCTATGTAATGCAAACTGTGCTTTTTCAAAAGAGCATCCAGAGTGCCTGGGTGCTCTTTCGAAAAAGCAGCTTGCTTTTTCGAAAGTACTGATTGTAGTCTAGATGCTCTTTTTCGAAAGAATCTTTTTCGAAAAAGCCTCTTTTGAAAGAGGCTTGCAGTCTAGATGTAGCCACAGACCAGGACATCCTGGACAATCCAGCCTCTCAAGCATTGGCACACTTACAACAGAATTATCAGACTATATTGACTCTCTCCTCAGACCCTATGCTGCCAGCACATCTACCTGTCTGAGACACCACTGACTTCCTGAGGAAACTACAGAACATCAGGAATCTTCCTGAAAACACCATCCTGGCCACCATGCACATTGAAGCTCTTTACACCTACATTCCACATGAAGACAGATTACAGGCTATTAGGAACACTGTCCGCAATGACATCATTGCACACTTGGTTACAGAATTCTATGACTTTGTCCTCACCCACAACTGCTTCCAATTCAGAGACAATTTGTATCTTTAAGTCAGCGGCACAGTTATGGGAACCCGCATGGCCCCACAATATGCCAATGTCTTTATGGATGACCTTGAACAATGTTTCCTCAGCTCTAGCCCTCTGGTACCCTTACTCTACTTACGCTACATTGATGACATCTTTATCATATTGACCCATGAAAGAGAGACCCTTGAAGAATTTCACAGGGATTTCAACAATTTCCACCCCACCATCAACTTCAGCCTGGATCAGTCAACATGAGAGATCCATTTCCTTGACAATACAGTACAATTACATGATGGACACATTTCTACCACCTTATACTGGAAACCTACTGACCGTTACATTTACCTTCATACCTCTAGCTTCCATCCAAGACACATTTCTCAGTCTATTGTTTATAGCCAAGCCCTAAGATACAACCGAATTTGCTCGAATCCCACAGACGGAGACAAACACCTACAGGATCTATATAGAGCATTCTTAAAACTGAAATACCCACCTGGTGAAGTTAAAAAAAACAACCCACAAACAGATCGACAAGAGCTTGAAGAGTACTAAGACATGAATTACTTCAAGATAGGCCAAAAAGAGAAAACAACAGACCACCACTTGTCATCGCCTACAGCCAACAATTTAAACCCCTCCAATGCATTATCAACAATTTACAAACTATCCTGGAAAATGACCCCTTACTTTCACAGGCCTTGAAGGAAAGGCCAGTCCTTGCCTACAGACAACCCCCTAACCTCAAACAAATTCTTTCTAGTAACCACGCAGCACACCTCCGTCATAATCATACAGGAACCCACCCCTGCAATCAGCCCCGGTGCCAAATCTGTCCACACATCTACACAAGCAATTTCATCACTGGAGCCCAACACATGAGCCACTACATCAGAGGCTCATTTAACTGCACATCCACTAATGCAATCTATGCCATCAAATGTCAACAATGCCCCACTTCCATGTATATTGGCCTAACTGGACAGTCTGCGGGAAAGAATTAATGGACACAAATCAGATATCCAAAAAGGCAACACGTTGAAACCGGTTGGGAAACATTTTAACTTGCCCAGGCACTCATTAATGGATCTCAAAGACACCCTGTTGTTTCAGCCCAATTCCACAAGCCAAATACACAGAGAAGCATTGAAACTTAACTTCATTTACAAGTTTGGGAGCCATCAAAAATACATGAATAAAGACATTACCTAGCTAGCACATTACCTTCTACATCCTAATGACTTAACCAACTAAACAATGGGTACTTAACAATTTGCACCTTCTCTATCAGTTTCTTGTAACTTGAACACTCTTATTCAACTACTTTCCCCCTTCCTTTCCCTCCCCAGCTCCTATTTCTTTTTGGACATGAACTTTTAATACTCCAGCTCATGATACCATCAGCATGTTTTGTTAGTCTTTAAGGTGCTGATGGTCTATTAGTTGTTTTTCAAGTTTTTCCAGATACAGACTAACTCGGCTACCCCTCTGAAACTTTTGAACATGTAACCAAGGCACCTCAGTTTCCAGCTTGCCTAGAGCTCTGCCATTCTGCCTCCCCCCCCCCCGAAATAAAAACTCTTTTCCATTCCCCTCAGGCTTTCCAGACATAGTGACTGGTTTCCTGAGCTTGGATCAGAATAATTCAAACCTGGTGGTCACAGTTCTCTCTGCTGGCCCTCACTTTTCCATCTGAAGAGATACCTTTCCTCAATATGTTGCCCATATTCCCTAATACAGTGGTTCTCAAACTGTGGGTGAGGAACCCAAAATGGGTCATGACCAATGTTCCCTCTAATCTTTTCCATCCATGTGTGGAAGATTTTTCATGCACCAAGGCATGTGCAAATGTGTACCACCAGGAGAAACAAAAACCCACCTCAGGGCACTTTGCTAATGAGCTGGGTGGCATTTGAATCCTTTCTGAGCAGCCACACAGGCACACAGTTTATAGGAAACACTGATCACAAGTAGGGATGTTAAATTTTGATTAATCAGCTAATCGAGTAGTCGGTGGAATTTCCATTGACTACTTGATTAGTCGAGAAGTGGGAGGTGGGGCACTCGCCATCCCAGCTGTGCCTCTGCCTTTTAAATGTAGCAAGAGCCCTGACAGGTTAGAAACTAGCACAGCTTAGCAAATTCCTCCTCTTCCTCCTCCTTCATCATCATAGCTGTCATCAGCATAGTAAAGGAGGGCAGGGAGGTTTTGTGCCCAAAATTACAGATTTCCATGATGGTTACGAAAGGCTGAATGAGCGCAAGCCTATTTCCACAATTAATGTGTCAGCTGCAGCGGAGTTAATGCCAGGCCAGGATTCTGACACTATTAACTCGGCGTTCCTAGAACAGACTTGCAGCTCATGCAGCATTAGAGCTATCAAAGGCTTAGAGCAGGGGTCTCCAAACTACGGCCCGCGGGCCGCATCCGGCCCGCGAGGCCCTCTCATCCGGCCCGTGGAGACCGTCCCTGGGGTGCCGCCGAACGGGCCCTTCTTGCCGCGGGGGGGCCCTGTCAGGGGTGTGCGGCGTGTACTCACGCCGCGCCGGGGCAGGAGAAGCGGGCCGCTCCGCTGACAAGCGGCCGCGCGGCGGCAAACGGCGCAGGGGGCGGGGGTTAGCACGGGCGGCGTTCCCCCGCCCAGACTGACAGGGCAGCCGGCCAATCAGGGGGCAGGAGAAGCGGGCCGCTCTGCTGACAAGCAGCCGCGCGGCGGCAAACGGCGCAGGGGGCGGGGGTTAGCACGGGCGGCGTTCCCCCGCCCAGACTGACAGGGCAGCCGGCCAATCGGGGCAGGAGAAGCGGGCCGCTCCGCTGACAAGGGACAACAAATCTAAAGCCAGAAATGTCTGCTATTTTGGCATCCAGGAAACAATTTCACCATTCACACTAATACAGGTGTTCATGTGTAGTGTATCAATGTGTTATTAAATAATAACTGAATAAAATAATATTAAATAAATAATTAAAAACAACATCCATGTTTTGATTGTTTTTTATTTGGACCTCAAGTGTGTAGTCGGCCCCCGAACTGCTGTTTGATAGTTAATGCGGCCCTCGGGCTGAAAAGTTTGGAGACCCCTGGCTTAGAGAAATGTGTAACTTAAAACTAATCTACCACATAAGTCTGTTTAATACAAATTTCACAAAAGCCCTCATGGAAATGCCACCAGAAATCAATGTGCATAGCATGGGACAAGCAAAAGAAAAGTGGTGAAATTGTATCTCGGCAGAATTACTGCCAGTCCTACCTGCCGCGTAGCCATCCAGAACTTGCGTTGGAGTAATTCCAACTTAATTTGCACGCCCACAGCTACAGGGAAACAAAAGTAGGAAGGGAGGGCAGAGGGTGAGAGAGAAAAATAACTGCAAGTTAAGAAAGGAAAAAATATTTGCATGAAACAGCGGGAAGAAATTGTAATCACAACTTGGTTCCAAGTGTAAATGACGATCTGACAGGTAAGCACTGAGTCAGACAGTCAAGTGAGAGTCAGAGGTTTAACAGGGTGGGAAAAAAGGAGGTGTCAATTGCTGTATTGAAATATTGACACCTCCCTCCCACTAAACACTACAAAGCTACATACAGATAAAAATGGCTTTGCTCTTTGGCTGTCAGATATTTCCAGGCCAAGATGGACTGTTATGATCATCTAGTTGGATCTCCTGTGTATAATGCATTTTGACTCAGAAAAGTAGGCCAGTGTTAGGAGTGGGCTTGAGGCTCCAGCCTCTGGGGGGACTGCAGCCTGAATAAAGACTACATCTTCTCCACAAATTAAGCCATAATTGTAGGCATGGTAGGGAAGATGTGGCAGCATGGACTTTAACATAGGATAACAACCCAAGAATGTACCGTGCTCCCCAGTGGGCTAACCGGGGTGGCTAACCTGCACTGAAACTGGGCTGCTGTGTCTTCTATGTCAGCGGTACACAACCCGTGGGTCGTCTTCCTAGGGAGGTGCTTTAAATTAAAGTGGCTGCAACAAAAAGATCTCTAGTTTTGTTTTTTGCTCAACAAATTTTTTTCCTGGTTCTTGGGGTTGTGAATGAAAAAAGGTTGAGCACCACTGTTCTCTGTTGTTGTTACCCATGCTTGCCAGATTAAATAGTTTACCATGATACCCTAATCTGTGGTGTAGATGTCCCCCCTAGGCCATTCTCGATCAACCATAAAAGCTGTAAAGCACTCAGAAATATAATACAAGTCAGTGGAAAAGGGGAGATTTTAAATCAGTGGTCTCCAACCTTTTTAACCACAAGATCACTTTTTCAATTTAAGTGTAATGTAAGATCTAATTCAAACCCAAATTCCCACTTCCTTCCCACCCCTTCTCTGAGTCCCTGCCCCTGCTCTACCCCTTTTTTGAGCCCCCTCACCCTACTCACTCCATCTCCCTTCCTCCCCCGCCATCATTCACAAGGCTGGGGTAGGGGGTGCAGGCTCTAGTCTTGGGCCCAGGAGTTTGGAGTGTGGGAGGGATTCTGGGCTTAGCCCAGAGTGGGGGATTGGTGTCCAGGAGGGGTTTCAGGGTGCAAGCTCTGGGAAGGAGTTTGGATGCAGGGAGACTCATGTCTGGGGCAGGAAGTTGGGTGTAGAAAGAGATTCAGGGATGGGACAGGGGTTCAGGAAGCAGGTTTTGGCTGGGCACCATTTAACTGAGACAGCTTTCAGGTGGTGGAGCAGTGGGGTTAAGGCAGGCTTACTCCTGCCTGGCCCTGCACCACTCCTGAAAGCAGCTGCATGTACAGCAGTGGCTGCATGGTGCCATGTGCTGCCCCTCATCTACAGACACTGAGCCCACAGCTTCTACTGGCCACAGTTCTCCATTACTGATCAATGGATACTGCAGAAGCGGTGTCTGCAGGCAGGACAGCATGTGGAGACCCCCTGCTCTGCCTGTCTCAGGGCCTGCAGGGACATGCCAGCCCCTTCCAGGAGCAGCAATTGCCACAGGGATAATGACTCCAGCCAGGGCAGGTTAGGCATTTTAGAACTCACTACTCAAAGAATTACATTTAAGCATAAGAGAGAAATGAAAATTATGAAATGGACAGACCAGTCAAACACCAAAACTGACTCACTTTGCAAGCAGTAAAGTAGTAACAACACCCCTCCACCCGCCATGTGTGTGTTGAGTTGGGAGATGATAGTGCAGGACAGTGTGTGTTTGTGAGAATGACAGACACACACACAGGCTGTGTCTACATTGGCACCCCTTTCCAGAAAAGGGATGCTAATGTAGACTTTGGAATAGGCAAATCCGCGGGGGATATTTAAATCCCCCGCGGATTTGCCTATTCCAAAGTCTACATTAGCATCCCTTTTCCGGAAAGGGGTGCCAATGTAGACACAGCCACAGTGTGAGAGTGACAGAGATTTGCATTGCCAGGCTCCATCCATCCCCTTCTCTCTGTGTGGAGATAGGGTACAGAAGTGGAGGGAGAAGGGACACCCTGACATCAGCACCCCCTCCTTCTCCTTCCCACAGCCTGCATAGTAAGCAGGAAACTCCTGGGGCATCTCCAGGCAGGGGCAGGAGCAGCATGACAGCAGGCAGATGGGCAACTGAAGTGCCAGCACTTGATAGCTTCCTGGCCAAACCAGTCCTGATCACCTGTCAGAGGCTCCACGATCTACTGGTAAATCCCGATCTACTGGATGGTGACCACTGTTTTAAATAACTGACTGCTGTTTCCAGCTACGTTCACCTTCCCCTAGAGCAGCCAAAGGGTATTCTTTCATCAGTCTTGCCCTGATTTTGTGCCTCACCCCTTCCACACACTGGCACGTCTCCACTGTCATGTCCTCTGTAAAGGCAAAAGGTATATGTGCAGTGTCTCTCTGCAGGACATAGGAATGTCCCCAGCAGTACATATTATGTGGTAACAAAGATTAACAGGGGCAAGTGTCAACCCCAGCCAAATCAAAGGGGCCTGCAAATAATCCAACCCTAGAAAGGATCTTAAAATATGATAAAGAAGAAAGTGAGGCAGAGAGGAAAACAGGAGAGTCAGGGCCTGTTCCCCTCCAGATTTACACCAGTATAAATGAGAGGAAAATCAGGTTTGGTTAGTTCTTTAAGTCTATATTGTCCTACTTTATGTGCAACTGAGTGAACTCCTTGATCTGATGTAATTTAGTTGCGAAGGAATAAAATCCAGAGAGTGCAATTAGATCTTGTCATGCTACGTGCACAAAGAACCTGGCAGCTGGCATCATGACCATGGTACCCCATTTCTGCTTGTAGTGCCCTGGTGTCAGCATCCTTCCTGTCACATCCTTACTGCTAGTATATCTTACAAGATCCCACTTTACTGGAATGTTTTTATCCATAGCTTCGTATTATAGAATGGATCTGACTGCTGTGAAATGGGGAAAAGAATTGTTTTCTGCAGCTGCCTTCTCTCTAAACCCTAGACTACACAGCCAGAAAAGACATACGATCCGATTAAGATTCATTTGGCTCTAAGTCTCAGAATATAATGGAAAAAGAAAGAACAGGGCTGAATTCAGCCCTGGTGTAGTTTGATTGGCTTCAGCTGAGTTACCTCAGGGGTGAATTTGGCTCAGTGGCCTCAAAGAACCAATCTGTTTTGGAGCGTGATAGAGCGTAAATGAGGTTGTTGCTGTTGAGTCCGTCTAGAAGATGGGCAGATTTTGTACAAAGATTTTAATAAATTCCTTGTTAGACTTTTAAACCATCTCAAGCAAGAGTCATTCCACCTATCACAGCAGATCACATCAATGAGAGTGAACATTACCAAGGACATGCAGATTGTACAAAAGCATTGGTACTGGGACAACTAACCTTGGAACAGTTATTGAGAAGCTAGGGTTTTTGCCAAGAGGAACCTCAGTGCTGAAATGTTTTTCAAAGGGAATTTAAACTGGATCACATGAATTCTTTTCTCCTCAGCCTGGAGGGTGCAAATGACTTCCACTGTGGAGTTACTTATGTCCAGGGGGACGGGAAGGGGAAACAGAGCAGTTGGCTTTGCAGTGATGCTTTGTGGCATGCTTTGTGGCAACCAAAATAAACAAAAATCCATCACTTCTGTCTTTCCTGGGCTACCCAATAGCTAGTTGGGTACCCTGGCTACCCTGCAGCCAGTTCTCTCCCTTCTGGGCAGTCTGTCAGCTTTCTCTTTCTTCTTTGCATGTGGCCTTGGCCATTGAGTGAAGCTACCCTCCCCTTTGCACACAGCTTGGAAGTTAGCCCTCTCCTTTCCAACAGCTAGTCCCCCTTCCTTTTAGTGGTCTCCTGTTGATATGACCCAGTAACCATTCCCTCCCATCCCATGGGCCTCACACCCACTCACATCTCCTGGTGGCAGGACTACATGGAAAGGAAAGAAAGTGTAATTTAAAGCAGTGCAGGGTCTACTTTAATATACTCTGTGGCCTATCTTGCTCTGGCTGGTCTCAGGGGAACAGGAGTAGGAAAACCTGTCCCCTTCTTGTGCCTTGTCTGCTGACTGAACTCCCCCCTGTCCTTGCCCATGTGGAGGGTGGTAGTGGTTCTCAGTGGGGCCCACATTAGTCTCCTCTGCATTCATGTTGAGCCTGGTGGTTTGAGTAGGAAGAGGCAGGGGACAGTGTCTCAGGCTGTGTCTAAACTTGGAGCAAGATTCTCAGCTCATATAGACATCCTTGTGCTAGCTCTCATCAAGCGAGCATGCTTAAAATAGGAGGCTACGTCTACACTGGCACGTTCTCATGCAAAAACTCTTTTGCGGAAGAGTTCTTCTGCAAAAACTTTTCCAGAAGAGAGCGTCTACACTGGCATGTGCTTTTGTGCAAGAGCATCCATGCCAGTGTAGACACACTCTTGCGCAAGAAAGCTCTGATGGCCATTTTAGCCATAGGGCTTTCTTGCGCAAGACATTCATGTTGCCTGTCTACACTGGCCTCTTGCGCAAGAACAGTTGCCCAAAAGGGCTTATTCCTGAGTGGGACCATCAGAGTTCTGGCACAAGAAGCCCTGATTTCATACATTAGCATGTCAGTTTACTTGTGCAAGAACACGCGGCCAGTGTAGACAGGCAGCAAGTTTTTGCGCAAGAGCGGTCGCTTTTGTACAAGATCACGGCAGTGTAGACACAATAGTGTAGCCATGGTAGCAGCAACACAGGTTAGCTGTGCTAAGTACAAACCTACATGAACCCCAGGGATTTGTACTCAGAGGGGCTAGCTCATGCAGCTGCTGCCCATGCTACATGCTACCCTGGTTACACTACCCGGGTATGTCTACACTACAAAGTTAGTTCGAACTAACGGACGTTAGTTCGAACTAACTTTAATAGGTGCTACACTAGCGCTTCGCTAGTTCGAATTTGAATCGAACTAGCGGAGCGCTTAGTTCGAACTAGGTAAACCTCATTTTACGAGGACTAACGCCTAGTTCGAACTAGCTAGTTCGAACTAAGGGCTGTGTAGCCCTTTAGTTCGAACTAGTGGGAGGCTAGCCCTCCCCAGGTTTCCCTGGTGGCCACTCTGTCCAACACCAGGGAAACTCTATGCCCCCCTCCCGGCCCCGGACCCCTTAAAGGGGCATGGGCTGGCTACGGTGCCCGTGCCAGGTGCAAGCCTGCCAGCACCCAGCTAGCAGACCCTGCACCTGGCACGGCACAGAGCCACCCACCCGATGCCCCCCAGCCCACCCCCTCTTGCCGGGACCAGGCTGGCGGCTCCCGGGAGCTTGCCCTGGACCGCAAGAGGCGGGCACCTTCCTGGGCTAGTGCGGACATCGTGGACCTCGTCCACGATCTCCGCACTAGGCACAGGAAAGTGGCCGTCTAGGGCAGGAGAGCTGCCAGCCTGGCCATCCAGGACCAGGTGTGCATGAAAATCAAGGGGGTCCACTGAGACCCCCGACACTGAGCCCTGAGCTTACAATGGCCGTACTGGGTCAGACCAAAGGTCCATCTAGCCCAGTAGCCTGTCTGCCGACAGCGGCCAACCCTAGGGACCCTGGAGGGGATGGACCGAAGACAATGACCAAGCCATTTGTCTTGTGCCATCCCTCTCCAGCCTTCCACAAACTTTGGGCAGGGACACCACTCCTACCCTCTGGCTAATAGGACTCCATGGACCCAACCTCCATGACTTGATCTCACTTCCCTTTAAACTCTGTTCTAGTTGTAGCCTTCACAGCCTCCTGCAGCAAGGAGTTCCACAGGTTAACTATTTGCTTTGTCAAGAACAACTTTCTCTTACTAGTTTGAAGCCTGCTACCCATTCCTTTCCTTTGGTGTCCTCTAGTCCTTCTTTATGGGAACTCAGGAAGAACTTTTCTGAATGCACCCTCTCCACCCAACCCCTGCTTTTAGAGACCTCTATCCTGTCCCCCCTCCGTCTCCTCTTTTCTAAGCTGAACAGTCCCAGTCTCTGTAGCCTTTCTTCATCTGGGACCTGTTCCCAACCCCTGATCATGTTAGTTGCCCTCCCCTCTCCCAGCCTTTCTCTTCCCCTCTCCCACCTCCTTTTCCCAGTCTCCCCCAGTTTTTTTCAATAAAGACAGAGTCAATGTTGGAAGAAACGTTATCTTTATTTTGTACATCAATAAGAAGGGGGGCTAGGGAAGGGTAAGTGGAAGGAGGTGAGGGAGGAATGGGGTACGAGCCCCCGATGGGGAGGACTGGGCTGGCTCTGCGGGCTTCTGGGGGTGGAAGCTCTCCTGCAGCCCCCCAATTACTCCCTCTCCCCAGATGGCAGCCTGCGGCAAGTGCAGCCGGGCTGATGGCCGAGTGGTGTGATGTGCCCAGTGTGGGCACTCAGGGCACTCCAAGCCAGAACTTCTTTGCAAGCGGGGCACCCCTTAGAACTGTGTGTCCGGGGTGGGGGTCGGGACCCTTTAAGCGCAGCCCTCGGCTAGCCTGAGACAGTATCTCCATGCTCTAAGTCCTCCTTTTATGCCCTGCCGGCACTGCTTCCGGCCATCCTTAAGCCCTGTTCAGAGTCCACTCAATGTGGACTTACTAGTTCGAACTAGCAAAACGCTAGTTCGAACTAGTTTTTAGTTCTAGATGCGTTAGTTCGAACTAGCTTAGTTCGAATTAACTAATTCGAACTAAGTTAGTTCGAACTAACTTTGTAGTGTAGACATACCCCCATAGAGCTAATGCTAGTGTGCAGATGTCACATAAGGGGCAGGAAGCAGTGGTGGCCTGGCTGTTCTGCCAGCTGGTCATACTCTGGAAGGGGCGAGGAGGAAGGCAGAAGGCAGTGACACAGAGTCAAAAGACAATGAGTCTCAAAAGTTTAGACGAGAGGAAGGAAAATCTGGTGCTCAAAAGTTACTGCATGCCCCCAAAGAATAGCAAACTGAGACCCTCCTTTCCTCCAGCACCAGATCTGAAGTCTACTCTGCTGTGAAATTCAGGGTGACTGTAGAATATAGCATAGCATCTATTATAAAGACCTAGAGATGACCATGGACAACAGTGTTATTCTACTGGCATGTTAATAACTTGAGTGACTGTTGTTCTCCTGTGGTGGAATAAAATAGGTGACGGACGATAATGTAATATATGTTACATGGCTAGTCAGAGATTGCTTTACCACTGATTAGTTACGCAGACATCCCAAGGTCACGTGTAACTTCCCACCAGTCGGTGTCCTTTTTTCACTACAAGCTGAGCATGCCCCTGCAGTACTACTGCAACTCTGAGAAACCACATGCTACTGCTCAGCACGTTGTTTATACCATTCCTCTCTACCTGTTCATTCCTCCATTCGCCATGTCTATTGTCATTAACTCATCCTCCATCTGTCTGTCTCTCTCTGTCTGACTTTGCTTGGGTTGTCTCTTTGATTATTCATATGTCTTTCGCATAAGGAGCTTTCCTCAAGATTTCATTCTGTCTACCTCATAACAAAGAGCCATAACAAAGAGTGATAAGATTACAGCCAGTAGACTGCTTATCAAGATGTACCTTACCAGTCAAAAGCTTTTGCTGTCACAGCAGCTGGCTCACCATTTAAATAAAAATATTCCCATGAAAGATTTTCCTAGAGCGGCGGAGAGTCCTTCCACCCCCTCTTTTCCTCATTCTCATTTCTCTGACTTGTCACTGAAATATTTACCCACTTCTTTTCTGTTGCTAGTGTGAGACAATGGAGCTCCTACAGGGATTAATTTGGCCTTTTCTCTCTGAGTGACCAAAGAACTAAGAAACATTTTGCTTAAAAATATAACTTCAGGCCAGACTAAAAATGATCAAAAGAAACTACAGCAAACACAGCCTGCCAAAGGAATTGGAGCTTGGAGATGTCAACTCACAGGGGCATGGCCAAACAGGATTATGGATTCACTTCACAACAAAGTTGATTAGGTATAGTTGCTTTTATTAATCTCACTACATCACTACTATTATAGAGTTAATACTGTCAAATGGTTACACAGCTACTGCAAAGTGACACATCAGTAAGCACAGACAGAGTAATGCATAAAAGAGTAACAGGCACTTAGAAATGCTTATGCCCCTTCAGTCTGCGGGGAGTCCCGTTCCTGTCACCTCACATCAGGCCACGGTGGAAGTGGCTCCAGATGGGGGAATCCAGGGCCTGCTCTGAGGTCTAGATTCCTGGTGAGTCACCGGGCATGGGACTCCCTACACTAGGTCTACTACAGTTGTTTACCGGGTGTGTGCGCACTGACTCAACGCCACTTTCAACATTCTCATGAGCTGAACCTTAGGTCAAACTCGTTTACCACTTAGTAGTTTCCTAGCTCAAGTGCATGGGTTAAAGCTGATAAGGGCCAGTTGCTGTCTGTGCTTGCAGGGTCCCAGGCTATGTATTTCAAGGATGGAAATTTCCATCCTGGGGCTGCTAAGCTGCAGGACCCACATATGACTTTTTATATGATAGGAGACAGGGCTGTTAAAGCAGATAAGGTGAAGAAGAGTGATTCTTGCAGGATTTACCTGCTGTGGGTAGGCCACCTAGATTGGAAATCCAAGGACAACATGAGGGCAAGGGAAAGATGTTTGATCAAGAAAGGGAAGGGTTATAAGACAGTGTTCCCAAGATGCACTGGAAAGATTCACAGAGACAGTAGGCCGGTTTCTGGTCTTAGTAACACCCCTGTAAAGGTGGAGTAACTCCACTGAGTTCAGTTATGTCTTTGGGGAGTTACAGTGGTGTGACTGAAGGAGAAGTTTGGCCTTGGATGTACCAGGCAGAATGGCGCATTGTGACAATCCAAGCTGCTTTTTAGAACAATCATTTCCCCACAACCCCAATCCCCGTATTTTTGTTTTAATTCTGCATGTTCCTAGGGAAGCTAATGCCAGAACATGCATATTCCTCTTCTACTTAAGCATTACAATAGCCCAGTGCCCCCTGATGCTCTCAGACTGCTCAACAAAACTGCTGCGGCTGACTACCCTTTATCCAGCTCATTGGAAGGGGCTGTCTTAAGGTGCTGCCTCTTGCCCCTTCCCCACCCTCTGGATTCCTCATGGGGATGCTTGTTTTGTGGCCAGTCCCCAGGCTTTCTTCACTGTCCCTTTCATGATTCCGTGCTGTCCTAATCTCCATTTAGAAACTAGCAGACACAAAGGCTTGTCCCCTTCACCTCTCTTTTCACTGTGGTTTTATGATGATTCGGGAAAGGGGAGGAGGCAGCTCAGCCCACGGGTTCCTCCCAGTAACCTGGTCCCAAAGACTTCAGCTTGCTTTAACAGGGACTGAAAGGAGTCCTCCCCCCGCCTTTCAAGTCCATGTATTCCATTCACCAGACAGGGGGAGCCAGGCGGGAGAGAAAAGCAATTGCTCTGTCTGGAGGATGAATTCAGAGGAATTAAAAGCTTCCAATCTCCTGTCTCTGCACATTTGGGCATTTCACAGTGGCTTCTGCCGCTTGGCTGGCTGATTCCTTTACCCGGCGTGTGCATGCACTTGTGTGTGTGTGTGCACGCGCGGCCGTCTTCGCAGATGTACCCCCAGCTGTCATTCCACAGTGCTCTGTCTCTCCCTCCCCCTTTCGCTCGCTCGCTCTCTTTCTCCCCCTATGTATTATTTACAGAGGATTACAATCTCTTTTACATGCTGCCATCTAACCTTTCTTCTTCCCCGCACTTTGGGCACTGCTAGCAGCTGGGCATCCCGCGGGGAACAGTGGGCTGATGCCAACTAGAGTCCTTCAGGCACTCGCTTGGCTGTTGATAGCTTCTACTGGATTTGCTTTGGGTCTCGACGGGGGGTTTAATCGAAGGAGCCGGAGAACACAGAAGAGGGGCTGTCTGTCCCAGCCACAGAACAGTAAGTAGCGATGTTGCAAGTTGTATATTTGTGCCTGGATATTTGAAATCTTGCAGTGGGCTTTTGCCCAGAGTACTTTCTACCACAGGGAGAGGGGCTCGCAGGCACTGACAGAACTGCCTGTGACAAAGTACTGCTGAGACAACCTAGCAATGGGAGGCCATGGGGCAGCTGTTTTATTGACAAGACAGAACAGCAGATTCTGCCCGAGGGATGTATGGTACCAGTGCTAATTCACTTCAGGTGTGGGGGACTGGAAGTAGCTCCTGTCAGGCAGTACTGGCATGGAAATCTTTATCTGCATGGGCAGCTCAAATCTAAGTATAGTGCTGCTCCGGAGTACTCGGTGCTAGAACCAATAGGTACTGAATAAGCACCACAAAATACTGGCTGGCTTTTCATCCAGAACAACCGGGTGGGATCTGAAACAAGGGGTGCTGCCAGTCTTGCCTGTGGAGGTTTCAGGAAACGTTTCTGGGCTGAGGGAAATGTCTAAAATGCAAACGTGAATGAGGACAGGATTGTGGAATGGAGGTATTGTCTAAGGACCAGTTCATATGAAATTTAGGCTCCAGTAAACAGGCCTTATATGGCAGGGCTCTTTCTCTTAGGTTTGTTTTTATTTGTGTGTCTTCTACCAACAAAGTACAGCAGGAAAAGCCTGTCACAGGGCGTGAACCCAATGAAGTTATGTCACAAGAGCAGCCAAAAATAGAGCCAGAATTCTCTCCAGAGTCCCCAGAGGCTGAGCCCAGAGATCTGTGAACCTGTCAGTCTGAGGGTATCATGCTTCAGGGAGGAGAGACAATGGTGGAGAGAGACTCGTGGTCTTTTTTAGTCTCGTTCCTAGTGTGGCTCAGCGTGGGAGCAAAGGGTGCAGATGAAGGAAGACTTGAGAGAGCTGAATGTGAAACTTCTTCCTGATCCTGCCTCAAAGGGTGGAATATGTGTGCCTACACACGTAGAGGCGAACGTGTGCACACATGTATGTTACACAGCACTCTGGCCACAATGCCTACACTTCAGAGCCAGCCCATCACGCTCACTGCAGCTTATTTTAATTAGCAAGAGAAAATACCAAACCTACCCCTGGCCACTGAGCTGAATGCTCCCCTGATTGGGGGACACTTGGATTGAGGGCTCGTTAGAGAGAGGTGCCGCAGGAATGAGATCAGTATCTGGATCCAACTCTCCCCCATCTTTTGATTGTTCAAATTTAATGTTCTGATTCAGATCCACGTATAATTTTAATATTACAGTTAGGAGTAAATAACATTGTACTCCTGGCCAGGATTGTTTCTTGATAAGAGCTGGACCAGCTGCTGTCCAGAATGCTGTTACACAAGCAATTCACAGGAAGGAGGCATTTAATAATGTGGTCCCCTCTGAAGGCACATATATATATTTGTCACAAGACAAGGCACATTTTTATCACCTGAGGTCTCTCTGGAACCTCAGACTACTTTTCTCTGGGGTTTTATCACTAGGCTTTATTTGGGGTGACTAGATTTTCCTGTGACTGCTGTGGGTGAACATTGTTTGCTAGTGAATTATTCCAAATGAATGAAGAGCTGGAGGGAGCTGTCTCCCTGCCTGCTATTAATGCAGGCTCCATAAGTGAACACCATTCACCTGGGGCAGTTAAAGGTAAATCCTGGGAAAAGGCTTTTTTTTTTGAGGGGGGGAAGCCCAAACAATTTTCCACACCACAGACTGCGGTGATGCCTCTGCTTCCAACCAATGTGACTGCTGCTTGCTAATAGGGTGAATTAGCAACCCTGATATCTTAAGGAAGCATTCAAGGCTTTCAGCCCTTTGTCTTGCTTTTCAAATGTTCTTTCAGGATAACTATTAAGGATTTTCTGGGCTCTATAGGACTGGAAAACTGTAGTGGGAGGTTCAGAGGGGGGATTGGGATATCAATGTGGAAGTGAGGCTAGCCGTGTGTGATTGTGATAATGCAAGAGCTGGGAGATTCAGGAAACAGCACCAAGACAGTCAGGGGAGAGGCTCAGGCCTGGGATATCATAAAGGGGGTTCATGCATGGACGAGTGGGGTTTCAGGACAGAAATGAGGACTTCATGGAATCTCCAATATTTACCTGCTGCTGATTCAAAAGGAACCAATTCCTTGCCTCCATATGCCATATTTTCTTACAAGAGGCTGATGGGATGCTTAAATCGTGGCCTGACCCCTATCTTAGCCCCCTGATGAATTGCTTGACAACCTTGCTTTCTTTTACAGTCCAGTAATAGACATTACCTCACCCACCTTGTCTCTCTAATAGCCTGGGACCAACACCGCTACAATTACACTGCCTACAATCTTAACTTTGTCATTTCCTAACTTTGCAATGATTGACTTTGCAACCCATAAAACGGGGGTTTAAAAATACAATTGCCTAAATTTTTTTTTTACAAGGAGGAAAGAAAAGATGAGAGTTACATATAGAGTAACCCTCCCTCCCCCACCACATACCCCTGGTAGGATCTAACCCCCAACGTTCAGCCCTGCAGCACAGCTTGAACTACAGGACATTAGTCACTCACACAAAAAGGCTGTTATTCCTCCAAGGGGAGGAGAGAAGGGGGTCAATGGACACAAACACTGGGTACATGGGAGAGATTGTCTAGCTTAGCACAGCCCACTTGCCCCCCATTCCTACTTACCAATTGGGGTTCCCAGTGCACTGCGTGCTGCTACTGTTGGCTTGGCAGCAGCATGGGCCCTGGGCTTTAAAACATTGGTGTTGGATTTTGATGGCAGGCTGTACCTGGATGTACCTTTCTGTGGCTTAAAAACAAAGCTCCAGGCTTCAGAGCTGTCAGTCTGGAATCTTTCACAAACACTAACTTCTCTCAGAACATGAAGAGAAAAATAATAAAAAAAAAGACATTTTGCAGATCCACTGCCCAGCCCAGATGGACTCCACAGGCCACTGTGAAGCCCTGGGCTGTGTTGTATAATGCCCAGCCTGGCTGAGCTATCAGCAATGTTCTAAAGCAGTGCTCTGTGACACACATGCCTATCTCAATGATCTCCAGTTCCTTTGGAGCAGCAGGCTGTGATGTGCATCACCCATGGGCTACATAGACATTCCAGGCATTTCTCTGGAAATATCCCCCGTGGAGTTCGCTTGGGATAATGGTAGGGGAGATGCTTCAGGCTCACCCTGACTGTGAAACACAAAGAGAATTTCACGGTCAGGGTGAAGCAAAATCCATGCAGATAACTGATGCAGTACAAAAGAATTGGCAACAGGACTTTTTCAAAGTTCAGCGCAAATTTAGTAAAATGCAAGGGTCGGGGTCAGCCTTTTGCTGGGATTTTTGCCAGCAGTGATGGGGCACTGAGTTGCAACTCCCTTTGAGATGGCAGCCTAACTGGATTATCACCGCTTACATCTCTTACTGTGCCGCATCACTGTGTGCGTAACACTGGCTATTTGATCACTATGGGGGCATACGCCCCAGTAGCTTTGCTTTGGATGTTAAGCCAAGTTCAGGACCCCAGTGAGGCCTTTCCCTTCTCCCACAATATTCCCCTATCTGAAACCCCTGCAGCTGACTATTCATGCAACTGATGCTCTGATTCCCACTGGACAGCAGCCAAGTGCAACGCAGCCAGTTGGACTGGGTAGAGATGAGTAGGAACGAAGCGCTAACTCAACAGCTTGTGCAGCAGCAATTCTTTACTCACAAGGTTCACGCTACCAAGAGGTAGATTCTGCTCCCAGGAGTGAAAGTGACAGAGCCCAGTCAAGAGCTGGTAAAGCTACTCCTGACACATTTCTGAGCTGGTGGCTCTGGCCGCTTTCGGCAGACTGTTTAAGGAGCTGGCCAGAGCTCTATAACTCTGATTGACAGATAAGCTGTCTGGCTCTCGTTCAGTCAGCAGGGGGCTATTTTGTGTACCAGAATCAGAGAGGTTGGCTGCCACGAGCTATTCTGCTCATCAGACCTAGTCAGTAGGTGGCCTGGGCAGGGAGGTTAACGCTGGAAGGCCCTGGACCCATGTCAGATTTAATAGGGACTGGCAGGTGTTGACAGGAAAATTCCTTTCTCTGTCTCCAAGCCAGGAACAGTGCCGGCAGCAACCGTGGGAGAGACTCCTACATTGGAGAAAGTCCCATTGGCCAGAGATGTGGCCTAACGCTCTGAGCGCAGAGCAGTGAAGCAAGAGCTCTTGCATTCTAGCGTTGAGCCTACGGCCAGAATTTTCAAACCTGGATGCCTCAAGTGAGGTGTCTAAAGGAAAGTGGCTTGGTCCTCACAAATGTGGAGCATCTGCACTTGCTAGCAGCTCAGCCCCTTTGGTAGGGGGACTTAAAGGCTGCATCTGAGGCTTTTGTCGTCATGGAAGAGTCCACAGCAGGTGGACGGCCATTCCCTACCCCTTGGTTCCATGCATGTCACCGCGCAAGGACACCTCTTTTTCTAGGCCTTTGAGTGTCAGCCAGACAAGAAGGTGGAAAATGCCATTCTCTGAGGTGAAAGCACCATCCCCTTCTCAAATAACACCCCTCCTCCCACAGGGCATGTGGCACTGACCTAACCTCGGTGAGGGGGGAAAGCTTTACAAGAGACAGGGAGGAGCATTTTAAACTCCAGCAGATTAAGGGGCACAGCCAGGGTGCAGAGGGGGGAGAAGGAGCAATCCTCAGTCTCCATCAGGCCTGCTGAGCTCAGAGTGGAGGCAATCCTTCTGTCACAAACCTGAGTGAGAGGATTAAAGGCCTGAGCCACTGCCGGCCATGGGATTAACCCCTGCAGGAAATTAAAGCTGTGGTAGAGAAGGCTCTTCCCTCCACAGCTGAGAGAAAGAGAGAAATTGGGATTTGGATTAGAATTGGCAGGCCCGGTGACAAGCTGCCACCCACATGCAACTGTTCCTGTTTGGATCAGAAAACGATATCTCCAGCCTCGGATGGAATCCCCCTGCCTGCTGCACTCTTATTAATTTTCCTCTGAGTCAGGAGAGCAATAACGCTTCTCCGCACTCAGTGCAGAAGACAAGGAAGCCAGGTCACCTGCTTGTGTGTGTGTCTCCTGAGCCTCCCTCCTGTTTCCTCACCTTACCTGCCTCTCTCTCACTACAGGAAATATACATGTGATCTGTATTATTCAGCCTGACCCTAAGTAGATACATGGTTGGATTGCTCCCTGTCAATAGCCCCCTTACTCTCCTTTTCCTGCTGCACTGGGCCTTCTCCAAATGCCTCACCCTAGCTGCTCTGTGCCTCTCATGGCATTACAGAGTTGGACACCCCCAGTCTTCCCCCGCCACACACACACTACTCTGCACCTGCTTCCTTAAGCTGCACCACACATCAGACACTCTACATCTTCCTCTTCTCCAGCTGCTCTGTATAACTTCTTCAGGCTCCTTGAATTTTAAAGTCTCCACCACTCTAGCTTCTCTTGTCTGTCTGACTGTTAGATGTGGTGAGCTGGGGTTTTATTTAGGGTGGTGATAAAAATAATGCTTTCCTGGTTAAAACTCAGAACCAAGAGTCGGGAACTCTGGGCTCTAGCCCTGGCTCTGGCTACAGGCTCATGTGGGAGACCTCTGGCAATTTGCTTAGCCCCCACACTTTCAAAGGGGTCCACTTCATGCTGGGTGCTTCATGTTTTAGATGCCCAAAGTGTCACTCTTAGCTCTACATGATTTCAGAGGGAGCTGCAGGTGCTCAGTACCTCTGAAAATCAGGTATCCCAACCTAGACACCTCACATTTGAGAGAGGCAAAATTTCTGAGCATGTTTGAAAATTCAGGTCTCAACTTAGTCCCCCACCTCTGCAAACTCGGGAGAGTAGTGTTCCTTTTCACCGCGATGCTGTGAGACTAAATTCATTAATGTTTGTTAAACACGTGAAGATCCTTGGATGTCAAACACTATAGAAATGCCAAAATATAATTAATTCTCATTCCCTGATGTTGTGCTTCACTGAGCCAATACCCATGTCTATGCCTTAGCTGAGCCTAGGTACTGGGAATTCAAAGATAGCTCTTTGACATCAGCATACACATACTTGGGAATAGAGAAGAGAGTGTAATTCATAACAAATAGCTGATCTGACAGAGTCCACCTTTTTTCTGTTTGCAAAATGTCTGTGAAGGGCTCATGAGTTTCTTGAGATTATTCAGTGGAATTTGTCATTAATTTTGCTTACTTTAGGTCTTTCTATTGGGCTCCTATGGGCTGCTTAATTGTGACAGATCAATACAAATTACATGGTGGTGTTTTACATGCCTTGTTGGATGAATATCTCCTATAATCAGGTTTTTGATATGAATATATCATCTCTTTTCCGGAAGTATTTGAGTGCGAGTGTTTATTGTCCACTTTTTGTGAGCATGTGTGTTAATACAATGAAAGTTTGCAGAAAACAATCCCCAAGATATATAGATTGGAAACTCTTTGGAACAGGGACTGTCTCTTATTATGTGTTAGTACAGCACCTAGCACGGTGGGGGTCCTGTCCTTGACTGGGACTTCAGTGTGCCATTGTAATGCACATACATAAATAATAATAAACCAAAAAAGTGGCTATGGCAGCAGCAAATAAGCTTAAAATACGAATATTCATAGTCAAATTTTGCAGTCTTTTGCATCCAGGTTTCTTCGGATGACACGGATAGTTTCACACTCATGTCACCTTCCCACCTTGGGCACTGTTCAGGGAAAATGGACCTACATAGGATTCATCAGCCAGTTGCTTAACAAGTTGTTTTAATTGCTTTCATTGGTCTCTGCCTTCATCCACGCCTGGTGCCCAGCCTTGCCCTCCTGAGGATGACTGAGGTTGTGCAGAAATACCATTTTAATCATTGCAAACAGGGAGGTGCCATCATCCCCTTTCCTTTGGGTGGGTCTCAGACTGCAGTGAGACATGAATCTTAGCAACAACAGTCTGCCCAAAGGAGGAGGGGGGAAAAAGATAATCTCCTTAAAGCATCCTCCATTCATTCCCTAACCCTGCTGGATTCCAGATAAAGGCTAAAGCAATTTAGCACTGGAGATGGACTTTCCTATCACTCATCAGCCGCTGCGTGTTTGTATGCGCGCACTTCCTGTAATTTATTGCTGACATCTGCTGTAGCCTCTATTACCTACACTTCCCTAACAGATGTCACCCGTGTCGCCAATGATACAGGCTGTGTCAGGGGCCTGATGTGGGGGCGGTGAGCTGAGTATTAGAGGAAAGGCCTGTGACTATTGGTTAAAGGATTCCTGGGCTGTACTTGGCAAGCCATTTGACCACTAGGTGACTGAGTATAATAAAATAAGAATGATGCAGTTCCTCTCTCTCAGGTACTCAGAGTAGGACTCAGGGCTGATATTCGGAAATGCTGAATGCCCACCACCCAATTGGCAGGTCAGTGGGAGCTGCAGGTGCTCAGTACTTCAGAAAATCATGCCCTTCGTTGATTAACTCCATGATAAATAGCAAGCGAAATGAATGTTTGTGAAACACATGGAGAGCCTTAGACAGAAGGTGTCCAAGAATTGCAGGAACACCACACAGAGGCAGAAGACAGGTCCGCAGAGATTCTCCTCTTTCACAATCCATGTTCTTGGAAGGTTTTGATTCAGCCCAAACACAAGGCTTTACAGTGCTAATGAACCAGTCGCTAGTGGCAGAACTGGAAGAGGGGAGGCGAGGGGAGTGGCAGCAGAAACTCCTGCTGTAGCTTTTATACACAGGGAGGCCTGACAACAGTTGCAGAAGCAATTACAGTGAAATGTTCTATAGCTTTAGGGTTCTCTAGAAACTTGGGTTCCCCAAGGGAGCTAATAAGGATGAGAAGGGGCTCCACAGGGAGCCCAAGTGGTGGACTGAATGCCTGAGTGGAGCTTCGGCTCAGTGTATTGCTGGGAATTGCAACACAAGGCCAGTGATAGATTGACTCGTTCTACGGATCTGAGCTGAAACTGAAAAATGCTGTTGCAGGGCTTGCTCTGTCAAAGGCACAAAGAAAAAGCCACTGAATGTGGAAATGGAAGAATGCATTGGACACAGTATCTTAAAGAGCACAGAGCATCTACTGGGCTCGGGATATAGTATCCTAGAGCCCACAGGAAATCCAGGATAAAAGTGACCCCAGGTCTCTGGAGTACGAGAGGTGTTGATCGTTCAATGCAAAGCAGCCTTGAGTTGGCAGATCCAGCCACTTGAGGGTTTTCCTTGTGAAGGGGAATCCCAGGTCGCTTACAGCTGCCACGGTGACTCTTCTAACTTCAGGTGCTGGGGAAATAGCTGGGGTACCTCATGGCTGCCTGACCCCTGGCTACTGGAAGAGCCCCAGGTGGTTGCTTGCTTCTTGCATGAGAGAAAGCAACATGAAGGCATATGTTGGTGGTCAGAATGCAGATATTTGTGCATGTCTGTACAAGACACAGGTGTGTATGAATGTGGGTCACATGTCACTCAGGTGTATGTGCACATACACACACACATGCATGTATGTGCTTTTGCCCATGGAAAACATATTTGCAATCATGCATAAAAGTGCATGCATGTGTCTGGACACATGAACAGGACTACAGATGATTATGTGTGTGAGTGTATTTGTGGGTGGGTGGGTACACAAATGTTTTGGTCATATCTGTGTGCTCACTTGTTCATATCACAGGTCCATGGATGGGCACATGTGCACAAGCACATATATTCACAAAAGTGGCATGCAGGTATGTTTACACGCAGGCTCATGATGAATGTTTACATCACATGCTCATGCAGGGGTATGTGTGCCATATGTCTTTACATAGTCAGCTGGGCCTATAGGCACATCCATCCCTGTACATGTTTCAGGGTAGGAGAGAAAATTAAAGCCTGAACAGGTGTTAATCACTAGACATGGCAATAAATTCTAATCACAGGGAAAGGCTCATTTATACACATCTCCTCCCCCACTCCCACGTGGTGTGCTTGAGTCTGGCCAATGTATCACTGGAAGAGGAGCCTATGATGTACCAGAATTTAACACCTGAACTGGATGCAGTAGGCAAGAGCAAAGGGAACTAGAGCCAGACACACCGACTCTATCACTATCCCAGTGCTCAAATGCTGCCAACATTGCTAGGCGCCCTCACCACATACTGGGCATAGGAATGGAGCGGAATGATTACAGAGGCGATCCAGGGGGTGAAAACATTACCTACTAAACTGATGGGAGGGGGTAAGGAAGGAAGCACCCAGGAAGATTTTTATAGTTTAGAGCCCCTGATTGGAGCTGAGCCAGATAATACAGATGGGTGTTAACAAACTAACAGGCTAGGAACAGAGCTATCTGTACCACAGGCAAAGTTAGATGGGGCAGAGAGGTGGGGGAAGAGAAACAGAGTGGTACACTTCCCCTGCTGCATAAGGGAAGGACAGGAATATTAGACAACAGGATTTAAAACTGATCAACAGTAGCTATCCTGCAGCCAGATAAGTCTCAGTGGCTGTCAGCTTAACTCTGCCATTTGTTCCTGTGGTGTAGGGAGTTAAATAGGACACAGAGAAAGCCTGTTGGCTGGGAGTTGAAGTCAAGGAGGGAGAGAGAAGAGACTGCATTTGGACAGTGCCCAGGGAGTCGGGTGGAAGCAGCTGCAGGCAAAGCCCCTCCAGGTAAGTGCTCTTGGCTTTTCACTGTTCCCACTGATAAAGCGAGACAGACTGAGGGATTTCCGAGGCTGCACAAGACAGAGCTATGGCTACAAACGGTGTGAAAGCACCTCTCTAAACCCAGCAAGCAGACATACGGAATGGGGGCAGCTATTTTTCAGCTTTTCCTTCAGCTGCAGACTGTAGGCAAGATAGTCCAGCTCCGTTGTGGGGTGGTGTGGGGAGTCTTTTTGGCATTGCTGCTGTTAATGCGTCTTGTGCCTTGGCATTCTGATATGATTATCTACAACAGCCTGGCAAGATGTACCAGCCCAGGCACTAAATCTGCTCACCCTTCTTCCTGAGGCAATAATTAAAATACCTCCTGGTGTTTTGCTTGCCATTGAAAATAAATCAGTCACTGGGGGGGCATGGGCAGGTGGAATTGATGCACGTGTGTTGGGAGAAGATGCCCTGATAAGTGTATTGTGCACATCTAAAAATAAAGGCTCAGGGCATCGCCAGAGCCCTCTGCGGGGCGGTGGGGGAAGAGGGATATTAAGCATCAGTGGGAATTTGTCCAGCTAACCCCTGGTGCGAGTGTAGGGAAATATTCCCTTGCTGATACTTGAAAGAGTAGGCAAAGGAACAGAAGAGTCTGCAGAGCTTCCATCTTCCCTACCCTTCTCTACCTCTGAATAAAAGCAAGCAAAGGAGAGAGTGGGGGGACCTGTTGTCATAGTCACTTATTGTCATGGGAGAGCTTTTAGTCTGTGTTTCTTATTAGGAGGAGCATTTTTCTTCTTCTGAGACGTAATTCCTCTCCTTCCTCCCTCCCATTCCTGGTCCTCCCTTTTGTGACGAGGCTCACTTGCTCTTTGGCTCTTACCTCTGCTGCAGTCTGAAATCCCCAAGCTGATGAGTTGTGTTATATACATCCTTGCTGGAGATGGCATATCCATTTTACCTCCAAAGGGAAAGGACACATTTGCAAGGACGAAAGGGAGCTTGGCAGTCACCCCTGTGCCTACACCATTCCAAATCTATGTCACAGGGGACAGATGCACAGTCAGTAACAGCATGTTAGTGGAGGGCAACCAAAATGATTAGGGGGCTGGAGCATATGACCTACGAGGAGAGGCTGAGAGAGCTGGGTCTGTTTAGTCTGCAGAAGCAAAGAGTGAGGGGGGATTTGATAGCAGCCTTCAAGTTCCTGAAGGGAGGTTCCAAAGAGGATGGAGAGAGGCTGTTCTCAGTAGTGACAGATGGCAGAACAAGGAGCAATGGTCTCAAGTTGCGGTGGGAGAGGTCCAAGTTGGATATTAGGAAAAACTATTTTACTAGGAAAGTGGTGAAGCACTGGAATAGGTTACCTAGGGAAGTAGTGGAGTCTCCATCCCTAGAGATATTTAAGTCTCGGCTTGACAAAGCCCTGGCTGGGTTGATTTAGTTGGGATTGGTCCTGCCTAGGGCAGGGGGCTGGACTTGATGACCTCCTGAGGTCTCTTCCAGCTCTATGGTTCTATGTGTGTGGTGAGAAGAGAAACTGAGGATTACTGCTGGGTCACCTCAGGATTCCACAACACTAACGTTTAGTGTGGGACAACTTTTGCTAGTACATTTACCCCAGATTTTCCAGGGCAATGAAAACCTAAGCCAATCCTGATCAACTCAGCATCCAAGTGAGCAGAGCCTGATTTGAATAGAGTGTTCCACATTGAATTAACCTTCTTCCTTCCTCTCACTTTGCACCCTTCTTCTCTTAAACAGTTTGCCATCCCGTTCCCAAAGGTGAAACTTGACTGGCGAAGGAAACAGAATCCTGGAGCCTGTCCCTGTCTCCTCCAGTCCCTAGAGAACTGAGAACCATGTGCTTCTTCTTTTTCTTTTAGGATCTGACAGGTAGGGCACCCAGATCGCTCCTTCGTCCTGTGAGAACGTGTGCCAGGCTGGCAGGAGGACGGGAAGCCACGCTATAGAAAACAGTGACCATAATGCTGCCTGGGAGCCTTGGCCACTGGTGGAGGAACAAGTTTTCCATGAGGTGGCAACAGACTTGCTGTAAGTGCTGCCTGTTTGGGAAATCAGGTGCTAAGTGCGGTGCTCCTGTGTTTCAGGGGACAGGAGGGAAAATAGGTTGCCACAGGGTAAGGATAGGGGGCAGCTACATTCTGAGACAGCTGAGCTACTTCCCAGATCCCAAGGAGCTGAGTGAACAGCTAGGATGGCTGTGAGAAGCTATAATACTAAAGATGAGTTTAAGGAGGGAGGGTCTGGAACGAGTGTTTCTGATTTCCTGTTGGACTGGGTCTGGCTGGGGAGAAAGAGAGGGATGGATACTAGTGCACAGCTGCTGTCCAAGGGCCACATAGAACATCTGTCAGCTTCAGACTCTGCAAAGAGCATATATCTCCCCACCTTCTCTTTGTCAGCCCAGGTAGTACCTGTGTTGCAAGGCTGCTGGTTCTTTGGGCAGGAAAGTGCTGTAGTATGTTTTAGATCAGAGAAGTGAACAGCAATTCTGTCTTTGGGACACTGCCCCACGTAGATAAATCAAGGAAGAATATATCCCAGCTCTCATCCCAACTCTCCTTCCCATTCACAGCTAGCAAATTAATGTTTTAGCTGGTCCATCTTCCCACTGAAGGGTCCATGCAGGGGCAGCTGCTCTGTTGTCCCAGAGTGTAGAACATATGCCTCCAGGGCACTCCAAAAGCAGCAGCAGTAGGTCTTCCAAGAGGGTGGGGATCTGTACTTCAATGGGGAGTCTGGCAATTGCAGTAAAGGAAAGAGAGGGCCTTTTACAAAATGGCCGTCACTAATGAGAACCCAGGCAGTCACACAGGTTTACAGTCCCCCACCTAAAATTCCGACCTCGGGCTGCCACTGCAAGAAGGTGAAGGAATTATTTCCTTCTCTGTAGAAGGCCATCTTTGTAATCCATCCGTTCCAACTAGATTGCTACATAAATTATTTACTGTGAATGTTACCGAGCCCTGACCTAATCTGATATTCCTGGCTCAGCTTTCTGCCACCTAGCAGGGTCACTGAACACCCCACAAAGTAACTTCATCTTTCCCTAAGATGAGAGCCCATTCTACTTATACCCTGCAGTGCTGCTCTGAGCTACCCTGGCTGGAAGCAAGCGTAATGTTTTGTCTATCACCTCCTAGAGTAGGGCTGCTCACTGAGCTGAGTTTCCAGATCTCAGTCTATACCCAGAACTGATGTGCTTTTAAAGGGGAGGGAAAATGAAAGCAGACCTCTGCCTCACTGCTCATTCAGTAAAATGGACCATGCTGGTGTCCAGGTTTCTAGGGGTCAACAAGGAGACTTTCATTTTGGCAAACCCTGCATCTGTACAGAGACCTGAAGTAAATCTATTTCCTGAACACGATCACACCCAGTTGCCTGACACATTGCTCCTGCCAGCCAGGGCCAGCTCTAATGGTGGAATCCCCGAGCAGTTCAGTCAAGGGCCAGTGGAGGGTAGGTATTTGGAGAGACAAGCGCTGAACAGAACATCACCTGTATAGCATTACCTGGATTGTCTCGCCTTTCTCTCTATACAAAGAGTCTAAGTGTTATCTCATCATCAGAGCTGCCAATCTATTATTAATACTGTACTTCTGTCAAGCATCCAGGAAAAGGCAGGGGCACTTGAGTGACTCATGTCTCTCTCTCTCTACCCCTCTCTAACTCTTTCAAGTCCCATTCTGAAGCAAGAGAGAGACATACTCTGAGTGGAATTAAATATCATCCAGCCAGAGAGGACTGTCACTGTGCCAATGCCCTGGACAGGATCTGCTTTCAGGGCACCTGAGAGAGCGTCTCTATGCTATTGACCCAACCTTTGCTTGACAAGAAGGCATGGCAGGCTTAGGATAAAGATCTTCCCCCCGTTTGGTCCCAGTGATCCATTATTCTTCGCAGGGAGAGGTGGGACAAATAGGGAACTGATTGTCTATGTAGGACTAGGAGATACCAATCTCACTTGATTGAGAAAAAAACTTCTGAAGGAATCATGAGATACAGCCTCAGAAACAAAAATCTGGGACATTCTACCAGCACCTTTACTGCCTCATCCTGTAGTGCTTCAAGGAGCTGCCTTGTCTATGAGCCAAATGGGGAAGCCCTTACTTCAGTTTTCACTCAGTCCACTCTTTGGCAAACTCCCACTGGAATCAATGGGAATTAGAACTCGAAAAGGACTGAATAAAACCTGAGCCGGGATCAGAGGATTTGGCCCTCTTATTGTGGAACAGGACATCATTGATATGAACCAAGTGAATATAAAATATGGATTGTAGGACAGAATGAATTCCAAAAGAAGGGGGAAAGTGTGGTAGCAGAGGAAGTTCAGAACTGCTTCAATCCCAGCTTCTCCAAAATATCTGCTTCTACCAGTTACCTCTCCCAAGATGCACTTTCTAGGTGCTCCAAGGGGCTAAGAAACAATACATTCTGGAAGTCAGTCCTTACAAAATATTAGTAAATCAGAGAGGGAAGAGAATCTAGTTTCCAAGCCATGTAAGACAATCCCTGGTGGAACTACAAGGACACTGTCTACTTTAATACTGACAGCAGAATGAATCTAAAACAGGGATATTCAATTATATTGTGTCAAGGTCCAAATTGTTTGGTCAAGGTACAGTCAAGGTCCAGGCTTCAGAGAAAGTAACAATATTGATGATAATAAGTAAATAAAAAGATTTCAGGGTTTGTTCAAAAGCATGTGGTGATCTGACTTTGACCTGTAATCCACCTATTGGCTACCCCTGATCTAAAGCCCCCACATGACTTTGACTTTGCCGAAGAGAAGAGAGGACTGAGTATGAAATAGGGATAAAATTGCTTAAGTATCGGTCAAATGTTTTACTTGCAGCCCATGAAAATATTGTGGGAGGTGGACTGACTTCCTGCTCTGAAGATGTGCAACCCCCACACTTCACCAGTATGAGGCGGGAAGCTTGCTATCATGTTGCTGGTGCAGTGTGGTCACAAGGATGAAGTGGTAATTTTGAGACCACTAGTTTTCTGCAGGGGTTGAAGTACTACAGCCCCTGCACATCCACAAGATCCACACCAATGACTGAAATGTTTGCCCGTCCAGGCTGATTTGACCAGCAATACAGATGGCAGATGCCACTGATGAATAACTTGTTCACGATTAGGCCCCTAGAGATACATACATAATTCAATGACGTCTTTCCTTCTCTCACCTGGCCCGAGCATGTTTAAATCTCACCTATGAGATTCCACAATCCAGAACTCAGATTCCCACACCCTTCTCAACACTCTCATCTTCATAGCTAATCCTGAATTTTTTATGAGTTCTTCCTTGGCAATAAGTGGTTTGGGGAGGAGCGTGAAGTTTGCCAGACCCTTAGCAAAGACAGGTGAGTCTCTGTTTGCAGGTTTCAGAAATCATTTTGACAGCACTGCCAAATGCAGACCATGCAGTGAGTTAGACTGTAGCACATGTTTACAACCTACTGACCACTAGACTCAGTTAATTAACACTGGGACCTGACATTTTGTGTGGGCCCAAACTGCAAAATATGGATCTGGAGCTGAACTAACTCAAGGTAAGGGGTTGTTTCGATCCAGGGTTTAGGTCTCATCCATCTGAGAGAGAATGGCCACCTACAAAATGTGGATCCATAATCGGACTCTCTCAAACCTAGATTTCTTGGGCCTTACCAAACCCTAACAACGGCTATCTGGTCATGAAATTCAGCACCATATCCCAGCTTTCCTAGAGTTTGTGGAGCAGGGCTCAGCTATGGGGGCTGGGGCTGCATCTAACTTTAGCCATGACACATCTTATTCTGAGGGAATTGGGACAATTAGAAAAAATGTTAATGCGTGTATTTCTGAGCAATGTGATTTAAAAAAAAAAAAACAACCAAAACCAAAACTCTAGTTTGAGAGAGTCTTTCTTCAGTTCAGGCCATATCTCCCATAGTGCTCTGCTTCATTCTCATCGAACTCTGGGGAGTGTTCTCACATTAGGCAGCAAAGCCCTCTGGGACATACTGACCTTTCTGGTACAATTGAAGGGATGCTTACTCACCAGCCCTGCTAGTTCCTTAAAAAAAATAACCTCGCTGGAGAAAAACAGAGAGCAAGCTCATGCTGCTAAGGACCTAGATAGCAGTGTTAGGGTACATCTGGGAGAGAGCTCATTTGATTGCAGGGAGTAGCAGTGAAGAATTCCATTGTGATCATATTGTAGCCTTAACACTATTCAAAATGGATGAAAAGGCTTAATGAGGTTAACCACTATTCTAACACACTCTCTCCTCTCTGCTTCTCACCTACTAGTGCTTGCCTGTTGGCTCTCTCTGTGTGCAGCAGACTCTCTCTTCACTTGCCCTTCTTCCTGCCAGTGTAACAGCGGCAGCCTGGAAGTGGACTGTAGCGGCTTGGGCCTCTCGTCCATCCCCTCAGACATTCCTACAAACACCAGAATCTTCCTCTTCCTCAACAACAAGCTAAGCACCTTGCCAGGACCAGTCTTTTCCAATCTCTCTGCCCTTCAGAGGCTGGACCTTTCCAACAACTTCTTGGACCAGCTGCCTCAGAACATCTTCAGTGACCTAGGGAATCTCACTGAACTACAGCTGAGGAACAACAGTATCAGGACCCTGGACAAGGACCTTCTGCAGCACATGGCCCTTCTGCGCCAGCTGGACCTATCCATCAACGGCCTCGCTCAGATACCCTCAGGAATCTTTGATGACCTCCCAGCTCTTCGTTTGCTTTCCCTCAGGTCTAATCGCCTACACAGTCTAGACAGGGTGACCTTTGAACCATTAGTCAGCCTGCAGCAGCTCCAAGTTGGAGATAACCCCTGGGAATGTGACTGCAACCTGAGAGAATTCAAACACTGGATGGAATGGTTCTCTTATCGAGGTAGGTGCCATGAGGAGGGGGGTCTAGTCACAGGGTTACAGATTGACTGCTAAGCTTTCCAGTGAAGGAGCGAGGGAGACAGAAAAGACAGACAGCTAAGAAAAATGAATCAAGCTGACCTAAATTCTAGATCTTGGCCAATTAGAAGAGGGCCAGTACTAATGCTATGCAATGCTACAGTGTGGCAATGTACAGTTACTATTGAGGCGGTGTTTGCATTCTAAAATCCTCTTTTCAGAGGCTATTTCTCATCCTTGCTCCCAGATCGAAAGGTGGAATTTTTTTTTGGAGGGGGGAGAACTTATTTAAAAAGCTAGAAAAATTTAGAGAGATGAGTTTAGAAAAGATGCTTGTCATGCTTAGAAATACTTCTCCAGATCAATTCCTTATGCTGGGATACCTAAAACCAAGACCATTTGTACAGCTTAAGGTTTGCCTTCAGGAAAGCAAATATCAGAAATGTTGAGGTTTGAAGGATTTTGGTTTATAAATCATAAGGTTTCTCAACTGAAACCATAAAAATGTCACTAGTCAGGCCCCAAAACACATGACTGGCTTAAAAATATTTTTTTTTCAAAATACTACATGTATTAGACCTTTTGATTTGCCTTTTCATTTTAGAAAAATATAGAGTTCACATTTTAAAGCTTTTCTCTGCTACATTAGGGGCTAACAGCTGAGATTCTCTCAGAATGACATAATTCCAGAAGCTGGGACTTAAGAGAAACACCACATATTCTGACAACACCAAAACTTGACTCTGCTTGCTTGGAAGCCTCTACTGAGAGCAGGAGTAGCTTCAACTTATCAGAAAGGCAGCAGCCATGATACTTGTACTGATCTCAAATAACCATGCTGGGAAGCGATGACATGACTGTGCAATCACAAAGCTATTATTTGGCATGTGCATTAATTAACGTGAGCACATTCAAAGAGGCACACTGGTATCTCTTTTTCTTTTAGATTTTTTTTTCTTAATTTGATTCTCATACTACACAATGAGAGAAGCAGACAGAGAGCATTCTGTGTTCTCTTTCAAAGGAAATTTCACAGTGAAGCACCTGAATCCGCATAGACTGCTAACAATACAGCGGAAAGTGTTGGCTAGTGACAACATGGGACTGGGAGTTTTAACCCCCAAGATTCTAATTTCATTTTTGACAGTGACTTGCAGTTTCACCTGGGCAAGTTACTTTATTTTTGGGGGCCTCATATCTCCCTATGTAAAAAGAGGATAACCACACTTACCCTCATCTTTTTAAGGCTTTGTGAGGATGAGTTGATTCATGTGTTTAAAGCATTTTGACATCCTTAGAAGGAAGCTCTAAAGCATAATTAAATACTTGCTATACACCCCATTGGCTAGATTGTCACTACTACAGCCCTGCCACTAAAGGGAGGTGGAAGGACATCACAACCAGTGGCAGTTGCAGAAGCTATTCTGCCAGCAGTGTGCTGTGGCAGACAGATCATGTCTCCAAGGTTAGTGGATGAGCAAATGTGGGAGCAGACACAGATGCATCATTTTAAAAGGTGCAGTGTCTGCTCCCCCATCACTGTCTGTGTACCCTCTACCAATGGGGAAGTGAATACGGATATGGCCGTGACTCTGTCCCATAACCTTTAATACATGTAGTGCAGCTGGCAATGCTATGATTCCACCCTTTTTTCTCACTTTGTAATTGGGAACATAAGGTTTTGGATTCTGGTTGTCTTTTCGAGTATGGAAGGGTTCTCTGTGTCCTCACTCACACTCCCCTGAGCACTCATACAAGAGAGACCAGATTATAGCCCCTTTGGAATAACAAGTCTCAGTTATATTATAGTCATGTAGAGATCCAGACCTTTGTATTTCCTACTTCTGTGGGCCAGATCCTCAGCTAATGTAAATGGAGTTACACTGATTTGCACCAGCTGAGACTAACTCCATATATTGAAATGCTGAATCACAATATTATTCTGGCATAGCACAGGGCACTGAAACAGGCCCTGCTTGACACCCAGCTGTGAATCACTCAATTTTTTTCCCTCTGTTGGGACAGGAGGGAAGATTGACCAGTTGGCGTGTACGCTGCCTAAGGAGCTGAAGGGGAAGGACATGCGAATGGTCCCCATGGAGATGTTCAACTACTGTTCCCAGCTGGAGGATGAGAATGGCTCTGTGGTGCTGGACAATTCTGGCCCACCATGTACTAAAGGAAGCCCAACTCCTTCAAAATCCAAATCAGGTCCAGAACCAGAAGTGGAGCCAAGCGTGGGGTGCCCTCAGAAACAGAAATACCGGCCTGTTAGTGTGCGCAGAGCCATTGGCACAGTGATCATTGCTGGAGTGGTGTGTGGCATCGTGTGTATCATGATGGTGGTGGCAGCAGCTTATGGCTGTATCTACGCGTCCCTTATGGCCAAGTACCACCGAGAGCTGAAGAAGAGGCAGCCACTAATGGGTGACACAGAGGGTGAACACGAAGAACAAAAGCAAATCTCCTCTGTGGCATGAAACTCTTCTTGGAAGTCAAGGGCAGAAGTGAGCAGGATACCTAAGAGCCAGCCGTGAGGCCTGGGTCCTCCCACAATCCATCTCCCCAGACAGATGGACAGACTGTGCTGTCACTCCACTCATCCAATTAGTGCAACATGCTTCTGGGCTTAGGACATCTGGCTCTAAATTTTGAATCCGGCCCTTTGGCTCCTCCTCATCCTCACACCCTCCCAAGTGAATAAACTATAGTCAGACCTCAAGCGCTTGCCATGCCTCATTCTTACACACAGCCCTCCCTCCCCTCTTGGATATGCACAGTAAAGGCAGCCAGCACTTTCCAGGAGCCTCTGGTCCCTTGACACCCTCCTCTCAGCTTCAGTCCCCAGTTCCTTCTTCATCCCACACAGCACTGGAGAGCCGTCCGCAATCACAAAGAGCAGCCACCTATGCTGAAGAAGCTCCTTGTATAATGAGCAAGACACTAGAGCAAGTGTCTAAGTCTCACTGGTGGAGTCATTGGTGTTGCAGGACAGCAAGCTACTCCCCATCTCCTGTACAGTGAAGGAAAACCTGGTCAAGAGAATACTGGGAGAGACAAAAGGGCCTAGATGGTCACAAAAGGGAGAAAAGGGAGCTTCCCCTTCTCACTTTGAACTCTGGATAGACACATCTAACCTAAGATCTGTGCATATACCGACTTCAGTTACTCATCCTGACAAACACTTATCCATACCTTCAAGGCCCACACATTTATTGCCCGTATGTACATGTGAATAGCTATGCACAGTCACATGGATCTCCCCAAAGCACACAAGGTAATCCTTCACATGTGCATACAATTGTAGCCTCACACATACGTTTACTCACTTACATACTGACGCAAACATTCCTACTTGTGGAACACCTAAGGGTGTGCTAGGCACCTCCCAGTACTGACAACTACCCCTGAGGGGCTTACGAAGATATTTCAGGGATGGTGCAAAGACACGGGGGTGGGGGAGGAGAAACAACATCCTTAAGTTGCCAGTGTTACTCAGTGAAGGCTTGTGCACAGCATGGAAAGGCAAAATGAGGCTCTGTATTCATGCTATGGTTTTATAAGATAAACAGAATAGGTGCCTAAAGAGAAGACTCAGTCTGCATGTGTCCTAAAGACATTGTGGCTGAAGCGGTTACTCAGGAGGGATTGAAAAGAAGAGCTCGCTGACCAGCTTGCATTCCATGTGTAGGGGCAGTGTGGCAAACAGCCTGGAGGCGGTTGTGGGAGAAGCAGCTAAATAAGATGACAGTTGGCATCGTTGGCAGAGTGGTGTGGGTGTGTGGTAGGAAGGCAATGCGATAAGTAGAGAGGGACAGAGCTATTTACGTGGGGCCTTGAAGGTGAGAACAGAAAGCTGGAACTTGATGCAATAGAGAAGAGGGAGCTAATACAGGGATTCAAAGAGGTAGGTGCCATGGTCATCACATCAGTATATATACACACTCCACTGAGACAATCGCAATCACTCACACACACCTCCTACCTCGTACAAATATAAGACTACACACACGCACACACTGACTAACGTGCAAACAAACACATGTATGTGTTCACTGCCATACACACACACGCATGCACATGCACATACACAGTGCACGCACTGCATTTGTCACCCAGGCTAACTTTTCCCAGGACTGATTTTGAAACCCGCTGAGCCTTCATATTATTCTCATCAATTCTGAAACTGACAACAACAACAAAAAAACCAACGCAAGGACTCATTTTGTATTATTGGAAGTGGGATAAAGTGCTGTCTCCAGGGGAGAGTGCACATTGCCATGACAACCTGTTCTAACCCATCACAGTGGGTATTCCCGGGACAGGAAGAGGACACCAGAGGTCGTGTAGCCGCAATGTTTGTGGCTGGTGTGATCCTCGCCACCCTGAAATGATCTGGCACCCAGCCCAGATTTGCAGAGTATTTCTCTGCTAAATCAGGTTTAGAGCCCAACAGTCCCTGCAGCGGGGCACAGCCAGGTCATATCAACGCCGTCCCTGTCCTATAGTATCCTGATGCCTTCAGATGATCTTCAGCCCTTCTCTTTAGCTGCTGCTGGATTCCAGTGGAAACACCACACATTCCCTCTCAACCCCTTCATTGTCAGTCTGGCTGTCATATCAGCAAACACTACCAAGTACTCTGACAGCTGTAGACACAAAATCCTCCAGCTGATCCAGAGCCACCAGATCCAAAGAGCTGGGATAAGCCCGGACTATTTCCCATTTGTCCAGTGATAGCAGGGACAGAGGAGAACGTTCTGCATGAAGAGAAAGAGAGGCTGCAGTGCAGGAGGGAGTGGGAGAGAGACATTCCATAAACATGCTCTGCATGTGAGAAGGTGAGGGGAAATGCCATGAGTGGAGAACGGACTTTCCCTTTCAATCCACTGATTACGCTTCAGCTGTAGCCTGCTCTGAGGGGCAGAACCGGTGCCCTAAAGACTCCTCCTGCCAGTGTGCATGTTGCTGCTGCTCCATATTCCCAGCAAGCTAGGAGTCAGCTCTGCCTGCTGGATCCAGACTCCTCACCCCCAGGGACTCCTCACCAGACCACTCTGGACTCTGCAATCATACTTGAAATGGGACTTGAGTCAGAGCTGCATCTTTAGCTATCTCTATTTTACTTGTAACAAATAACGATGAAACGAGTGGACAAAGAAAAGGGGTGTGCGTGAGTGTGTGTGTGTGTTAGGAGTGGGATAAGGGTTGAGGGAGAGAAGAAAAATCCCCACCTGCTCCCCACACTGCACCCAACAAAGTTTCCTTTGTTGCTGATAACATTTTCTGTTAAGTTGTGGGTTTGATTGTGGCCTTGTACTTCATTTCCTCTTGTTTCTCCATGGTATGGAAAAGGGTCTGGCAAAAAGCAGGCTGGGTTCACCTTGGCCCTGCTACAGGGACTCCCTAGTTTAGGAACCCACACAAGAATGGAGGAGGAAGGTGAGGGGAGAAAACAGAAGGTTGCTGTGAAAAGTGAGGGGTGTACACTGCTTGGTCCCAATGAACTGCAAATACCTGGGAGGACAATGGGCTGCGGAAATGCAAGGGTGGTGACCGTTTCCATGCTGAACAGTGCATCACGGCTAACCGGGAAGGGCCCTACATACACTCCAGCTTGGGAACAGGCTTTTTTAACTGTGACCAGGTACGTCTGCAAAACTTGCTCTTCTTGGGCAGCTAGGAAGTGGCCTTCTTCATTGCTGCCAGGCACATCTGGGGAACACGGCCCTCCGGTGTAGCTAGAAAACAGGCTCTCTCAATGGAGGAGTGCATGTCTGGCTCTCAGCTTGGCACCGCCGTGCTAGTGTGCTCAGGAAAAGGCCTCATCTGGTGTACATCTGGGAACTGGCTTCTCCTCCACAGCTAGTCACAGCTAGGAGATGGGCTTCCCTTTGGAAATGGTGATAAACATGCCCCTCCTGTGCAGGCAAGCATGGTAGTGCAGATCAGTCAATTCCCCAGTGCATGTGGGTAGACTCTAACTGTGCTCCCCATCAGCAAGCAGGCGCACCCAGGAACACCCATTGCCTGTGGAGAACAGACGGCCTGGGCAATTTATTTTCTTCTGTTAAAGTCTGAGGGCGAGTGATATGGTTTTCTAAAATGGTTGAACTAAGGTTTCTTTGGCACAAGACAGAAGATTTTTAAAGGTATATTATATTTCTGGCTTGTTGTTACAGAAGACTAATAAAGAATGTATTTTCCTATGCACCACACTGTTTCAATTAGATCTCTAGCATCAACACTCCTGCCAGCCCCCATACAAGCAGACACTGCAGAGATACAACCAAAGAGAGAGCAACAGGCCATTGAGGTTACTTGTGCACAGACACACACCCACACAGCTGCAGGCACAGTGCCAGGACAGGGACAACAAGGATAAGATGTTGTGGCTATCAGCTCATTATCTAAAACCAGAAAGGGCCAAATTAAGCCCTTGTGTAATTCCACTGAAGTTCCACTGAAGCTGACGGAGTTGCAATAGGGTTGAATTTGGCACATTCAATAAAACATACAGTGACAAATAATAATCTGTGGGCTCCTAGAGCTTCACATGTGTCACTAAGATGAATGTGATTTTTACTTTGAAAGGAATGGAAATAGATCTCACATCCTCCTGCATGTCAGCTGCATAGATCTCTGCTACTTAAACAAAAGGAGATTCTTCATTAGCTGTTTGCTGTATGGCATCTAACACATGAAGGCTGCATCTAAACTATGAGCCTCTTCCGCAAGAGGAAATGCAAATGCAGCGGTCATTTGCATAGGTCGCGTGCTCATTTGCATTTCCTCCTTGGAAATTTCTTTTCTGTTGTGCAAGAGGTTTTTGCGCAAAAGGGGTTTTTTTTAGGAAGAATGGCTCTTGAGCAAAAGGAGCCGTCTACACAGCTGTTTTTTGCACAAAAACCTCTTGCACAAAAGGGATGTGAGGAGGAAATGCAAATGAGAGCGTGACCTATGCAAATGAGCGCTTCATTTGCATTTCCTCTTGCAGAGGAGACTCCACACACCCCCACATACCCACACTTCATTACAGGCCCTTGCAGTTCAAAGAGGCACATCAAGTGTCAGGAATGTCATGGAAATTCAAATCTCATTGCAAACATTAGGGTACCAAACTCATGGAAACCTATGGATTTCACAGTTGTCTTAACCACAGTCGCTGTGGGCATGCTGATTCTGGTGGTGAAAGTGGGAGATAGAACCAGAAGCTCCTGATCTGAAAGAACTGGTCAAAAGCAACCCTGCAGCCCCAAACACACAAACATTGGAGCTAAAGGAGAACCTCCAGCAGCATTTAACAAATCTGTGATACATCCCTTAACAATTCTGATTTCTTCCAATGCAGGGCAAGGGTACACTCGCCCTTTCCAGTTCATTACAATACCATTCTAGAACTGAGAAAATAATTCGCAGCCAATCATCTGAGGAATGTAGGCTTTTCTTTTAAAAAAAAAGAAGTTTGCAACTTTCATTTCCCCCAAACTGACTATCCTTCAAAACTGCCAAATAATTTCTGTGGATAACTCTTGATCTGAATATTGCTCATGGGCAGCTCACTCTAAGTGTTCACCTTGTGAGTGGGGTTGATTAGTTCTGATCAGAAGTATAGCTCACAATCTGTTTCTATCCTTTGCTTACGGTGCATAATTCTAGTGTTTAGAACTGAGCATCTGGTGACCAACATCTGGGAAGAAAAGGTTACTCGCCTCGTGCCATAATTGGAGTTCTTCAAGATGTGTGTCCCTATGAAGGCTCCACTTCAGGTGTACTCACACCCCTTGTGCCTTTAATCAGAGATTTTTGGTAGTAGTACCTGTTTGCCAGCATATGAGTTCTATGCTTTCTAGTGCCCCACTCTGAGGCTATACAGGGCTGTGCAGGTGAACTGCCCTCAGTTCCTTCTCTACCACAAAATCTTGAGGGGAAATGCTAAAGCTGAGGGAAAGAGGGTGAGTAGTGGAGCACTGAAAGAGACACATATATGGAAGAACTCTGATTACTGTATAAGAGACGTAACCTCATCTCCTTCTTTGAGTAGCAATCCTGTGTGTGCTCCACTTCAGGTGATTGCTAAGCAGGACCCCCAGCTGGAGGAAGGACTTTGGAGTCAAGTCCAAGATGAAGATAACACAGTATTTCCAACAGCAGCAGCTGACCCAGAAGACTGGACTACATTTGGAGAAGATATGTACGGGAGACCAAGTAGAAGCCTTACAAATATGCAGAATAGGGACATTCTTGAGTAAGTCACAGATGTAGGTAGAGGTCTTGAGCTAAAACCCCAGAAGGATGCTGTATGTTTGAAGATTTATAGTATAATATGATACAGTCAGAGGTCCTCCTGGAAAGTCATTGGGTGGAAATTGCCAAACTTTTGGTTCTCTCTCCAAAGGCCACAATCAGCCTGGGTGATTTCCTAAATGACTTAGCTCTGTCTAAATCAATGTTTCTCAAAATGGTCCATGCAACCACTCTGAGGAACCTGCTAACTAGCCGCTCTGGTGTGTTTATTTACCGGCTCCACAGCCATGGAGCCTCGCGGTTCCCATTGGCTCCAGTTTGCTATTTGCAGCCAAGGGGAACTGTGGCAAGTGGCAGCCCAGCCCACACTGCTTCCAGTGGCTCCACTTGGCTGCAAATGGCGAACAGGAGCCAAGGAGAGCGGTGAGGCTCCATGGCTGCAGAGCTGGTAAATAAACACACCAGAGCGGCCAGTTAGCTGGTTTCTCAGAGTGGTTTTGCGGACTACTTTGAGAAACACTGGTTTAAATAAAAGGTTAACACTCTCTGAATACCCAAAGTATATAAAGAACCTTATCTCTGGACTGATGAAGTTTGGGGGAAAATGGAAGGTGGATAACCTGATTAATGTGGAACTCAGACAACACCTTGGGCAGAAATTTAGGGTATGGAAGTAATCAAACATTGTCCTTGAAAAGTCTATAAATAGAGGCTCTTTTGGTATAAAAGCCCCTATTTTTCCCATCTTTGAGCCACAAAAGAATTGTCTTCTGAGATAAATTGAGGAAAGATTGAACCTGGGGTTGAAAAGGGAGAGCTCATAATGCATCTAGGTATGAAATTAAAATCCCAGCTAGGTAGGGAATTCTTAACATAAGAAAAAAGCTTCCCAAGTCCACTCAGAAACTGTGGAATGAGTGAAAACTTGAGAATCCCCCAATCACTAAATGAAAGACTATTATTGCTGCCAAGTAGACCTCACAGAACCCAGAGGTAACATTATTTTTTTAGCTTTAGGAAGTAATCAAGGTTGATTGAAAGAGGAGAATGAAAAAGAGGAACACCTTTCTGGACAACTCACAGGCTGAATCTTCTCAACTTGAGTTAGTAAGTCTCTCTCATGGACTCTCTCTCCTGTTCAACAATATCAGTTGAACCTTTTTAGAGCACGGCAGCTCCAACAAGGAGCCAAGCTTTAAGGTGAATTATCTTCAGGCTGAGATGAAGACTATGGCCAGTGTCCTGGGAAAGATGAAGAGGAACGGGATGGGAGCCTACTTGCCTGACAAACCACTAAGTGAATCAGGTAAGGATATCAGATCTGTCTGGGCCTTGTTGGGACTATTAATATAATTCCATCTTTGTCATATCTTATCTTGTTGATCACCTTCAGAATCAGGGGTGTTGGTGAAAAAAGAACATAGAAGGTGTCTTGTCTGTGGAATGATGAAGGTGTCTCCCAAAGAACACCCTACCAATGCTTTAACAAAAAGTATTTGTGTTACCTCTTGGTCACTGTGGAAAGGAACTCTATTTCTGGAACTCCCCACACTGGAAAAATTTGACTGAAAAGTTGAGGATTCAACTCCCATTTGTAATTCTGGAGGAAATGTCTGCCGAGATTGTCTGCTAGACTGTTCTGTATCCTGGGAGGTAAACTTCTGAAATAAGGATGGAATTGACTATTCACCAGTTCAGAACTTTACTGATTTAGCACAAGGAGAAGGGGACCTGGCTCCTTATATCAGATGATATAGAACATACAAACTCCATTGTCTGTGAGAATCTTTATGGACTTGTTCCTGATTACAGGCAGCAAATAGATGCAGGCATTCCTAACTGCCTTCAGTTTGAGGTCACTGATGGTAGTCATGTCTCTTGGATAGACCATTTGCCCTGGACAGCGAGGGTTCCCAAATGCACCTCCAACCCACCAGAGATGCAACTGTGGTGAAAGGAGGAGGTTGAACAAAGGTGTAAGCTGCCATGTGCTTGGATAATTGAAGAGAGCTTTTTATTGTTGTCCGTGGACTGACTGGCTTGCATCTTTGAGATGATGCATCTTTGCACAAGAATCTGTTGGGATATGAGAGGGGTAGATAAGCTCTAACTGATATAGCTCCCAAGTAGATTCCTATGAACACTCTTCTTTGTACTGTGATAAAAATGGATTTTGATGTTGAGCTGCACTCCCGGCTCACAGAATAGGGATATCATTTGTCCCTAAAGGAATTCTACATCACTGCACAATGCAGAATTTTGTAGAAATTACTGTGCATGCAGAATTTCCTCCCCTGCTACCACAGAAATGGCCTGTAGAGATATTGGTAGCCACGAGGGGCCACTGGACCTGGCTGAGCTCAGCTCACACATAAATGACAAGGCTGGGGGGAGAGGGTGGGAACTGGAGAGTTCCCACCAGTTACAGTTCCCAGCATGCCCCGAAGGAAGAAGGCGGTGGCAGCAGGAGACCCTGAACAAGCCTGGGATCTACTATTAGGCTATTTCTTCCTCTGGATCCCTGGGTCTGGGACAGTAGCACGTGTAAATGACTGGCTGGGAGGTGCAGCTGAGCTCCGAGGGGTAGGGGATATGAATGTCTGGGCTGAGGCAGGGAGCTGTGGCTGGGCTCTGTGGGGGAAGGAGTAGGAGGGTCTTGGCTGTGGGAAGTCTGCTGCTTGCCTTTGGGGGGTAGAATATGTGAGTGTCTGGGCTGGCAGGGCATGCGGCTGGCAGCTAGAGTGGAGGAGGCAGAGAGACAGAAACTGGGTTGTCATAGGGGTTTAATTAACTCTCTACTCCAGGGGGAATTTTTGTGTGTCTGCATTGTTACAGACATACTTGCCAACAGGTATTTTGAAATACCAAAATAATTGAAACTGGTGTGATTATATAGTGTTATTTTGACAAATAAAATTTGCAGAATTTTGCAGAAGTTTAAAATACAGTGTACAGAATTTTAAATTTTTGGTTCAGAATTCCCTCTGCAGTAATCGTTGCCTCTAGGGATGTCAGTGTGTAGTTGACTACACGATTAACTGATAAGCCTGGGCTTACTGGTTAATCCTGTATCAGAGGCAGCAAGAGATGGGGAGAAGCCGGGAGTTGGTGCCTATGAGGAGCTGGCTTTTCAGCAAGCTCCCCATAAGCACCAGATCCTGCGGAGCCACCTGCCCCTCTCTCCTGTGCTGCTGCCTCTCTATTAGAGACAGCACCATGGGTGGGGTAGGCTGGAGCTGATATGCGTGGGGAGCTGGCTTTTAAGCTGGGTCTCCCCACATGCTGGCTCCACAGAGCCGCTTGCTCCCTCCCACAGAGGAGTCTGCTGGAGAGTGCTGGGGAGAGTCGGCTTAAAAGCCAGCTCCCCACGAGCACTGGCTCTTCCTGTCCCCCTCATCCCGCTCTGCTGTCTTTATCAGAGGCAGCAGCGAGGGGCTGGGGGTGGGGCAGGGAGGCTGCTGTGGTACTGAAGAGAATGCCTTGGTGGACACCAAAGACCATATGAAAGGCATGGTTGTTTTTTCATACTGTGGCTGACTTAGACAAAGATGGTATCAAAGAAGTTTGGATTCTGTTCTTTTAGAAATGGAATGCTTTGATCACGCAATGCCCTGCTTGTGTAACAGCAAAGGCCTTGGACCCAAGGCATGCTCACTGCCCTTTTTCACTGCTAAGCCAAAAGCCCCACGCACAGGAGCCGTATAGAAATTTGTCTGTGTCTATACGACGGTCCTCATCCTCAAGAGGAAATGCATATGGAGCACTTTCATTTTCATTTCCTCCTCGGATCCCTTTTGTGCAAGAGCTGTTCTTCCTCAAAAAATGAGGAAAAATTTCTCTTGTGCAAAAGGGTTTTTTTGCGCAAAAAGGAGATGTCTACATGGCGCTTTTTTGCGCATAAACCTCTTGCACAAAAGGGATCTGAGGAGGAAATGCAAATGAGAGCACTCCATATGCAAATGACCGCTCCATTTCCATTTCCTCTTGCGGAAGAGGATCGTAGTATAGATGCAGCCAAAATGTCTGGAACTCAGCCATAGTCAGGATAGGATGCAAGACCTTCACAGCAATTTGGCTCTGGAGAGACTGAGGTCTTTTTGAGGTGGATTCTTTCTGTGGAAATTGACTCAGTGTTCTGTGAGTCTTCTCTCTGGATTTACCCCAAGTGAAGATCCCAAAGTTGACAGGGAAGTGTGTTCAGTCAGTGACCAATGTCTGAGGGAGAGGGGGATCTGCTCTGGATCTGGGGCCAGTTGGAGGGTCACTGAGAGTCTCACTTATAGTTCTCGATTTTTCTTGCCTGTCCCTTAAAAGCTGCACAGATGGAACAATTGTGTAGGGTACGAGGCTCTCCCAAGCAGCAGAGGGAATGCCTGATGCTGACCAGAGTGGCCTCCCGGCAAGAGACACATTGCTTAAAACCTGGAGAGCCTGGCATACCCCAGGACAACAGTATGTAGGCGTGGAAGGTTTCCCCTCCTCAAAGGGGAAAAGGATTAGAAGAATGTCCCCCTAAATTCTTAAATAAGAATTAAATAAAATAACTAAAGAAAAAACAATAAACTAAAGAAGGGTAACTAGGCTAAGAGACTTCAAAAGTCAACCACTGAGTCAGGCTGAAACAGCTGAGAAGGAACTGGAGGTGGTTCACCCACACAGCACTTGGTAGCCTCAGAGAGCGGCACCAAGAAGCGCAGGGCTCATGTGCAGGCTAGACAGGAACTGCTAAAAAAAATCTCCAGTTAAAGCAATGTGAGCGCACTGTAAGTCAGGGATGGGGAACCTTTTTCAGGTTGGGGGCCACACACAAACGAGACACAAGCCCCCACAGCCTACGGGGGCCCAGCCTAGAAGATTTTTTGTGCTCTGGTTCCCTGGTGGGCAGCAGAGTGGCTGGAGTGCCAGCATGGGTTTCCCAGTACGGGGTGGGGGGGGGGGAGGGCTGAGCTTCAGGGGCCGGATACAGGCAAGCCAGGGCCCTCATCTGGGCCCCAGGCCTGAGACTTCCCACCCTTGCTTGGTTGGAGGAATTCAGGGGCGACTGGCCATGTGATCCCCCGCAGCCTGGGCAAAGGCCGGGACAACCCCCTTCCACCCAGGCCCCACCTCTCCCTGCCCTTGCTCCACCTTTTCCCCCAACTGAGGTGCCCTGGGAGATTAGCAGGGCCGATGCTGGCAAGCACCCCCCGCACTCAGCAGCAGCAGTGGAGGTGGGGGAAGGTGACTCTACTGCTTTGCTCCCCCAGCCACCGCATTGCTCCGCTTCCCAACAGGAAGTGTGGAGTGGCCCTGCCCCCTCCTCCAGAGCAGCATGGCCAAGAGAGCAAAGCAGTCGGGCCATCTTGCTTCACTGTTCCCACTGCTGCCAGTGAGTGTGTGGGGGGAAACCCTGCTGTGGGTGCCAATCCCTTCCCCCCCCGCCAGCTGCTGGCTGGCCTCCCCACCAGTGGTGTTTGGGGGCATGTGACACCCTCATACCTCCCACATGTAGACCCTGCAGGGAGCCCAGGCGGCTCCTCCCAGACCACCCACAGAATTCTTGGCCCACTCCCCCCCGATTTATTTAGGGTTATACAGTACAAATTACAGGCTATGAATTACTGTTTACTATCCCAACCTGCCCATGACTTTTACTGAAAGTACCCATGACTAAAATATAGCCTCAAGCATACGATGTCACCTTTCTCCCCTTTGTGAGTTTTCCAGACAGTTGGTAGCTTCCTGGGATGGAGAAAAAATAATTTCCACAGGCCTGGTAGGCTGAACACATAAGCAGGAAGCAATGAAGAACGGGCAGAGTCTTGGCTCCACCCTTACTGTAGTTGGGCTGGTGCCAGTTATTGGTCTGGCGCAGTGTACTTTACCAGCATGATGGTGGTGCATGACTGGGAGGGTCAAAAGCAGCCTCGCAGCTGCTCATGGGGCAACATGCTGCCCTATGCTCAGGCAAACCAGAATTTAGCCCATTACATTTGTTTTTTCCCCTTAACATACCTGGGAACAAAGCTTGTTCACTACAACGTTTGCAGAAAGTGAACACATAAAGGGTACAAACAGTGACACATTCCAGTTTTGATCTGAGTAACTATTCATGGAAGAAGCACTGAGATCTTTACTCAGTTGAATAAAGCTCTCGGGAAATACCCAGCGTAACAATAATGCTTTACATTTCTATAGCGCTTCCCTTCTGATGCACTCTGGGGCTTTTATGAACTTTAATGAATCTAGTCTCATATGCCAGGTAAATATGCATAATTACTGCTTAAAAGTTGGCAAACTGAGGCACAGAAAGGCTAGTAAAAAGTCACAGAGGGGGTCATGGACAGAGCTGGGAACAGAACACAGGGAGCCAGGGTCTGAGCTCACTGACACCTACTATCACACTAATATAAAGCTATTGACTTCAGCAGTGTTACTCTTCATTTACAGCAGTGTTAATGAGAGAAAAATCAAGGCCTAGTTCTCCTGACTCCCTCTCCGGTACTTGAGCCACAAGCTTGTTCTCCGTCTTCAAATGGTCTCTCTCACTTCTGCCCTCAACACTATATTTTCACTCTTCTCCCTGCCTGTCTAGTATCTGCTGGTTCAAATCTCTCACTGGTCTGAGTGCTTTTGATTTTTCACTTTGCCCTGTCCCACTCCTTCTTATTTTCTTTTCTTAGTAACTGCTCACCCCCTTTCTGTGACCCTCTCTCTGACCAGCTGCTCTCAAATTCTCTCTTCTCTGATCTCCTCGACTGTCTCTTTTCAACTGCTGCACAATATTCCAGCCCCCACATCTCATCTGCCTTTTAAAGATTTCTCATAATCAGGGGCTTCTTTTTTCGCAATTCTTTTCCTTTACAAAATCCAGGTCACTTGAGAGAGAAGATTCAGATGTAGTGGGATCTAACCTAGGGTCCTTATCACTCTTAACTGCGGCCCTCAGCTGTGTCAAGAAGGAAAGTGTATTTGATTATGAATGGAAATGTTTGAATCAGCCATGCAGAGAGGTAATACTGGGCGCTGCCTCCTATTGTGTCCCCCACAACCATGGCACAATTTTGATGTCAGCTGGGGGTGCTTTGAGTAGCTTGCAGTTCCTTCCCTGCTGCTCTCTCTGCCCCCAACAGGCTCCCTGTGCCTTCCCCTTATGGGTAAAATGGTGAGTTGGAGAGGTGAGAGTAATTTCTGCTCCTTTTGCACTGCCTTATTCCTTGTCCTTTTAAAAATAATATATATCTGGCTCTCAAGATTAAAAGTTTGGACACCATCCTTTTAGGGCAATGCTCAGATTCACAGGGGTTCATGAGTAAAAACAGATGATTGGGCTCTGTGTGTGTGTGAGTGAGAGAAAGCGAGTGCGAGTGATCCGGTGTCCTGAATTACAAGGGACATTTGGAAGTCTGGACCACTTCTTCCAGTGCCAAAAGATCAGACAAAGACACCCAGCCACTGGATCCCACTCTGTGAGAGAGAATGCAACTTTTGCCTTCAGAAACTGTTCCGTGGAGAGCTCAGGGAGTTGCAAGCTGCTGGGCCCTGCAGTGTGTATCCATCAACTCCTTGCATGGCCTTAGGTTTGTCACATAGACATCCCACCCCCATCCATACAGAGTAGAAAGGTGGAGCCTCTCTGAAATGCAGCTCCTTTAATGACGCTGAATGATCTCAGATAAATATGTTTCCCACCCAACCAAAGTTCATGTGCAAAAATATGCAGCCTTCATTAGAAGCCTCAGCTTCTGAGACTCATAGTTACCATTTGAGACTGTAATTCAGAAAATGTTGATAAGTAAGTGATTACTCTCCTCTACAGATGATACATGTGATGGAACCCACCCTGTGCCACAGATCAGGCTTCCCTTTGCATTAATGTGTGGTCCTGGCAAGGACAATTTCATACTTTTAATGTCTTAGGAAAGCCTGAACATAGGTTGTGGGGAGTGGGGTTGGAAGTGGGTGAGGTCACTGGGTGAGATAATAGACTGGCTTTTCTTCTATGCAAGACCTAGTGCAAATTCTGCTTGGGCATGAGTGTAATGCCACCTTGTCTGGCAGTGTACAAGTTTCATGTAGACCCTAAATGTGAGGTAGTGCCTGTCTCTATCTACCAGTGACTGTGGGCTACTCGCTTAAAATTCTTCAGCAACAATCCTGAACACTTACAGACCAGTCACCATACATGAACATGCACAGACTACACACTGAGCACCCTCTAACCCCAGGGATACATGAATATACATACACATATATATACACAGCAGCATACACAGATACATAATATGCACATATGTATGGCCATACACACACCAGTACATTTATACAAGTGTGCACACACGTCTGCGCTCTTCAACGCATACATGCACGTGGACACCTCCTGCCATGTCCACACCCCTCAGTCCACACAGGCACACACAATACATTGTACATCCCCCCTCATGTACACAAACACACAAAATTCTTACATACCATGCACCTCCACCTCCATAAACACACAATATGCGCACTCATGCTCAGGCAGTCCTCATGTATACACATACATTCTTGCTACTGCAGTTACACAGGAGTTAATGCAAGGAGGGAAAGGAAAGGAAATTAAAAATGAAAAGTAGAAAGCCCAGCACATGATTCTTCTCCTAGCACATCTGTGAATCCTGGAGCACGAGAGTAATTGTCTGCAATGAGTCAGACCAAAGGCACAAGGAAATGGTTGCCATAGCAACCCCCTCCACTGCTCTAATTCAGCTTGGAATTAAAATGATATCAAATAATTTGCAAGCAAAGGGAATGTAGCAAAGTCACCGGGTGCCAATCTCAAAAGTCCATCTGTATGTGAGCCGTTCCTGAGCCAATGTCAAGGGCTCCTTTCCCTTCAAGCATGGCTGCAACAGCAATCAGTAGAGCCAGAAAGGGGAGTTTAATGGCTAACCCAAGGCCAGGCAAGCACTTGCCTGTGCACAGGCAAGAATTGGCTCCCAGGCTGCAGTCCCACAGTAGAACGGACTTCAAGCCAGTGGATAGGGGGAGGGGAAACAAAGATTTCTCAGGGAAATGCCCCCCAGACTCTAAATGAAAAACCCCTCTCAGTCTACCAGTCAGCCTGTCCCTTAGAAAAAAAATCACCCCAAAGGAGGATCGTCCCAGCCAGCTAGAAAGCAGGAATGCTGCACAAATATTGATCGTCAGTGGCAGGCTTGTTTCTCTGTTATACGGAGCTTTGCATGCTGATTTACATAATTGCATACTCTTTTTTCAGAATAGGTGGTGCAATGTGCAAATCTCTGCTGCAACTGGTTGAGGGGGGTCTGATTACTATTATTAAATATTTACCACCACACTAGTGGCCCTGGTCAGGATCAACACCTCATTGTGCTAGGTGCTAGAATACTGTTGTACAATCACATAGAGAGACAGTCACTACCCCAAAGATCTTACAATGCCAAAAGAGAACAAATGGCTAAAGGGAGGAGGAAAAGAAAACAACAGACATACAAGTACAGTTGTCAGCATGATAACCAGAGCAGATCTTGTTAGGTTTCCTTGGGAGCGTGGGTTCTTTTTGCTAACATAAATGACTCGTACTTTATTACAGGTTGGACCTGACTGGTCCTGAACGAGGGAATTTGTCGGACCAGGGGAGGTCCCCTGCCACCGACCTCCCAGCCCACCGTTCCTCCCTGCTGCCAACTCCTCTTAAGAGCCCCGGTGCTGCTGTCAGGCTCTGACCTCAGCCCTGCTGCCGCTGGGCTCCAGTTGCTGCTGCTGGATTGGGCTCTGGCCCCCCTGCTGCTGGTCCAGCCAGAGCTCCCCATCCGCTTCCAGACCCACTGCTGCTGGTCCAGCTGGGGCTCCCGGTCGCCAGCCTGGTTGTGGCTGTCCAGCCTCATCTGGGGCTCCTGGCCTCCAGACTCCTGGTCAGCTCCCTGGCACTGACCACTTGGGCTCTTTGGTCCAGCAACTTTCGTGGTCGTGCTGGACCACGGATGTTATTAGACCAGAGAATCCCAGATTGCAGAAGTTGAACCTCTACTAGATCCTGGGCTTAGCTGCTGCTGTTTCTATTTGTATTGATTACTTTATGCATCTGAGCCTAATGCTCCTTGTTTGGTATTTGAACTCTTGCTAGGAGGGGTTTTGCCATAGTACATAGCTGTCCTACCCATGGACTGCCAGGACCCCCTTGTGCTAGGTGCTATACAAACACAGCACAAAAGAATGGGTCTAGCTCCCAAGGGCTAACAATCTAAACATAAGACGGGGGGTAGTTTTGCTAACTGCTTGCATACCTAGAATTTGCAAGGTGTGCCGATAGAAATGTAGCAGTGCTTTGATTGCATGCGGAGGCTCTCAGAGTCAATGTTGTGTGCAATCAGCACTCACCTCACTTCATTTGCCCTTGTTTTACGTGTGTGTCACTTCAGTAATAATGATAAGAAAAAAAATATGCAGACAGATACAGCAGATTCTGACACATCTGCGTGTGATCAACAACAAACAAAATGTCTTGTGGGCTTCACATAGAACCCCAATGCGCTGCAGGTTGCCCATCACTGCTCTAGGACAGTGCCCTGGAAGTGAGTGGTTGAGTCTGGGAAGGGCACTTAATGAGGTAAGGGATGGGGCTAGAAGGCTACTGCCCTCCAGCAATCCCCTGTTGGCAGAACAGCCTTTTTGGAGCTTGTGATGGGCTTGTGGCCCCTGCCACACGCTGCCCAAAAAAAGGCAATAGAGATGGCCTCCAAGCAGGCTACAGTGGCTGCAGGGGAAACAGCCCATCAGGGGCCAGGAAGATCATTTTAAAGGAGCTGCAGAACAGAGAGCAAGCAGTTCCTCTTTGGAACTCCAAGTAGGCAGACTGGGTGACTGGCTGGCCAAAAGAGTGCAAGCACATGCACTTGGCCAAGGGATGATGCTCGTAAGAGGTGAGTGCAAACTCCATTACAGGGCTATTACAGCAGAAGAGCTTAAGGCTGACTTAGGCCATGCAGCCCCAGGTGTGCTGGTGTGCACCACTGATCACGCTGACCAGTACTGCCTCATTGCTTCCTTATAATGTCCTACCAGTCTGTACCCATCTGCTGCCCGGAGACTGTCTTCATTATGACAATCTTGTGGACCACTGAGATGAAGGAGGGTCATTCATACAGCCCTCTTAGTAGCTTAGGTTGCCCATCGCTGTTCTAAAGGCTATTGAACCACTGCCCAGTGCACTGACATGCTACTTTCCCTGCTCCAAAGTTGACTGCCATGCAGGTGTGGAAGAGGGAGAAAGAGGCTTGAGGAGCTTCTGTAGGATTGGATGATGGGTAGGAGGGAGTGGCGTAGAGATGGAAGCACCAGACGTAGCAGCATCAGGTAATGGGCAGGCAGCGAGTTACCTTTTTTCTGCCCAAGATACCCAGGAATTTTACTGCTTTCTCTGCCAGTGGAGCACAATTCACCTGGCACACGAGGCTGTCTCCTATCCAGTTAACACCCCGTAAGCACAGAGAAATCAAGGGCTGTGTTGTCACACACTGTAGCTGAGAATCATGTTATCACAGGACAGGGAAGGGGCAAGCCTTTAGAATACAGCAGTAAGAGCTTATCTACACATGATTTTTGTATCCCTATAACCAGGGGCAGCCCTAGACTAGCTGCCAGCAACTGGCGTCCTAGGCAAACCATGCAATCGGTGCCCCCACCTTCAAACCCCTCAATGATATTGCGCCACCATTTGGCACCCCATTTAACTTGGCGCCCTAGGTGACCGCCTAGTTTGCTTATATGGATGGTCTGCCCCGCCTATAACAATGTCAGTTTCTGAACCAATACAGTTGAAGTGGTGCATCTCATGTGGATGCAGCTGTTTCGGTAGAAAGGTGCTTATGGCAATATCACTTATTCCTATACATTAAAGTGTCTTTGGCTACGTCTAGACTAGCATGATTTTCCAGAAATGCTTTTAACGGAAAAGCTTTCCGTTAAAAGCATTTTCAGAACAGAGCATCTAGATTGGCATGGACGCTTTTCCGCAAAAGCACTTTTTGCGGAAAAGCATCTGTGGCCAATCTAGACGCGCTTTTCCGCAAAAAAGCCCCGATCGCCATTTTCACGATCGGGGCTTTTTTGCGGAAAACAAATCTGAGCTGTCTACACTGGCCCTTTTGTGCAAAAGCTTTTGCGCAAAAGGGACTTTTGCCCGAACGGGAGCAGCATAGTATTTCCACAAGAAGCACTGATTTCTTACAGTAGGAAGTCAGTGCTTTTGCGGAAATTCAAGCGGCCAGTGTAGACAGCTGGCAAGTTTTTCCGGAAAAGTGGCTGATTTTCCGGAAAAGCTGGCCAGTCTAGACACAGGCTTTGTGTCAGTATAACTGCATCCACACCAAGTGGTTGTATTGCTTTAATAATACTGGGTTCTAAACCAACATCACTAGAGTGGTACAAAACCTGGTTGTAGACCAACCCTACATGATGCCGCAGCAACAGAATGGCTGGTAAAGCCACCTGCACCTCATCTCCCTGCCAACAGGTAATAGCTCGAGTGAGGCTCAAGAGAGACTTTAAATTGGCGAGCAACTGCTTTTTCTAATGAAAGGCTTCCCAAAGGAGTCTTTATGAGCAAAGCGAGATTTCAACTGGTGGCCTAGAGGTGGAAGATTCTGCATCCCACTACCAATTTCCCAGACTAGTCAGCTTCACACACCTTTTGAAAATCTTACTAAGCTCTTTGGAAAATCTGGCTCCCAAGGGTGAGTGCTGTGCTCTTCATCTCTCTGAGCCTCAGGTTGCCTTCTGTAAAATGGGGAGAATAATCCTTCCTTGTCCCACTGTTTGGTTGCCTTCTCTATATAGATTGTGAGTACTTGGAGGGCAGGGACTTTTCTCTTATTGTGTTTATGTGCAGGCCCAGTGTTGGTTGGGGTCTGGAGGCACAAGAGTCATAAAAATAGGGGCTGGAGCTAGCATCAGCTGACGGTAGGGAGCTGGGGCGAGTCCTCCAATGGCTTAATGGCTAAGGCATGAGCCTCTGGGGTTGTGGGTTTGAGTCCCAGCCCATCCTCCATGTCAGCCCTGGAGCAAATGTTAAAGGTTGATAACTTTGAATTTAAACAGAGGGGAAGATTATAGGATGAACAAAATATACCCTGAACTGCTGAATCCCTCTTTTAATGCCCTGTCAGTTCTGCTGGGCATCTAAATCCAGGACTTCCCTTTGTGACCCCAGGCTTTTGAGCTCTCAGCTTGGCTTCCATCCTGGACCCAAGGCAACAGCAGCAAGGAGCTCTTGAAAAAGAGCCCATATTTGCTCATGCTCTGAATGGAGATCAGATGCCAGCCAAACTACGCATTCAAGGAGAAGGTCACGCAGCGAAAAAGACTGTCACAGGCAGCCCAAAGAGACAGCTAAACTCCTGTTCCGCCTCCAGCAGTTGCACTGGGACTCTAAATCACTAAAGGAATATGTCAGCAGCTGCAATGTGACTGCAGTGGCTTCCCCCTGAGAAGGATAAAGCCCCAGGTTATTTACTCACGTGGGAGAACAGTTGATGCAAAGTTACTTAAAGCAGGGTTAGGGAAAGCTCAATTACAATGTTTTATTTCTAGTGAAGTGAGTGCTAGAGAAAGGACTGATATCCTCGGAGACTACCTCCCTTCTTATTAATTATAATTAATATTCTAGCCCTTAGTTAACATTTGCACAATGCTTTGAAACCACAAAGTGCAATATATCTGATAGGTATTTTTAATTCACAAAAACAAATGCAGCATAGGCAGTAGCAGTATAAGCTTCTCTCACACTGTTTCCTGCCTATGACTGATGCTGCATCCTGGCCAGTTTCAAAGGGCCCTAAATTGGCCAGAACTGGCCACTTGGGAATACCTTTTGGAGTTGGGTGAGACCTCTGGGAGCCTAGAGCCAGAAAATAGTTCTATGTGGCTCCCCCTCACAGCACCTGGTGTAGGGGTATGGCCAAGAGCAGCAGAGAATGCATTATACTCTCTCTATTCTGACCATAGAGGACCAATGGAGTATAGCACAATTTAGAGCAGCCCCAGGGTTGCTCTCACTTACATATCTATAATCCAAGAGCTGAAAAGAAGGTGTACAGTCATCTTTGTCCCCATCCCTCTCAGTTCCTGCATCAATCTCAGTTTGACTAATGTGGCTTCACCCTGATCTGGAAGCAGGACCTCTAGGTGTGAGAGGGGAGTTCAGTCTCTAGTTCTGTCCTGGGCTTTATTATTGACCTGAGCTAAAAACATGGAAGAGTAAGGCTTTCATATCTCATGACCAGTCCCTCCAGTTCCTCAGTATCTTGCTCCTAATTATAATTTGCAGTCAGAATCCAGATTTACGGCACCTGGTTTGTTTGACTTTGATGGTTTGCCTTGCACAGCACTGAAGCTGCTGAGTGAAATGCAGCTGCCAGAACAAAGGGCACACACCTCTTCATATATTTGGCACTGCCCACAGAAAGAGCTGCTGTGAGTGCTTGCTCCTTGCAAGCACTGTTAGATTTGGAAATTATTACTGCACGTGTTATGGATATTTTGGAGTGTATTGGAATCTCCCCAAGCATCACTAAGTCAAGCATATGACAATTACCGCCACTGGCCAGATAGGAAGTCATTTCACATATGACTCTTTTTAAAATGGCATTACAAAAAACACCCCTCCAAGCCTCTGTTTACATCACTCTGACATAACTTGTCCAATAACAAATCCAATGCATTATAGGCTATACTGGGAACAGAGCAAATCCAGAATGGTAAGAATGAAAGACATTATATACATGGATTCCTAAAGTGTGTTGCAAATGTAGGTTCCAGCCCAACAATTGGATCCCTACAGGCAGACCCATATACCTGTGCTGAAGTCAGTGGAGCCATGCAGGAGTGGATCTAGTTGCAGGCTTTGGCACCTGTGTAGAAAAATTACTTTGCACATCACTGGTATGCTGCCACCTCTCAGGTAAAATAGGGCAATTCTTAAACAGAGTGCTATAAAACAGGGAGAGAAGAATAACAGAGCCAATGGGAAGTGTTGAGGGGATTTAAGTACGTAGGAAATAATTATCCATTTGGAATTGGCCATGTCTTTCAAACACTTCTACCCATGACAAGAATCATGGTATCTCTGAGGAATACAAGTGATCAAGATATTATTTTTATGTCTCAGTTGAAAACATCATAATCCAGAGGCTTAAAGGTATTTAGGCTCCTAAACTCCTCATATTAAAGCCATTCTATGTCTTTGTTCATCTTAGTTGCCATCTCTGAAAGTTTGTGAGTTCCACTATATCTTCTTTTTGAAATGGGGTGACCAGAATCAAAGTGATTTCAAGGTCCCTTTCTTGAGCAGTAACAGCTAATTTAGAACATGCACATCATTGTATACAGGCAGTCCCCGGGTTACGTACAAGATAGGGACTGTAGGTTTGTTCTTAAGTTGAATCTGTATGTAAGTCGGAACTGGCGTCAGCCGCTGCTGAAACTGATCAGTTTCAACCGCGGCTGAATCTGGACGCCAGTTCTGACTTACATACAGATTCAACTTAAGAAACCCAGGCGTCCCCAAGTCAGCTGCTGCTGAAACTGATCAGCGGCTGATTCCAGGAAGCCTGGGGCAGAGCAACTCTGCCTTGGGCTTCCTGTAGTCAGCCGCTGGTCAGTTTCAGCAGCGGCTGACTTGGGGACGCCTGGGGCAGAGCAGCTGGGGTGCTGCTGGGTTACTCCAGTAGCGCGGCTCCTCAGCACTACTGGAGCAACCCAGCAGCACCTCAGATGCTCTGCCCCAGGCGTCCTGATTCAGCCACTGCTGAAACTGACCAGCAGCGGCTGAATCAGGACGCCTGGGGCAGAGCAGCTGGAGTGCTGCCGGGTTGGTCCGGAGTGGCGCTGCGGGACCAACCCGGCAGCCCCCAGCTGCTCTACCCCAGGGGTAGGCAAGAAAAGCCTGGTCTTCTGGGGGGGGGGGCACTAGTTGCACCCCCCCCCCCCCCAGCAGACCAGGGAGACGGGGGTGGCGGGACCGCCCAAGTCCTCCATGGCTTTGCTCCGTCTCCCTGGTCTGCTGACCTGGGAGACACGGAGCAAAGTTGCAGAGCACGCAGGCAGCGGGACAGTCCAGGCGCGCCGCGGCTGTCCCACTGCTGGTGTGCTCCAAGGCTTTGCTCCCTGTCTCCCTGCAGACCTGGGAGACGGGGAGCAAAGCTGCGGAGCACGCCCGCAGGGGGACAGCTCAAGTGTGCCCGGGCTGTCCCGCTGCAGGCGTGCTCCAAGGTTTTGCTCCCCGTCTCCCTGCAGACCAGGGAGACGGGGAGCAGCTTTTCTCGCCCCGGAGGACGGGGGCGGCGGACCGTGGCACATCTGGGCGTCCCGCCGCTCCTGTCCTCCGGGGCGAGAAAAGCCCCATTCGTAACTGCGGATCCGATGTAAGTCGGATCCACGTAACTCGGGGACTGCCTGTATATTTTTTCTAATGTGCATTACTTTGCATTTATCACTGTTGAATTTCATCTGCCATTTTGTTGTGAGTCACCCAATTTTCTGAGATTCCTGGGTTACTCTTCAGAGCCAGCTTTGGACTTAACTGTCTTGAATAATTATGTATCTTTAGCAAACTTTTGCCCATAGAACATGCCCATTTCACTGTTCACTCCCTTTTCCAAACTATTGGTATGTTCAACAGCAGAGGTCTCAGTACAGATCCATGGGGGACTCCACAGCTTACCTTTCTTGACTGAAAGTTCACCATTTATTCTTCCTCGTTGTTTCCTACTTTTAACCAGCTCTTGACTTATGAGAGGACCTTCTCGCTTATCCCATTTCTTCCTTGAGTGCTCCTTTAACATCTTGGTCATCTAGTGAGCCCACTGCCTGTTTGGCAGAATTGCTGCTTTTTATGCACTTAAAATAACTCTAATAATAATCCTATTTATTTTTACATCATTATCAAGTTGCTTCTCAAATGCTTTCTTCAGCAACATTGTTATATTTAAGCTGTCAGAGTTTGCGCTCGGTCATATTATCCTTATTAGGGTTTGACTTCCAATTTTTAAAAGATGCCTTTTTGCATCAATGGTGGCATTCTTTTGGTACTTTATTGCCTTTCCTGATTTGGGTATTATTTTTATTCAAACATGGAATTTCTATCCATAGAGACTCTATGGTATAGTTTGCTTTATTTAAAATTTTTACCATACAGGGCGTCACCACTATAAGTCGCTCCGATATACATCCATTCCACACTAAAGTCATTTACGTTTGTAGGAACTGATGTGTTGTAAGTCCTCCCATTCCCCACTATAAGTCATGCAAAACACTCCCCTCAATTTGCTTAAATGGAAGTCAGCTGCGGGAAAAAAATTCCCCACTTTAAGTTGTTTTGCTATAAGTCCAAGTTTTTTGGAACGCATCTTGGACTTATAGCGAGGATGGCTTGTATTTGGCTATATATGCTTTCTTTTACATATAATGCTACTCTCCTACCAAAGCAACATATGCAGTCATTCCTAAATATTTTATACCCTGGTATTACTGTGAACCACTGAAATTGAAGGGAAAATAAACCCTTTCAGAGTGTTATTGTCATTGAGGAACAAACGATTTCTCAGAGGAGTGATGATATAATATGGATTCTTCCACTGCTAAACCACCATTTCAAATCCAATCTAGGTCATAAGTAATCTTAAAATTATTACCAACCCAAGGCTGTTCAGAGACTGCTGTTGACTAAGGGCTGTTCTGGCTGGGCCAGGTCCCCCATCTGCAGGATCCCACATAATCGGTTAACTGGTCAAATGCAACATTTAATGAGTTAACTGATTTAAGCAGGCTTTTACATCCCTAGTTAATAGGTGGCAGGTTTATTATGAATAAATAACACACAATACAAAACTAATCTATGGAACTCATTGCCATGAGTTGTTCTAATGGCCCAATGTATAACCAAAGAGATCTAGGTAGGTCCAAAAAGAACTAGATAGGTTCATAGAGAATTGGTCCATCCATGACTGCTAGTGAAGGTGGTAAGCGACATAACCTAATGCTCTATGCGACCCTAAATTCTGACAGCTGGAAGCAAGGAGGGCAAGACAGGATGGATCTTTTCAAGATTGCCATGTTCTAAATACTCCCCCTGAAATTTGGGGACTGGCCACTGTCAAAAGCCAGGATCCTGAGGTAGGTAGATCATTGGTAGGGCACAGTATTGTTGCTTTTGTGTTCTTAGCTTCAATAATTATATTAAAAATCTGAAAACTTTGAAGGACAGACTGTCAAGAGGTGTAAATAGTCAAAGCTCTTTTAACTTCAATGGAACCATGATAATTTACACCACCTGCCCTTTGCAGTCTTCACCCAGTATGGACACAAGCAACCTTGTTTGTGATCGTGATCTTCTTACCCAGTACCACTACTTAATGCCAATGCAATCAGGACATTATAATTTTTACCACCCACATCACCTCACCCTGATCATGAGGAGATGCAGAGTCTCTTACAGATTTTAAAGGCAACCTATCCACCTAAAAAAAGAAGGAGAAGACTGACGGACAGTGAAAATAATCATTTGACCTAGAAGCTACATCTAGCGTGCCGTCTAGTCCAACTTCCTGAATTATACCATCTTTGATTTAATTATTCTTAAACACTCTTTGGTCGATGGCTGTCAACCCCTGGCTGTAACCAGACTGTCTCTAGTTACAGTGACTCTATAACCTGTTCTGGCAACTTGTTCTGTTACTGAAGTTATAAAATTCCCCCTAACATTTCAACTATTTTTTCCTATTTTATCTTAAGCACAACAGAAACTGCCAATTGCCGCCTTACGTTATCTCTGCAGTTTTTGCTGGAGGTGGGATGTACTGTAAATTGTTTAGAATTGCTCTGATTTGTTAAACAGCTTCTCCATTTTCACCCCAGTGGTAAATACCGGATAACTGCAGAATTTATATAGAAATGTGGGATCTTTTGGAATGAAGAGCAGGTGACCCTACCAGCATCCTAAAGTCAGAGGACAAAGAGCTCATTGGTATCGGACAGTGAGTTTCAGCTGATAGACAAGTTGAATATACCCCAGTGCACTAATGTCATAACCTGTATCTAAAAAGTATCATGTATGATATCAATACAAAGCTAATATCATACTGATCATTAATATTATTATGTGGTGCATGTATGGAGGAAAATTTAAAGTCAAACATATTGGGAATTATTCTCTTAAAATGTGTCTGTCAGGCAGGGCTAAAGTTATCCCACTCTAGAATAAGAGATTGCAGTTCTGTCACAGAGAGGTATTTCCAGACAACAGGAATGCAATATACATAGAGGCTGTGTCTAGACTGGCCACTTTTTCTGGAAAAGCAGCCCCTTTTCCGGAAAAACTTGCCAGCTGTCTACACTGGCTGCTTCAATTTCCGGAAGAGCACTGACAATCTCATGTAAGATCGTCAGTGATTTTCCGGAAATACCATGCTGCTCCTGTTCAGGCAAAAGTCTTTTTCCGAAAGACTTTTGCGCAAAAGGGCCAGTGTAGACAGCACAGTACTGTTTTCCAGAAAAAAGCCCCGATTGCGAAAATGGCCTTTTTTGCGGAAAAGCGCGTCTAGATTGGCCACGGATGCCTTTCCGGGAAAAGTGCTTTTCCGGAAAAGCATCCTGCCAATCATGACGCGCTTTTCCGAAAATACTTTTAACGGAAAACTTTTCCATTAAAAGCATTTCCGGAAAATCATGCCAGTGTAGACGTAGCCAGAAGGTAGCATGGCGTGGACAAGGAAAGGAGACAACCTGTCAGCATTACAGAAGGGAGAGGAGAATGCAGAAAACAGATCAATTTCCAATTAACAAACATCAGTGAAAGGCGCTTCTCCAGGAGACTCCATGTTGCCCTTCTGAGAAACTGACTGAACATTACCTTGGTGGTAACTCAGAAAAATCCAGTTTAATGGTGCACTGGACTATAAAAAGAGGTGCAAAGAACCACAAGGTTCAGCTAAGACAGCAGAACCAACTACTCTAGATTTTCTGGGAGATGCTGACCACAGGAGTGGTTAGTCAACTTGCTGGAAAAGATAGACCGATAAGGAAACTACCTAGAATAAAGGCTGTTGCTTGTTCTGTTAAGTCCTAGCCTTTAGAAAACATTCTTATTTGCTTGTAACCGCTTCTAACTATCCTTTATATTGGAACTCACTGTTTTGTTAATAGACTTGTTTTACCTTGAATCTAAGCCAACCCAGTGCTGTGTTTGATTTAAAGTGAATGGTCACTCCAGTTAATGTTGCAAGCTGCTGGGGACTATACCTTTAAAGGAACAAACAAACCTTAATAATTTTCTCTGAATGGTCCAGGAGAGGGCTGAATATTGCAGAACACACGGTTTGGGGAAATTCAGGGTTGGGGAGGGGCATTGGGACCATCTTGCCAGATATAACTAAGACTGGGGGAAGCCAGAGTGTGGCAGCAGGATAACAAGCTGGTTGCTGGAAAGAGAGGGTTGCTTAACACACAGACACTCTGTGCACACTTGTCTGCTGGCTGGAGCATCCAGTCATGCAACTACATCAGAAGAGCACTTTCAGACACTCAGTATGTATTACAGAGCAGGCAATGACACAACCCGTCTCTGGTCTGGATGGCATCCTAGAAGAAGACCTGGTGTTCTATAAATGTGAGATCATTATCTTCCAATAATGCCCATGGAATTCAGTGAAACTCCTTCAGAGGGGGCCCAAGGCTCAGATTTACAGGGAACAGTAGGAATTTACAGAAGAGAATTTCGAAGTCAGCAGAATATCCACTTCACCATCTACGGTCAGTTTCCAGCTCTTCTGGTCCTGAAGGTACAGGCACATCTCATTCTTTTGAAACTCCGTGTAAGCACCACAAATATTCCATTGACCCCAAGGCAGCACAATGATCTCAAAGCTCCAAAACTACCCACTGTGCAAGCTTTCTGCTCTACAGTCAAAGACTACACCAATGCATAGAATCATAGATACCAGCAATGGAATTTGTCTTGTTAATTCACCGAGTCCCTCACCCTGCACCCAATGCAGAATTGAGCCTACTGCTTATGTTCGAGTGCTTTGTCCAGTCTAGTTTTTGATATCACAAGTCATCCCTCTCTTAGGAAGGTTTCCCCTGCAAGACATTGTACCCTCTTATTTAAAAAAAAAAAACAAACCAAACCCCTTGTTCTTGGCAGTTCCTACCTGCAGCAATAGCCGTCTTCCCATCCACGGAAACAGCAACAGATGTGCTCACTGTCACCACGTCTGGTTTGCTACCTCCCTCTGTCAAGACACAGATGTAGCAAACTCAGTTATTGTCCCTTTGTTTCCAGAGCTCTTTACTTTCCAGAGAAAAAAAACACTGGGATCACTGAAGTAGCCATCTCTGACACAGACTTTGTGCGTGAGGAGGTCACATGATAATGGTACACAAAAGATAGCCCAACACTGAAAAGCTAAACTCTAGTCGCATGTCTGCATCTCCCAGAATACGGAAACATCCTAAATGGTTGTTCAGAAGTTTTGGGTTCAGTTAGGCCTAAAAGAATATCACACAAGTAAGCCAGTCCTCTTTCCTCCTCGTTTTCTGGGTGCCTCAGCGCTCATTACACCTCATACCACTGATGTCTCTCTGTGTGCACGTCCTCTACACTGTCTTCTACTGAGAAGGTATATGCCAGCTACCCAGATTTCCCCAGAATGCACTGATACACACACAAAGTTGGGCAGTGTCACATGAGCAAATGGACACACATGCTTCAGCAATTATTGTGAGGCATAAAAGCAAACACAATTCTAATCTTGGACTAGATTGTGCCATTTATAGAACAGCTCTGCATAAAGGACCTTGTGGGCCATGTACCCTGTCCCATGAGGGGCACAGGAGGGGTTGTAGTTCAGGTAGGCATAACCTCTCCCAGGGCTTCCTATGTGCACGGAAGACAGAGCTAGTTGCTTCTGTGGATGCATCAGCCCTACTCGGAGGAAGAATTTCTACCCCAAACCTCCTTAGCCAAGAAAAGACCATCACAGTCTGGCTCCGTGAGGGCTGTGGATACACTGGATACAAAAGCCATGATTGCCCATGTCGTCTGATGGGAACTGCACTTTAGGCACTGTGCCATTTTCTAAATTGAACTCAATCGTTTGAGTCTGTGATTGTCCTAGGGACGGGTTGCGGTTGTGTAGGGTTTATGATTATATTGCATTTGCGCGAAACAAAAAAACAGGGCCTGTGGTTTCTTTTTTACACAGTTACCAGGGACATTTTGAAGGTCAGTATTTCTGAGCATATTTATTCTGCCACTCATTCCTTTGCAACATATCGTAGAGTTCAGTGCTTTGCCCCAGCAGATGGATTAGGTCCTTTTTACTTCCCCATAGTCCCAGCATTTGTCATTTTCTTACGTCTGCCATCATCATTCTGGTCGGTGTTTGATGCGTCCTGAGCATGACTTTGTGTTTTAGCCCTGGGGTGTGAGCGGATTTTTTTGACTGAAGTCAGACCGACTTACACAAGGGCACAGCACACATCTAGAGAAGCACTTGCAAAACACAAGGCCTTCCCTGCCAGATGATGTTCATATACTTTGAGCCTGATCCTGCCCTCCTTGTGAACCCAAAACTCTCTGTGACGCCTGTGGAGGGAAAGGGGGAGATTCAGTTAGACAACAAATGAAGGATCAAACTTTCTGGAGGGAGGTCATGTGAGGTTCCTGGTCCTCCGGGTCATACACGTAGATACAGGAAGCATGATCTTATGGTGAAGGCATTAGATTGGGGACTCATGAGATCTGTGTTCCACTCCCAGTTCTGGTACAGACTTAATATGTAACCTTTGGGCAAATGACAATCTCTCTGTGCTTACAATTGCTCATCTGTAAAAAAGGGGAATATAATTAAGGGTCTACCAGATTTGCAGGTCTGAATATCACATCACAGACCACGGAATCCCTTGAAGCCTGGTCTCTAGCTACTCAGCTCCAAAGGCACAGAGTCCAGCAACACAGATGTAAGGATGACAATACTGTACTATTCCTGAAATTAGCTATTTATGCTGTGAGCCACCCGTGAAAAATGTGTGATTTCTCTGTGATTTCATATGACCCCTAAGGAAGCTGTTCTTCCTTCCTCCCCCACTCTTTGTCTTGTCTATTTAGAACATGTTTTTTGGGGGGCAGGGAATGTCTTTACCCATGTGTCAGTGCTTTGGACAGTGGGGCCCTGAGCTTGGTTGTGGCTAAGAGATACCATCAACTAAACAATCATAAGCTTTTACAAAGTCCTTATCAAGGCTACGCTACCTTTGGCATCAGGTAGGTTATAGGTGAACAAGGACCGTTTGCAGGATCTGTCTCAAAGTGACTAGCAACTAGAGATGTAAAAAACTGTGTAATTCGGTAACTGCGTAACTGCTAAAAATCTGATTGGTTACACAGTTCCATGTGCTGGGGGCTCTGCAGTATAAAGCTTAGCTTTATACTCCAGGGCCTGCAGGGAAGTCTCCTCCCTGGGAGCAGAGTGCTTCGCTGCCCTGCCACAGTGAAGCCACCTCCCCAGGAGATGGCTGAGTTTAACCAACACCATTAACTGATAAGCATAAGCTTATTGCTAAACTGTTAATCGGTTAAACTTTAAGGGTACGTCTACACTACAACGTTAGTTTGAACTAACTTAGTTCGAATTAGTTAATTCGAACTAAGCTAATTCGAACTAACGCATCCAGACTAAAAAACTAGTTCGAATTAGCGTTTTGCTAATTCGAACTAGCATGTCCACATTAAGTGGACCCTGAACCGGGGTTAAGGATGGCCGGAAGCAGTGCCGGCAGGGCATCAGAGGAGGACTTAGAGCGTGGAGATGCTGTCTCAGGCTAGCCGAGGGCTGTGCTTAAAAGGTCCCGACCCCCACCCCGGACAGACAGTAATCAGGGGTGCCCCGCTTGCAAAGCAGTCCTGGCTTGGAGTGCCTGGACTACCCACACTGGGCACATCACAGCACTCGGCCATCAACCCGGCTGCACTTGCCGCAGGCTGTCATCTGGGGAGAGGGGGTAATTGGGAGGCTGCAGGAGAGCTTCCACCCCCAGAAGCCCGCAGAGCCAGCCCAGTCCTCCCCATCGGGGGCTCGTGCCCCATTCCTCCCTCACCTCCTTCCACTTACCCTTCCCTAGCCCCTCTTCTTGATGTACAAAATAAAGATAACATGTCTTCCAAAATGGAATCTGTCTTTATTGAACAAAACTGGGGGAGACTGGGAAAAGGAGGTGGGAGAGAGGCTGGGAGAGGGGAGGGCAACTAAAATGATCAGGGGTTGGGAACAGGTCCCATATGAAGAGAGGCTAAAGAGACTGGGACTTTTCAGCTTAGAAAAGAGGAGACGGAGAGGGGACAGGATAGAGGTCTCTAAAAGCAGGAGTTGGGTGGAGAAGGTGTATACAGAAAAGTTCTTCATTAGTTCCCATAAAGAAGGACTAGAGGACACCAAAGGAAAGGAATGGGTAGCAGGCTTCAAACTAGTAACAGAAAGTTGTTCTTCACAAAGCAAAGAGTCAACCTGTGGAACTCCTTGCTGCAGGAGGCTGTGAAGGCTAGAACTAGAACAGAGTTTAAAGAGAAGTGAGATAAAGTGATGGAGGTTGGGTCCATGGAGTAGTATTAGCCAGGGGGTAGGAGTGGTGTCCCTGCCCAAGGTTTGTGGAAGGCTGGAGAGGGATGGCACGAGACAAATGGCTTGGTCACTGTCTTCAGTCCATCCCCTCCAGGGTACCTAGTGTTGGCCGCTGTTGGCAGACAGGCTACTGGGCTAGATGGACCTTTGGTCTGACCCAGGACGGCCATTGTAAGCTCAGGGCTCAGGGTCGGGGGTCTCAGTGGACCCCCTTGATTCTCTTGCACACCTGCTCCTGGGTGGCCAGGCTGGCAGCTCTCCTGCCCTAGCCGGCCACTTTCCTGTGCTTAGTGCGGAGATCGTGGACGAGGTCCACGATGTCTGCACTAGCCCAGGCGGGAGCCGCCAGCCTGGTCCCGGGAAGAGGGGGAGGGCTGGGGGGCATCGGGTGGGTGGCTCGATCCATGCCAGGTGCAGGGTCGGCTGGCTGGGTGCTGGCAGGCTTGCACCTGGCACGGGCACCGTAGCCAACCCGTGCCCCTTTAAGGGCTCCGGGGCCGGGAGGGGGGCAGACGAGTTTCCAGAGTGGCCACCAGGGAAAACTGGGGAGGGCTAGCCTCCCACTAGTTCAAATTAAGGGGCTACACCCCTTAATTCAAACTAGCTAGTTCGAACTAGGCTTAATCCTCGTAAAATGAGGTTTTCCTAGTTCGAACTAAGCGCTCCGCTAGTTCGATTTAAATTCGAACTAGCGGAGCGCTAGTGTAGCGCCTATTAAAGTTAATTCGAACTAACGTCTGTTAGTTCGAATTAACTTTGTAGTGTAGACATACCCTAACATCCCTACTAGCAACTGATACCTGGTCCCAAGAGTTACTGTGCATAGTGGATGAAGGTGCGTGCTGCTCTCATATTAGATGCTGCAGGGATTTCCATGTGGGGTGCCAATGCCTGGCTCTTAAAGCTTTGTTCTCTTGCAAAAAGCAATGCAAATTGCATGTAGTCTGGCACATGATGCCTCCTGCCACGACTGCTACCTTTGCCCTTCACTCTGGTGTTTATCCTTTCAGTGAGGCGTCTACTTTGGTGCAGGGAGGAGGCGAGAACATAGATGGAAGGTTTAATGTTCTCTCTTCCCCTCCCTTTATACCCTGGTTTATCTTCTGGATCCCATCCTCATTTTCTTCTCCATGCTGCTCACTTCCCCACCCACCTACCCTCCCACCACAATGCTACAAAAAGCTCTTGCAGAGAAAGCGCTGCACTCTGTGACAATGCCTGAGCGCGGCGGGTTGGGGAAGAGCACAGAGGGGATTTCTGCCTCTGTTGTACGAGTGTCACATAGTACTTTGTTCTGATTTTTCTTCCCGGGTTCTCCTGTCCTCCTCTGCCCTTGCAGAGGTCCCTGCAGGTTCTGGAGATCTCACAGGGGCAATCACATACTGGGAACAGACACAACAAAGCTGCAAGTCAGCTGTCACGTGGGCTCCTCACTCACATTACACAGTCAGCAGGAGATTCAGCATGTTTGGTGGGGACCACTGAAATACTTTGGATGAGGGGAATGAAATTCCCCTACCTCCTGTGAAAAGTTCATTTTCCCACTTGCGAAAAATTTTGTGGAAAACAAAGAAAAGCGACTCCTGGAGAAAATTTGCTTCATCCCACCTGTCCCTCTGCTTGTGTCCTACCTGACTGTCATTCAAATCATTCCAGCCAAGTCTACCTGCCTTTCCTCCCCTTCGCCACACATTTCTCCCCCCGCCCCCCACTGCCACTATATCCCCTGACTTGATTCCGTGTCTTCCCCTGCCCAGGAGACTCATGTATCTTTCAGCAGCCCAGTCCTGCTCCAGACCCTGCATCCCCACCCATTCCTCACCTCCTGTCCACGTCTTGCTGTAAGAGGTCTGCCTCTTTCTGGGCTAAGAAGTGTCCTGAGGATGGCTCTTATCATTTGCCACTGGGCAAGAGCTCAGTCTTTCAGGAAGAGGATAATGAAGATGAATGGGTTGGGGAGAGGGCATGGGGAACTATGAGTGACAATTTTTCTCCAGCTCCCTCCTTTGCTCTAGTACTCAAGTGAGGGTTACCTGAGCCCTCTTCTGAGGTGATGCTGTAGATGAAGCTCCCAGGGGGATGCTCAGCTGCTCGGCGATACCACAGGGGGAAGTGATCCATGGTGAAGATACTTTCCTTGTCCCCCCGGGTCAGGAACTTCCTGTAAGGAAGGAAAAAAAAAAGGTGAAAATTGTCATCTTCATCTCAGACAGGGAAACCCACGTCTCCTTTCTCAGCTGCATGCAGCACATTCACAAAGGGCAAGTTGTGCCTGACCAATCTGATTAGCTTCTATGATGAGGTAACTGGCTCTGTGGACATGGGAAAGTCAGTGGATGTGATATACCTTGACTTTAGCAAGGCTTTTGATACGGTCTCCCACAATATTCTTGCCAGCAAGTTAAGGGAATGTGGATTGGATAAATGGACGGTAAGATGGATAGAAAGATGGCTAGAAGGCCAGGCCCAGCGGGTAGTGATCAACGGCTCGATGTCAGGTTGGCGGTCGGTTTCTACTGGAGTGCCCCAAGGATCGGTTCTAGGACCGGTTTTGTTCAATATCTTTATTAATGACCTGGATGAGGGGATGGATTGCACCCTCAGCAAGTTTGCAGATGACACTAAGCTGGGGGGAGAGGTAGATATGCTGGAGGGCAGAGATAGGGTGCAGAGTGACTTAGACAAATTGGAGGATTGGGCCACAAGAAATCTGATGAGGTTCAACAAGGACAAGTGTAGAGTCCTGCACTTGGGACGGAAGAATCCCAAGCATAGTTACAAGCTGGGGGCCAACCAGCTAAGTAGTAGTTCTGCAGAAAAGGACTTAGGGGTTACAGTGGATGAGAAGCTGGATATGAGTCAACAGTGTGCCCTTGTAGCCAAGAAGGCTAATGGCGTATTAGGTTGCATTAAGAGGAGCATTGCCAGCAGATCCAGAGATGTCATTATTCCCCTTTATTCGGCATTGGTGAGGCCACATCTGGAGTATTGTGTCCAGTTCTGGGCCCCCCACTACAAAAAGGATGTGGACGCATTGGAGAGGGTCCAGCGGAGGGCGACCAGAATGATTGGGGGCTGAAGCATATGACCTATGAGGAGAGGCTGAGGGACTTGGGTCTGTTTAGTCTGCAGAAGTGAAGAGTGAGGGGGGATTTGATAGCAGCCTTCAACTTCCTGAAGGGAGGTTCCAAAGAGGATGGAGAGAGGCTGTTCTCAGTAGTGACAGATGGCAGAACAAGGAGCAATGGTCTCAAGTTATGGTGGGAGAGGTCCAGGTTGGATATTAGGAAAAGCTATTTCACTAGGAGTGTAGTGAAGCACTGGAATGGGTTACCTAGGGAAGTAGTGGAGTCTCCATCCCTAGAGGTGTTTAAGTCCCGGCTTGACAAAGCCCTGGCCGGGTTGATTTAGATGGGATTGGTCCTGCCTAGAGCAGAGGGCTGGACTTGATGACCTTCTGAGGTCTCTTCCAGTTCTATGATTCTATGATAAGGGGATGGTTTGAGAACATGATCTTGGTAACTAATTGACCATTCATTATCAATGGGAAATAGGTCAATGGAGGGATGATAGGAGTTACTATAGAGAACTTTCTGGGTGTCTGGCTGGAGAGTCTTGCCCACATGCTCAGGGTTTAGCTGATCGCCATATTTGGGGTCGGGAAGGAATTTTCCTCCAGGGTAGATTGGCAGAGACCCTGGAGGTTTTTCGCCTTCCTCTGTAGCATGGGGCACAGATCACAACTGGAGGATTCTCTGCATCTTGGGGCCTTCAAAGTATTTGAAGGCTTCAATATCTGAGACATAGGTGAGAGGATTATTTTAAGAGGGGTGGGTGAGATTCTGTGGCCTGCACTGTGCAGGGGGTCAGACTAGATGATCATAATGATCCCTTCTGACCTTAAAGTCTATGAGTCTTCTGTAATTCAGTGCCGGCCTGGGGGAGTTGTTCTGCATTTAGCGAGGGCACAGCAGCGTCAGGATGGTTGCAGGCTGGTGACATACTAGAAACTTACATTCGGGTAGCACCTCTCATTCCCTTCCCACCCACCCCTGGGGAAATGTACAGTCTATGTGCACAGGATTTAGTCACTTCATCCATGCCTGGGGGAATTCTGCACCAAAAATGAAAAATTCTGCAAAATTCTGCATATTTTATTTGCCAATAAAACACCATGTTATCACTCCAGCTTCAATTATTTTGGTAACATACTTCAAAATATCTGTCAACAAGTGTGTCAACAATACAGACAGCAGTGAGAGAGATTTCCCAAGGAGTAAGGAGTTAATCAGACCCCTACCACCACCCAGTTCCAGTTGGGAGGAGCTAGAGGGGGTTGCTTGGGGGTCCTAGAGCTCGGACACCTACACGCCCATCCCCCCAGAGCCCAGCTGCAGACCACTCCTGGCCCAGACATCAGCATCCCCTTTCCTCACAGAGCCCAGCCATAGGTCAGCTCCCAGGCCAGATACCAGCATCTCCCATTCCTCTCAGAGCCTGTGGAGCAGCCCCCAGGCCAGACACCAGCACACTCAGAGCTTCACTTCGCCCAACTTGTTTACTGTCCCCGCAGGGGACATGGTGTGGTGCAGCCTGGCCCTTCCCCAGCCTTTTCCAAAGCTGGCTGGATCTCTCAGGTCCTCTCCTGTCCTAGGAGAATGAGGATCAAAGAGTGTGTAGCCCCCTTCCCTGCTAGGCTAGGTGCTCCTTAAGATGAGTTCTGCAGAACCCAGCAACCCCTAGGCGGAGGCCAGAAATTCTGCAGAAGAAATGGGGAATTCAGCAAATTTCTTCATTCTGCAGTGGCTCAGAATTCCCCCCAGGAATAACTGCCGGGGTGAAAGAGTAGCAGCACAGAGCTACACTATAGGGCAGAAAGTGAACCATGTCTAATAAACGGCAGGGACAAATTTAGAGAGAAAGACCACGTTGGCTGAGAATTTAGGGCCGCTGTCTCTTCTTTCGCAGGAAGAGCTCTGGCAAGTCATAAAGTCGCTGTCCAAGATGCTTCAGTGGGGAAGGATGAGACCTGTACATGAGCCATTTGAAGGAACCCACATTTGGAGCTGCATGGAAGGTTATCAGCAATGTCTTTCCCCCAAAATGATTTTGAAGAAATCAGTGCCTCCTTTCTCACTCTTACAGACATGGCCTTTGCCTTGGAGGCTGGGTTATGGTAAGGGTCTACACATAGGACTGACCAAGAAAGGTCAGCTAATCCAGCATGTTGCAGCTTATCTCTGAGAGTCACAGAAGAGAGTCTCACACCTGTGCACAGTGCCCTTACATTGGACTACCCATTCAATCCCTTTAAGGTTCTAGTGCTGATCTATAAAGGCCTCACTGCAGTAGGCCTGACAACCACAATGACGGTCTCTCTCCACCAGCAGTTCTCATTCAAGAGTCCCAGGACACAAATCCAGGGCACAGAGTTGAAATGTTGCTGTGTGGGACTGGAGCCCAGGGCCCTGAGCCCCACCAACTGCGTCTCAAACTGAAGTCTGAGCAACTGAAGTCTGCCGCCTTCTGTGGCATAGGGCCCCCAGCAACTTCCCTGCTTACCACCTCATAACACCGGCCCTGGCTTTTATGCGCAGAAACACAATTGCAGCACTGGTGGGCTGTCGAGTATTTATAGGATGTTGGAAAGGCCTCAACGAGAAAGGCTAATAACCCCTGCTCTACACAACCTTTCCAGAATTTTCCATTCCACAGAGACACTACAACCAACAGAGCCTCATATCAACCTGTTGGCTGCCAAAAAAGGGCAATGAGGCAAAGAAGCCTTGATTATAGAAGACCATGCTGAGTCTACATTATTTTTTTTAAGAACAAGTCATGCCTCTCTGCAAAGATCTAACCCCTCAGTAGTGATGATAAAGTACACTGTCAAATACAGGGTAGCAGCCCCAGATAAACTAGATGTCCATAAGACACTCATTGCTATCCCCAATAGAAGGAGAATATAATGGTCTATTTGCATTCAAGCAAGAGAAAATTATTTTCAAATAAGGCATAAGGCACCTAAATACAATAGTGGCATGTGCTTTACAAATATTACTTCTCTAGACAGATAAGACGGCATTTAGGTTTGGGGACACATGGGAGGTTACAGAGAATTAGCTACATGAACCAAGAGCCTGATTTCCTAGCTTCTCAGCTTCTTGGTTTCTGTTGAGGCATGTCGCATAGCTTGTATTAATTATTCCAGATTGAGCCACTAGGTGGTGCTGTTGTCCATATCAATGTCCACATTACACCCCCTCCCCCCACACACAGCTTGTTCAGCCACCATGTATAACCATTGATAGGTGGGGTGGATATAGCTAATAAGTAACATCCTTGAAGCTGTAGCTCTTTACCTAGTTGAGTGAGAAAGTTGCACCTACCTCACTTAGCCCATCCCAGTGGGACTAGCAGTAATTCATGTAAGCCAGCTCTAGTGTGGTTAAGAATGAGCTAAGAAACTGAAAAAGGAAGTGCACAGTAAAAATCTGTGCTATGTGGAACCCTGCATTTGAAAACAATCCTATATCCCAGCCCAGAGCTGCAACAGCAATATATCTGTTTGTAGCACTGTAGACATTATGTTACCTCAGCTAACATCAGCAGTATCAGTGTATGAACAAGTGTTACCACATGTAGAGGGAAGGGATCTAATTACCACAGGTAACAGCTGTAGTATTAAAGTATCATCAGGTGCCACGTGTACGTGAGAGGGATGCTGGCAGTCTAGGTACGGTGTTAGGAGACATGACACTTATCATTTGCTAGCAGGTCTAGTTACCCAATCCAAAAACTTTGGGGAAAATGTTTAAAAGTGCATAAGAAATTTAGGCTCCTAAATGTCTGAACCACTTAGGAAAATGGGACTTGGTGCATTAGAAAATGTTACTCTCTGTCTGAATTTCTTTTAAAATGTTGAATCCCTTTCATGCATTCAGCTCCAAAGCACTAAAGTAGGGCTGTGAAAGAGATCATGAGGAAGCCCTTTTATTTGCATGGTTGGGAAATGAAGACCCCTGCTTGTCTGACCCAGGGAATGGTCTACACTATGGGATAAGGTTGAACTAAGATACACAATTTCAGCTATGTGAATTGCATAGCTGAATTTGAAGTACCTTAACTTGACTTTTGGCGCTGTCCACACTGCAGGAAGTCAACAGGAAAACACGGTCCCTTTGGCTTCCCTTACTCCTTGTGGAAGCAGGACTACCAGCATCGACCAGAGCACCCCTCTCAGTTCAAATTAGTGTCTCTTCATTAGACCCGCTAATTCAAACCCTGAAAGATTGACAGCGGCAGCTTCAATCTTCTCTGTAGTGTAGACGTATCCTCAGTCAAGAGCCAGAAACTGGTTATGGTGCTCAGCAAAGGAGAGAAGGGGGAGGAGCCAGAGTTTAGTGCTAATGATCAGATCAAGAAGGGCAAAGGAGAAGTCATAAAGGATAAATGATGCCATTCTTACAGGACAGCAAAAGTCAAGGTATGGACGCTCCGGAGGGGTTTTTGCGCAAGAAACCTCTATTGGAAAAATCATAGTTGCTCTGATGGCCATTCTGTGAATGACCATCAGCGCTTTCTTGCGGAAGAGTGTTCATGCAGTGTGGATGCTCTCTTGTGCAAAAGCACATTGCTTTGAGGTCTGGACACACTTTTGCGCAAGAAGTTTTTGCACAAGAGCTCTTCCGCAAAAGGCTTCTTGAGCAAAACCCCTGCAGTGTAGACTAAGCCTAAAAGCACCAAAGAATGCTACACACCAGCAGTATAGGGCAGGGAATAAGTCCAGTTGAAGGTCTTGCTTCATATTTTCAAAGCACTCAAGGGCCTGGGCCCAGCATATCTAAAAAAAACCTACGTAAAGCTCTGGGATGAAGACTGGAAATGAGAAGTCCACTCCTTAGGCACAATGGAACTTTCTGCCATAATAGTGAAGCTCATCTGTTTGGGAAATGGAACCTTCCTTGGTGGAAGAAATTCCCAGAGGAATGAAGGACCATCGCAAACCTCACCACCTTCTCCTCCAAGTGCAGGGTGCATTTCTTCAGCCTACTTTCTAACAGGAACTCAAAGCAGTGCGTGTTGTTCATTTAAAAATAACTCTAACCAAAATCCCACCAAACCAAAATCCTCCCCGGCACACACGATTCTCCATCTAGGGATAGGATGAGAGAGATACTCACTACATGTGACAGATGCTATCACATTGCTTAATGCACCCCCTGGAAGGAGCTCAGATTCTAGGATGAGGAAGGCAGTATAAGAATGTGTATAGGATAGACTATCCAGCAATTGAGACTACAAGGGGAATTGAGACAGGCAGGCCATTACTAGCCAAGTTGGAACATGGCCCAAAAGCTAAAGCATAGGCCCCCTACATTCTCACAAAAAATGTCACTGGAGATTCTCTGGCTGTGATGTCCTGGGGACAGCCCTTCTATTTCCTGATCAGGAGTTCAAAACAATCAAAGAAGAGATTGTGTGTCTCAGAAAAATGACATTACATTTCACATTGAAACCAGTGCATTCTGGGAAAGGCTTTTGCCATATCTCAAACAGAACAAGCACAAACAAAAGCGCTGCATCCCATCTTTTAGGACACACTATCCCCTGATTGCTTCCCATTGTATTCTCTGTAACCCTGGATACTGTTCAAGGCAGAGTGGCAATTTCATGGTGGTAGAAGAAACTCTTCAGTGAAGTTTTATTTTGAGGACTTGCCTGTTGGAGAGTTTCTCAGACCCCACATACAGGAGGCTCCTCATGAGGCCAGCTCGAGTGCCCAGAAATGCCATCTCGACCCCCTGCTCAGTCTCACTGCAAGAGAGAGAGAGAGAGACCCACAGGGGCAGATATTAGTTTTCATAGCTAGAGCTAAGCCTGCCATGTAGTAAGGGCCTCCAAAGTTGAGATTCAGAGGGAAACAAATTGGTGTGTGAAGTTTCTTAAGCATTTAGGACCAAATTCCTCTGTGATATAATGCATCTGCCTTCAGTGGGTTTATATCAGAACTGACAGAATAGAAAATCCCAGTGGGAATTAGGCTTATTATGATGTTACCATTCCTTCTCACATTCACACTTCTGTGATTTGTTCATTTTGTCCCTGTGTAGAGATGACAAAGTCCTGCTCAGCCAGCTGCAGGCCATTTACACATAGTACTGGGGAGGAAGAGAGCCAATTAGTGCCAGTTGGGCTCATATTTTTTGTGATACTCCAATAAGAACTGGACTCAGACCAATTCACTTTACGTTGCTCAAGGAACAGGTGCCACATGGAGACAAAGCTTAGTTACTACTGTCCTTGGGTGTGCTCTTAACTCATTACTTTTAAAGTGTCAGTTTCTGTATCTATTACTAATACCTCAAGGCTGTGTCTAGACTGGCCAGTTTTTCCGGAAAATCAGCCGCTTTTCCGGAAAAACTTGCCAACTGTCTACACTGGCCGCTTGAATTTCCGCAAAAGCACTGACTTCCTACTGTAAGAAATCAGTGCTTCTTGCGGAAATACTATGCTGCTCCCGTTCAGGCAAAAGTCCTTTTGAGAAAAACTTTTGCGCAAAAGAGCCAGTGTAGATAGCTGAGATTTGTTTTCCGCAAAAGAGCCCTAATCGCGAAAATGGCGATCGGGGCTTTTTTGCGGAAAAGCACATCTAGATTGGCACGGACGCTTTTCCGCAAAAAGTGCTTTTGTGGAAAAGTGTCTGTGCCAATCTAGATGCTCTTTTCCAACAATGCTTTTAACAGAAAACTTTTCCGTTAAAAGCATTTCCGGAAAATCATGCCAGTCTAGACACAGCCCAAATGTGAAACTCCTCCTCTTTGGAGTCTGTTCCTGAGAGCGAGGTCGACATCCTGCTTCTGTTTCTGTGGTCAGCTTAGTGCTATGTAAGGATCTATTATGGGCTCAACTGGGACAAAGGGAATAAAGTTGCTCCTTCAGCATGGCTCTAGATCTTTCACCAAAAATTCAGAAGACCCTGTTCCAGTTCCCAAGAAGACCATGGGATCTGAATTAATTTCAGCTGCCTTTTCACATATACTTACTCGGACATGTTGAGAGCCAAGGTTGTCCAGTAAGCCTCCATTGGCGCGGTTACCACAGCATCAAACAGCACCTCCTGGACCAACTCCTCATCACCTGAGCAAAAAAAACCCCAAACTTGTCATCCCTTTGCTTCCTAGGGGCACATCTACACAGCAGGGCAAAAGCTGAATTAAGATATGTAACTTCAACTATGTCAATTGTGTAGCTTAAGTCGAAATAGCTTAATTCAGCTTTTGGCACTGTCTGCACAGCAGGAAGTCGAAGGAAGAACGCTCTTCCTCCAACCTCCCTTACTCCTCATGAAATGAGGGTTACAGGAGTCAGAGTGACAACTCCTCCAGTTCGACATTATTTCAAAATAACAGCTTGCTGTGTAGACATGCACGATGTTATTTCGAAATAACATCAGTTATTCCAAAATAACGCTGCCGTGTAGACGTACTAGATATCCTTGACAGCAACAATGCTACTGACCTACCTTGTGGTCCAGTGGGTTGAACAAGAGAGAATAAAAGGAAGCTCCCATTTGCATCTGCTGGCCATCCCAGGGATGCCTCATTGCTAGCCGAGGGGACAGCATGGGAACCCTTGCCAGGGATGGACCAACCTACTCCCACAGGCGGTCTAGCAGCAGTCAGGTAGATAGCATTACAGTCAGGGCAGCTCACAGCCATGCTGTACATGAGTGGCAGTGACCCAAAGTGTGGGGTTCAGGTGGTCACTTGCACATGGCACTTCAACACGCTGGTCACTCTTTACACAGCTTGAAAGGGTCTAGTCCACCCTCTGTTAGCCTTAAAGCTCAGGGAGATTGAAAGACTAAGTAAATGAAATAGGTTCAAAAGAATTAGCTTTATCCCTCCCTTTTGGCCTTCACCTCTGAACTCTCTGAACAGGCAGTCTACAGCTCTTGCCTTGACTCCCTCCCTCATTGTCCTGAGTCCTCTCTAATCAAGCTTCTGCCCACTCCACTCCACTCCACTCAAGCTGCTTTCACAAAAGTCTGGAATGATCTTTCTGTGGCCACATCTCAGGACCTCCACTCCACGCTTGTCCTCCCTGGCCACTCTGCTTTGGAGGGTCCTCACACCCTCCTTTCTGAAGTTTGAAATCTTTTCCTTGTCCATCTTAAGGGATGCTGTCCACTTCGGGTGCGCCTGCTCTTTGGCGATTCCTATAGACTTTGTCCAGATGCGGGTTTAAAGATGTGTGGTTGGAAGACGTTTGCTAATACTTGCTAACTCATTGTAAAATCTGGTATGGACAAGGCAGCCAAGCCTAAGATTTAACTTGACCTGCTTGGTACATATTAAAGCCTACACTGGCTTATCCACACTAGATGGTTGGAATGTGTTAGCTAACTTCATCCAATAACACACTGTTCAGTCCTAGTCTAGACAAAGCCTCTGTGCTCTTTTTTAAGAGTGGAGGTCTTCCACCATTCCCTGGAAGATCCCAGAGGGATCCATTCTTAGCCCCCCTTTTCTTCTCACTCTAAAACTTTACTTTGAGAGATCTCCTCTATCTCAGACAGCTTCCTCACCCACATCATGCCACTGACTTGCAAATCTTCTTCCTCAGTCCTGACTTGTGTCCCTTTACTCTGCCCCTGTTTTCAGTCTGCCTAACATCTCCTCCTGGATGCCTCATCATTAGCTTAAACCTAATATGGCCAAAACTGAACCCCTTAACTTTCCCTCTGGCTCTCCCCATTCTCCCCATGTTCTGCCATTATGGTAAGACCCCCTTTTCCCTGTCAGTGAGACCTGAAAGTGGGGGAGGGGTCATCTTTGACTCCTTCCTCTCCTTTACCCAATGCATTCAGGTCACGTCCAAACCCAGCTGCTTCTTCCTCCATCACACTTCCAAAATCTGAACTTTTTTTCTGTCCACCCTGCTAAAGCTTTCACCAAGGCCCTTCTCATCTCTCTCTTCCTCCTCTTTCAGCCAGGTTTGATTTTGTGGTCATGTTTGAAAAGGAAACAGCAGCTTGCAGGACATTAGGATGCAGCTCACTTAATTTATTTCCAGTTGTGAAGTGAGCAAGTGTTTGAACTCAGCTCTGCAGGTCTGAGCATACAGTGCATGCCTCCACTCGAGTTCCCACACCCCCTCTCCACGGGGAAGAGACACTGAAATGCTCCAGCAGATCACTCACATTCCAGATCGGGTTCCTCTCCTGTGAGGAAGCGGATCATGGCCTCCAGCTGGCTGAGCTTCCGGTGATCTGGATCAATATCGGTGATGCAGTAAATCCTAGCAGCAAGGAGAGAAATACAGAAAATCACTTGCAAGCAAACACACCAGAAAAACAGTGAGCTGGAAGAAATATTGTAACATATCCTTGGCCACTAGGGAATTTCAGTTGTCTCTAGGCTGCGTTCTTTGGGTGCACAGAACTTAACAGCATGTAGAGAACTCAGCTCCTCCTCAGGACCCTAGCACCTGAGCTAAAGAAGCATCTTTGGGAATGTTTACACTTACACCCTCTTTTGAGAGCAAGATGCAAATGAAGACATTCAAAATTGCAAATGAAGCTGGGATTTAACTATCCTGCGCTTCATTTGCATATTTGCGTTATGGCGCTATTTTGAAATTACGGACGCTGTTAAGACGCGGTTATTTTGAGAGAAAACCCTTCTCTCGAAATAACCCTTATTCCTCAGACAATGAGATTTCCCAGTTATTTCGAGAGAAGGGTTTCGAAAGAGGGTGCAAGTGTAGACATACCCTATGTTATCAGTATAGTTCCACTGACACACATCAGAGCAGTTCTAGTTTCACCCAGCAAAGGGCAGTGGTAACATATACACTGGCCTGTCTATAATAATATTCAGTGTGATGGAGAAACTTGGAAAGCCAAAGGAGACAAAGATAGTTTGTTCACTGTCTAGTTTTGTGTTATTTTGGGAAGGAAACCAATGCGTATGCAGAGGCATCAGGGCGCAGAGCAGGGAGGCGATTACTACTCTATATTCCACATGAGACCAGCCTTTAATTCTGCTTTCAGTTCTGGACACTTCAGTGTCAGATTTGGAGGGGTATAAAAAGAAATACAAACTATTAAGGAACTTGAAGGAATGTTCTGAGGCAAGACTAGAAGAAGTGACTATGTAAAGCGGGTGAACACACGACTTGAGTATATGTGTTAATTATACATGGAATTGAAGGAGGAGACGACGCTGCTCATGGGAAGTTTGAGGGGTTTTAACTAGGATATAAGTTGCAGTTTTTTTGCTGTACTTCCTGCAAATAATTGCTTTAGTTTTGATATATTTGAGGTTCACATGGCTGAACACACAAATCCCAAATCTCAAAGCAAAAGCTTCGCTTTCTTTCATGGGCAAACCGAGCAAAAGCAAAAAAATTGCATGATATGATTTTGCATTAATAAAGTCAACTCCAGGTTCACTAGAAACCACATCTGGGCTCAGTTAAAAGGCATGTGAACCAAGTTGATTTCTCACTGAGTGTAATCTGACCTTGCAACAATATTCCACCTTAGGCAGGTATAGGACGAGATTGTGCAAAGGAGACTTGAGGATGAATATCAGGAGATCTTTCCTGACAGTGAGATGGGTCAGACTGTAGAACAATCTGCCAAAAAAAGCGATGGAACTCTCAGGAGCTTGCACTAAACTCTGACACCATCAGTTTCTTCAGGACAACATTGCTTTGTCTCAAGGCCTGGGAGGGTGGCAGAGCTGAGCAGCAAGTGAACGCTAGTCAGTGATCTAAACAGAAAACTCCATTATCAACAGGGTGTGATCTACTTACCATTCATTAGCTAAGGTCAAGTCTGGCTGCAGCAGGTCATGCAAGCCTGAAATCAGAAAGCAACCAATAAGTCTACTGATCAGTCAATGAACCAGATAGACAGAAAAAGGCTGAGAGGAAGGGGGCAGGGACAGAATAGAGATGGAAGCACAAGCCCAACCCTGGGCTGCCAATGATGTTCAGCATCCCTGCTCTCTATGAAATTCTGACTGTTTTAGGTTAACCTACCTTCTTCCACGGACGTGTTCCCCAGCAGGATGTATTCCCCATGCCCACGGGAGAGGACAACGCCCAGACTGTAGGCAGGGGGAAACAGAAGGGTTTGTCAGCAAGGTCACATGCAATCTTCAAATGCTTAAATTGGAACTTGTCCTCCCTGAGAGGTGAGCTATGACTCCCAATGCCACCAGCAACCCCCTCTCTTGTTAACAAAAGAACATCCCCCAGGAAACAGTAAGGGTAACTGAACTGAACACAAGGGAAGAAGGAACCAGTGGCTTGTGCAGCCGCCCAGATTCCAATGCTTCCCAGCAGATTAGCAGAGTGCCCACAGCTAAGTTTTTGTTTCTACTGGTGGTGCCCATTTACACACTGGCTCACCTGAAAGGCGTGTCACTGATGTCAGTGAAGAAATAATCGTTGGTGAGGAAGAGAACCCGTTTCTGGAATAAATAAATTAAAAGGGGGAAAATAAGCCACTTTTTTGAAAAAACAAACCCTATGGTGGAGGAAGGAGTTCACTGCCCTACTGCATCACAGCGACAATGATAATTTGCCTACACAACCCCAAATGCAAGCCAAATGCATCTGATGAACTCCAGTAACATCCACCCCCATCTCCACAGGCCAGGTCTGAGACCACGGGGCAGTGTGCAATGTTCAGCAAATCATGCTTTTCAGAGATTCACTCAGTCATTCTATTTCCTTGCAGAGCCAGTAAACATCTTAAACTCTGGGATTACAACCCAGACAGCAGAAAGTGGGAGGAAGTGGTCTTCTCTCTCACTGCATTAGCTATATGCTCACAGTACAACCAGATTGCCTGGGGTCCTGCTGGTCTTCCTTTGTAAGGCCTCAGACTGACCCTGACCTCACTGTGGGCTACAATGCATTAACTTAATCAGCTTCCCTGCTTCCCTCTCATCAATGAGGCTGAAGTTTCAGAGAAGCAGATGAGGAGGATTGGAGGTGGGAGAGAATGGGCTTGGAAGAGCCAGAACAGGGGCTGCAAACTGATTACAGCTGATTGGAAGACCCTGTAATGCCTCAGTCCCACTCTTTAATTGCAAGACAACTAACCTGTGTGTGTTGTCTACAGTCCTCAGAGTCCAATCCCTTGAAAGTGGTGAGAATACAAATGTATATTTTGCTTAGGAAGAAGGATCACTGCATGACACACTGACAACACTTTTTGACGCAAATACACTCTCCTGCGATGGAAAAGTGTATAATTTTCTAAAATGCGAGTTTTAAATTACATATTTTATAGTAGTTGCTGTTCTCTGTTTCATGCATGTACTTGCCACCCCCATGTAATAAACTTGTGACCTCTTGAGGAGTCCTCCGCCATTTGAGAACCCCAGCACTAGAGAGAGAATGCCTGAAGATAGTGCATATCAGTAGGCCCATTGCAAACTGCTGTGAGATTGTTTTATAATACGGGAGGTAGAGCATAGAACATGGGACCCGCTAATATCAGCCTACGCTGCATCCTGGGTTTGTGTACTCAGCAGGTGGGCTAGTAGGAATACAGATGGAACTGAAGTTAACGAAGTGGATGAAGAGACAGCAGGGCGAGCTGTTCCATTCATGGCTTATCTCTTTTCCTACCAGGATCACACGAAGCTCTGTGTCTATGTGAGCATGTACACCTTTCTCTGCTAAAACACTAATCCATGGGGTACTAGAAAATCCATCTGGCACTGCCACCGCAGTCAAAGGGACTTGAGGCAAAGCTGTCTACACTGCACACAGCTTCCTGGTGTGGGAGATTTGCCAGCTGGCTGACAGCTGGGCATTGTCCAAAGAAAAACGCTCTAATCACTTTAGCAAATGATAAAGTATGGCCAATCCAGAAACTTAGAGGTAAAATGCTTTGTGCTGTCACACAGAGTTTCAGGAATTTGGGTCCCCACAGTGCAGCCTGAGTGGATGCAGAAGTAAAACCTCTTTGCTCACCTACTTCTCCGAACTACTCTGTTTGCCCTGTGGCTCCCACTCCTTACACACAGAGGGGGGGCTATAGATAGTGGTTTTGTGTGGTGATTTTTGGTGGCGAAGAAATTTCCTCTCTTCTGGCCTTAATTCTCACTCCCATTTTTATGTCACCCTGACTCCTTCTCTCTCCTCATTCTTCTTGAATTCAGTGCTGCATTTCACCCTGTCTCCCAGTTGCTTCTCTCTCAATGATCTAGTACAGGGAATTGGAATCATGGGCATGTCCTTGCTCTTTCGATGTAACCTCTCTCTTTGCAGTAACTGCTACCAATAGAGGCTTCTCTGCCTTTAGATCTCTCCAACCAGAATCCTTCAGATTCAGTCTTTACATTCCTTTGCTATCTCATTCCTTGGCAATGCCCTTCTGAATTCACCTTGAAACTAAGCATATTCAGACTGGAAATAATACATCCCTTTTTAATGGTGAGAGTAATTAACTATTAGACCAATTTATCAAGAGCTGTGGTGTATTTTCCATCAGTGGCAACTTTTTAAATGATTTTTTTTCTAAATCTGCTCTAGGAATTATTTTGGAGAAGATTTATCACCTGTGTTATACATGAGATCAGCCTAAGGGTGCATCAACACAGCAGGGTTTTAACTAAAAATAAGGTATGCAAATTGAGCTACATCAATTATGTAGCTTATTTCGAAATTGGGAGAGTCTACATAGCACTTATTTCGAAATAGAGCACTCTTCTTCCGACTTCCCTTACTCCTCCTACAACGAGGGTTACAGCAGCTGGAGAAAGAAGTCCTTCAGATTGACAGTATTTTGACATTATTTCGAAATAACTGCCTGCTGTGTAGACACGGACTAAGTTATTGCAAAATAATGTGGCTTTGTAGACGTACCCTAGATGATCCCAGTGGATCCTCCTGGCCTTAGGAACTATGAATCAACTGTGGGGGTCACTTCTGTGCCAAAGACACCATTATCCATATTCCCTTCACCCAGCCCTTACTCCTCCTGACTCATTCTTATCAACCCCAAGCTCTGCTACAAATTCCCTCCCCTGCTTCCTGATGTCTGCCACTGGATTCTATGTGCTTGGAAAGCAGTGGTGAATCCTGTCCCAGCAAGAGGTCATTTGGAACTGAGAAACAAGCCAGAGTTGACAGAGTCACTTCTGTAACTTGAGTTGCTGAAGTAGAGGGCCCTGGCTTTGGAGGTACAAGTGCAGGTTTCTGTGCCTAAGAAGCAATTCCAGGACCAAAGGGTGCTGAGGTTTTTCCCTTTGAAAAAATCCCAGTAGTGGATGGCTCCATTCAGGAGAAGGTAACTACTAATGACTTAGTATGGGATGGGAACACCCAGCTGTTTTTAGAGGACTTGGATGGGTAGCCTTTCCTATAGCTCTTATGGTAGCACTTATGTTCCCCTTCCTACATCTTCTCTGGTTCTGCTCTCCCAAGTTTCTTGGAGCCAGGGGGTGTGGTAAGGGATAGACAATCTTAGAACTGCCCAAGACTGAAAAGGAGTCACTACCCTTATCTCCATCAGGCTGATATATTGGTGGTTTCCCTTCATAGACTGTTCCATAAGGAACTCTTGGTGTCAGAACTTCCTGGATGATTTAGTCCTACTTCGGAATGACCTCCAGATACTGCACCTGAAAGGACATGCACTTTCCCCAGGCAGTACAGACAGGTATTGTGGTAGTCCATGACCAGGAAAGCTTTTTGGTACCTGATGCAGCTTTTAAAGCAAGGGAGCATAGTCTCGAGCAGCTGAGGAGAACTGGAACTGAGGCAGGTATAGAGAAACACTTCTCAGCTGAGAAGGTCACAAAATAGATGGAACCAAATCCTCAAAACCATTTCTAACTCACTCTAAACAATGATAATGCTATTTACAGAGAGAAGCTGAAGAAGTCAGCAGCAACACTGAACCTCTGTCCTAGACCATAAGTGGTAGGAAGGAACTAAGTGGCAGGGGACTGGCAGCACCTTTCATCCCTTCAATATGGTGCAAAAGATGAGCAGGGGGATGCATACAAGGACCAGAAGAATGCTGCTAAGAAATATTTCTGATCCTGACTTTGTATAGCACATGTGTAGCTTGAAGTGCATTACACAAAGGGGCAATTACTTGAAACAGGGATTAGAAGTGGGTGGGGAGTGAAATAGCAGTAATGCGGGGAAAAGGATGAGAAAAACGGGGAATTGAGAGAGGATGTGGAAAAAAAAGAAGTGGAATTGAGAAAATATAGAAATGGGATGGAAAATGCACATAAGGAAAATGTTGGATGGGAACAATAAAAATAGAGGAAAAGGGAGGAAAATGGAGAAACCTTTATGTGTTTGTGATCACGAAAAAGTTGAAATGAACAAGATTCCTTTGGATGTCTCAGAGAAAACTATATTGTGGGACTGCAACAATACAATAAACTCAGAGGATGCCGACCCCTATCTGAGAGGATAATGGGATCATGAGCAATAAGCAGCCTGGGCTTCTCAGGAATAGATCTCACCAGACAAACAAGATTGCCTTTTTTGACAGAATTATAAAGTTAATAGATGCAGGGAATAACGTGCATGCAATATAGTTGGATTTACATAAAGCATTTGCTCCAGTGTCTCATGAAAACTTACTCCCCCCAAATTAATTAATATTGGCTTAGACAGGATCTTTTTCACATCCAATGAAAACTGACAAACAATGGAAATGAAAAGTCATGTAAACAATAGTGTATCAACTGGTGAGAAATGGAGAACAGCAAGGATGAGCCTTGGGAACCATTTCAACTAACATTTTAGAAAATGCTCAGAACAGGGAGGAAGAAAAATAAGGAGAAACATAGCTATGCAACGGGAAGGAGAAAATGAGGTGACAGTAATGCTGAAAGAGGCCTAGGCATGAGACTGGGGGCAGCTAATTAGAGAGAAGTGACAAATATGATATGGCAGCAGTCAAAGAGAGTTGGGGCTCTGTGTGCAGAGCTCTCACATTGTGGAGTAAGCAGACTGGAGCTTTATAGGAGAAACTCTAGTGAGATAACATCCACACTATGGAATTCAGCTCTGGGCACTTCAGTACCAGAAAGATGTTGACAAATTATACCACAGAGAAAGGAAACAAAATTACAGGACTGGTTGGATTGACTTAAAATGAAAAATGCAAAGTTACTACATACATGGGCAATGGAAGGATGAGGGGGCAAGAAGGAAATTTGAATAGGATTTTTCCATCAAAACATTTCATGAAAATTCTATCTGTGCTGATCCTTAAAAAATAACAACAACAAAAAACAAACCTGAAAATTTGAGAAATGTTGGAAAAAATACATTCTGATTTTTATCAGCTCTACCCAATATATCTTTTCCACCTCTAACTGCCTATGATTTCATAGATTGTTTCCTTTACAGAGATGCCCCTATAATCTCTGGACAGTATATTCCTTGACTTTGCCTAGAGAGACTCATGATCTGTCCGTGTTTGGTTTGAACAAATTATATATGTAAAGCAGTATAATATTAAAATCCACACATGAAATGCTGAGCATTAGGTTTGCACCCTCCATAGATCCCCAGAATTCATTTCTCATCTCCCTTCAAGTTGTGACCTGAACAGAACTAAGATTTCTTACCCCTTTATCCACAGGGACTTTCACGTCCATGGCGAGGTAACCTGTTTCTCCATTGATCATTGCTGTTCTCAGCTGTACAGGGTAACAGATTAGCATTAGTGACTCTCATGAGGGAAGAACAAGATGTGGATGTGGTTTGTAATTTATATCGGGGAGGCTTTTACTGAGAAACGACTGACTGGCTCCCCATTTGCTCTGCCTTCTCTGAGCTGCCAACTAAGAACATTTTATGAGCGGCTCAGAAGACTCATTCAGGCAATGGGTTTTGCCCATGAAAGCTCATGATACTAAATACATAATTGTTAGTCTCTGAGGGAATGTCTACACCACAGAGTTATTTTGAAATAACAAGGTGAGCATTTACACAGCAAGCCCGTTATTTCGAAATTACTTTGAAATAACAGGCTTGTTGCTTTGAAATACTAACCCCTTAATTTATGAGGAATAATGCCTATTTCAATATTGCTATTTTGAAATAGGGTTAGTGTGGACACTCAGATGCTATTATTTCAAAATAATTACTTCTCAGAGTCATTCAAAGTAGCACGGAGTCTGCACTAGCAGACATTTAAAAATGGCGGCGCCCGGCAATATGCAAATGAAGCCCGGGAAATTCAAATCCCGGGCTTCATTTGCAACCCCGGTTGCCTACATTACCACCCTAGTTCGAACTAGGGTGGTAGTGTAGACATAGCCTATTTGAGCAACCTGTGTTGTGCAGCTAACTTGCAACTCTTACTTGACCTTGTGCCAATCTAACTACGTAGTTTGATCACAGCTAGTTTGGAGATGTCTACACCTGCCACAATCAGACCTTCAAATTCAGTGCAGATGTACCCACAGAGGAGATGACAAATCATTCTGTATGGGAATGGAAAGGGGATGCTGCTCTCTGTACAGACTAACTCTCTATAATAATGATCAGCCTCTGGCAGAAGAAACCTGGAGTTGCTACAATCTACCATAAGGATTCTCCCCCCCCCCCCACTAATAATTAAGAAGAAAGGGCCATGAACGGGCTACAATCCTTTTCTGATACTCACAATTTCATCTTGGTCTTCCCACTCCACCTCAGAGAGGTCCACACTGTTGTAGTTTGGTTTGGGCTTCAGCTTCTTTCCCTCTTTGTACTGGAGTTTATGAAAGAAACAGGAAATGGAGGCTAGCCCTCTTGCATGTCAGACAGTCAGTATTACATTGATAAAATATATATTTTCATTGACTGGCAAATGAGCATTTAGATGCTGATGTCATCTTATCCTATGTCCATTATATTTCCTCTATCTGGGCCAGGTCTGAAGATGTGAGCATTAGCATGTGATCCAGGCCATTTCAAGAGCAAGAGACTAGCATGGGCGAGGTGGGCTTGCAGGTAGCCATATGGGCTGGTTTGTGTGCATATGAAAGTTGACAGACAGCAGGAATCCATGATAATGGCCTCTTAGCCCTAGCTAGTTGTATAATAATAACACAAGATACATTAGTCTCTCTGAAAGCCCATAGATTTAAGTCCCACCAGTACTGTGGGCATCAGAATCACCTACCAAAGGCCGGAGGTCTGGGTGCGAGAGGATGTAACCGTTGTTAGTGTTCAGAAAGGCATATCCATGGACTCCCAACTGTTAGAAAAAGGCATCACAATAATTAGCCCTGTCTCCCCTTCAGTTGCTGCTCTGTGTTGGGGGGAGTGTATCCATTGGCCCACCAACTCCCACCATTGGCCCACCTTGTATCCTCCCCTGTTAACTAACTGGCTTCCAGTCACTCAGTGACTTAAGTTCTCTCAGGTGAACCCTAGTTGTCTCATTCCTCATTATGGAGCATGTCAGGGATAGGCTGGGCCCCTGGCTCCTTCAGAGGACTACCTACTCTCTGACAAAGGGATTCTGCATTGTGTGGCAGCACTGGGGGTAAATCCTGCATTGTTAGGTACAAATACTGCTTAACAAGTGCCATAGCCTAACAAGATCAGGCAATTTCGCAAGGTCGCACTTAGACTGCAGGGGAACTCTGAGTGACTAATCAGATCATAGTATATATTTGAGCCAATTCATGGAGTTCTTAAAACGCAGGTATAATTTGCACTTGTGAAGACAAGAATTAGCCATTGGAAACTGGTACCTCTAACACTTCCATGCAGATGTAAATTGTTTGATAGTGATGGAGGAGTTATTTGTGAGAGTAATTATCAATCAGACATTAGGGATTCTAGTGCATGCGACTGCTCACCATTAGTTTGGTCACACTTATAGGAAGTGAAAGTTTGGACTCAGAACTTAAGTCACATGATTTTTGGGATAATACCCAGCATCCACTGTTGTCAAAGTGACCCCAATGGGCTCATTAGAGGGACCAATGGCATAGATTTCTCAGCACAAATCCAATGAAGCAAAGAATAAAAGGCCTCACAGACAATAGCCCTTCCTTAGAGAGCCTCATTAAAATTATTTTTTTCCAATTAGATCAACTTTCTTTTAAAACATATTTTAAAAGGAACACAGAGCTGGTGAAATGGGCTGGCTTAACAGGTCTGGAGACTGAAATCCCTTTTCTCCACAAAATTACAGATAGCAATAGTGCATACTTCCCTGCCAACAAATCTCAAAACTAGCTTGGAGAAAGTCCCTCTAAGGCATGACAAAATAGTTCAGTCTCAACTGTCAATTCTGTTTCTGCCAGAGTGTCAACAGTGATGCTCATGGGATGGTGCCAGTTATGACAGTGGTTTTAGTCTACTGGGAACTGGATGGAAACTGCCAACTCTTTTTAGAAAGGCCACCAAAGAGTTATTCTCTGGCGACAACTTGGATAATTATTATCCTAGAATGCATTGAAGGAGGTGATCAAGATTTAAAAAAAAAAATCCTCTAAATCCTATTACCAACTCACTAAAACAGTTTCTTTGTTTCTAGAATAGCCTATTGGTTTGTCATGGTGAATGATAATTCTTCAGTTTCTATAAAGAAATCACATGATCCAAGGTCCCTAGTTTATGGCAGTGTCTACATCTCTATGCACAGTAATGGATTATTCATTGGATTATGCTTACGGACAAGTGACTGGGCATTTAGCTGTGTATGATGCCTGACCGTTTGCATTCGCTTGGGTCTTACCTTGTACCGTGGAGCCAGTTTCAGTAGCTCCCTCAGTGGAACATCAGAGCCCACAACACCCAAGAGAATGCCATGAGATCTCTTAAAAATAAAGGATAAACTGTTCTCAGAAATGAAATACTGTAATAATGCTCAGGCTGCCTTCACCTAACATGGGCAAATGCCTCTGCATCACTCTTCCACGGTGAACAGGCAGGTTTGAGCGGTGTCTGTGAATTTGAAGCTGGGGAGGAGAAGGGGGCGGGACGGGAAAGGAGGGGGAGAAAACAAGATGCAATTTCTGATTTCAGTGACACTGGGAAGAAGAAATATTCCAAGGGAGGGACAAATTATCCCATAGAGATCAATTAAGAGCCAACCAGCTTGCTAGAGTCACTGTCAAAGCCTATCATCATTAGCCAATGGCTTTAGAAGACTGCAGACCACCTCAGCATCCTTTTACCTGTCCTACTTCCAAGGAGACTCAGGATACTGCAGGACAGCACTCCACTTACCGTTTCATTCTTTTTGCTGAAGACCGGCATAGCTACTGTTGTCATGAGCAGCAGACTTTGAGCTTGTGATGCAAAGAGCTGCCACAGGACAAAGAGCAGTGTGTTAGCAAGTATAATAGGGTAAGGAGCCACCATCAGAAGCAATAGAGTTCCCAGGGGCACCAAATGCTGAATGTAATCAGAGAAAAAAAGGCTGTATATAAGGTACATGTCTGATCTTCCCAAGGCTATGTCAATGCCAAGGAGAGAGGCATTCATACACACAAAAAATGCTTACACACAACCAAAGTGCACATACAAGTGAGAAGCAACAGAGACATGAGCAAAACTCACAGACACACCAATCACATGAATAAATAAATCCCAAACTCACACTTGCTGATTGAATGAGAAGCAGCACAGACTAAAAAGGAACATGCACCGAGCATATGTAAATGCCCTTACTGCATGTGTAACTGCTTAAGAAACTGCAAAGACTGAGGAACATACACAGAGCATATTTAAATGCCCTTATGGCATGTGCAACTGCTTAAAAAACTGCAAAGACAGAGGCAAAAGTATGGTATGAACACACAAAACATGCTTAGCTACATCCAAAAGACATATATATCGGACACAGCACAAATACATGCAATATGACAGCAGAGAGCCCCCAAGTACACTGAGAGAAAGACATTCTAAAAACACACAGAATATGGAAGGAACATATGATATACACATAGGTGGGCTGACAGGATTACCGGGCCCCTGGGCAATGTGCATGTGGGGTCAGCTCACAGGAGCAGGGCTTTGAGCGCAGAGGATGGGGCTGAGGTACCTAGCCCTCAGTGCCACCCGGCAAGCATGCTGTCCCCTCTGCTGGCCCTCAGAGCCGGGTGCCAGAGCACACAATGTGGAGTTCTGCAGTGCACTGCCCGGTGCTCCAGCTCCGATTCTAAAACTCATGGGGCTCCTGCCACTGATGCTGCTACTGTGACCTTTAGAATCATCGGCCCCGGGGCAACTGTCCCCTTTGCCTTCCCACCTCCATCGGTGGGCCTGAATACAGAAAATACATGCACAGGAGACTCACCGATATACCTAGCTATGAAAATGACTGTCCTTCCTTGGTACAGGGAGCAAGTCCCTTCTATCTCCCATTTGGCCAGATAAGCATCTAACCTTTGACAAGGTCAAAGTCATGTGTCCTCTCCCTGTGCATGCTGGGAACCATAAAGGAGCCAGTAACTTGGTGAAAGACTGAAGCTGGGTATTCTGCCTTCCTGGGCTAAGAACATTCTGTTACTGCCCTCCTATCTGGGTGGTTAGCTCTTATTCTGAGCATAGCTAGGGCTAGGCTAGAACACATGCATCTCACAGTGACATACTCTACATATGTAAAAATGATCCAACAGACTAAACTACTATACAGCACAGCACTCCCTGTCTACTTCCATCCAACAGCACAGCTCGCCAGTACATCCAGTGTTACCCTGACACACATACACAGGGCTCCTGCTTCCTCCCCTTCCTGGATGTACAGTTCAGCAGTGACTAGACAAACTACCACAGAAGCACACCAGCTGGCATAATGGAAGCGGTATGCTCACACAACACAGGACAGATGGTTACCTCCTCAGATTGTGGCAGCTAGCAAGAGACATGGATGGATACATGAATGAATGAATGCATACATGAGTGGTTGAAAAGCATGAAAAGTAGCAGGACAGGAAGACAAATGCAAGGCAGAAAAATGAGACAAACAAGAAAGACATCAGTGGACAAAACATCACTTTAAGCTCTTGTTACCAAATACCAGAGCCAGAGCTTATGGAATTTGTTGTGTAGCAAGGAGCGCTATGGATAATTTTGCTCAGCACACTCTTACTGACTCACAAATGCCTTCCAGGCATAGTATACTTGGAAAACACATTTCCTTTGTTGCCCCCAAAGATCAGGTACATCCCAAAGAATACCTCCATGTTCAACCACAGCACAGACTTGAGGGTCAGCTTTTCTGGGGTCTTAACCAGCAGTGTCTCACAAACATGTATGAAGGCAAAACCTATATATGTCATTCCTTTGGAAGAGTTCTATCAAATGTAATAGGAATATTAATCAAATTTCGATAGAATTTTAAATCGGCCTGTAGAATTCTAGAGCAGGCACAGCTATTCCACAGGTTGGTTCTAGAAATTCTATAAAAAGGAGATCGTTCTATTTGAAATTCCACAGGTTTTTAGAATAATGTCCATAGAATCCTATTGGGTGCATCCCTGTTAAAGGACTTTTCCATGACAGAATATATTAACTTTTCCCCTCTCTCACTCACCTCATAAATCTCAGCTAACTGGTTTCTCTTGAGACCTGATCCTTCTCAGGACATAGCTGCCACCCACTAACCATCATGCCTTTGAAACAGGCACATTCTTGAAAGCTGTAGTAATGCCCTTTTGATGGGAAAGACGCTTTAAATGCCATCAGATGGCAAAGAGGTCAGGCAAAAGGACACTGTGATTGTTTACTTAATTATGTCAGGAGTGGTAATCTTCACTATCAGACTCTTTGACTTGGCTGTATGTTCCATGTGGGGACTATTCACTCTCTTTCCCTACTGCCCTGAAAGTGGAATAAAACCAGCATTGCTAAAGTGGACACAGGTTAATGCATTGAGGGAACTAAATATCTGTCCTTTTTAAACAGCTCGATTTCCTGCTCTATTGCTCTGGATCATACTTCTTAGGTCACAGTCTGAACCCTCTCAACACCTTTCCCTCTTCTGACACCTCTTTGGCATCAGAGTGTATTAGGCTCTTTTCTAGGGGCACCTACCCTCATTAGAGGTGGTGTCTGGGAAGCTTCTGGAGAAAGCACTGTTCCTCCTATGCTGTAGTGGAGAATGCTCATAGAGGAAGAAAACATCAAACCCAGAATCTCCTGCATGAAGGTGCTAGGATCACCAAAAGCGGAAGTGGGTTGCCCTTTCTAGGCCAAAAAATAAAAACAAACAAACAAAAAAACCCCCAAAAACAAAAAGTCAGGAAAATGACTAAGGAAAGCAATTGTATTTGCTTGAGGAAGGGTGGAAGAAGAGGTCATTCATATCCCACTCCTCTTAGTTTCTCTCTTCATTCTCTCTTGATCTTACAGGCACACTGCTGTGGCATCCTTATCTCCAGAACTTCTCAGGCCATTACCGCTACCAGAAGCCTACCACCTTTCGAATTACAGACAATGCAGCAGCCACATAAGAAACGCTGTGGGAGTAGTGAGAGGATCCAGCCTGCAGCAGCAATGGGAGGATGTTAAAGGAGACTAGAAGGTTGTGGGGCACACCTACATTAAATTCCCTTCCAGTGGCTGTGGAGGATTCCCTCACCCCGAGAGTTGAGCCCACTTGCTCTGTAATCATCCTACATTTTGCTAGTGCAGAGAGCAAAGGAACAAGCTTGACACTTGAACTGCGATCTATCTCCTTGTGTGACAGCCTGGTGTGAGCTGAGGAAAGGAATCTCTGTGACCCATATCCTGAGCTGTAACTAATCTCTTTCTTGTGACTAATCCTTTATAAAGTATCCTGAGCTAACGGAGAAAAGAAACACTACATAGGTCATGCTGTGCATTTGTGATTAGCCTTAGGTTCCTGGCTGCATACTCTGAAGGAGTCCTGAGACTCTGCAGAGATGATTCAATTCTAGGATTGAGGAGAAAGAAATACTGTCTGTCTAAACAGGTGCAGAGCACATACATTCTACAAATCAGCTGACTCCCACTTTTACAGTATGTTCCTATTTCTGAAGGATCCTCCCAAAGATCCAGGTGTCATAGCTCTGCTTTCTCCAGTCCCCTTCCACCACTTAATCCTTGCTGTCTGCTATTTGGAATCTTATCTCAAAGTCCTTACCGCACTGTCCATGTAGGCTTCTGTCCATATGATGTCGTGATCATGGTTGATGACCATCGGACGGCTGAGCACATGCAGATATTCCATCACGTTCTCTTGAACATCTGCCAGGGTAGAGATCTGGGTGTAGTAGCCTTAATGGAGAAAAAGAAACCTGTCACTTTCCCAGAGACCTCTCCTCAATTATTCAGGTATGTTCATTTGAATTCAGAAAGCAAAGCGTCCATTCAAACCTATTTGTGACCCTTCGGTCTTTGCTTTCTGTGAATAAGCAAGGGCATAAATATGAGAAGTGAGAATAGTCACAGAAAATATATTTTTAAACTCAAATGCTTGACTATTTCATCAAAAGCACCTTTAAAATTATATAACTAATCAACCTAACTAACCAGCATACTGCAAATTTTATATTTGAGTATTCAATTGAAATCTGATTTTTTTGTCAGTTTCATAAATCATCTTGTCAGGGAACAGAAACAATATCACATCACTTGTGAAGCCAACCAATAAAAATTTTGAATTCAGACCATCCACAATGCATAAACAAAGAATTATTTACTGGCAATCATCTAAACACCACATACCTATAAGCATTTCACAATCTGTGTATAGACAGTTTGGATACAAAGAGAGGTGAAATTATTAATTCCCCCAGAGCTAGCAGTGCATCCACCTTCATCCCTTTCCTTTTCTCCCCAGTTCAAAAGACTATCACCCACTGGTAGTGCTACCTATGTGCAGTGCCTGCATTAACCATATATATTATGTTTGGAACCGGCTCATGGATCCCAACCCCATTGTGCATCTGTGTAAGGAAGTGGTTTACTGGCTTATATGGGAAGGAATCATTCAGCCCTACTTTGGGGTGTAAGGTGGCAGCCATTCTGGACCAGCAATAGCACCTCACAGTTTTAAGGTAGGGATAGTGAGGAACACTAGAGTCCAAATGAACCAATGGCAGAATTCTAGGGAGCCATGATGCCATTTCTCCAGGACTCTGGGATTCACCTTCTACTCTTGTGAAAAGGGCTATGAAATCTTTAAAGGAAAAGATGACAGTTTTCTCACTCAACCAAAAGATAACATGTCCAGTGAGACAGTGCTGCTTAACGCCATGATAGGGAGTTGGCTTAACACTGAACAAGAAGGAGCCTCAATGAAGCACCAAAGCGCTCCTTGCAGCACCTGAGTTTTCATTGGAAATCTCCCTTCCAAGTGCTAACTAAGCACGAACTTAAGTATATGAGCTCTAAAGAGCTCTCAGTCCCAGAACGCATGGTTGCAGTCTGCATGCAATGTGCACAGTGGGCTAATTATTCAGAGACATCACCTTTGTTGTTGCAAGCTATCCACTTCACATTTTCTGCAAAAGTGACTTCCCTTCCAATGAGATACGTGAAAACCCGGACCTGTGCAACAAGAATACAGATGTAAGAATTATGCAGAAATTATCTCCCATTTGCAATAGTGCCAAGTCAGCCAAAAAGAAGCGGAACATGCTACCAAATCAGAATGGTACGGGGTTGACGTTACAGAAGTGTAAATGACTACACTGCAGGACAGTGGAGAAATAAGGACCTTGTCTTTACACAGATATATTATTTTCTTGTACCATGAGAACATTATCAATCATAATTAACCCAGCCAGCCAAGATGTAATACATGGAGGGTGATCATTTTGAGAGAAGAACTCTTAAACACCGAGCTGGTACGTACTGGATGGGTTTTGGGAGCAGCTGCAGAGAGAAGGTTTGATTAACAAGCCAGAAGCAAGAATTCTGTTTAATTTCACAGTAGCAGACAGAGCCATATGCAGGTAGCTTCCCACTCATAAAAATTCTTTATGCATGGAAATATTTAGTCACATAAAACAATTCATGGGATACTATCTGGTAAAAACCCATCTGTTTTCAGAGTGTCCTCAGCCATGTGACCAATAACAATTTAGCTTATGGGAAATGAAACAACATTAAAAATCCAATTTGCTTTTTGTTCTTTCTGCTACTTGATTCTGTTGCACATTTCTTTTAGCTTGAGCAAGGAAAACAACTGAGTCACTTTGGCTTAGAAATAATTCTTATTCTTTTTCAGTTTCCGGTCCTGATTCAAGTACCAGGTTATAACGGCTGAGTTGCAAATGGAGCCGGTTGGGAATTTTTTGACAAGAAAGATTTTTGTCAGAAAAAGCTGATTAGATTGAACTGAAACTTTGCACGGGAATGTTCCATTTCTGGTGAACTTTCCTCAAGAAAGGTTTCTCAGGTTCTCTGGGATATCCAGCTACATGTATCTGCCTGAATCAGACAGAGCATCTCCTACACCCAGGTGAGTGCCCTAACCAGAAGAATATTGACTATTCTTGAGTGAGTTGGTATCTGTCTCTTTTTTCTTGGAAGTCTTGGCTCCATCCCTATGTATAACAGGGCACTATATGGACATCTCAAAAATGTCTGCAGGTCAGGTCCCAACCTTTTCCATTCAGTTCTATTGCAAATACTCGATTGAAATGTTCATTTATTGATCTGATAATAAAACATGTTTCAGTTTGGAGGTTGGCTGAGTTTTGTATTTGTTGATGGTGGCTCGTGGCTCTTTTTTTTGGCTCTTGTAAACCAGGAGAACGTTTCTATTGTCTTTATCTTTTGATTTTTTTAAAAAAACCTCCTCTCTCCTCCCACACAGACACTCACACATTTGGACCAAACTTGAGCTGCCGGTGTCCCTTTAAAAATCACAGCACTTTTAATACCCTCCCCAACCTATTGTCTAGTTGCTTTGTGTTGCATTTACAGTAGGGAGCATGTGGAGGTTTGGGTATGTGAGTACATATATTTGGGCATGTGGTACATTGCTTTCTACTCGCTCCATGCTGGGATGGTCACTTTCCCTCTACTCCCTCTCCCCCTCAATCCATCCCTTTTGAGACAAACCTTACGGTCAGGCCTGTTGTACTTTTCAAACACAGATTGATAATCCTCCACAGCTCCGTCTGTGATCAGCATGATGGCTTGGTTACACAGGCCTCCTTGCCCAGCCTCTCGGAACTACAAAGGGAGAGGTACAGCAGCATTAGTATCCTCAGTGTTGCCACCATTCCTACTGCTGTGCGTTTATTTATAAAAGGCCAGGCCCTGAACTCTCCACTGAATTCTTACCCAGGAAAAAATCCCAATGACTTTATAGAGTGTTTTCCCCAAGTGAGGCCTGAGCTTGGTGCTCTGTATATTTTTCATGTACACAGTACACTGCCACTCGTCATATGCTATACTCGGGTGCATTGCAAAATTTAAAATAACAAGAAAAAAAAAAGAAGAGCTGGGTACAATGGGCCTTGTTGCCTACTGCCCTGTACTGTGTATTGCCATGAACTCTTGTAATACGCAGGCCTGGAGTGGGTGTAAAACATTACCATCCTGATTGGGTAGCCATTGGCACTCACTTTGCACAGCTCTGAATGAAATGAAAGTGAGTGGCATAGCCAATCACTCTGATAAGGGAAAAAAGGAGGGCAGAATCATAGAACTGGAAGGGACCTCAAGAGGTCATCAAGTCCAGTCCCCTGCCCTTACAGCAGGACCAACCACCATCTAGATCATCCCTGACAAGTGTATGTCCAATCTGCTCTTAAATATCTCCAGTGATGGAGATTCCAGGCAAACCAAATAGAAAGGCTGTACACTGAGCATGACAGAGGGTGTGATATATGTCAATAAATGATATTTAATATGGAGCATAATTATGGTAAGAAAGTCTACAAGCTATATTTCATATGGAGACAAAGAGGTGTTGAGGGTGTTCCCAAAGGGCAGGCTGGGAAAATGCCTGCTTAGCCAGGAAGATAAACTTTTGAAAGCCTGTTTAAATAACATCCCTGTAAAACCTGCTTCCCCTTTCTAGACAATTAACCTGAGGATGGGGAACACAAACTGCTGTTGTGTGTGTCTTCATAGTTGTGGGTGGAACAGAAAAGTAAGCAGTGCATGCAATCTTGAGTGGATCTAGTATACATTACTTTGTGGCTCAGGGGGTAATCTAGTGTGATAAGCCAAAAACACAGGATAATAAGCACATTTTGTAAGAAACACTGGATATAACAACAAATTCTGGAAAACCTTTTTAACTGTCAAAGCACTCAGCCCATAGCCACCACTTGAAAAACTGGTTCTGAGAGACTAAGGACTTCTCTAGATTAGGAAAAGAGCTCAGGGTTAGGTCAGTGTTAGCAAATGTGTTCAGTAGCTCCCACCTAACCTCGTTTTCCATGGGCAGCTTATACCTTTTCCAAGATCAGGAAAGCAACCTTTGGTATTCCCCATTTTCTTTGGGCGGCTTCTAAGTATCGGTGCCGCCAGGAGCCATAGGATTCACAGAGTCTAAGGGCATGTCCACACAACAGAAAGACCCAATGGCAGCAAATGTCAAGGCCCAGATCTAGAGATTTGGGCTCATGGAGGCCTTGTGATATGGTACTAAATATAGACGTGTAGATTTTGGGGCTTGGGTGCGAGCCTGGCAAGGAGGGTAGGTTTCAGAGCCTAAGTTCTAGGCCAAGCCTGAAACACTACACAACTATTTTTAGCACCGTAGCATTAGCCTGAGTGTCTAGACCCATGCTCTGGGACATGCTGCCATGGGATTTATTTTTGCTATGCAGACATACTTTAAGTGTCTGATCCTATTAGATTCATATGAAAAGAAATATAAATTAGTTTACATAGGAAGGAATAGCCATGGGCACACATACAGAGGAAGAGAAAATGATCTGTTAACACAGAGACTGAATTGTAGCTAGGAAAGCAAACCACAGGGACAGCTCAATTGGCTATAAATTAACAATGTGAGATCGTTGAAAGAAAGGTAACTGTTCTACTGGGATGTGTTAAGAGGTGTATTATGTGTAAGACACTCAAGGTAATTATTCTGCTCTGGTTGGCCTTAACTGGAACACTTTGCTCAATTTGGAGCACCATTCAGAGAAACCTCTTTTGACTATCCAGTCTTTAAGCGTTTATAGACTATTTGTTTTTCCTGTTACATTCCAGCTCGGCTTTCTCCATGATATTTTTATACCCGCTACCTCTTCTCCTCCCTCTCCCATTTTTTCATTCTTTTCTTCCCTCCTCCCCTATTTATTTTAGTTCTAGACATCCAACACTCTAGTCACCTCAAGAAGTTGGCTGTGCCCATGAAAGCTCATGATACCATCTACATGTTTTATAGTGATAGAGATGTAGCCGTGTTAGTCTGGTCTAGTTAAAACAAAAGAAAGAACTATATAGCACTTTAAAGACTAACAATATGGTTTATTAGGTGATGGGCTTTTGTGGGCCAGACCCATCACTTAATAAACCATCTTGTTAGTCTTTAAAGTGCTACTAGACTATTTGTTGTTTTTAAAGCTTATCCTGTACAGACTAATTTGGCTACCCCCTGAAGCTTTTAAACAAGAGGCAGTTCAGGAAAGAGCAACAGGCAGGATAAAAAGTTTAGAGAAATAAGTCCTGTATGGAAAGATTAAGAGTACTGGGCAAGGTATCTCCATTAAAGAGAACAGGAGGCTTAGGAGAGATAAATATTTCCTCACAGGTCAGCAATACTATCTGGCACTTACACAGCACCTTACACTCCAGGATTTATGTTATTTAACTAAGCCTTACATCAACTCTGTGAAGCAAATTAATATTATACCCAATTTACATAAGGGTAAATCAAAGCAGAGAATATTCAAATGACACAGCTAAGGTTACAAAGAATCAGTGAAAGAGCTAGGAATAGAACCAAGGAGTCCTGACACCCAGGCCATATCTACATTGCACTTTCATCATGAAAACTTTTGTCACTCAGGCTATGTCTAGACTGCAGGTTTCTTTCGGAAAAAAGCTTTTCCGGAAGAGATCTTCTGAAAAAACTTCTTCTGAAAGAATGCGCCCACACTGCCAAAGCACATCGAAAAAGCAATCTGCTTTTTCAAAAGATAGTGTTCACACTGAATGGATGCTATCTCGCATTTAAGCTGTGATTGCTATGGATGGAGTGGCCACCAGGGCACCTGTGCTTTTTCCTCTTTCCTCTTCTTTCAAAAGAACTCCCTCGTCCCCGTCCACACACCCCTTTTTCCAAAAGGGCTCTTTCAGAAAAGGCATTCTTCTTTGTAGAAAGAGGTTTACCAATGTCAGAAAAACTCCTCTGTTCTTTCAATTTTTTCCCAAAGGAATGCAATTGCAGTGTAGATGTAAATGAAGTTTTTTCGGAAAAACATGTAGTATAGACATACTCTTGGCGATGCAAAACCCCTCCCCCCGAATGACAAAAGTTTAATGATAAAAAGTGTCACTGTGGACAGCGCTTTGTTGGTGGGAGCCGCTCTCCAGTCTTCCTTGTTGGGGGCAACAAAGAATGGCTGCACTGTTTGTGGCAGTGGCACAGCCATAGCTGTAAGGTGCGCAAGTATAGGCATAGCCTCAGTTTCCTTTTTTCTGCCCAAAGTATCCATTATTCTCAGTCAGCAAGAAGAAACGACCAAGACTGTCAAAAGTGACTGGTGACAAGCCTTGACTTTTGAGTACTTAGTGTGAGACATTTTGAAAGGGTCTAATTTTCAGAGGCTGAGGGCTCACCAAAAATTGAGGCTACAAAAAGGAAAGATCACCAGCTAGTTTTGAAAACCTTGGCCGAGGAGCTTAAGATACAGACAGGTCTTCCCTATTCAGGCCAGGTTCTGAGTCTTTCTTCAGGCTCTTTGTGCCACTCCGGCAGTCCAACGCTGTCAGTTTGGTATAAGTGACTTCTTGAGGATTTCTCCTGAACCTACACTATTCCAAAGTAAACCCCAGCTGCCCCAGAATTTTGGGAACAATTCTGCCTTTTCTGCAACCCCAGACTCATGATGTTTTATTGAATGGATCTCAACTGGAATGGAAAACCTATAATTTTAAAAACAACCATGCTAAGGAGCAAAACCTCCCCTGGCAATTTGTAATCACTCTCATTATAGAGCCTTGTGGACACACAAGACACTTGGAGTCAGATGCTCTTCTGTTGTAAATCAGTAATTTCAATATACTAATTTACCTCAACAGAGGATCTGACTCTTTGTCTTTAATGATGTGTAATTCCAAGATAATGATTTTAGGATTAAATCACTACTGCTTCCCTAATCTTTTAGATCCTCCTCTTCCCATAAAGCATCATGTTGTAATTGCCATCATATCATTATCTGCATCAGAATGACACCAGATTACTATTTTCACACAACAGCTCTAACCACAATTCGCATCAATACCCCACCATATCATCTCAGCAATGACCATAACCAACAATCCTATTGCAGGGCAGGATTCTGATCACACTTGCACTATAGCGTGAATCAGGATCAGCTCGACTATAGCCAATAGGATTATAATGGTGCAAAGCCAGTGAGTAGAAAATCAAGCCAAATATCCCAACACCTCTAGTACATGGTACTGTTAACCTCGCCATCATATTTACATCACATTTACATCGCATCATTTTTATCATCCCCAAGCATGTCAATCAACATTCCCTCTAATCTTTTCCATCCACGTGTGGAATAATTTTATGTTCACTGAGTCATGTGCAGAAGTGCACCACAAACCTAGCTGAGGGCGCTCTGCTAATCAGCTGGGCGGCATCTGAATGTCTCCTGAGTAGCTGCACAAGTGCACGGCTTACAGAGAACTCTGCATCCTGAGTAATTCTGTAGGGCTGCAGGTGCACTTAGGAGATTGGGTTTCACTGGGACTTGGCACTTTCTCTCTTTTTAAAATTTCCTTCAAAACAATCCCTAAGGAACAAAGCTGAGTCACGCTTTTGTGTCATGACTACTGAGATCTCAATTGCTCACATAATGTAATGAGTCCTGCATGACTGTCGTGGGCATAGTAGGTGACTGGAACACCTTAGCTAAGTCTCACAGTTTTACTTTACGTGTGGTATTTTCCATATGAATCACTGTATTGATCTTTGGAAAATTAAATACAAAAATAAACTGAGAAGTAAAAACAATCTAATACCTTAATCACAGTGACATTTACCACTGCTCACTAATACCCTTCATTATCAGAATGATAGCTATCATCTTGTCATTTATATTATCCTCTCTGTGGTGACATTTTATGTCACTACATCCAGCAGCATCATATCAACATTATCATTAGATTTGCTAGCAACACTGCCACACGCACACCTACTGAAACCACAAGCACTACTAGCTTCTTCAGTGTATTCCTCTGTATCACAATCTGCACTGTGGGCTTCTATATGCTATTTGATACGGTCATGGATTCAACTTCACAACAGGCCGGATTGAGGATATGCTCTCACTGGTGAAACTCTACTGATGTCAGTAGAATTACTCCGTGAGGAATGACAGTCTCACTGGGCCCCTGAGCAAGGCTGGGGGCCTTGCTCTGCACCCTGGAAGGGGCCTCAGGCAGAAGAGGTAGGGCTGGAGCTATGCAGCGCTCAGCACCAGTTGGAGAGAGCCGTGACTCCCCAAGGCAGCCCCACTGCTGCCCAGAATGCACCTTGTGGGGCTCTGACAGCCATTTAAAGGGTCTGGAGCTCCAGCTGCTACCGCTGCTGCAGTAGTGGCACCAGAAGCCAGGAGCTCCGAGCCCTTTTGGGGCTCTGGGGCAGTTGCCCCCTTTGCTATCTGCTGTTGGCAGACCTGGAATTATTCCTGGTTAACACTGGTGGACATGAGGTCTGAACTCGACCCTATTAGTCTCCCAGACAATATGAGATGCGATAGCTGGAGAAAATAAGGATGAGATTTTCAGTGACACTTGGGCTTGGCCTAACTCTGTTCCCATATGAGTCACAGAGAGGTTTTTGCCTGAGTAACTGAATTTGGCTCCGTGATTACAGTCGGAGCAAGGATGTTCTCTCAAGCCTTTTTTTTTCCTCAGAAGATTGTCTCTGTCCCCCCTCCTGTCACTTGGCTAGCAATCAATCTATTGCTTGCATTCAGGCCTGAGTAATTGGCTCAGCACTGAAATATGAAGTAACAGGCTCTGATTAAATGGAATGAATTGAGCATCAGCACCGAGGGACCTAATTACGGAAAATTCAAGGCACTGATCTATGGGGTCACCTTTCCCTGTGGACAGGTGATTTTTTATAGCGAATGGCTCTATGCCCTGTCTGCTACCAACGTTCCTTTGCCATGGCTATGCCCCTTTTATTACCTTTCCTCCTCAGGCACAAGAATGGGTTTGATCATTTAAAAACAATTAATCCACAAACAGCTCCCTAGAGCCAGATTGCCCAAGTTCATCTTCATCCCCATCACCATCCATGTCATAGTCACAGCCAACAGGCTCATCAGCAACTTTTGGCCCTGTCAGAAATCATTCACGTCAGCGCACTAGAATTCCCTTCTGACACGATGCCAGCTGCACAGTGCCATGGGGAGAAAGGGTGGGGGGGGGGGCAGGGAGGGAGGAGCGAGCATGCTCTGTAAACCCCTTGACACAAAATGCTCTTACCTCCCTGAGGATTTTGAAGGATTCCAGCACGGCCTTATTGACGGTCCCCACCCCTTTCGCCTGCAGCTCATCCACCAACTGCTTAAAGTGCTAGCATGAAGGGAGAAACACACAGCAGATATTGAGATGTGGCTAGCAGGGAGGCAGAATTCTTAGGACAGGGGAAAGAAGGGTAACACAGAGTCAAAGAAACACTATTCCAGGGCACACGATTACTCTAGATGGCTGGGCAATCTTCAACTATGGAGACTACTGATGTGAAAATCAATAGACTCCTCCAATAACAGTTCTGTCATGGGCATCTATGTTCACATATGTGATGTACTATGGGCAGCTGCACAGCACATTCATAAATAACTGCCTGAAATAGAAGCCACCTCTCTTTGGAGATTTATCCATTGCTGAGGATGAAACATAGTCGCTTTTGGGAAGAAATGTGGAGGGAAAAGTTCTGATCATGTTAACTGTGGACTCTGGGGACAATGTGAGTCTGAGCCACCTCCACAAGACTGACACACAGAAACAGAGGCGATATAACCAGAACTAAAAATACATCCTAGCCAGGAGGGAGGTGCATCTTGCAGCAGTCAGATGCACAATGACCACCTTAGGGTTGCAGCTGCTCATCACTCCCAGATTAGAAGAGCGGCTATCAGAAAAGCATGTTGAAAGAGGGCCCTATGAAAGGGGGAACCTAGACTGCAGCATTCACTAGTGACCAGACATTTACTGGCAAAGGGCTGACTTCCTACCTTTCTGAGGGCCAAGAATGTGGACGGAAGGTCGGAGCTTTTAGAAACAGCAGACAGAGTGCTCTTGAGAGTTATGTGCTTTTGTTTCTTGTGACAGGGACGGGAAAGATTGACTGGGATGTTCTGCCTATGTTGAGCTGCTCCAGAGACACAAATCTGTTATAAACTCGATTTAACCAGCCAGTTGCACTGAATTTACAGCTGCTTTGCGTATCCAGGGAGATGCGGAGCAGCCAGTGAATCTTGGTTTCAGAAATGAAAATCCACCTGTTTTGGGGACATCAGTTGCTTCCTGTCCTTGGAATTTCCTACCAAAGCATCCCAGTCCCACTAACCCACCTAGAATAAGAGAGCTGTCCTAACACCACTGAGTCTGTCACTCACCTCTCTGTTATCTCTGTCTGCTTGGACCAGGATGCCCTTAAAACAGGGTTCAATATAATGAACATAATCATTGTACTGAAAAGAGAAAATTAAAAAACAAGTTAGTGGTAAAAGGAATCTCTTGAAAGTAAGATTTGTAAGAGGACATTTCTAGGGATAGAAACAGCATCGGTATCAGTCATACTGTTTTATTTAGATATTTAGAATTTTATTGTGCAAATTTTGTGCTCTAGACACATAACAGTTTTTAAAATCCTGCCTAATTAATGCATTAAATATATTGTAGCAGGTTGCCACATTAAATCCAGGCACACCCATAGGTGCAGGATTAATACTATTTTATAAACAGAGTTCCCGCAGTCTTTTCACTCTAGCACAGTGAGGGGCAACCTAGACTAGTGAGTAGGCCACCTGAATGTCCTTTCTTCATCCCAGTGGGCCGCAAGATTGTTATAACGAAGATGATCTCCTGGGAGAGGGCAGTTTTACTAACTGCGCTTGAATACCTAGAATTTGTGGGGTTTGCCAATTGAATTGTAGCAGTGCTTTGATTAGATGCAGAGAGAGCATATGGCTCTCACAGGGTTGTGTGTAATCAGCACACACCTCATTTCACGTGCTCTTGCTTTAAATGCATGTCACGTTTGTAATACCGGTAGGAAAAAAAACTACGGAGACAAAAACCAGCAAAATCTGGCAACTCTGTGCATGGGCAAGAGTAAACAAAATATCTTGTGGGCCACACATAGAACCCCACCGGGCTGCATACAGCCTTCGGGCCCCAGGTTGGCCAGCACTGCTCTAATAGCTGTGCAATAGATTAACTTACATCAGCAATTAAATTCTCAATTACAATACACACAAGGGGATACATATTAAATTAAAAAAACTAACATATAACACCCCCCCATCGCTGAGCATGGTATGATTTCCCTTTGTTCCTGAATCAACACTGCTCACTTCTCTATCTACCCCTCCAGGTACTTATGTGGCTCCCATCAATGGAATAGCGTAGCAACCTAAACAGATAGCAATGAGCTCTCACTTCCTTCTTTACCAGTAGGAGTCAGGGTTAGAAATTTTGGTGTTTTGTTCCCATAAATCTGTAGGAATAAGGGCACAATTATTGAAATCTTGGGCAGGAAGGTGGGGTTTGCATTTACTTGTGAAAGAGAAGTGGTTAGCAATTCTTCTTCTCTGGCGTTGAGTTCCACAGTGTTGGTCCTGCACTAGTTCTCTCTTCTGTGGTCACAAGCCACCAGTCTATTGGTCAATGGTCTTATTGTTCCAGTGGTGTCATGGGAGGCCATGGTCACAAAGGATGAGAAAGGATCTTTTGGCTTGTTAGGCCTAATTCCATGAAAGGGTTTTTAAAATTAGGAGAGTGACCTTACACTGGATTCTGTTCAATGGGAAATCAGCACAGAGATTACTGTATTATAGTGATCCAGTCAGGATATAAAAAAGTTAGTATCACTACTCTTCAGAAAAGTGCTCTCTTTCTTGACCATAAGCAGCCAGGATTTTGTGTATACATCTCACACAAAAGATGGCAGCATCAGAAGCACAATGTCTCTTAGCACCAGGCTGGAGTATTACTGACTCAATCTAGGGAGGTTGTGGAATCTTCATTATTGGAGATATTTAAGGGCAAGTTAGATACACATCTATCATGGATGATCTAGATGGTGGTTGGTCTTGCTGTGAAGGCACGGGACTGGACTTGATGATCTTTCAAGGTCCCTTCCTGGTTTATGATTCTGTGATTCTATAAATCAAAATAACACCATCACTTTCTGAAGCACTAAGTGCCTCCATCCTGGTACTGCCTCAGTCTCTCTGGGTTTAGTCTGTGAAATATGAAAGGGTCACTGATCAAGGTGAAATAGTTGCAGACTGTGATCTTGCCTAGTTTCTAAAGTTTTGTCTCAATAAGAAAATGAATAAAATTAGGCAAAGGAACAAACAAGGTCTGACTGTCAAACACAGGGTGAATGAGGAATTAGCATCTACCCTGCTGGTCACTTGCCAAAGTACTTGCCGGAGCTGATTTGTCATAGCTGACTTATCATAGCTGATTCGTTTTTATTTCCCATTTCCATCTAACTCTGGGACTTTAGTAGATATTATTTAGTAGATATTATTGCAAATGGTTTGCTAGTGGAGGTGAAAGACAGGGAGGATTGACAGGATGAATTGTTTTATATTTGGACTGGGATACACTTACTGCAATAATATTGACAAAGTCATTTTCCCCCAAAGTGTCCAAAATAGTGATGATGGTGTGTTTGGCGATGGTCATCCGCAGACCCTTCATGCTTCCACTGATGTCCACCACGATTACAATGTCCTTGGGCGAAGTGGCTGCCTGGATGTACCTTTAAAGGTTTGGGAGAGAAGAGAAGCTGGTGCAACAGAAGCATCAGGGAAGGCTGAATTCTGGGCCTATCATTGGCTACATCAGGCCCTTGATTCTAGACCCAAGATAAGAGACATGTCCGGAGCAGCTGCCTGGCAATGGCAGGCTAGGGAATGTACCCTTAATCTCATGCAGCACATACCGCTCATGGAGACATGACTGGGCTGTCCTGCTGTTTAACAGTAGTGCTCCCCCTGGACCTGGTTTCTTATTTATTGGGATGGCAAAGGCTGGAAGTGCTGCAGAGGTGCTACGCTCAGACATAGCTGACAGAGGGAACAGTGACTCCTCCTACTGAGATGCCTGATTGAAAGAGTGGCATTGATGGACTCTGTACAGTCCCATCCCATTAGCTGCAGTCTCATAAAGCAAGGGGGGAGGGATAAAGCAGGGAGTGACTGATGGTGAGTCCATATGAGACATCAGACCCCAAGATGGAGAAAGGGATGTTAGAGGGGGATGGACATCACTCTCTAACCCAGTATGATACAATGTGATCGTATAAACACTGGGTTCTCTATCCACTTTCTCTCCCAAAAGCAGTGTGCAAGAAAGGCTCTGGGATTAGACTCCTCACTGGAGACACTAGATTGCGATGTCACTGCACGCTCCAGTCAGATCTCTCTAACCCACACTAGGAAGGAGGGGGACAAAACTAAGGACAAGAGTAAATCAAAGTTCCAAAAGAAGAGGAGAAAAAGAGAGCAAGAAAGACAGAAAAAGGTGATAGGGCCTAATCTCTCACCAGCCTCGATTCCTGCAGTCAAAGGAGATGACTCCATTCTCATCTGGCATCCACTTTATCCCTGAAAGAGCAGCAAAGGAAGAACTCAGTGGTTTAAGCACTCAGGAAAACAGGCCTCCGTGCCTGCAGGCACCAGACTTTCAAATACCCCTTAGCTCTGGGACCTCCCTGTTTTCATTTACAGAGTCGTGTGACTCCCACAGCCATTAGCAGAGCTCCAGCAGTTTTAGCAGCAGTTAAATACACACACAAAGCTTTCCTAATTCTAATTTCTTGCCTTCACATATCACCCTGAATGTATTGATTGATTTTTACTGGGCTAGGTCTGAACCTCCCAGAGATGTTTAAAACTCAGGGAGGGGGCGGGTGCATTTACTGCCACCTTTATGCCATTAGTGCGCAGCCTTTTCCAATATCTGCAGCGTTGCTGACTCTTGTGATTTTTTTTGGTGAGTGACATGAATTTGGCTGGGTTCAGGGTAGCTCACTGTCTCCTATCAGTGTGAAAGGGGGAGAGAGGATTCTGTAGCAGAGTCCACCCTGCAGGCCTGGGAGAGGGCATGAAGAATCCCACAATGAGTAGAGCAGGACTGGACCAGGGCAAAATTAAAGGCTGGGCAGATGTGGGAATGAGAGCTCCTGCCCTTGACCTGGTAGTGATGGGAGCGGGGAGTTTAAAAAAAATCAAAAGGCAGACCAAAACCACAATATAATCTTTTTTTGGAAAAAATATTGGAGCCAATCTCCTGGTTTTTGGGAGTCCGAGTGATATGTGACCTCTTGAGGTTGGCAACATTGTATCTTTTTTCTTGCAGAAGAGCTGAGGACCTTAAAAAGTAGGAGGGATAGGTGTGTGGCCCGGATTGAGTACCAATGGCTTTGTCATGGTTTTGTGAGGGCAGATGGCATTAAGCAGACAATCCACCTGAAGACCATACAGGCAAGCAGAAAATTTTTGATATCATAGGTGCAGCACCCTGGCTGTGCATCCCCTCCACCATGCTAGCTAGTGGCTAGAGAATGAGAGTCCTCTACTGCCACCAGTGTTACTCTTTTAGCGGAATGTGATTTTTGTAAGCACCATCCCAGTTCAATCAGCTCAGGCAACCTGTGATTGTTGGTTATTTCCAAACTGCCTCCCTTTTGGGGAATCCAACCCCAGACCCAAGCGTAATCCATACTTACAAGTGTAATTCATACTATTCTACAATGGACGGCAGAGATCCCGCTATCTCCAGGGTTCCCAGAATAGATTCTGTATAAATATACTCCCTTCCCTGGCATATTCAATGTTTTGACCTGATTTTCAGAGAAAGGGCGGAGAATGTCTGAGCATCTTTACCTGGATAAAGTCTGAAGAATCCTGTGGAGCTGCCAAAGTATTGCCATGTCAGTGTTGGGTCTCTTTGGAAATTGTCCACAAAAATAGGATTCAAGGCTTCTGACATGTAAACTCCATTCAGTATGGCAGGGTCTGTGGGGAAGGGCGGAGCCAGGAAACATGGGTAGAAGGGAAGAAAGTTTTCAAGGGGGAGAGGGGCAGGGAGCACAGTAGAGAGGAGAGTTGTGAGAACAAAGAGAAAGATCCAGAGTGTGTGGCACCCATCCGTACAATGATTCTGAATGGTCTGAATACAATTACAACATGTATTCCTCACTATAGCCGCTCCCTACAGGATGACAACTATCCTATTGAGCAAACGTTGGAAAAGGAATTGTCTGCACTGTTCATGGAAATCCTGGAATATAAGTCACCACAAGCAAACACAAATTCCCTCTGCTTGGTCGCACATCATCTCCCTTCTTCTTTTGGGGTTTGTCTACCCTGGGTGATTATGTCAAATTAGAACAGGATCCTGAGGGGTTATAGTAATTAAGGCAAGGTTACATACAATATAGCCCTCAGGATAGACAGGGACTGTTGTGTTATAGCATCATACCAGCAAGCTGTGGTAGCCCAACCAGTGAAACAATGTTAAGCATTTCATTCCCTGCTTATAGTGAGTGTTTTACCCTGCATACTAGTTATCAGGACTCCCCCAATCATGTGCTAGCATGATTCAATTACCCAGTGTGGACAAGCTTTTAGATTTAAAACCACTTCGTCTTTCTCCTATCACTCTATTTTTTTTTACATTTCTGTTTTTTCATTCCATTCCCCTGTCTCCACTTCACACTCAAGGCCTGACTTCTGATCCCTCAACCCTGACCTCACGCCTGTATAACTCTGAAGATTTACAGGAGACATGAGGCTGACATGAGACAGGTTGTCATGGTATCTATTCCAGCATCAGAGATGACCAAACAGAGCAGCAGCAATAGGCTAAGGGAAGCTTTGATCAAAACCCTCTTTCTATAATAAAACTTTGCAGTGGTGTGTATAATTTCTAAATTAAATGGCATCGCAAATAATGAGGCAAGGCTTTAAAAGGGCCAAATAAATCATGGGAATTATGTGTGTTTGTAAGTGAAGGGCTAGAGCAGTGACACTCAGAACTCAGTGATTCAAGAGCCAAACTTGTGATCAACATAACCCAAAGGAGTCACAGTGGTGTGAATTCCTTGTGCCACTGAATGTATATTATTCTCACAGCAATATGACTGATCAACTATTGTTTTACCAAACTACAATTGGTTAGTAACGTAGCACAAGCACCACGACTGGTTAATAACTTATATTTGGTTAATAATTAAGTCACAGAGTTTTAACATCATGTGCTGCAAAGCGCCATAGGATGGAGACACATTAAAGGGATACTTGCAGCTTCCAAGTCTCTGTCTGGGTATCACTGGGCTAGAAACTTGGCTGCTTGGATGATAATAGATGACCTAGTTTAAGTAGCTGAAGTTGTGGTTTTATAGGTTACGCAGGCTGAGTGTGGTCAGTAGTTGAATTAGACACTCCAAAGGAATGTGTGTCTATGGAATACATGGGTCTTTTGTGCCCCAGATTAAAGTCCTTCAGGCTCTCAGCTCAGTATGAAATTCATTTATAAATTTGTGGGAGAAAAATTCTCTCTCTACATTGGTTGTGGAATGATGTAATGGCTAAAGAGGTAATCACCAGCCCCTGCCTCTCTTTGCTCCTGTAGCTGCACCAAACTAGCATACAGACAGTCATAGGAGAGAAGCCCAACATGAGACAGAAGAAAGGGAGAATTTCCTGCCAAAAGCTACACAAGGAAAAGGACTGGTGGTCTGGCAAGTGCAGAGTCAGTGGCTGGGGGCAGCCTGCTATCTCAATAGAAGAGAGGGCAGCAACTTTAGGATAATTGTGATCAAGAGCCTCAGCCTGTGAGGGCTACGAAGCTCCTGCCTACCAACTCCAATAGAGATAGGCCAGCTCCTGATTTAAGGCCAGATTGTGACTGGCAGATATGTGGACGTGCAAGGTGGGAAGGACAATAACCAACCACAATTGCAGGAGGCATGACACCTCCCAGAGCTTCCTGCTGCCACCAGGGGCATGTCTAGACTTGCTTTCACTTTGGAAAGAAGATATGCAAATTTGGCGCAAAATTGCTTATCTTCTTTCGAAAGCGAAAGCAAATCTAGACGTGCCCCAGGACAGTGCCTTAAAGTCACAGCGTAACCCTTATTCTCTGTCTTTCACTTGTTGACCTCCTATATCTAGTATACTACTCTTCCACAGTAGTTTCCAGGCTACCTTTTCAGGGTTGGGAAGTCAGAGGGAAGAGCCTTATTACCTTTGTTGTAGACATTGGTTGGGAGTTGCACATCACTGTATGTCGTGTTCACCAGCAGATTATTGAAATGCTCGTTTGGCTCCAGAATGAATTCGTCTCCAAGCTCCACGTAATTATCATTCTCATCCTTCTCGTTAATCAAGAGAGAGTTGTAGTAATCAAACTGTTGATGAGGGGAAATGAGGCACAGCGAAGGGGAAAAACAGCAAGAGAGTTCATTATCGGTGCTGCCAGGGGAAAAAAACCTCTCTGCTTTTCCCCTTGCCTCCCTCCTGCCGGTGCCTTCCCCACTCCCAGATCCTTCTCCGCAGTGATGAAAAGCTCCAGTAACAGAGAGTCTGCACAGTCTTTCCCCACTTCTGGAACCTTTCCTTGCTGCCAGAGATTTCCCCTGACACTGAAATATTTTCCTGATGCTAAAAATTGCACAGAAAGGCCTGGCTTGGATGAGTAGAGAAACATGTACTTGGGTACATGATCATACCTTTCAGGTGTGTCTATATTCTACTGGTCCAAGCCATGCCTGACCATCTACACTGCTACTGAGATCTGTGCTTGGGGGGTAGATATGCTACACACCACTGAAAGAAGCATGCAGTGTAGAGGAAGCCTCACTCTTTCATTCTTCTCACTACTAGGGAAGTGAATGGTTAACCAGCAGGCTGGAGCAGCCCCTCTCTTCTGCAGGCAGCAGGCTGCACCAGCCCTACAAGGCCCACCGTGAATGGGGGTTGGTGGCACTCCAGCCCGGCTGGAGTAGCTGCAGCCTGTGATGGGCCTGGCCCAGCTCACAGAAGGCAGGGGTATTCCAGGCTGGCCAGAGCAGCCCCTATCTGCAGTGGACCCGTCCTGGTCAGAGCAGCTCCTGCCGCAGAAGGGATGCTGCACCAGTGGCCCCTCTGCCCACTCCTGTTTAATTGGCTAACCGGTTAAACATAACATTTAACTAGTTAATTGATTAACTGGGATTTTGCATCCCTGCTTCCCACCCTCTTTGACAAATGTATCCAGCTAGCTCCAGTCGAACTGAAAATGGCCAATTCATCAATTTTATTTGGCAGTCATTTCCAAATCTGTGATCATTTCAACTCACCAGCCCCACCAGGTTTTGACAGCTGAATGATAAGAAGTGAGGTTTATGGTGGAATAGACCAAAGCAGGAGGAAGAAGAGAATTTCCACTTATCCATCATTCTCAGTCCCCCTGTTAAAACTCCACTTCCTCTCCTGCTGATCAGAAAACACCCCTTTATCCCAGGATGACACAGCTCACAAGAGATCCCCCTTTGGAGATCACCTTTAAGGGTATCCCATGAATTAGCCACAGCTGGGGGTGCCAGGGTGTATGAAGTGAAGGATTCAGCACCTCTTTCCGCAATGTCCCCGGCTGCCACCAGCATGTGCAGCAAGAATATGAAGGGTTTTCTTCAGCATGAGCTTACTCCGCTGTGGCAGGGTGAGGAGCTGCCATCCTTCCCTGCACCTGCCGTGGGAGTCACTTATTTAATCAGGATGACTCCTAGTGAGACAGGAGTGAGTTAATAGTGTGCTGTGGGGTGCTCTAAAGGCGAGATCACCAACATGCCCAGAAATAAGATGCTTAGATTACTAGCTCTCTTGGGATCTGCAGCCCATGCCGCTGAGGCTCCCTGTCACATGAATCAGGGCTTTGTCACTGAAGGATATGAACGTACCACCAGTGAGGAGTTGAATTCGTGGTTCAGATCTGCATCTTCTGCTGCTTCCACCAGCCTCTAATGCAAACACACACAAAGGGAGGATGAGTGGGAAACTCTAGACAAGTCTTTTCAGAAGTTTGAATTGTTCACACAATACTGAAAACCCCAGTGATTCAGACTTCAGATCTAGTTCGGCACAACAGAGGAAACCAATAAAGGAACTAAAGTTTTATGCTGCAGGTTTCAAATCTGGAGAGCGCATGCGCAGCTACTCATTCCTAAAGCTTTATTCCCCCCCAAACAATGAATACATGGCACTGAGCATATTTGTGGAGACAGACTTTCATTCCAAAAAACAGCAGAAGATTTTATTCCACTTTCATTGGCGCTCTGTGAAAAAGACAAACCAGAGTCAGCGGGGCTTCAGCCTATTGCTGACATAAAGGGAACTGATGTAAACAGTGTGATGAGTGGCTTTTTAAATGGGATGGGAAATGTTATGACCATTTGTAACCTTTGCCAGCTATGGAAGTGAAAATAATCATTTGCATGATCAAATCTTACATTCCATTACCTCAATTGATCATTTGTTTAGATTAAGATGGACTCCTGCTCAAATGTAGCCACATTTAGGCTACATCTACACTGCAGTGCTATCAAGTGCGCCCGTTATTTCAAAATATAAGGGGCTCATTGTTCCGACAACCCTGTAAACCTCATTCGGCAAGGAGCAAGGGACATTTTGGAATAGCACTTATTTTGAAATAACATTGAAATAAGATACGCAATTTGCGCAGCTCAAATTATTTCAACCTATGGTGCAGTGTAGTTGCACTCTTACATTGCACAATAGGCTGTTGCTGTACTATGGGCTTTAATAAAGCAATCCAAACTTGGGGAAAGTTTGGATCAGAGTCTAAACTTCATGGAATGTCCCTAGCACTCTGATGAGTCAACCCAAAACCCTGGATCTGAACATACCCAAACTTTCCTTTAGATCCAGATCTAAAAACAACAACAACAACAAAAAACCAACCCCCCCCCCACCAAACCCTAAAACCATTGTCAGTTTGGCCCATCTTTACTTTTTCACACCAAATAGTTTTTAAGGAGCCAGGACTCTGTGACTTTGAATCTGCACTTCTATTAATTAGGGTACATACACTGGCACACAATAGTTTCATAGCTATTAAGACTAGAAGGGACCATTATGATGAAGATTCTAGCTTGATTTCCCTATATAACACAGGTCAAAGAACCTCACCCAATCAGAGAGCAACTAACGTGCACAGTGCACATTCTCAGACAGCTGCCAGAGCCAAACCCATAGCACACAGGTATTGCTCAGCTTCAGTAGTCACAGTATGCCACACTGGGCCTTACAATGTTTAAACAGGCTATGCTCTTCAATAACCAGCGTGCACTGCTGCCCACTGCAGTTGTCTCTCTACTTCTGGAGAGTTAGCTCTGGATCTGTTGGCTGAATGTTCATTTCCAAGCTAGCTGAATCACTTCTTTCATTTTTCACACTTGGCCGATGCAGAGGCTGCAACTCCTCTGTTTCTATACCAGTATTTTTCTGCTAGTGGCTACAACAGAGGTTTCAAATGCCTGGCCCATGGGCCATCACCAGCTGGAGTGACTGTGCAATCTGGCTGTGGTGCGGCCAGGTCCAGGGCCGCTGGGGACAGTGCTGGTATCTGGGGCTACCGTGGTACAGCCTGGACCAGGTCTTGCCTGCCCCCACTGAGGCCCCTGCAGCAGGCCCACGGATGGGGTCCCGCCTGCCTGCCATGTGGCTCTGCCTGCCACCCTGACCTGGTTCCTGACAGATAGCTCCATGTGGCCAGCAATCAGGTTAACCAGTTACCATGTAAGCATTCTGGGTAGCCTAATGCTTCCCAGGTAGCCGGTTAAGTTTTTAGGTTCCTAGCCTAAATACCTTTAAACATTCGGCCTTCAGTGTCTCTACCTTTGTGGCTGGCAGAAAGGGACTGGCCCATACAGTTCTGAAGTGTGTACCTCAACAGCTTCTACTTTTCTGCGCAGCATGCTTTCCATCTCCTCTGAGAACTTCTTCACCAACTCCAAGCCATCCACCTCCTTGATCTTCAGAGTGGGCTCCACATCTTTGTACTTCTGCTCAAAAAAAAGGAAAGAAATCCTCACTGAATAAAAGTTTCACTAGGGAAGTCATGAATCAATTACATGAGCTGGGCATTCTAATTAGTGAGGAGAGATGCATCTAAAAGGATTTTCATCTGGCCTTTTCTATGGCTTCCTTTTCTTCTCTACAGTTGGACCCGTGCAAATAATGAGTGCATAAGGCAGTTCATTTAGAGCTGTAGGCCTAAGTAACGATTTGCTGGTGACATCAGTTGCTTATGGTGGTTTGAGTTACCTCAGCTGCACCAGCAAATGATCATCTGTGTAAAAAATGCGCCTGTGGTTATTCACACCCACAAGCTGTGCAAAAACGGAGCCAAGTTTTGAAAACCTGCCTCTGTGTGTGTCTGTCTGTGTCTGTCTCAGTGACAACTGTATATGTACCACGCATGCCTGCCACCATATCATCTTGAGCTGAGCTCTTGTCAACTCTCACAAGCCATAGAGGATAGGATCTTATCAGCACTGCTATGGGAAATCTCCAAGCCAAACCCAGGAGGTGCAGTGAATAGTGCTAGTGATTGACTTGGCGGCATGTTTCTTCCCGAGCAATTCCCTGCCACAGAGTTAATGAGCGTGAGAGCTGGGGATGCCCTCCACTGGGTGAGACAAAGTCCTGACAACTTTACAGTTGTTCCAGCCAACATCTGATACAAAACAGTATCCACCCCACAGTATTCTGTCCAAATTACAAACTGGACAATTATATTCTGTGCATCTAAATTGCCCCTGCAGTATCGATGTTAGATGTGGTATAGTCCTTTTGTCTTCCCTTTACAAATAACAATAAAAGCTGAACAGATGAGATGGAAGCAGGAAGAGGACCCAGCTGCAAAAAGAAAAACGTAATTAACCTCTGTCAGAAGGACAGCGACCTTCTCCCACTAGTGGAGATGGTGACGAGTGTTTTGATGTAAGCAGGGAACACGAATTAATAGATTCCTTTAGTCCCTTAGCTTCACTCTTTGCAGAATTTGCATCTCCTTCTCTCCCTCCACATGCATAAGATTTATAAACAGGCTACAAGGAGAAGGTTTTGCCTTAAAATATTGGCAGCACATCAATGCTCTCGCCTGAGGCTCACTCCGCAGCACAGTATAAAATGAGTGCAGGTGGGCATGGAAGATAGGGAAGGAGTGTGAATTTCTTTGGGATAAGCAACTAGGGCTCCTATTGCTAGACAAGCTCACTCATCAATAGAGAAGGCTGCCGGGCACACGTGGAGTCTGAAATGCCTGGAGGATGGGAAAGGGCTAAAGAGGTTGGACAGAAATAGAATCATACCCAGCTTGTGGCCGGCACATGTGGATGCTGCTAGTTCTGTCATGATTAACAGAGCGAGGCTTTACTGGATTAAAAACTCCAGCCCTCGCATCCATGCTGCTGCTGCTGCTGCTGCTGGACTGGGCAGGGGAGGGGAAAAGAAGATGAGGGGCTGATTGCCAAGGTTAGCACAGCAACACTACCAACAGGAGACGTACAGCTCACAAACGGAAGGCCCTGGATGATGACGAGACCACGGGATGCATGCCAGCCGCTGCCAGTCTGTCCCATTTATCTATGTCATAGCTTCATCTGCAGAGAAGCTGATCTCTGCCACTCAGGGGAGGGGGATTTAATCAGGCCCCTCCCCTGTGAGATCAGAGTAATCTCTTGCTGAGCACAAGTCATCTGGGAAAACTATATTAGCACTTGCATGCATGCTCTGTGCAAAGAAAACACCATCATCAGTGGATAAACTGGGGTTGCACAGCATGGACCAGTGAGTGTTGCCCCACAGCCTTTTAGCTCTAGCATGGTAATAACAGCACTTTTCATGCCTGTCAATTATTTTGATCATGCCTCTGACACATCAGCAATTAGAAGTTAAAAGGATATCAGTAACCAGGGACACGTGAGTTTATCAGTCACCATGTATGTTAAGAGCCCAGACATGCATAGTGTGCACAGCTCAACCCTTACAATTCTCTGGGGTGGGGAGAATATTGCACATCATTATCACTGAAGTCATTGGGACTGTGTTCATGTATCCTTGTCTTCATTTTCCATGAAATATTTTAGCAAATCATTTTAGTGGCTGGAATGTTGATGAAAACATGAATTTTAACAGGACCTCTAGGGATTATTTGCTGCAAGAATATTCACATCCTAAGAGTAGGGATTCGGGAACACAATTAATGCCATGTGACCTCAGGTATTATGATCAGTTACCATAGTGATAAGTGCACTCTAAATGTTGAGGTAGACTTCTGTGACCAATCAAAACTAACCAATGCAGATTACATTTAGAATCTTGTTTATCAAATATAAATCCAAATTCACTTGCTGAAATCATTCAGCAAGTATTTTTCAATAACAGTCAAAAACACCAAAAAAAAAAACCCCACCACCAGCAGAAGAAAACCCTCAATAAATTGCTTGTATACAAATCACAAAACAGAAAAATTGTCTAGGTTTGTAAGCTACATCATGCCTTTAAAACAGCAATGACAACTAATTGGGATTCTCCTTCAGTGCAAGTGGGGGAGGCTGAGGACCAAGAGTTCTGTATCCTTTGCTGTGTCTGCGAAGTGACCTACATTGCTAAATATATGTTCCTGCTCCAACCTCCATGAAATTTAGTCCACTAAGTACTTAGCATTGTATAACTCATTGACAGTGCCACTGCTTAAGTCAGAGAAAGACATTCCACCCTCACCCAGCAAAATCACTTAACATTCATTATTTAATTGGTCTGTTCTGTCCATTCTGCACATATTTAGTAATCTTCTTACTCAAGCCTTATCTCCTGCTGAAGCCAAGAGGGGGTTTAGCCACAAAGGAAAGCAGGAATTGGTTCTAGGAAACATATTCATTTTACAATTTCTAATTAACTAAATACAGTGAGTGTGAAATCCTGGACCACTGAAGTCACCCTCAGTGACCTCTTTTTATTCAGTAAAAACAATAGTAATTAAGTTACTTAGAGTCAAATCCTGATCCATGTGTCCTCCAGAGCATGGTCAACCAAGTTTACCGTGATGTGGCTGGGTTTTATGGTCACTGAAATTCTCCACAGTGGTCATGTGGCAGTTGTATAACAGAGTGCCACTGGTAGATTATATATAGGACAATCATGTGTCCAGTTATCAACTGAGCACCCAATTGAAAAGGGACCCTTCCTAATCCAGTGTGAGTGAGTGAGGGAGGGTGGGTGGAAGATAGCAAGCAATGGAGTGAGAGGAGATGGATTGAGTGGGATGGAGCAAGGGTGTTTGGTTTTGTTCAGAAAGTTGGCATCCCTAAGGATACAGCCGGCAAACTCAACAAGCCATTGCAAAACCAAGCTTGGATTTTTTTCTGCCCTTCAAATGTACTTTGTCATCCTCATGCAGTTCTCTGGGCTTTCTGCTTTGCTTTCTCCTCCCATGGATTTTCCAGCCCTTTTTATCAAATTATTAGAAGTTATCGGGAGTTAGTATTATTTATTGCACAATTAACACATTTTTACTTGCATTTACTTAAGAAAAGAAATGACTCATTTAAAGTAATTTCTCTCTTTGTTGAAAGCAATTTGTATGAAATTCACCTCTCTGAACACAAAAGGCCTGTGAACCATTTCAGTCCTATTTACGTCTTCAAAATTGGGCTTACAGAAAAGGAACCCCTAAACTGAAAGAACAAGTATGCTTTGTGACTGTACCCAGACAAAGAGTGAGTGCATTGCAACAGAGATTTCAGCAGACCAGAGCAAAGCAATTTTTAAACATCCTTTAGTGACCATGCAAAATTTGCCGTGTCCATGTCCATGTCCATGTCCATGTCCATGTCCATGTCCATGTCCCTGGTGGTTCTTGGCTCACTGCTTGCGGAGGAATGGGACTGCATGTTGCTTCTCAGTGTCATCATAATTCTAACACAGCCTAAGGATTTATTGGACCTCTTGGGATGGATATAGGTTGGAGGTATCGGGTAAGATTGAAAGCAGCGGTGTGTGGGTTGCAATGGGAATGCCTTGATAATATTCTTTAAAACAACAAAAGCAAGCAAAAACTGTTAGTGAAACTCATGTTAAATGTTAATTAATGAAATGGGAGATTGAAATGTAGAAAAAACAGGAAATTAAAAAATTATCGTGCTAGTAGCAACAAGAATTTAGTTACATTGTAAGACTATCAAGCTCCTAATTGCACGGTCAAATTCTGAAGTCCTTACTGTTATTACTCAGGTTTTTACTATATCCTTACACAAGAAAAACTCCCCTTAACTTCAGAGTTTTGTCTAAGTGAGGAATCACTGAGAAAAGAACTCCAGGATTTGGCCTCTGTATTGTAAGTCCATTGGGGAAGAGAGCTGTCCTTGTATTTGTCTGCAAAGTGCCCCACGTACCTATAATGCTGAATATGTAGCAGCAAGCCAACATATTTCCTGTGTGAAATGTGCCACATAGCTCAAATATGTCACTATTGCTTTGGAAACCCTTGTATTTGAATGATCTGACTTCTGTGCATTCAAACCCCAAACTTGACCTTAACTTGAGAGTGGGTGCACACGTGTGTGTGCATGTGCTGAATTACATCAAAGCTGCCTGTAGGTCTGGCCTCTTTCAAAACAAGTTTCAGCTATCTTAAGAGCTTTGCTCACATTCCTGCATTAGGAGGAGACCTGATTGTAGCCCCATGAAACCTCTCTTTTTCCACAGCTATATGTGTCACGCCTGCAGACTGAAGTCCTTCAAGCTTATCTGCTTTAAGGTGCTTATGGATGGTGTTTGAGCTAGAGTTTCCTGACAGGACAGAGAGTGAAGAAGGACCTGGGGAAATAGGCACAGCAGGGAGAGAGAGGGAAACCCCAAGACAAGAGACAAAAATAAATAGGATTTGAGGGGAAGTCAGGGGGAGAGGTAATTCTGACTTTTTTGAGCTGCATGTGTATTTCTCTAGGAATGTCTGACCTGGATGAGAAGTGGGCTTGGGGAGATTACTCAGAGATGAGGAGCGTACGCAGGGCTGTGTTGGCTGGGAAATCAAACCCAGCTCCCACAGGAAGTGACAACGGTGACTCAGTGAGTGGCGTTCTTCCCGAGACACCACGGAGCCAGGTTTCTGCTCTGGTGTCAAGAATAACAAAGCACAGTCCATCTGCATGCAGTGCAGACTGTCTCTGTTGTGCACAAGAAAGGGGCAAATACCTCTTTCTCTGCATCAGTGCACTGGTCAGCATCTTTGGGGCAGGTGAAGTGAGACTATTCAATGAAAGGTTGCTCCTCTATCAGGTGCCATCTCTACTCTGTGAATCCTGAGCTTCATTTGCTGATCAGAATCAAATTGCTTTTCAGTCAGAAATCAGTCTTCTCTTGTCTCTGAGATGTCTCTGGTCTCCTGTAAGATTTTGCTGGATTCTGAACATGGTCACTGCTATTACTAGAAATAGCATCTAGAAGCTCCGCAGTGCTAGGCTTAGTACTGCTACTCTCCCAAGGAGCTTAAAAGTCTAAATAGAGACACAGAGAGGTGAAATGACTTGTCTAAGGTCACCCAGCAGGCCAGTGGCTGAGACAGAAAAAGAAGCCAGGAGCCCTGCACCAAATGGCCTATCAACCGGACTTTCTGTATTGATCAGAAACGTCGGTCTGTAGAGCTTGCGGGTTGGTACAGGGCTGGATAATACAGCTTTTACTAGATATGTAGCCGTGTTAGTCTGGTGTAGCTGAAACAAAAAACAGGACTATGTAGCACTGTAAAGACTAACAAGATGATTTATTAGGTGATGAGATTTCGTGGGCCAGACGAAAGAGGAAGTGGGTCTGGCCCACGAAAGCTCATCACCTAATAAACCATCTTGTTAGTCTTTAAAGTGCTACATAGTCCTGTTTTTTGTTACAGATTTTACTGTAACTGTACATTGCTATAGAAACTATTCTCACTTCTCCTCACTCCTGGAAATGTGCTTTTTGCTGGGGCATAATTGGGGCAGAATCCTTCGGGAGATTGGGTGACGAGAATGATACCACTAGGGGCACCTCTTGCCTGGAATCAGAACACAGGGAGACCAATTCCACCAGCAGGCTCAGGCAGCCACTTGAGGGTGATTTTCAACAATACTCAGCTCTGGCTGAGCCCTGCTCTCCAATTTACCATTCACTGGGTGCAGGGACAGGCTAGCGCTAAACACTTTCAAAGGCCACCCACCAAGTGCTATTTACAGAGGCCATGCAAGCAAATTAAGCCTTGGCAGCTAGTAGAGCAGGGGTGGCCAACCCGCGGCTCTTCTCCTCCAAAAGTGCAGCTCGCAAAACCACTCTTGCACCCTCCCCCGAAACAGCCTCTGCCATCCCCTGTGCCTGGTTCCCCCGTGCTCACTGTGGCGGTGATTCAAAATGGAGCCCAAGATGGCGGCCGTCGACAGTAGCCTGATATGGCCAAAAAGCCTAAACTTGTTTCTTAAAGGGGCAGCCTTCTCTCTTTTTTTTGCTTGACAATTCTGGTGCGGCTCTTTGCTTTTTTTCCACCGCTGTTTCGGCTCTCTTTGTTAAATGGGTTGGCCACCCCTACAGCAGAGTGTGTTGCCATGTGGGAAGAGGCTGATTTTCGCAGAAGGATGATCTGAACTGATCCAATGGGAGCCAGGGGGAATGGCAGTGATCAGCAGGTAGGCCTAGTGCTCCCCACTCTCCATACTAAAGCCTGCCCAACTGCATGCACAGTAACAATGGGTGAGAATACATGAAGAATGGGGGTGATTCTTTCTTGGAATTGCCTCTCTTCCAGGGTTCTGGTGAGAGCTCCGTCTCCCTGCAGTTTCGATGGACATCCCTCCCCCCCCCACTACCACCATATCTCGAACACTTCACGGACACAATATTTGAATCTGCGTCCACCAAAACGAGCTGCATCTACATCTGCGGCTGCGAATACCCGTGGATATAAAGTGGATATCCATGGATTTCCAAGGCTCTAACCATCCAGCTCTTGCAATGGCCTGTTCCATATAAAATATACTACTTCCCATGCAGACTCTCACATGCATACTTCAAATTAGCCTTCTGCAATCAGAACTCTATCACTCCAAGGATCATGTAAAACAAAAAAGGAGCTGGCCTGACCAAAGCAAGCTCATTATTTCAGATGACTAGCAGGTTCATAACCAATTAATTGTAGTGAAAACTAGAGGCAGATTTTTGCTGTGCACGTTCCGTTTCTAGCATTTCCTATGTAAGCTCATGGACCAAGCAAATCAAATATAATGGGCTAAATCCTCCACTTGTGCAAACAGGCCATATTCATTGAAGTCACAGGAGATGCCTATGCCAGTGGTTGCCAGTCAGTGTGTTCTTAGCAGCTGGCATTTCAAGAAGTGTAGGGTGTGGAGGCTGCTATTCCCGTGCTGAAGTTGCAGGCTTATAAAGCAAAGGACTGTGCATGATGGGCAAGCCGGGGTGTGCGACTCTAAAGGGTGTACACAGCTGCTTTCAGAACTGGCATCACAACAACCATTCCAAAACCAAAGTGGAAAAACAGATTTTATAGCAAGATTTAAAGAGAGGGAAGTGACTCAGTGGAAGTGTGGGAGGAAGACAGATGAGAAAGTACAAATAAACAAGACAGCCCCAGTTGGGAAGGCCCAGGGAACAAAGAAGAAGGCAACATTGGAGTAAAGTGAACAGGTGGGGGAGTAAGTGGGTTTGGCGTTAAAAAGAGAGACGAGTGGAGATGGTCATTAGAAGAAGGGAAGTGGGTGGATACGAGGTCAGAGGGGAAAGATGAACAATGCCCCTGGACAGTACGAAAAGCCAGGGCGGCAATTCTGTGTCAGATGTGGCTAGTGACTGAGGGGCGAAGTCCACCTGGAGATTAGAGGACAAGAACTGAGAAATGAATCCAGATGGTCTTGAAAGTTAGTGAAGAGTTCCTGGTGTTGCCCCTCTACAATGGATCCCCAGGAGGGGGGAGCGGTAAAGGGGGGAGCGAGAGACACACATACACACACAGGAGAGGGAAATCGAAAAGCAGCTCCTTGCAGGTATGGCCTACCTTCTGTAAGAGGAGAGAGCCTGAATACTTTGTCATGATGGAATACATCTCTCCACCAAAGGCGTCTGCCCAGGACTTCACCCTAAAGAGGAAAGAGAGGAAAACCAACAGTGTTAGCACTTGAGGTAGATAAGCTGCATGAAAGGGCAACAGTCATGCAGGCCCATATCACTTCCTTGGTCTCCCTATGCATGCAAATTATCAAGCACCCGTATGACGACACCGTAGAAACAGTGATAACGTGTTATCTTTGTGAACGGCTGGTGAGACACACAACAGTAGCAGGAAACCATCATCTCCATGGCCCACTCTGCTCTTCCATTTCCATGAGTCTGTTTGTTTATGGTGTCAGCTTTTGGGGTTCTTAGTCACTATTGACTCTGACAGGAGTTTGGTTGAATAAAGACCAAGTAAAATTGGAGTTATAAACAGGGTAAGGGGATCTTGGGATTTGGCCCTTAGATCATGCACTCTTTGGGGCAACGACAAAGAACCAGGCTATTATCTCAATTATTCCAGTGTGAAGCCAGAGGCATGCAATGGCTTTCAGTGAAGGTATGTTGGACTGGCATGGATGTATCTTGGGAGCAGAATCTGCGTTACATCTTATCTCTCTGTCAAGCACCACGCACATGCATGCCGTCCTATAAAGAATAGACTAAAGCAATACACGCAGAGCTCATAAGGGTGGTGACAGGCAGTCTGAGCATAAAGATATTGCTTCCTCCCCAAATTAGCATATTTGGCTGCTGTAATAGTCAGAATACATAATTAGAAATCTGTAAGGTGAATCATGTTAGGATGTTCCACCTACACTCAGTTCCTTTCACAGCGGTTCATTTAGGAGGCATCTTCTTCTTTATAGAGTACATGATTGTCTCCACTTATCCGAACAGGCCAGTTACTTCTGCAGTATAGATTCTTATCTATACTTTTCAGTGGGATTCCTCCCAGTTCTAGGAAAACTTTAAACCTAGAGGGCCTGCTTCTTTTTTTTGCAATGCCAATACAATGCAATCAAAATCAATGGCATTATGCCAGCATAAAACAACTAGAGCAATGGCATGGTAAATCAGGAACTGAGATTCCCAGTTTTTAATCACTGGGGTTATGTCTACACTGCCCCTCTCTTACAGAAAAACAAAGGCAAATGAAGCTAAGCATGGAATATCACTGTGCTTCATTTGCATAATTAATGAGGCTCCATTTTTGTGCAAGAAGCTTTTTGTGTCTACATGGCTCCTTTTTGCGCAAAACCTCCCTCTTGTGCAAGAGCCGTTCTTCCTGAAAAAAATATGGAAGAACGGCTCTTGTGCAAGAGGGGTTTTTTGCACAAAAAGGAGCTGTGTAGACGGTTCCTTTTTGCACAAAAGCCTCTTGCGCAAAAAAACAGAGCCTCATTAATTATGCAAATGAAGGGCGGAGATATTCCATGCTTACCTTCATTTGCATTTGTTTTTCTGCAAGAGAGAGGCAGTGTAGACCAGTGTTTCTTAAACTTTTTAAGACCAAGGAATACCAAACAACTTTTTTTTTCTAAGGAACACCAAGGGGGAAGGGGCGGGGGGTGGGGGGGGGGGGGGGGGGGGAAGGGGCGGGGGAAAGTTATTGAGCCAAAAAGAAAAAAAAAAAGAAAAAGAAAAAGTTGCCTGCCTCTTTAAGGGTGGCCATTTTGAACTCTGTTGTTCTCCACGGCACACCTCCAACAGCCTCGTGCCGCGGAACACAGTTTAAGAAACATTGGTGTAGACAAAGCCTGGGTGCAATCCTGCTGCTACTGAGTTAATAGAAGCAACTCAGTATTTCTGGCTTTTATGGTCAGTTTATTGGTTTCTGCATCTTGTTTTATATACACTGAAAGCAATACAGGATATTTGAATTTACAATGAAGACCGGATTTATTTCCCCAGCTCAGACCCTGGTTCTGACAAGCCCAGTAATCTGGTTCTGGTCAGAGAAAGAAAAAAGATTTTGGCCTTTTGTGCAATGCATGGAGATGGGGAGGAATCCCTTCCAGACCCTTGTGGTGATTAGCTTATACCCTGATCAGCATCAGATCTGATTACTCTCATCTCAATATTTAACGCACAGCCCCCTGAAGAGCTCATTTCACAACTTGTCTCTACAAAGCCATTTACCGCTGGCATGCAAATTTACCAACAGTCACAAAAGCTGCTCACCCACCCACATGATGGTGATAGAAAATCCATACAAAGGGTTTCTGGGAGGTTACCCAACCATCCCAAGCAAGCTGTGATGCCAGCTCTCTTGATTGTATCAAGTCATGTGATATTTGTTGTTTTGTTTTCTAAAAGACATGGCTCTGGAATCATATGCTTGCATGAGCATCTCAGAGCTTCCACTGAAAAGAGAAGACTCGAATGTTTCATGGTTGCGAGAGAAAAGATTGAAAATGTGAACCCTAAAAGAGCCATCACTGGTAAACATAAGAAAATAACTCAATATTATTATTTGGAAAAAAAAAGTGTGATATTTTTAAGCCAGTCCCATGATATTTGAAGGTTGGAAATACAGCTGCAGATTCCCAGCCAATACCCTGAGACTGCGGTAATGGGCTGGCTGTTGTAGCATAGCAGTGTTCAGAGCACAGCTGGTCTCTATTGACCACTCAACAGCTGCCTCCCTAAACCTGCTGGCTGCCTCTCTGCTGGCTTTCTCGAAGCTACTTTCATGTGGCACTGGAGAGGATATACCTTGGGTCTCATGTCTTGCATACAAAGAGAAGGACAGTGCTGGCCAGGGAGTTAGGCGGAAGCCTGGGAACAGAAAGGGGGAGTCACAAGGTCAGAAATGGAGCACTACAGGGTGACAAATAGAAGGCCAGAAAGAAGAGAAGAGCCATGGGAATGCATGAGAAAACACATTAGGGACAATTAAAAGAGAGACATGGGTCAGGCCACTGATGGCATATAGGGACGGAAAAGAGCAATGTAAAAGAGGGGCTCCTGGAGGCAAATGGAGGCCAGAAATAAATGGGGACCTAAGAAGGGCACTGAGAAAGCCAGTGGAAAATTATTTTTCACGTAGGTCAAGGATATGGGGGCTGCTGGAGGACTAGGTGCATTAAAATATTTTGGTTCTGGGCACACAGAATGTCGTCATGTAATGGATCTATTAATCTATCAGGTGCCTTTTTATTGACTTCTTATTTGGTGCCACTGGCTAGTTGATTCTCCTCTTGAATATTCATTTCAGAGAGGTTCCTCTGTATTTCAGTCAATGTGGCAAATTCATCAGTCAGTGGTGTAGCACGTGGGAGTTGGGGGGGGGGAAGTTGCCCCCAGCATGGTGCTGGGGGGCGCCAATTTAATCCCCCTCCATTCTCCCTGTCATCCCTTGGCTTGCCTGCTACTCCTCCACTGGCCGCCACTGACTGGAGCCTCCTGCCCACCTCTCTGCCCGCAGCCTGACCCTCCTCCATCTCTGACGGCAGGTTAGTGTGTGCAGGGGCACAGCTGCAAACTGGAAGGGGCAGGAGAAGAAGTGGTACAAGCTCCCCCACTCCTCCCAGGGTCGGGCTCAGCTGTGCGCCAGGTTTGGGGCCCCGCCGCACGGCGGCCACGAGGGGGGGAGGCGTGCAAATTTTGTCTTTGCCCCCAGGCGCATAACACCCTCGCTACGCCTCTGAGTGGAGTTAAAACATCAGGGATGAATTTGCCCTCAGTATGGTTTTGCTGCAGGGAGAATTTCCTTTTAGTCTTGAGTTTATTTCTTTTACAGGAATTTGTTATTAGTTGTGCAAAACTGTGCTGGTGTTTGCTTAGTAGTGAGGCACTGTGGGTTATAAGCAACTGCCTTGGGAAAGGACTGGGCTGCAGAATGCCAGCCTGTAATCCTTTCAAAGGTATTGAGCACTAGAAAACATCAGAGAGGAAGAGCTTGTGCCACTCATGATGAATAGCTTAGGTGCCATAGAAATCCACAAGGCTCAGCTGACTTCTCTTTCAAAGTCTTTTTCACATGAACAGTTTCAAGGCTAAAAAAGATATTTCTGTGCATGTAAAATTTACAGCTGGAGGCATCAAGCTGTTTATATTCTAATCAGTCTCAAAGTATGACATGCCGATTTGTTTCTATGTCACGTGCACGCAGGCGAATGAACAGCTTATTTCCTTGCAAGGTTCTTTTGGGCTGAATTTGTAGAGCTGGCCCTTGGGCTACCTCATCAATAGAATCACATAATAAGATGCACAGGTTGGTATAAAATCAAAGGCAGATTCACAACGAAGCAAAAAAAGATTTCACAGAAGTAGAGGTTTAGGGCAGTGGTTTTCAAACCACAGCTCGTGACCCAGTACTGGGCTGGGGAATGTCAGGCATTGGGTCTCATAGCTGCAGGGTGATCAGGTGACCGGTGGAGGTGCTATGAGAGGCTAGCTGTATGTCCTGGCCACCACAGACTGTACTGAACCCCAGAAGCAGCTGGCAGCAGGGCCAGCTGTGTGGGGGAATGTGCACAGGGGCTCTGTGCACTGTCCCTGCCCTGAGCACTAGCTTTGCACTCCCATTGGCTGGGAACCTGCTGCTGGCTTCTGGGGCCCCGCATGGCCTGCTGTGCCAGGAGAGGCAGGATACTTGCTTTAACCCCAGTGCTGTACTGCTGGCTGGGAGTTGCTCAAGGAAAGTCCTTCCTGCCCCAGCTCTGACCCCCGTCAAAGCCAGAGTCTCTTCCTACATCCCAAAGCGCTCATCCTCAGCCCCGCAACTGGAGACCACAATCTAGACACATTATGTTGGGTCACAGGCCTCAATATTTTTTTTCTACTGGGTCATGAGAAATAAAGTTTGAAAACCACTGGTTTAGGAAGGCAAAAAGGTGGCGAGAAGTGCTTCTCTATGACCTCTGCATACATCTCCAAAACCCCAATAACCAACACTGCTGAAAGCTGGAAGGAGATTTAATGGCACAGGCAGGATAAAGTGCATCACAAAGTTTCATGAGATGCCCAGGGTTAAACCCCCAAGAGTGGCTATCAGTGAATGTCTTGGTAAATACATGAAAGATTCCGCTGATGGAAACTTTGTGTGTCTATTTGAAATTCTATTTCAAACTTGAGGTGTTTGAAATCAAAACGCTCCTCTTGCTCTCAGGAAGAAATGTACACTTTCTTCAATAGGTTAGTTTCTGTAACTGTTTCTCTAGCCCAATGTCATTTCTTTCAGCCACTGAAGGAGAAGCAGAGTTGCCAGCCCTCAAAACAGCAACCTGAGACACACTTGCTGGTCAGCGTGTTCTCTCTTCATTGAGCCAAGCTCTCTTAATAATGCAGAAATATCCAAATCTCTTCTCTTTCAGACAAACTGCAGCATAAAAAAAAATCTACACACACTGTTACCAATATATTTTTAACCTTAAAGTAGTTAAGTTGCTTAAATCAGCTTACCAAGGTCCAACATTATTAACTCTATATATTCACATAGTTAGAATCATGGCAACTTGCCACAGAAAGATTTGTCGCCAATGCTGGACTCACCAACAAGATCATTATCAGGCGTTCTTAAAACTTAAAACCTAGGGAAGTGAGGAAACAGACTGACAGAGTCAGACCACTAACCAGAAGACACCTACTTCAAGACTGGCCCAACATGGAAAATAACAGAACACCACTGGTCATCACCTACCGCCCTGAGCTTAAAACCCTCCAGCGCATCATTGACAATCTACCACTTTCCTGCAAAATGATCTCTCACTCTCTCAGACCTTGGAAGACAGGCCAATCCTTGCCTACAGACAGCCCCCCAACCTTAAGCAAATACTTAGCAGCAGCCACACACAACACCACAGATACCCTCACCCAGGAACCTACCCCTGCAACAAACCCCATTTCCCATTCTGGCCACATATCTATATAAGGGTATGGCTAGACTGCGGGGGAGGGAGGGGAGGTTTTGGGATACCTCTGGTATCCCGAAAATACTCCGCCACATCCAGGGAACACGTTTGTTCTTCTGCTTTTTTATTTGCGGAAGAGCAAACACGCTTTTTCGGAAGCCCCTGTATTCCTCGTTCTACAAGGAAGAAGGGGGCTTTTAAAGAGGGTTTTTTCCAACATTTGGCCCCGTCTAGATGTGCCAAATGTCAGAAAAGCCTCTTCCAACAAAAGTATCAGAAAAAGCTATGCAAAATGTGGAGCACATTTTGCATAGCTTTTTCTGACAAACAGATGTAGTCTAGATGTACCCTAAGTAACACCATAAGAGGCCCTAACCACATAAGCCACATCATCAGGGGCTCAGTTTGCCCCTCTGCCATAGATATATCAGTGAAACCAGACAGTCTCTGTGACAAAGGATAAATGGACACAAATCAGACATCAGGAATAGTAACACATAAACATAAAGGGAAACATTTTAAACCTCCTAGGACACTCAGGCTGTGTCTACACTGGCATGAATTTCTGGAAATGCTTAAAACGGAATACTATTCCGTTTTCAGTTTTTCCGGAAAAGGAGCGTCTACATTGGCAGGCTGCTTTTCCGGAAAAACCCTTTTTCCGGAATAGCATCTGTGGCCAATGTAGACGCGCTTTTCCGGAAAAGACTACTGGGCTGTCTACACTGGCCCTTTTCCGGAACAGTGTTCCGGAATAAGGACTTATGCCCGAGTGGGAGCAGAATAGTTTTTCTGGAATAGCGGCTGATTTTGTACAGTAGAGCATCGTTGCTTTTCCGGAAATTCAAGGGCCAGTGTAGACAGCTCGCAGCTTATTCCGGAAAAGCGGCTGATATTCCGGAATAAGTGGCCCAGTGTAGACACAGCCTCAATGATAGATTTAAGGATAGCCTTTCTTCTACAATGGAATTTTATCATCCAATTACAGAGAGAGACATCTGAACTGGAATCAATGACGAATTCAACACTATCAATTTGGGCTTCTGGTTAACCCACTACAAAGGCAATTTCCTCTGCCTTTGATATTTGCATTTACATGTCAAAACCTATGAACGGGACACATCCAGCCTGACTCAATTAGTGTCATTAACACTGGTCCTACAATTGACAGGTAACTGCTTTTGCTATTATATATAGTCTGGATTCTGTGGATTCTCTATTCTAACTCATTGGATGAAGTAGGTTTTACCCATGAAATCTTATGACCTAATAAATGTGTTATTCTCCAAGGTGACACGGGACTGCTCATTGTTTTTAAAGTTACAGATTAACACGACTACCCTCTGAGACCTTTTCTAGAATAGTGTCAGTAAGCCCCTTGCTAGCTATCCATGACTCTGAGGAGAGATACACACATTCTCCTTCCCCTTAGAGTGCATGCATAAACACATGCATGCACAAAGGTACATCACACACATAAAACCTGTGTGTGAAAAGTCCATTTATGAATACATCTATGATAACTTGTATACAAACACAGCGCACACACTGTATAATAATAGTATAGAGGCTTTGCACTTTTAACGGGCTTTTCAGTTGCGGATTTCACAGGATTTTATTTAGGAGGGTTAGGGTCATAATACCCATTTTACAAATAAGGAAAGAAAACACAGAGAGGTGATGTGACCAGCATGCCTCCATAGACTAAAATATGTATGTGCGGGTATAGTACCTACATATACTATATGTATGTGCATAATAGTAATTTCTGTGTAAGCCACTGGAATAATATTGACAAGAGCCAGTAATTTCTGTGTAAGCCATTGGAATAATATCGACAAGAGCCAGTGTAAGAGGATAGTACCAGTAATATATAGAAGTACTAGGAATATTCAGGGGGTAGCCGAGTTAGTCTGTACAGGATAAACTTAAAAAACAACAAATGGTCTGGTAGCACTTTAGATGCTAACAAAACATGCAGATGGAATCATAAGCTTTTGTGGGCACAGCCCACTTCTTCAGATGACCAGAGTTTTACTTACTAGGAACATTAAGTCTTACAACAGAAAGTTTGGATCTAATAGTCTAGAGACTACAATAAATAAAGGCTAGCTCTTACAAAGTACTTTTTATTTTCAGATATCAAAGCACTACACAAACGGGGTCAGTATCATGACCCCCAATTTACTGATGAGGAAACTGAGGCATGGGATGGGACTCGACTCGCCCACAGCCAGTGAGCAGGCCCATGGCAGAGCTGAGAATTAAATGGAGGTGTTCTGAGTCCCAGCGCACTAGGCATTTCTGTATACTTTAAGAACAACACTTTCCCTGTCTGTGAGCTCAGGTCCATGGGAATGATTCCCACGGTTTCTTGGGATTGGTGGTGAAGTGAGATTTTGCTTGTAGGGCAAAGAAATATTTCATGCCAATAAAAGAATCTCAGAATAATTAAAGCTCTGTGGTCCCCTAGACAAATGACATCTCTGAAAGGTGGGGAGGCAGGTGTCTCTTGAAGGGGAAGGACTGATGCAGGTTGCAGGATGGGACACAGGAATACTAAGAGAAAAGAGATGATGAATGACAGAGGGGAAGAGGGGCACCGAAGAGTGAAGTACCGATGGGCAGAGGGTCTCAGAGAGCAGAGGAGTATACAGGTGAAGGAAGATGAGGCATGGGGGAAACACTTACGTTTCCAGTGGTATCTTTGTCTGGGACTTGGTGGAGGGCAGGAGGCCGCTGAGTGAGAGTAAAAGCCACAGGATGGCTCCTGGCACCATCCTCCAGGCAAAACCCATCAGCAACAGGACCAGTTGAATAGACATAGAGATTCGCAGCCACGTTTGCCACTCTACGGAGGTCCCAGCATTGTCCAGGCAGGCCCCAGCATGGCGTCCTGCTGGGGAGTGGGGTCAGGGAGCAGAGTCCTGGGGACACTTAAGCCTGCATGCTGCTGCCACCCTGTGCCATCTCCCTGCACCGTCTCTGTCCAAAGGGGGGAAAGCTCCAGTGGGACCCCACAGTCTCCCACCCACAGCTGCAGGTAAAAGTTTGCAAAACATAAGCTGTAGTTACTGAGAGGGAAAACTCAGGAGAAGCCACCCCATGGTTGCCAAGGTGACCAGGGGCTCCTGTGTAGCTTAGGTCCTCTGCAGGAATCAAAGAGACTTGAGGGAGGTTTGCAGCAACAGCATCTACATAATCCACTGCCGGCCCTTTAATCCCCATGCAAAGCAGCAACAGCATCAGATTTAGGGAAGAGGAGTGAGATAAAATCACCCCGGATTACTCTGATTTCTGAAGACAGGCCTCAGCTCCTCCAATCAGAGATCAGAACAAGCTCCCTCTGAGCTTATTTTAAAGGGGCAGCATCACCTCTTCTAAAAAAAGCCTCCTGACCTATGATCCCTACTGAACAGTGCATGTAGAGGAAGTTTCTACATTTCCCTGACATGCTGTCTGCTCTGCTTGGGATCATTTCTATTGATTTACTTTTATGTGCCACCTTCTTCATCTTCTAGGAAGTACTAAATATACCAAGCGAAATCAAAAGGGCTGCACAAGTGTAAATGAGAGGCAAATTTAGACAACTGGATCATAAGCTGATTTCAATTATACTGTGGGATTAATTTAAAGGATGACTATTATTGCCTATTGTATTAGGCTTGCATACTCAGAACCCCATTGTACTGGGCACTATACAACTATATCTAAGACACTGTCCCTAGATTAGAGAACTAAAAATTATCTAGGCAAAAAGTGAAATGAGGGAGAAAAAAGGACAAGAAGCAAAAATGGGCTCAAGAAAAAAATCACTTCATCTGATCTGCCATCTGTGAATGTGAGTGTTTATTATTAAGTCCAACAACTAGGTACAGGGAAAAAACTATCCAGATAGCCACATTCTAATTTGTATCTGGAGACTGGCAAGTGAGTTCAGAGAGACCTATGGTTGTAAATAGATGATAACAGTAGATAGGAAATTACATACTGCCATGAGAGTCACACTTTAATTTACAAATGATTTTTAAAGGATTAATAAAAGATTACTCGACATTATAATCATGTCCTAGACAGGAACAATAGATGGCTATAAGCACATCAGTAAAAATATTAAAAGATCATTAGAAGCCATCTATTGACCAGTTAGACTGCATAACAGTGAACTGAGCTTTTATTTAGACTTCTATTAATAATTTGTTATCTTGTCGTAAACTAGTCACACCTGGAACCTGAATATAACCATTATGAGCATAATGTGCAATGCCACACACTGAAGAGCAAAGTATTTCTCAAATGTATATGCCGAGAGAATCATCTGCAAAATGATGGCGGTAAAATACCAGACACAGAGCAGGTGTGATATTGTTTGCAGACTCGGTTCCCACACGTGAGGTGGGATTTGGGAAAAACTAGAGCAAATACAGAGAAGAGAAACAAAATGATTATGCAAGGATTAGAAGTTAAAATATGTGATGAGCTACTGAAAACTTTAAGAGGGGATGGTAATTAACAACAGTGATAACTTACTTGAGGATTTAGTGGCTGCTCCATCAATTGACATCTTTAAATCAGCATTAGACGTGTATCTAAGAGAGATGCTAGAGCTCAACCACAAGTTATGGGCAAGATGCAGGAATTATTGGGTGAGGTTTTTTGTCATGTATTATGCAGGAGGTCAGTCTAAATGGTCAGGTGGGTCACTTCTCATTAAAAATTTATGAATCTATTAATTTTAGAAAAACTAAATCTCAGAAGATCACATACCGTACCTTCAAAGTAAAAAAATGCAATAAATACCATACATCAGGGGTGGGTAGCCTACGGCCAGCCTGCAGTTTGCCTTGAGGAGGCCCACGAGGCTCTGTCGCCCTGCCCTGCAGCAGAGGTGGGGGGAGCCCTGAGCCTCGTGAGCCCGATCAAGGCAAGCTATGGGTCGGATCCAGCCCATGAGCTCTGCCTGGCAGGGAGGAAGTGGCTTTGCACTACACAGAATCACTCCCTGCAGGCACTGCCCCTTGTCACTCTCCTTAGCCAGGTATCACCTGACTACAGCTAGTAGAGACTCCAATACTAGACAATCTAGCATAAGGTCCAAGCCAAGTGATTGACTAGGGAGGTGATCCCATGGCTAAGCATGGCTCACACTCAAGAAAGTTTTCTTAATATTCATCCTAACTTTTCCCTTCCTTAATTTCCTTCCATTCTTCTTATTTATATCCCACTGTAATACTACATATTTCTCCATTCAGATGTAAATTATGATCATGTTACCCCATGGCACTTGCTTAGCCAAACAATGCATGTTTAGCTCCTTTAATACTCTTCCTTCATGTCTCAGTTACTCCAGCCCTCTGGTAATAACTGTTGAATTTCTCTCACCACCTTCTAATTTGCCAATATCTTTCTATTCATAATAAGGTGTCTAGATCCAAACTCTGTATCCCAGTGCCTCGTACGTTCCAACTCCAGTCATACCAGAGTTATACTGAGAGGGGATATTCCTTCTCTGCTCCTTGCTGTGCTGTCTCTGTGAATGCCGCTTAGAATCGCATTGGCATTTTTGGCTGTCATGGTGCTTTGCAGACTTCTCTCTAATTTGCTGTCCACTCTCACTGCTAGATCTCTTACCATATCTCAGGTTTCTCAGCCCACTTTGTAGATTTGCTTCAGATTGTTTTCCACTGGTTGTTCAGAATTCAATGTCACATATTTGCACCTTGAGTCTGTGTTTAGGTGTTGTCTCTTTGTGCGTCAGGAGTTCCCAGAGTCTACACAGCACCCTTATCTTATGCAAACTGCATAGCTTATTTCAAAGTTATTTTGAAATAAAGCACTATTCCAACAAATTCCTTACCCCTCGTGGAACGAGGATTACAGGGATGCCAGAACAGCACTCCCATTATTTTGAAATATATTTCAAAATAATAGGTGCATTTAAAGATGCGGAATAGACTCTGCTGTGTAGGCATAGCCTAAGCAAATTAAACCTTCACCAAGTCCCTTTGTACTATTGGTCACATCTCAGTGGTGTTTTCAATTTATCCTTCCATTGCTTTCTTTTGCTGCTAATTCCTGAAGGCTTTAAATAAAACGGAAGCTAACATCCATCATCATCCTCATCAGAATCCTCTCCCAACTTGGTCCAGTGCTGCTTCTCATCATCTTTTGTTTCAGTCCTTCAGATAGCTAAATCAACCTGGATTAAATTAGGTCCAGAAATATGTGGCTACCCATGGATACAGGAGTGAGGACAAAAGAGTCCCCCTCTTTGCTCAGCTGTACGAGTGCCACACACAAGAACAGACCCAATGATTCCTGCACTAGAGCTCCTTGCAAAAAGAGTGAGGACATGCTGGGAGAGAATCATTTTTTTTCTGTGATTTTTTTAAAAAAGGTCATCGAAATATGGACAATTCAGCCAGTTTTAGAGATGTTTAAATCATTGGAAGAGGTTCCAGAAAAATTCATCAATTTTCCCCCCAGATTTTTTCAAAGTTTTGATCTTTTCACCCCAGCCCTGCCCTGTGCTACTGCTCATTCCTACAGGATACAGAAATATGGGACAGAAGGAAGCAGGGATCAGGCCTCTCTTTCTGGACCCCTCTCCAGCAAGGCATGTTGGAGGCAAGAAGCAATCTGCTCCATTCTAATCCAAGCAACTCACTGCACCCCCTACTCTCCATACATACGGAGCAGAATGTAAGAGAATGTGGAGAACATGTTTCTCTGAGACATCCCTTGGGCCAATTGGACTCTGCATTTCCCCCTGCTCAGGGCAGAAGCAGGCATATCGTAAGGTAGCCCCTTGCGAGCTACAGAATCAAATGTCTGATTAAAACCCAGGTCTGATGTGTCTACTGCTCTTCATTCACTGTAATTATAGTTTCATCAGAAAAGCAATTGAGTCTGGCAAAGTTTGTTCTTTGTAAACTCATAGGGTATGTCTAGACTACATGCCTCTGCTGACATAGTCAAGGAAGAGGGGATTTAAATATCCCCTGCGTCATTAAAATAAAAATGGCCACCGCACTGTGCCGGCTCAGCTGATCATCGGCACAGTACAGCAGTCAAGACCCACCTTTGTCGACTGCTCCTGTAAACCTCATTTCACGAGGCATAAGGGAACGGTCGACAAAGGAGCTTCTTGTCGACTGATCTGCATCTTGACAATCAGCTGAGCCAGCACAGCGCGGCGGCCATTTTTATTTTAATGAAGCAGGGGATATTTAAATCCCCGTTTCATTGACTATGTCGGGTAGTCTAATTTACATGCCTCTGTCGGCAGAGGTATGTAATCTACACATACCCGTAGACTTTAAGGTCAGATGGGCCACAGAACCTTGCCTGCTCATTCCTGTAACAGACCCTTCACCTCTGGTTGTTAATGAAGTCATCAAATTATGATTTAAAAGCTTCAGGTCACAGAGAATTCATCATTTACATTCCTTTAAACCTATAAGTGCCCTGTCTCCCACACTGCAGAGTTAGGCAAAGAAACCAAAACAAACAATCAAACCAGGATCTCAGCAAATTTACCCCCTGGAAAAGTTCTTTCCAAAACCTGAATATGCTCAGGGTCTAATTGAATGCCATGTGGGTTACATCCACCAGCCAAACACCCAGGAAAGAATTTTCTGCAGTAACTTAGGGTATGTCTATACTATGGGATAAGGTTGAATTAAGATACACAACTTCAGCTACCTTAATTGTGTAGCTGAAGTTGAAGTACCTTAACTTGAGTTTTGGCGCTGTCCACACAGCAGAAAGTCAAAGGGAGAACACTCTGCCTTTGACTTCCCTTACTCCTTGTGGAAGCAGGACTACTGGCATTGAGTGGAGATTCCCTCTCAGTTCAAATTAGTGTGTCTTCATGAGACCCACTTATTCAAACCCTGGAAGACTGAGGGTGTGTCTAAACTACATGGCTCCATCGATGGAGCCATATAGATTAGGCTGATTGGCAAAGGGAAATGAAGCCATGATTTAAATAATTGCGGCTTCATTTAAATTTAAATGGCTGCCGCGTTGAGCTGACAAACAGCTGATCAGCTGTTTGTCGGCTCAGCGCGTTAGTCTGGACACTCCCACGCCAACCTGAAAGCCCTTTATCGACCTCCCTGTTATGCCTCATAGGATGAGGTTTACCGGGAGGTCGATAAAGGGCTTTCATGTCGACAAACAAACAAATCTACATGGCTCCATCAATGGAGCCATGTAGTTTAGACGTACCCTGACAGCGTCAGCTTCGGTCTTCTTTGTAGTGTAGACATACCCTGAGGGTCTTCCCCAACAAGTATCCCATTTCCAGTAATTGGGGATTTTGCTACTGGCAGTCACCAATGGGTGTAGAGCCCTGCAAATCCGCAGATATCTGCTTTTTATCCCCAGGCATCCACATCCACAGCTGCAGACACAGCTCTCTACAGCTCCTTTTTGCAGATATGGATGCGTGTAAACATTTCATATCTAAAACCTGGCAAATTTGCTTTATATCTATGGGTATCCACATCTGCAAATGTCAATGAGGATGTAAAATAGTGTGTTGCCTGTGGTTACTAAGATGTTTTAGATGAAACAGTCAGGCTTTGAATAATAATTTGAAGTATTTCATTTTAGCTTATTCTCCTTCAGAGAGACTATTTTCCTGCCAAGGGAAGGATGGGAACTACCAGCAGAGGAAACAGTCTTTGGGTAGGTCACAGCTAACACATTGCATTGCTGTTGAGATCATCATCAAGTCTCTATCATTTGTGCAATCTCACAGCAGGGCTAATCAGATGTACATACGGGTGTGAAAGCTCCTTGGCAGTAACTCTTCAAAACCCTGCCCGAGGATAGTGCTTTAGCATCAGTCCAGCAAAGTATATTAAAAAAATGTTCTTTCTAGAGCAAGGATGGCCAATAATTTTTGCCAGGGGGACCACTTCATGAATTTTGGCAGTGGTTACAAGCTACCTCCCCCAAAGGGGGTGGAAAGGGGCTGTTTCCTCTCAACACAGCCAGCCTCTGGTGGGGGGCAGGAGATTGTGCTCTCCTCCCCTACCCCCAGGCATTGATTGGGGGAGCGCACAAAGTCTCTTGCCCCCCCACCCTGTCGTGCCAGGGGCACATGGCGCCTAGAACTGCTAGCCATTTTTGAACATCTGGCAGTTCTCTCTGGTGCTGCATGCCCCTGGAGGGAGGAGACTTAGCACGTGCTCCGATTTCCAGGTCTCGACCTGGGTGTGGGGGAGTAGCAGGGCAGCCGAGTGGCCACCGGCCAGATCAAATGGCTTGGCAGGCCGACACCTACAGTGTTGGGGACTACTTGAAGAAGAAGGCCTGATTTAAAAAAAGGCCCACATTAGAAAAGTTGGCATTCATATTACAGTAGCTGCTGGCAACAGTGTAGCTGTGCCAATGATAGCTATGGAGTATGAGCTTGAGTGGACTCCTGTAGGTATTTGTACCATTCCGATAGGCACATCTCCCAAGCAGGGTCTCCTAAGGGGAGTTTTAAATTCCTGAGCCCTGTCTGAAATAGCAGTTTAGCCCCAATGCAGCCACGGCTTTGCTGGGTGTTGCTGTAATATGGTATCAATTATGGGAGCATGAGATGATGGTTAAGGCCCAGAAATGAGGTCCAGGAAATGTGGGTTTAATCCTGGTTCTGCCATTGACTGATTGTGAGACCTTGACCTCTCTGTTTTCTCATGGGATATTAGTCTCTTCATGTCTCAGTTTCTCACTAGAAAGCCAGGCAGGGTCATATTTCCCTAACTCACAGGTACATTGTGAGGTGACATACGCTAATGTTTATACAACAGTTTGATGGATGTGGCTGGATGGTGCTATAGAAAACTGAAGTTGCACTATTAAAACATGTTTTTATGGTCAATGGAGGCAGGGCCTAAGAAATAAGGCTCGCAGAAAGACTGTGATATGACTATATATGTCTGATATAACTCTTTGCCACGTCAATACAATTGACTTAACATGGAGGAATACAGCTAAACATCCAGCCTTTATTGATATTTTGACAGAACAAATCCATCCCTGTGTAACTACTGGAACAAAGGAATTGCCATACTCAGAGTACGTCTACACTGCATGCTTATTTCGATATAAGCTATTCTGGAAGAAATATTCCAAAATACCTTAATTTGAAATAGCACATCTACACAACAGAGAAACCTCAAAATTAGTCCGAGGCAGGCTTCCCTAATGTGGACATGCAACCTTGATTTAGAGCCCTAGGAGGCACTGGGGAGTAATTACTCTGAATAGCCCTGGGGAGGAGCTATTTCGAAATATCAGCAGTGGAGCATTCACACTACTGCTATTCTGAAATAGCTATTTCAGAATAGGCATTATACCTCATGGAATGAGGTTTACAGAAGTCAGAATAAACCCTCTGTTATTTCGAATTTATTTTGAAATAACGGAATTGCTGTGTAGACATTCACATTATTATTTCGGAATAACGTTGCTGTATAAATGCACCCTTACTCAGAGCAATGGTCCATCTAGCCCAGCATCTGGATACTGACACTACTCAGTACTGGATGCTTCAGAAGAAAGTCAAAGAAACCATGTAACAGAGAATTATATATATAGCTGGACCATAAAACATCAGGGTAGTTAAACAGGGCTGAATTTAGCCATTTTAACCTCTAAATTCCACCCTCTCTCTTAGTATCTGGCTCCAGATCCATTCTTCTGCAAACTGCAAACTGCTTCTAGACACCGGCATATTGAAGTTGTATTAATTAATGCCTGTGTCTGGTGCTTTTTTAACTCTAAATTTAGATTTGTCTAAATATTCCAGGATAAAATAGGCATTTTCTTGCTCAGAGCATTTTAAACACACAGCATTCATCATTGTTCTCAGTAGCAACACAGCAGCAGCAGGAAACCCAGGGCAACCAGAGCGGGAGACATCAAGGGAGAGCAGAGTATGCCGAGACAAAGGAGCAGAGAAGCATGCCCCCACTGTTTGTGCAATAGGAAAGAGTGGAAACAGACATTTGATCTTTTTAGAGAAATATGGGCAAACGGCAGCTTTCCTGCCTGCTCTAAGAAAGAGACCCAAAAAAGAAACCCGACACTATCTTTATCTAATCACCACCCAGGAACTCAACATAATCTTTTTCACTTCATCACCCAAAGGCACTTGATTACTAGGAAAGAAAACATGTAAGGGATGAAAACCTTCCTTGTAGAGGTGGCAGCTCTAGAACAGCTTTTCAAGGGAGGTTGTGCTGCCTGGTGGATGATGCAAGATTGTGGCCACACAGAGAGGCATTAGGATTGCAAGGACGCTGCTTATTCTGTCCATCTTCAAGGCCACAAAGACACTACTCAGTGCCTATCAATGTAAATTGAATATTAAAAGTGAATTGTGGTGACCTTGTTCTGAGGATTCCCTACAAATACCTCCCCTTCTTGGACTGTGTGTTTATTACCTCTTCGTGTGCCAGGCAAAGTTTCAGAAGGTTATAAGAACAAAGGTAGCTGGACCAAATTCAGGCTGCTTCTGCACTAATAGGAGGGAAGAGCACAGAAACCTCTTCTCCACTTGCACGCCTGTGGAAAGGTGTGCCATGGTTCCAGGTCCTGAGAGTGCAAAGTCACTCCCCCGTTCACTCTCATTTTACTCACTGAGGGTATGTCTACACTACAGCACTAATTCGAACTAACTTAATTCGAATTAGTTAATTCGAACTAAGCTAATTCGAACTAGTGCATCTAGACCTAAAAACTAGTTCAAATTAGCATTTTGCTAATTCGAACTAGCATGTCCACATTGAGTGGACCCTGAACCGAGGTTAAGGATGGCCGGAAGCAGTGCCGGCAGGGCATCAGAGTAGGACTTAGAGCGTGGAGCTGCTGTCTCAGGCTAGCTGAGGGCTGTGCTTAAAGGGACCTGACCCCCACCCCGGACAGACAGTTCTCAGGGGTTCCTTGCTTGCAAAGCAGTCCTGGCTTGGAGTGCCCTGAGTGCCCACACTCGGCACATCACAGCACTCGGCCATCAGCCCGGCTGCACGCTGCCATCCGGAGGAGGGGGTGGTGTCAATCAAGGGGCTTCAGGAGAGCTTCTACCCCGAGAAGCCCACAGAGCCACCCCAGTCCTCCCCATCGGGGGCTCGTACCCCAGTCCTCCCCATCGGGGGCTCGTACCCCAGTCCTCCCTCACCTCCTTCCACTTACCCCTCCCTAGCTCCCCTTCCTGATGTAAAAAATAAAGGACACGTGTGTTCAAAAATAGAAACTCTCTTTATTGAGCAAAACTCGGGGAAACTGGGAAAAGGAGGTGGGAGAGGGGAAGAGAGAGGGTGGGAGAGGGGAGGGCAACTAAAATGATCAGGGGTTTGGAACAGGTCCCATATGAAGAGAGGCTAAAGAGACTGGGACTTTTCAGCTTAGAAAAGAGGAGACTGAGGGGGGATATGATAGAGGTCTATAAAAGCATGAGTAGTGTGGAGAGAGTGCATAAAGAAAAGTTCTTCATTAGTTCCCATAATAGAAGGACTAGAGGACACCAAATTAAATGAATGGGTAGCAGGCTTCAAACTAATAACAGAAAGTTCTTCTTCACAAAGCAAATAGTCAACCTGTGGAACTCCTTGCTGCAGGAGGCTGTGAAGGCTAGAACTAGAACAGAGTTTAAAGAGAAGTTAGATAAAGTCATGGAGGTCAGGTCCATGGAGTAGTATTAGCCAGGGGGTAGAAATGGTGTCCCTGGCCTCTGTTTGTGGAAGGCTGGAGATGGATGGCACGAGACAAATGGCTTGGTCATTGTTTCAGTCCATCCCTTCCAGGATCCCTAGTGTTGGCCACTGTTGGCAGACAGTCCACTGGGCTAGATGGACCTTTGGTCTGACCCAGTACGGACATTCTAAGCTCAGGGTCGGGGGGGTCTCACTGGACCACCTTGATTTTCATGCAAACCTGCTCCCGGGTGGCCAGGCTAGCAGCTATCCTGCCCTAGACGGCCACTTTCCTGTGCCTAGTGCGGAGGTCGTGGATGAGGTCCACGATCTCCACACTAGACCAGGCGGGCGCCCGCCTCTTGCGGACCCGGGCAGGCTCCCGGGAGCCGCCAGCCTGGTCCCAGGAAGAGGCAGAGGGCTGGGTGGCAGCGGGTAGCTGCGGGTAGATGGTTCGGGCCGTGCCAGGTGCAGGGTCTGCTGGCTGGGTGCTGGCAGGCTTGCACCTGGCACGGGCACCGTAGCCAGCTCATGCCCCTTTAAGGGCTCCGGGGCCGGGAGGGGGGCAGACGAGTTTCCCTGGTGGTGCCCAGAGTGGCCACCAGGGAAAGCTGGGGAGGGCTAGCCTCCCACTAGTTCGAATTAAGTGGCTACACAGCCCTTAATATGAACTGCTTAATTCGAAGTAGGTGTTAGTCCTCGTAGAATGAGGTTTACCTAGTTCGAATTAAGCGCTCCGCTAGTTCTAATTAAGTTCGAACTAGCGGTTTGTATGTGTAGCGCCTATCAAAGTTAATTCAAACTAACGGCTGTTAGTTCGAATTAACTTTGTAGTGTAGACGTACCCTCAGCTACTTGCCAGGTTGCTGAGAAGATTAAATAGTTAACGTCTATAAAGGGCTTTGAACATATCAAGAACTAGATACAGTCTAAGTGTTATTGCTGGTGCAGTCTATGGGGCTAGGCACTGGCCTGCAAGTTAAGAGACCTGGGTTTCTTGTCCTAGCTCAGCAACTAGTCTGCTGTGTGACCATCTCTTCCCACTCTTCTTGTGGCTATTTAGACAGCAAGGTCTTTGCAGGCAAGGGTTCTCTCTAACTCTGTGTTAGTGCAGTGTCTGGCACAGTGGGGCTCGGATACCAGTTGCGGCTTCTAGTACTGCTATAATACAGAGTTGCTCAGACTATGAAGGACAGGGGATGGGTCTGGACAGGATTTCTCCAACTCAATAGCTATCATCCATTTTTTAAATTTTTTTCCAGTTGATGCTGTTTTCTCTAAACCTTTCTTTTTCCTCAAAATGTTTTCCCTTTTCTCACCAGCCTTTCTTGCCCCATCCATGCTGACATTCACTGTTCAATCCTTCTCTCCTTTTTTCTATTCTTTGCCCTATCCTTCCCATTCCCTCTTCTTCCTCTCTCTCCTCCATTACTGTCCTATTACAGCTTTTCCTCTCTCCTCCATTACTGTCCTATTACAGCTTTTCCAGCCTTTTGAGGCCTCCTTTGGCTGTTCCAACCTTTATAGACCTCCTTTGGCTGTATCTCTTCTCTGTCTTTTCAGCCTCCGATTCAAGGTCTTTCGATCACTGAAAAGGAACCAATAACCCATCACTGTGGCGGGATGACAATGACACTGCCTCTCCTGCAGTACTCTTTGAATGACTAGGGCACTCCGTGAAGTGTTGCTCTGTCTCCCCTGGTGCAGCTACGTGGGTATTTCTATACTGTAATAAGACACCTGCAGCTGACCCAGGCTTGTGTGGCTTGGGCTGTAGGCCTATAACATTACAACACAGACATTTGCGCTTAGGCTGGAACCTGGTTTCTGGAACGCCAGGAGTGGGGAGAGTTCCAGACCCTGGGTTCTAGCCAGAGCATCTACTCTGCAATGTTATAGCCTTGCAATCCAAGTTCCGCAAGCTCGAGTCAGCTGACATGGACCGGACGTGGGTGTTTTGTTTGCAGTGTAGACATACCCTGGCCTTAAGATAGGTCTGCGCTGCACTTTAAACCCAGCATTAGTAGAACGCGAGTCAGCAGATCCTCTGTTTGTTAATCTAAGGCTTGAGCATCTACATGGATTTGAAAGTCCCAGTTAGGATTCTACAATTCCTAGGTCCCAGCCAGGGGCTCCAGCATCTGATACTGCATTTTGAGAGTTTTAGTCTAACCACTCTTATCCCAGACTTCCTGGCACTCTCCCAAAACGTGGTCACGATAGCCCTTTATTCACGATGCAGTGCGCGAAAACTTGGCTGTGCACCAGCCTTGATTTTCCATGGGGCAAAGAAAATCAGCCTGTGGGATCTTTTTGGTGGACTCCTTGAGCACAAGCTTAGTGGGAGCGTATCTCTACGGCAAAGCAATAGTGCTTGGATCCTGGGTTCCAGCTTGACTCAGGTTCAGACTCTCCACTTGAGTATGTTCCTGGTACCTTGGGTCTGAGCCCTGAGTTAGTGCTATTTGTGTGTAGATGGAAGGCTGTGGGTTAGCCTGGACACTGAGTTCAAACCCTGGGCTTGCACTGAAGTATAGAGGAGATACCCTCAGTGCACAAAATTGGAAGATGATCTCTTTAGCCTCTATAGGGGTAAACTGAGGCAGTCCATGGTATCTTGCTGAGAACTGATAACTCAAATCCTAAATTAAGGCCAGGCCTGAGCAGCACACAGACAGTAGCTACTGTGACCCTGGTTCCCCTGGAAACCACATTCCAAAGGGGCCTTACTCTGATAAGGCCTGGCTGGTACCAGCCAGGCTGTGGGGTTTCTTTAACTGATCTGAAATTACAGGAGCCAATCAGCTTGAATCCCAAGGACTGTGCCAATGCAAGGAAGTAGTTATCTTGTAGTAGACATATCACAATCGCAGCACAACAAGTTCCCATCAACATGGCTTTGTTTATGTTGGCTTATTTAGCTTGTTAGGAATAATTATTTATATTAGTGATAACATATTTAATTGGCAATGGGCAGGGATCCTATGTAACCTTTATATTTCATTGGCTTATGTTCATCTCTCATTTCCGCCACTAGACCTATCAAATCACTTCCACTCCGCCCATCTGCTGCCTATATAATTTAATGTGCGTTTTGGTTAAGTTAGTGCTCACCAGGTTAACCCCTTATGGGTACTCCACCAGCTGTGTGAACCTTTGCTTGTTTTCACCTGCACCCAGTGTGTCCGGAATTATTCCCTACAGCCTCACTCACAGCCAAAAAGTCTGAGAGACATCTGCTTCTGCAGTGCCTGTGTTCTAACTGGTCAGCATTGCCTGACATGAGCCTCTGCAGAACCACTGGCTGTCGCTGGCTTTTGCCAGGTTCTGTGCTCCACAGCCACCTTCTGACACTGTGTAAAAGTGAGACCTAGGCACAGGTTCTGTGTTAGCTTAGCACAGGACAGCTCCCTTCATTAAAGAGCATCCATAGAAACCCTTACCCTGGCAATGATGGTAAAGAGCTATAGGTCAACCCAGGGCTTCAGAGAAGGACCAAATTGATAGGTGAGCAATAGGGAAGGGTTCATTGGGTGGACTGGCCATTGAGGGGAAAAAACCCATTTGCTGTGTGGAAGCGGAAGGAAAGCAGATAGCTGGGGGGAGTGGGTCAAAAGTGCTAGATGATGAAACTGAGAGGCATAGAAGGGGGTACAAATTGTTGGTCCAGGGGGTTAAAAGAAGAATCAATTTGCTGAGAATGGGATGGTGGGAAGAAGAGCAGAGGTAGAGGGTGAATAACCTGGGAGGAAGAGGACAGAGCATCAATTGGCTGGGGATGTTCACAGGACATAAGAACGGCCATACTGGGTCAGACTAAAGGTCCACCCAGCCCAGTATCCTGTCCTCCGACAGTGGCCAATGCCAGATGCCCCAAAGGGAATGAACAGAACAGGTACTCATCAAGCGATTCCTCTCCTGTCACCCATTCCCATCCTCTGACAAACAGAGGCTAAAGACACCATTCCTACCCATTCTAGCCAATAGCTTGTTTTTGAATGCTGTTAAAGTCCTGACAACATCCTCTGGCAAGAAGTTCCACAGGTTGGCTGTGCATTGGGTGATGAAGTAAACTCAGAAAGACTGAGTAGGTGGAAGGGGTTGTACAGGGTGGACTAAGAGGCGGGAATTTGGGGCATAAAAGGATGGATATGGGAAGGATGGTCAGAGGATGAATTGAAGACCAGAGAATTGCCTGGGAACAGTGAGGGGAAAAGAAGGACAAAGGAGATTTGATAGGGATACTGTGATGGAAGAGGGGAGAGAATCAGCTGAATAGGAAGCCTGACTAAGGGACAATTAATCTGGAATCTTTCAGATTTTGAAAGTCCACCCTGAGGCCACATGAGTGCAGTTTCTAACAGTGCTCTTTCTGCAGCCTATAGCTGGAGTGGTGAGTACTCAGCATCTCTGACAATCAGGCCCCAGGTAGGGTACTTAATGTCTTTGGCTTGTTTCAAACATTTTGGCCTTAATTTAATGTCTTTGGCTTGTTTCAAACATTTTGGCCTTTATTTTTTTTTATAAAGTCCATGGAGGGTCTCAAATGCAAAAGCCATAGTGATGAAAAATGCAATTTAAAAAAAATCTCTGATTATGAGATTTACATTTTGAGTTCACAAATAGAAATTGTTTGCAAAATTGGAGCATAAGTCATAATCTGTGACATTTCCTGATTTTTTCTTGAAAATAGAACTGACCTTTCCCCACCCAGAAAACATTTAACATTTAAAGCATTAATAGGATGACGATCAATTTTAACATGATTTGAGATAAAACTTTGTTACAAAAAGTGAAATTATGAGCCATGGTAAGTCTGGAATGAAAAATATCAATCTCATTAATATTTATGAAAAGATGTTTTTTATTTTTGCCAGCCATTAATTATCTTTAATGATATTGTGATTGATTTAAAAAGAAAGGGGGGGGCAAGAAAGATGCCACAAGACATTCCACATAAAATTAGAACAATTTTTAGGGGCTCATTTTGCTTTAGAAGTATTTCCCGGACCAGTGACAATGCTTGTGAATGGTTCTCAACTCAGGACCAAAAAGACATTTGGGAAAGATTGTGTGATAGCATCTCCTCGTGACCTCTAGCTACAATTCAAGTCTCTTCCTCTCTCACCAAGCCACTTTAAAACATGTAATTAGTAAAGTCACCTGCTAGCTTTCATAATAGACATTCTCTTCTTCTGGCCATATCTGACAGTCTCTCTTCCAGAGAGGTGCTTTTCAGAGTTTGACCTTCCATTGCTTATATTAGTGCAGTGACTCTGTCTGAAAAGGATGAAGATACAAATCACGTTCTGTACTGAAGAATCATGAAGCACCAACTTGGATTTCCTTTGTGAAAGAAACCAAGATTAGAGATCAAATCAGTATATTTCTTGCAAGCAGCCTGCATTAACTTCATAGTAAGGTATGTGTCAAGGTATGTGTCAGGGTGCAAGCCCCCACCATGCCTCAGTGCCCCCTGACTGTCCTCATCTAGCCCCTCTCAGGGCAAGTTACAGTCTGTACGGGTTGCTCATCATTGGCATTTGTCTCAACAGCTCTGCTTACCTCATGGCCGGCCCGCCCGCAAACCTGGGGCTTTATCTCCAGCCCCTAGCCAGGGGGAGTCTTGGCTGACCCTCTTCCAGCCTTTGCTGGCTATCCCCAGCTTGTCTCCCTCCAAAGAGCTCTGGCTTCCTCTGCAGTCAGTCCTCCACTGGCTCCCCTCTAAGCAAACTGTGCTTCTCCATTTATAGCTACCAGCTGGGCTCTCCCTAGCCCAAACAGCCTCAGCTGGCCTCTGTTCCTAGCCCTGGCTCAGGGCTTGAGTTCTGGTCTAAAAGGGCCAGTGCAGGGAAGGCGCCCTGTCACACACCTTCCCCTTTTGATCGAGCTTCCCCTCTTCGGCCGGCCCCCAGCCGGGCCTCTAGGCCTTCCCTCAGGATATGGTTTCCCCTCCCAGCCTTAGCTACCGCCCGGTTTGCCCTGGCTGCCTCAGAGCATGCGCCGCAACGTCGGCAGGTTGGTAGGCGTGCTCCCCAGAGGGTCACCCCGCCGATGTTAGTGTGGGGCGGCAATGCCCCATCACTCACCCCCCTTTCCAGGACTCCATCCCCTTGCACCAGCTCATTAGTAACTATGGACCTAGAAAAAAGTCTGCGTTGTTATGGGCTCTCCCCCGGCCTGTGGCAGACCTCAACCTTATAAAGCTGTAAGGCCAAATACCACCTCATGATCTGAGGATTGGTCTCCTTCATTGTCTGGATCCATCGCAATGGTGCATGGTCTGTTATCAATGTGAAGGCTCCTCCTAGCAGATAATAGCGTAGCGCCTCTATTGCCCACTTAGAGGCCCTGGCAGTTCTCTATTGTGGCATACTGTTGTTCCCACAGTAGTAATTTCCTGCTTAAATACAGGATGGGGTGTTCTTCCCCTTCCTGCTCCTACGAAAGGACGGCTCCTAGACCTCTGTCTGACGCGTCGGTCTGCACTACAAATGGTTTTGTGAAGTTGGGTTGATGGAGAACTGGTGTCTGCGTCAGTCGGTGCTTTAACGCTCTGAATGATTTTTCGCACTGCGGGGTCCACTGGACCCTTTGGGGTCTTGTATTTTGGGTCAGATCCGTCAAGGGTGCTGCAATCGTGGCGAAATTGGGTATGAATCACCGATAGTAACCGGCTAGGCCTAAGAACTGGCAGACTTGCCTTTTTGTGGTGGGAGCTTTATATTGTTGCAGGACTTCCACCTCGTCCACCTGGGGTTTTAGCCTTCCCCGTCCCACCCGGTAGCCTAAATAGGACACCTCCATTTGTCCAAAATGGCACTTACTTGGGTTAGCCATGAGCTTGGCCTCGTCCAGCGCCCCGAGGACCGCCTTCAAATGTTGCAGATGTTCCGGCCAGGTTTCACTATAAATGACAATGTCATCAATATATGCAGCAGCATACTCACGATGTTCCTGTAGTACCTTGTCCATCAGCTTCTGGAACGTCGCCGCCCCATTCAATCCAAAAGGCATTGTGATGAATTGGAACAGGCCAAATGGTGTGGCAAACGCGGTCTTGCCCTCAGAGGCTGGTGTCAGGGGGACCTACCAATACCCTTTGGTGAGGTCGAGCGTAGATATGTAGTGGGCCTTACCCAACCGTTCGTTTACTTGGGGCATAGGATATGCATCAAATTGCGAAATTGCGTTGATCTTCCGAAAGTCTATGCAAAACCGTATCGTGCCGTCGGGCTTAGGCACCAAAACAATGGGGCTACGCCACTCGCTTTTAGATTCTCTGATCACCCCCATTTGCAGCATCTGTTGCAGATCCTCCTGAACTGGCCCCCATATTTTCTGTGGGAGGGGTCGTATGTGATCACGGATCTTTTTACCTGGGGTTGTCGAGATATGGTGACTCATAAGGGAGGTCTTACCCGGTTGCGTGGTTAGGACCTGTTCGAAATCCTGAAGGAGGAAGCTCATCTCTCTTCGCTGTTCCTCCGTCAACTCTGCCCCGATGTGCGTTGTCCCTTCTGCCTTCAAGTCGCCTCCCCAGGGTCCCAGCTCCGGTTCTGGTGGCTGTAAGGTGATAAGCATACCCTCTCGGGCGTTCCACTTCTTTAGTAAGTTGACATGATAAATTTGTTTGTCTTTCCATTTTCTTGCTGGTAACAGCAAGAGTACCCTGTCGCCTGGTTGAAACATTCTGGATTTGGCCCCTCGATTGTAATATTGGGCCTGCTTATTTTGGGCCTGGAGAAGGTTCTCTCTAGCCAGTTCGCCTACGGTCCGGAGTCGCTGTTGTAAGTCCAAAACATATGGTACCATACCCTTCACCCTTGAGTCTGGTTCCTCCCATGTCTCCCGCACTAAGTCCAATATCCCCTGGGGTTGTCTGCCATAAAGCAATTCAAATGGGGCAAATCCCGTTGATGCCTGGGGCACCTCCCGCACTGCAAATAATAAGGCCGGTAGTAATCGGTCCCAGTCCTTTGGGTCTAGCTCAACAAAACGCCGCAACATGCCTTTTAATGTCTTATTGAAGTGTTCAACAAGTCCATCTGTTTGCGGGTGGTAAACTGAGGTACGTAATGTCTTAATGTTTAAGAGGCGGCAAAGTTCTGCCATCAATTTGGAAGTCACATTGGTCCCTTGGTCAGTTAGTATCTCCCTCGGGATTCCCACCCGGGAGAATACTTGCACCAACTCGTGTGCCAGCATTGACGCTGTCGTATTCTTAAGTGGGACGGCCTTGGGGTATCGGGTAGCATAGTCGATTATGACCTATACTGGTGTCCTCTTCGGGACCTTTTTAGGGGTCCCACTAGATCTAAAGCCACCCGATCGAATGGCACCCCTACCACGGGGAGAGGAACTAAGGGGGCTTTTGGTACCCCTCCCTGACCCATCCTCTGGCACTCTGGGCAGGACTCACAGAAGTCTCTGACCTCCTTATAAACCCCTGGCCAAAAGAATCTTTGCGTTATGCATTGTAGGGTCTTCTCCTGCCCCAAATGTCCTGCCCAGGGGTTAGCA